>NC_090931.1:978722560-979347560 GCF_040938575.1 Ambystoma mexicanum | reverse complement strand
CCACTACTATACACGTGGATATATAAAGTCTGGTCCCAAATGACCATGGAAAAGATAACACACAATATCCAAGGAACACAAGGCACCTTCACAAAAGAATGGGGAGGAGCACTAGAATATCTTCAAACAGACTATATGGCACAGTGGTGCCCGCACTACATAAAAATAACAGATTTTTTCACTTCTTAATCGACACCGAGAACAATTGACCATGAACTTCTCATCCGGACGGGAGGGGCGAGTGGCATGGGAAAGTTTGGGAATATTCACTTTCTGTACTACCTATGAAAACAATAAAAATATGTTTTAAAAAAAAAAATTCACAAAGGTTAGGCAAGCCATTATGGCCAAAGCTTGCAAAACTATTGACATGGGTCGAAGACAGAGGGGGTCCCTTGCAGATAGTGCCATTGGAGAATCTGAAACTGTGCTTCAGGACTAAGGGCACAAGGAAGATGAGAGAATCGGAACTGTGGACACATTTTTGATGCTAAAGGGATGGTGCATGGACGTGCAGTAATAATGGATCATTATTGGGCATGTGGATCAAATGCATAAATCAGACTGCCGAAAAACTGGGGGGGTATATGCACATTAGTGAATGTCAACGTTCCAGCGTTGGTGATCCCAAAGAGTGGCCTGAGCATTGACAATTTCCCAAAAGCAGATGCTCACCTGAGGAAGAAAAGATCTGTGGAACTGCTGAATAGAATGAAGCGAGAAAATTACTTTTGGCCAAATCAGAAGAAGCTTTTCATGCAATCCCATATGAGAACAGGCTGTTCAGCCTCACCTCATCAGCGTTCACAACAATCTTCATGCCAAGTTTCCAAGTTGGAGCAAACACTAAATGGAATGGTTGGAGATAACCAGATGGAGTTACTGCAGACCATCAACACGACCATAAAACGATTCAACGCCATAAAGGAAGAGTTAAGGGCAGTTCGACTAATGACTCTCCAGAATAGATAGGTCCATGACATGATCACAGCTATGGATGGAGGGTTTGTGCAAAAATCAGAGAATCATGTTGCACATTTATACTTTCTCACGACGAACAAAATGGAACCATAACAGAAGCCATAGGTATGCTGATGAAGCTACAGAATCAGATGATTGATGAAACTGACAAAGTTGATGATGACAGCTGGTTTGGATCACTATTCTCATGAGTTCCACAATGGATGGCAGATGTATTCAAGTTCCTAGGAGCCCTGTTAGTGATGATATTGCCAGGAGTCTCTGTCATCAAGATAATAATCTCTCAATGCCAGAAAACTGTGAAAAAAGCTATAGGAATGAAGATCATGATTGATGTCAAGCCAGGTTGGAAGCCCAAAGACTTGACCGACGAAGAAATAAAAGACTTTGTGAAAGCCAGCATTCACACACAAGAAGGCACAAAGTTTCAATATCCCAAGAAGCATAGAAACTATGTGGGAAGATGGGTTTATTGCGGCCCAAATGGGCAGTGTCAACTAATGACTTGGAACAAAGACGAGCTGTGAGAACAGCAGGAGGCTTGAAAGGTGTAATAAAGATGGACCCCAAAGAGACATTTCTTTAAACCATCATGTGTAGACCCAGAAGATGAAGAGAGAATGGACTCAACCAATGAAGCAAAAGAGAAACTGGAAGAACTGAAGAAAGAAGGGAAAGTGGTCGATGAATCGCCCAGAGGAGGGGGGCAGGGAGGAGGTGAGTGTAGAGGAGGTCCCAAATACACCCCGCACTCTCACCGTCCATTTTGAAGTACCAGGAACGTTCACACCGAGATATGCGATGTATGATGAGCAAATAAACCAGCAGAGATCCGCAGTGGGGCTCTGTCCAGTACCTAACAGAAGAACAGCATCTATTGCAGTACCAGTTCCAAGGAAATCATGGACAGTAAGTAAGGTATCCATTGAGGAAGCCATATCAACAAATAAAACGAAATGAAGATCGTCTAAATACAGTCCCTGAAGAAACAAAAGGTCATGATGGAGGACGAATGGGGACGTCACAAGAACCTGGACTGACTCACATATATAAGAAATGATGTCCAGAGAATGATAAAAGGAGATGAAACGCCATGAATAAAGGTCATTGTGAACCTAAAGTGAAAAGACGATGTCAAATGCACGAAGCTTAAGCCATGAGCAAACTGAAGATATCCAACCAGTTTACACTTGTACATATGCTTGGAACCACAAGAAAGCTAAGAAAATCGTGCCACTTGCTATGCTTAGTAGAAAGATAGTGTGACAAGCGCCACTATACATAATCTACCTCAAAGAAGTACGTTATACAAGTATACTTCCACTTTACACAAGAGGCAGAATCAGCCAAATGGTTACTAAAAGGCCACACGAGGACAGTTTCATATGTAGCGAAACCAAGGACAGAATGGAAGAAGCGAAACTCAGCAGAGGCAACTTGTACCCGGAGAACCAAGGTTGTATCTGTAAAGATGGACGAACAGTGGCTACAATTCATTGAAGCAAAGAACAGAATACACTGCTCTGAAGGATCAAGATAAGAAGCCGGAGGCAGGTGAAACGAAAGTCAAACACAATTTGTACGAAGAGGCGAATTCACGGTGTCCGAACCACGTGAGCAGCAGAGCGAGCAGAAGTAAGCCTCTCACCTACGCATGGAGCCTTATCGTACCCATCCTCAAACTTTCTCAGACCAAGAGGCAGACTCAAGGCCAACTACAAGGCAGTAATTGACACACGGCCACCAATGTGATGAATGGCTGTAATAAATTGAAGGAAAGCTGGGGTACAGGCTTACTCCCTGCACCTGGCCTCATTATTTTGCGTGCTGCTAAGTGAAGTGGAACAGTACGGATGGGGTTGGTGCCAACCCAATGACAAGGGATCAAGTAATCTATGGTCCTATAGTTAGTAGAACCAATGAGACGTCGTACTTTCAGTGACGTCTACAGTAGCCAGTTTGAAAGTAGGGCTTAGATGCCCCACCTGACAGTGTTTACCCAATCCCCTTACTCCGTTACCATATACAGATATAGATATAGTACCTATAGTAAAGTTACCTTTCCTGAACCAATAGTATTATTGTATGCCAACTTTTAAGCGTTACATGTCAATGATGACGAGTTTTCAGTATAAATGTTATAAAGTTTGTGTGCGTTGTGAAGCAAGAAGGAAGATCACGCATCCGCTGATGTTCATGAGACTCCCCGTTTTTTGTACTTGTCATTAAACTGACTCCCTTTGCCAAACCGTCGGGTTGTCATTATTGAGTTGGTGTTAGAGTATTAAATCTGCACCCCCACCCATCTGACAGGTGCTGCTAACTTGCCTTAAAGTGCTTCTGGGTAAAGCCCTGACTATGGGCCGGCTGGGGGTCGCAGAGCACACCCATCATCAGCCAGTAAAGGACACAGAGGGCAAGTATGATGTGGTCTCTGGGTCAAGAAGCAGCCTTGCTGCTGTGTTTTGTACCCTTTGGAGTTTTTAACGTTGTGATGCAGGGGCGCCAAGGTATAGGGAGTTAGCGTAGTCTAGGCGTGAGAGGATGATAGCTGTGACTGCGGCAACTCTGTGGGGGAAGGAAGGTAGGGGAATACGCAGAGGATGCGTAGGTGTAGATGCACGATTTTGACACCGAGTTGACATGATGTGATATTGTCAGGTCCGAGTCCATCATGCATCCAAGGTTTTTTTTTACTGTGTTGGAGGTAGAAGGGTGTGTGTCTAGAGATACCTGCCAATGGGGTGGATAGGGGGTAAGAGGATGGCCTTCCCACAGATCAGGATTTCAGATTCTCCGGGGTTGAGAAGGAGTGGGTTAGCAGTCATCTAGTGATCAATTTCTGAGAGGCGTGATGCAAAGTCGGGTGGAGTTGGAGGGCACCTTTGTAATTTTGAAGCAGATTTGGGTGTCCTTTGCATAGTTGTAGCAAGACAGCCTGTGTGGGCAGATGTAGGTGGTGAGGGGGCTCAATAGAGGTTGCAGAAGGAAGGGGAGAAGGGCCCTGTGGTACTATGAGAAACCGGGCTGGGAGTCTGGGAAGGAAAGCATGTGTATTTGGGATATGTTAAAGCAGAAGGAGGAGATCCAATTCAAGGCTGCATCTCCAATGTTGAGAGAGTGGCGTCTGTCCGTGAGGGTGAGGTGATCAATGGAGTGTCGAAAGCCACAGAGGCCGAGAAGGATTAGTGCGGCACAGCTTTCAGAGGCTGAGGTTCCTTTGAGATCACCTCAGATGGAAGCTAGGCACGATTCAGTTCCTCATAAGGGTCTGAAGCCAGATTAGGCAGGGTCGAGGATGAGGTTGGTTTATGTGAAAAGGCATAGCTGGGTGTACGCTGTTCAGTTAATTGGTTTAGCTATGAAATGGTTGTTTTCAGATGGGACTGTAGTTGGCCAGTAGAAATGGGTCAAGGCAGGGTTTTCTGAGCAGGTGTTTGATATACAAGGTCTTGAAAACTGCTGGTAAAGTCCCTGAAGTGAGAGATGAGTTAATTATCGATCTAGCAATGTTGCCGGCAAATTTACTTACTGTAGGGCCAGTTTCAGGGTGCCCATCTTTCCGATGAGGAGACATTGGTGTCAGACCTTGAGGATAAGCAGAACACAATATCTCCTGCATTAAACCACTTGGAAGCCACTCTAAAGAACGAGGGACCTTAGGGTTACTTCAGATGCGCTGATATCAGAATTTTCGGAGTGGCAGTATCCAAAAGGTGTGTCCTGTGACAAATCCCAAGATGTTGTCACTTCTCCCCCGGGGAGCCCCTTCCCATGAGGCCAGGGAAGTGAGGCCGCTATGCGATAGTCCCCCTGAGGGTGGTACTCAGCGGGCGGATCTAATGGAGAGAAATGCCCCCTCTGGTGATCAGGGAGAACATTTTGGGAGACCCCTGGTGAACTGTGAAAGTAAAAGCCAAGGAAGGTCACAGGAATGGAGTAATTCCCCTGGCATTGGGAATATAGTAAAACCCAAGTGAAGAGAAAATCCAGGGAAAGTCAGTCATTAGCCCTGGCTTTGTGTGGGGAAAACGCTGAAAGCCAGACACCTGGGGAAGGGAAGCATTCTCTAGGAACCAAATCATAAATAACTAACTATGGGCAATAAGGAATGTTGATGTTTGAATTGGAACTTTACTGCTTTTTGGCATTACAACCTGGAACTTTGTTTTAGGTCTTGAAAAGGGATTGAGAACTGGGGAAGGGAGTCATTCCTGGAGGTAAAGATCCCATCTAATAACTGGAACCGTGATCCACTGCCCAGTAGAAGGGAGTCATTCTTCTGGACCAAGAAAACCCACTGCTTCTTTAATTTAGTTATAAGTGTGAGGAACAGAAATAGGTTTTAGACACAGGATGGTAGATTGATTTACACAGACAGCTTGACAAATCCATTAGCCCTTTTAGTTGAGGTCGGGAAATAATTCCTAGAAAAGTTAGGTTTTCTCTTCCTGTTAAGATTTTATGCCAACAACCATGCCACCCGTGTGTCAGTCTCCTTCTGCGCCCTTAAAAGGTGGTGTCCTTGACTGTCAACCTCTTTGGAAAACAAGATTTGTCACTTTCTTGTGGTAGAATGGGCACATCATTCCTTTGGCCCTCAACCAGTCCCCATGGGTGTGGGTCACCCTATAACAGCAAAGATCCTAAACTATCAGGACAGTGACTCCAATTTACGCATGGCCAGGGAAAAAGGGAACTGCTACAATATGAAGGTGCAACAATCTCATTTTGTCATGATTTCACCCCAGAGGTCCAAACTTTCTGGCGTTCTTTTAATGGTATACGTAAGATTCTCAGTAACAGTATTCTGTTTTATCCAGAACAGCTGCGGATCTCACTGGATAGTAAAGCCCACTTCTTTATGTCCCCACAAAACCCTCATGACTTTCCTGCACATGCACGATCTGGTTCATCACTGCTCGCCCACTTTATCTGTGGCAGTGTGTCTCCCTGCATCGGCATCGCCTGGTGTTGGGGGCTGAATGCCAGCAGCAACCAGGTGGGTCGCTTGTCTGGCCTATAGGGTGATCTTTGGTCATCCAGAAGTGTTATACTGTTTTGCTTTTCAGCTGACAGATCATTGGTTCATTATGACGATTATATTCTTCCATTTACACTGTTTGAACATACTACGGTACAATTACAATGTTAGTGCTTTTCAATTCCTGTAAGGTGAGCTCTCAATAGACTACCTGTATCTCCTACCTATGGTATTGACCGTGTTAATATTCTTTGATGTTGGTATTGGGGTCACAGTCCTTTGTCTTGTGTCAGTGGGGGACGATGAGTGGGCAATTAAGGGGAGGTGGGCTGGTTTTAGGTGGCATTAGGGTAATGTTCCTAACAATATCAGGTAGTCACAAGCCTAGCATTTTGGGGTTCTAGGTCCTATTGTCTACATCAGGGCATGATCTGAGGAGGAGTTCATTATTGTGAGGTTCATTCTTCTATCATGCCATTAAAACCAGAAAGGTGATGTCCTTTATATATTACAGAATACAGTGAATATTTTTTTTCCTCAAGGGACCCATCTGTTCCAGACTGCACAGAAGTCCTTCGCTTGCTTTTCTGGCAATTCTTGTGCGGTGGCTATTTTGATTCGCTACATGCTAGGGTTTAAGTTGTTTAGAATTGTATCTGACCAAGAAGGTAGATTTGTCCTGGTCGCAGACACCGTAGGCCATGTAGAGATACTGTTAGACAATATATACTGTCCAATTATTGGTAAACTAGTGTTTTCTAACCACATACTGCACATGCAAGGGTGGAGGGAGACCAATTTGGCCCTGGATCTAGTTATAGATAGGTCATCAGCCAGACCTAGTTGTAGGTCAACAGATGAGGTGGTTTTGCAGGCTCTGAAGCTCCTGGACCTGCAAGCCATGTGGTGCACCCTAGACATTGTAAATTCTCCTTTTATTAATCTGCTCACTGGTACTTTTCAGGATAGACTTGCTCTTCTTGTCAATCAATGGAACTCATTGTATCTAGACATACGATAATCTTCAGCAAACACTTTTAGATCATTCGCCATTACCAAATTAAATTCTTACTAAATCATTTGCCCTGGAGAAGAGCCTGGCAGGATTGTCCCCTCTCACCACTATGTTTGCAAGGGGAATAGAACCCTTTGCAATAATCCTTCGGGATTATCACTCAGATAAATATCTAACAATCCACAATTATAGGCCTGATGATGACATCCTTTTACAAGTCAAGGATTCGGCTTCTTAAGAGACATTTGCTATTGAAGTCAAAACGTTTGGTTATTTCCAAGGCCTACTCAATAAATAAAATATTTGAAGCAAATCTGCTTACAGATCAATGATGTCACCCCCCCCCCTTCTGATTCACTAGTCGCTTTGTGCGCCAATCGACTACATATTTAGGTGTCTAAATGGGTTGGGCTAAAGGATAGTAGTTTCATGAAATAACTTTGCAGAGGCCCTTGAAAGGCTGCAAGCACAAGTGCAACACGTGTGTAGGCTCCCTACAATGCCCGATTCTCTCTAACATGGCGACGCTGTCTATCTTTTTCTCAACATTCCTATCTATACTGTGAAACATTTTTTTGAACTTTGGTGGCATGCTGTTTTGACTCAGTGGCTTCCGAGAAAAACATTGAAGTAGGTGTGGCAGGAAAAACCAACAAAAAAAAAAAAGAAAACCAGGATCGTCAATCGCTTCTCCAAAGAACTCAACACCACTGTCACAACCATCAACCGCAATGCCCTATTGAAAACGAACCTCAAGACTAAATATTCCCCAGCCTGGTACATAAGAACTACATTTCAATAAAAACCATCAGAAAACAAGAAAACATTTGGCGAAAACCCTGCAGCGCGTCATTTTTCGCCTTGCTCAAGGAACTTTCTGCTACCTGAAGATGACTGATCACCACTGTCAAGGCCAACTACGAACAAAGCACCCTAGCCAAGGCAGACAACGAAAGCAGAGCCGTCTTCAAAGCCATCAAGCATTGCATCAACCCTCCGACCCACCTGTAAAGCACACCATCAAAGATTCTGGAGCCATTAACTTAACATATCAGCATGATCCGCTAGCACAGACACAGGCCACAACTGACAGCGCACTGCACATCTTATTTCTCAGAAAACCACCACAAACTGGACAATTTTCAAGACACTCAATATGGAAAACCTCACTGCCACTGTAGCATCCCTCAAGACCACATTGTACGTGGAAGACATCCTCCACACTCAAGACTCTTCCGGCTGAATCACTCCTCCCTTACATGAGAATAATCAACAGCTGCCTCGTTCAAGGCTCCTTCCCCTTGAAGATTGGACAAATCCTGCTGCTTACCAAGAAAGCCCGTCTACTTCAGCAACTACCGCCCCATCACCGATCTTCTCTTCTTAGGTACGTTCCTTGAAGAATTTGAAAACTAGTTGCCTTGCCGACAGTAGCATGGAAACTCAGGCCAACAATCTCCTTCAATCCTACCTCTCTGGCTTCAGAGCCAGATGCAGCATGGAAACAGCTACCATTAATGTGATTGTGGATGCCCTTAACATCCTAGATGATGGCGCTATGTGCCTCCAGGTTCACCTCGACCTCTCAGCAACATTCGACACAGCAGACAACCAGACACTCCCTGACATCTGAGACTTCTGTTGAAGACTGCTGCGACGGACCCGGGCCTTGGAAGGCCGCCTCAGGCCTCAGTCCAGTCAGTAGGGAGAGTGGAGGTGGGGGGGAGGATATATATTTTCCCCTTTTTTCCTACATATATTCGCCCCGCTGCTATATTTGACCTTATGGAGAGTACTCCGTTTACATTCTGCCCCAAGTGTAACAAGAAGTTTCCCTGGGTAGATAAACATACGGTTTGCAATTTGTGTCTCGGAACCACTTTGGAGGAATTTTTTCAAGCCCAAAACACTAAAAGACCGCTCCTCGAAGCGCTGGGCCCACTACGCCAGGCAGCTTGAGGCCACGGGGCGGCTTTGGCTACCCATGCGCAGACCCCCGACCCCGTAGGACTGGCCGGCGGCCATGTTGTGGGGACCACACCCGGCAGCAAAAGCGCAACACGAACATCCACCATCAAGCACACTAGCCCCAGCCGAGACTCGACACGCGTGTCGAGTGATCGGCAACGGTCGGCATCTAGAGTGTGGTCCACCGAGTCCTTGTCCTCTGGGTGGTCCCGATCGCAGTCGCCGCATGACGAGGCCCACCCGTCCTCAGACAAAAAAAGGTGTCATCCATCAAACCACTACCAACACCCGGTCGTCCGATGACGACAGTGTCTCAACCCACTAACGAAACTAGACGCGCCGCATCTAACCCTACACCCAAGACACTCGTAAGATCACGCCGCTAATGCGTTGGACCAAGCGGAAAACCACAAGTCGTCTAGTAAAACTCTTCTAGCCATGGGGGGGGGGGTAAATCCCTCCATTAATCACCCAAAGATACCCACACTTCTAAAGAGAAGCATAGGGAGGACAAGGCTGCTAAGGAATCAAAACATCCATCAGCCCCCAAACCAAAGTTATACCTCCCACAGATGAGAACATGGCCCTTAACACTCAGTCTGTGATTATACCAAGCTCCAAGGAATGGAGCTCTCAGGACAGACAGGGTCATGAAAGGATGACCTTTGTGGCACATTTTTATGAAAAAGATCCTATTTTCACAGTAAGAATACCCCTCCCACCTGAGCTCCTTCTGGTTCCAGGGCCACTCCTGTGTCTCCTCAACCACCTCCTAAGAGGGCTCGCGCTGATACTCCCTTTCAGGGCCTAGTAATAGACCCCTTTGTGGTGGAGCCTTATGACCCAAGCGCTTATGAAGAACCTGACCCTCAATTCAAGGAGGGACAAGCTGCAGACCGTTATGTCGGGGATGAGGACCAGGAGGCTGAAGCTTACACTATGGACTCCCCCCAATTCCTAAAGACCCTCCTGTTAATGATTCACCAGTCGATAACCAGCCTCTCCTTAATGAGGTGTTGGCTAAGGCTGCTGAACACTTCCAAATAGATACACAGGAAGTTCAAGAGGACAGGGATTTCGTAGAACAAATCCTGGGAGACAAAAGAGCAGTACCACAGTCCATCCCCTTACTAAAATCAGTTCAGCGCAGAATTCTACCTTCCTTGCAAACACCTAACCTCACACGTGAAATAAATCCACAGGTTGAGAAGTTATTTTGTGCTGCCTCTGACCCTTTATACATCAGGGGACAATTAAAGCCAGATTTCCTAGTCCTTACCACCACTAGAAAGAGGGCGGGAACCCCACTTGCTTCCTCTGAGGTTCCTCCAGATAAATTAAGCAAAAAGATCTATGGTCTAGGGAGGAAAGTTGCCTCATCTGCGGCTTATCAGGCTAGGATAGGAATTTTGCGAATTATTCATATTTAGGAATGTAGCTTGTCTTGCAATTGAGTTTGGGAGAAAGCGGTTTGTGATTCTGAAATGTCAATTGAGAGGAAGGGGGAAATGTTTCTTTGCAATTATTAAGTAGAAATATTTGAAAAGGTATGGATGTTAGGATATAATTTGGTTTCCTATAAAATGACTATTTTATCCCGAGCCCTCATGCAGTTTTTAATGCATGGTGGATGCGATCTCAGGATAAATCAAAATGTGCATATGGTGATGTGTGCATTCCAAAAGTCCACATTCATGGAAACGTAGCAAAGAATAGTGATGTGACCAGAGTATTGATCATTCTTCATTGAAGGTGGAATTTCAAAGATGCATAATTTGTTTATATTTAAATTAATTAAATTACTTATATTTCATTAATAAATCATCTGCTGTACAAACCTGTGTGTTTCTGGTCACAAAAGGGGAGGGCGGTCGCAGGAAATCAATGTAAAAAAAGAAACAAGTTACTTACCTGTAACTTGTTCCTTCTCCAGCATGGGGTCTGGCATGGATTCACATGCTCATGAATAAAAGAATACATAGCAGTACACACATGCACAACCACGGGAGGTGGCAAAGGCTCAACATTAAGCATTACATCCAAAACTCAACATTAAGCAATTCTTACCTCCTCACCAGGCTCACCTTAGGCGAACAGGTTGCGCAGCACTGCTTGGCCGACCCTGGAGTCCCGATCGACGCAGTAGAATCTTGTGAAGGTGTGCGTCGACCTCCACGTAGCAGCCCTGCAGATGTCCAGCAGGGGCACACCAGACAGGAACGCCGTGGTATAGCAGCGATTGCTCTGGTCGAATGGGCTCTCGGACGGCCGGGCAGCGGTCGGTTTTCCAACCGGTGACGGTGCATGATGCAGCCGGAGAGCCATCTGGAAATGGAAGTCTTCGAGAGAGCCTTCCCTTGATTCACAGATCCAAAGTTCACAAACAGCTGCGACGTCTTCCGAAAACTCTTCGTGCGGTCCACGTAGAACTTCAGTGCTCTAGCTACATCCAGCGAGTGCAAAGTCCTCTCGGCCGGCGTCGAAGGCGACGGGAAGAAAACTGGTAGCACCAAGGGCTCGTTGAGGTGGAAGTCCGACAGCACCTTGGGCATGAAGGAGGGGTGCGTCCTCAGCACCACCCTCGTGTCATGAAAAGTCATGAAAAGTCAAGTATGAAGGCTTGCAAGATAGGGCCTGGATCTCTCCCACTCGTTGTGCGGAGGTGATGGCCACGAGGAACGCTGTCTTCGAGGAACTTCAAAGGCGCCGAATGCATAGGCTCGAATGGGGCCCCCCCATGAGCCTGGTCAGCACCACATTAAGCTCGCACGCCGGGGCAGAAGCCTTCACCGATGGGAACGACCGGAATAGCCCCTTCATAAAATTCCTTCACCAGGCGATGAGACCACAAGGATGCCCGTCCCGTAGTCCTGGTATATCGGGAGATGGCAGCCAGATGTATTTTGATGGAGGCGTGAGCCAGTCCAGCTTTGGCCAGCGACAGTAGGTACGGCAGTACTTGAGGGGCAGTAATCCGCGGCGGGTTAATCTTCTGTGCAAGGCACCAGACAGAGAACCTCTTCCATTTAGGACCATAACACTTGAGAGTTGAGGACGCCCTGGCCTTTGCAAGACCCTCTCTGCAATCAGCCGGTATATCGTACCCTCCAAACTCTAGTGCCGCAGGAGCCAGGCCTGCAAGTTCAGCGACTGTGGGTCGTGATGGAGAATGGTGCCTCCTTCTCTGGAGAGAAGATCCGCGTCCGCCAGCAGCTTGACTGGTGGGGACGTTGACAAGTCCAAAAGGTCCGGGAACCAGATCTGCCTCGGCCACGCCGGTGAGACGAGGATCATCCTGCACCTGGACTTCTTGAGCTGGTTGATGAGGCGGAGCAGCAACAGAGGGAACGCGTATAGAAATAGGCTGCCCCAAGGGAACGAGAAAGCATCGCCTATGCTCCTCGGCTGTGGGAACCTGCTGGCGAACCTCTGGCACTTGGAGTTCGTCGCCATCAAAAACAGGTCGATCTGGGGTTTGCCCCATCGTTGGAAGAGCCGATCCACTTGATCATGGCGCCGTTCCCACTCGTGGCACGAGCGCAGCTCCCTGCTGAGTGAGTCGGCAATGGTGTTTTTTATTCCTGCCAAGTGGAAGAGAACCAGAAACATCCCCTGGGCGACGGCCCACTGCCACAGATCCTGGGGCTCCTTGGATAGGGCTGGGGATCTGGTGCCCCCCTGCTTCCTTATGTAGAACATTGTGGTGCTTTTGTCGGTGAAGATCCTCACCACTTTGTCATTGAGGGACGGAAGAAACGACTTGAGCGCCCAGAACACTGCTCGGAGCTCCAGGATGTTGATGTGGAGAGACCTCTCCTCTGGGAGCCAAAAGGCCTCTTGCGTGGAGATCTCCGGTGTGGGCCCCCCAACCCTCCAGAGAGGCGTCCGTCATCACCGTCTCCTGAAACGCCGGGGTTTGAAAGTCCGTGCCTGTAGTGCGGTGAGCCCGGGTGCCCCACCATAGGATCGCCCGACGGAACTCCTCGTGGAGGGGGATCCTGTCCTCAAAGCAGCCTGTCACCTGAAACCAGCGGGAGTCGAGGAACTCCTGTAGCGGACGCATCCAAAGTCTGCAAAGGGGTACAAGGTCGATGCATGAGAACATCATCCTGAGAAGGGACTTGATGGACCTCACCCTGGCCACGTCCGTGGCCAACAGGCGCCGGAGCTTGCCCAGGATGGTTTTGGTCCTCTCCTCTGAAGGGGAGGCCAATTGCCTCACTGTATCGAGCTTCGCTCCCAGAAACAGTGCTACTTGCGATGGAACCAGGTGGGATTTGGGGTAGTTGATGGCGAACCCCAGTTCCATGAATAACCGGACGGTCCTCGCCGTATGTTCAACGGCGAATTCCCTTGTCCTTGCCCGTATTAGCCAGTCATCCAGGTAGGGGTAAACTTGGATACCCTGCAGGCGCAGCTGCGCCGCCACTGGTGTCAGGCACTTGGTGAAAACCCTGGGTGCCGACTTTAATCCGAACGGTAGGGCTCTGAATTGGTAGTGGCGTCCCTGAACCACGAACCTGAGGAACTTCCTGTGCCTTTTTAGAATGGGGATGTGGAAGTAAGCATCCTCCAGGTCCAACGACGATAGGAAGTCGCCTTCCTCCAGCTGTCCCAGCACGTGCTGGAGGGTGACATCCTGAATTTCTGCGCCTTGATGTATTTGTTTAACCGACGCAGGTCCAGGATGGGGCGCCAACCGCCTGTCTTCTTTCTGACAAGGAAGTACCTTGAGTACACTCCGGAGCCCCGGAGCCTCCTGGGGACGAGCTCGATGGCACCTTTCTTGAGCATCGCCTTTACCTCCAACAGCAGTTGAGGGACGCGATTCTCCTTCCTGGACACGGGAGGAATGCGAGGGCATTTCTTTTGGAATTCCAGCGAGTGCCCGTTGGCCAGGGTGTCCAGCACCCAACGATCGGTGGAGATGGACTCCCACACGCTGACGAACTTCGTCAGCCGGCCTCCCACCGGGGTGCTTCGGTGGGGGCCCGACAACCCGGCTCAGTCTTGCTTGGAGGCAGCCTTTCCGCCTTGGCCTCCTTGGCGATGACGGCGGGATCCCCTTGCTTGCCGCGACATCTGTAGGCCTCCTGGGAAGAGTAGCGGGCCGCCAGGCGGTAAGTGGAGGAGCCACCGCTGGATCCTTTGGAGGCACCCCGTCTGCCTCCGGAGCTCCGAAAGGGCCGTCGCTATTGAAGCACCCCAAGGGCCCGGGCCGTCTCCGAGTCGGTCTTGATGGCCTGTAGAGACTCGTCCACGGTTTTACCAAAAAGGTTGTTGCCGTTGAACGGCATGTCCAACACTCTGGTCTGGACGTCCTGGCGAAAGTCTGTCACCTTGAGCCATCCTCGTCGTCGGAGGCAAACTCCGTTGCCCAGTTGGCGAAATCCGGTATCGGCAATGTCCGTTGCCACCGTTATCGCGTTATCCGACGCCACCTCGCCTTCCTGCGGAATTTCTAGGGCCTCCGCCCTTTTGTCATCAGGCAGGAAGTCTAGCAGGGGAGCTATCTTGAACCAGAGCTCCCTGTCATAGCGGGCTATGATTGCTAAGGCATTGGCCGCCTTAATTGTCGTTGCCGCCGACGAGATGACTCGTTGTCCCATGGAGTCCAACTTCTTGCCCTCGCTGTCCGGCGGGGAAGTGGAAGTTGAAGCCGCCACGCCCGCTGCCTTCTTCTTAGCCGCTGCCGAGACGACCGAGTCCGGCGTGGGTTGGGCCCTGAGGCACAAGGGGCGGCATCGGGGACTCCGTACTTCTTCTCGTACCTGTCCCTCTTGGCGGGTGTCGTGGAAGGGTTCTTGAGGACAGCAAGCCCCTCGTCCCAGATGTCGTCGAGTAAAGGCAACGCGAGGACCGTCTTCCTCTTGGCCTCTCGTCGTTGGTACAGAAACCCCTCCTTTTTCTGTTCTTCAGGGTAGAGCTGGAAGAGCTCGGATGCCCTTGTTATCATGGCGTGGAAAGAGCCAACCTCGTCGGCTGGAGACGCCTGCGGGGGGGGAGGGGGGGGTGATGACGAGATGTCCGCTGTGTCATCGCCGCCGTCATCGTCCGTCCCCGTCGCTGTATCAGTCGCCGTATCCTCTCTAGGGTCCGGTGAGGGGGATGAGGGGTCCACCGGTCTCGCAGGTACGAAGGGCGGAGCGGGGTGGACTCTCCTCCGCTTGTTCGGAGGGCTTCTCGACGGCCTGGTTCTGGCTCCTCCGTCGGGGTGCGTGGTAATCTCGTCCTTATCTCGGTACATAAGGATTGGATTGCCAACAAAACGGCCGCCGAGCTATCCTGGGGCTCGGGCAATGGCTGCGACGGACAGGATGGCCGCTCCACTGGGCTCTGTTCGTCGTCATCGTCGCTATCTTCGATCACGTCAGCAGGAACCGTCCCCTGGGATCGAACCTTCTCAAACCTCTCGTTGAGGTCTATGGACCTTTTGTTGAGGCCCTTCTCTGTTTCCCCAGTACCACCTCAGAGGCTGATTCCGAGTCTGCAATGGCCACCAGCTCTCCCCCCCCCCCTCTTTTTCAGCCGGGGGCTTCACGGGGGTCTTAGCGATGGGTTGGAAAGAGGATTCCCTCCGCGGTGGCAGGGATACTCTCGGCCCAGAGGCCATTTCCACTGGCGTAGTCTCAGCCGGCTTCGCCAGGGTCGCAGCGACCACTTCGGTAGAGGCCTTAGCCGGGTGGATCAAAGCCCTCACCCCTTAGGTGCGTCCTGGGCCTTCGCCTTGGGGGGAGGGGGGGTCAGCGCCTCGCTCCCCCTTCGAGATCGACCGGGTCCGCTCCAGCGGCCTACCCAGGTTCTCTGACTTCCTCTTCCCCGAACCAGAGCGCTGGCTCGTGGTCGAACGTGCCGGGGAAGTAGCACCCTGCTTGGCAACCGAAGAGCCCGACCTTTCGGTGCTCCCGGTGCCCGCGGACTCACTTCGCCTTTTCACCTGATGTGCCCTTCTCCAGCCGGGTGGCGAGGCGGGAACGACGATCTCGTTTGGTCCTTTCCGAAAGGTTCTTGCAGAACGCACAGTCTTTCTCCACGTGCGTCTTGTCCTCATGAAGGCAGTAGAGACATCGCGAATGCTCGTCCTCCTTGAAAATGTTACATAATCCGCATCCAGGGCACTTCCTGAACAGCTTGGATCCGGGCGTCCAGCTTCCCTTGTCCTAGGCCATGTCCGTTGAGGTAGGCCGCAGATCTTCCGGAATCCTCCAAGAAGTGTAAACTCGACGAAAATTCACCCTTGAGGGGCGTAGAAGAATTCCGAAACGGGTCTCCGTTATCGCAAGTAGAAACGGTGGAGCTTGAGGCTCGATTAAACCAAAAAAATGTGAAAATCTCCTGAAAAAACGTGAAAACGCAGTAAAAAACTTGAGCTAAACACGAGGACTCCCAACACTTGAGCGTACGGTAAAAATCTGAGGATGGCTGCCAGAGGCGGGGCTTAGGGAGAGGGCAGTCATTGGCTGGGGGCAGTATGACCCAGAGATCAGCGATTGGTTACTCCTAAGAAAGACAGCTCAGAAACAAAACTGATACTGATTTTTTTTCTTTACCGAGGATTCCCAGCCTGACGACGGGGAATATTCATGAGCATGTGAATCCATGCCAGACCCTATACTGGAGAAATAACTTTTACAATAAATAAAAAATTGTGCACCCCCGATTTGGGGTGGGTGGACAGTTCCTGAATAAGTCACCCGATTAAAATCCTTTAATGAAGATTCAGCGAGAAGCTCCCAAAAATGACAACTTGGAAAAACCACAAAGTGTGCTATGTTTACTGTAAAATGCTCTCTGCATTGGAAAATAAGGCGGCTGCTGGGCCAGACTAGCAAAGTATTTAGGTACCAGGCGAGAGTATGGACACATCTTTACCTAAGCAATTAGCACAATGATGTGCACGAGTAACTCCTAGGAGTTGGAAGTTGGCTATTATTCCTTTATTAAAAAAGGGATACAAGGCAGACCTGGTTATCGTCCTATCTCCCTCACTGACACCACAGACCAATAGTTTTGAAGGGCACAATATGGGAAGATAATGGACTGGTTCATGAGTAACAGCATAATACAATTCTCAGGATGGATTTCACAAGGGCATGGGGCACAGTGGATCAGATGCTAAACCCAAGAATCTTTGATGAGTATGTGGTGGGATCTAAGAGTATGATTTTTCTTGTGTTCATGGAGCTCTCTTCTGTGTCCAATTGTGTAAATCGTTTCAAACTATGGATTATCTGTAGGGCTCTATGGATGCACCATCCACTGATATTCTGGTTGAGATGCAACAAGGTTGATCAGCCAGAGTTCAATATTGTTTGTTTTGGCAAATTGACACCCAACTTTCCATCTACCTGAGGAGTAAGGCAGGGATGCCCCCTCATTTTCAAATTGTATGTAAATTCCCACCCCCACTATAACTAAATAGGCTGAGAACAGACTCACGATGGGGTGTGGGGAGGGTCACAGAAAATCTGCATCTTCGCATACGCCAATGACGGTGTTGGTGGCAAGAGCACAAAGCATTACAAATATTACTTAAAGGTTATATGGACTAGTGAAAGGGATTTAAAATTAAACGACAAAAAAAAAAAAATCAAATGTCATATGCATGGTGTATGGAAGGAAGGGTCTTCAAGGCCCCCGCCCCTGCATTCTCACAAATGTGCAGGCTATAACTCGTCCAGCAGCCACCCATGCACATGTGGCCACGGATGCAGGATGGCTGCGGGTCGACACATGGCTGCAACACTGCCCACAGCACGATACCAGACTATTTTGTAGCATGCGTAGACTCAATTTTTTAACATAACTTCGGCCTCACAAACACAGGCAGTCTGCAGGGCTGCAGCTCTCCCCTCATGACCACGCACAGCGCTACCCTCGCCCTCCTCCCCTCAGCGTCCCCGCTGCAGGCCTGCTCTCAAGGGAGACTAGGCACGAAGTTACATGACAAACACCATCTTTCACCTTCTGAAGTTCATCATTGACGTACAGATGACTGGGCCGAATCTGGGGTTTGAGAAAAGCAAGCTATCTTCATAAAACTTGTCCTGTCCCCTCGCAGACCCCACATTTATTACAAATGCCGTTGATAACCACCAACCCCATGAGGTAGCACGAGGAGTAGCAGGAGTACAGATAATCCAAGCAGATAGAAAGATAAGACTACAAGCATCCATGCGCCTTCTCTCAGAGGGGAGGAAGGGTGGGGCGTATGTGAATCTAAGCAAATACAAGCATCAGAAATACGATTACGGTGAGTAACGTATCCCTTCTGAGGCTTGTGGAATCTGCTTAGATCACATGCTGTGCATAGATTAGAGAGCAGTGTTAAAAGAAGGAGGCGGGATGTGAGAAGGGTCATGAGCAAATAAATGTCTTAGAACCGCTTGTCCCACTTGAGTATCTGTCTTGGAATGGGTGTCAATGCAGTAGTGCTGAGTAAAAGTGTGAATAGAGCTCCAAGTAGCTGCTTTGCAAATGGGGTCAAGGGGTACATTTGCAATGAAAGCCAGTGGCCCCAATGCCTCTTGTAGAGTGGGCTCTTGGCGTGAAAGGCAGAGTTTTTTCAGAAAGGGAGTAACACAGCTGGATACAGTTAACAATCCACTTAGAGATGGCACATTTAGAGAGGCGATCTCCCTGTCTGCCTGTAGCTACAGAGACAAACAGTTGGTCTGTTTTCCTTAGCGGTCTGGTTTTGTTTACATAGTATAGGACCGCCCTACGCACATCTAGGGTGTTTAGTTTCACCTGAGCCAAGCTTTGTGGGTCTTGGATAAAAGCCGGAAGCTCGATGGACTGGTTCACATGGAATTTAGAAATAAACTTCGGTGAGAACCTAGGGTGTGTACGTAAAACCAGTTTATCTTTATGAACTGTAAAGAAAGGATCCTGCACTGACAGAGCCTGAACTTCACTGACCCTTCTTATAGATGTAATTGCTACTAAGAAGGCCGTTTTATAAGTCAGGTGTTTGAGACTGCTTTTATGCATGGGCTCGAATGGGGGCCCCATGAGTTTAGATAGCACCACTTTAAGGTCCCATCCCGGTGATGGGTTTGAAATTGTAGGGTGAAGTCTCTTTACTCCTTCCATGAAGGCTTTAACCACTGGTACTTTCCACCACAACACCTTGCTATGGGAGGTGGTGTATGCTGACAGAGCTGCCAGGTGTACCTTCAGCGAGTTAAAAACCAACCCTGCGTCTAGCAGGTGCAGCATGTATGTGAATTGTGGAAGGAGTGCAATCAACCGGGTTGATTTGCTTATTCTGGCACCAGATAACGAATCTTTTCCATCTGTCAAAGTAGCAGTGCCTCGTGTTTGGCTTCCTAGATTCTTTTAGGATGTCCATACATCTCGGTGGTAAACTGAGATGTCCACACTCTAGGACCTCAGGAGCCATGCTGCCAGGTTCATTGAGTGGGGTTGAGGATGCACTCTGTGACCCTGGTGCTGGGACAGTAGGTTGTAACAGCCCGGGAGTTTGATGGGTTCGCACACCGCTAGTCTGCGTAAGTGTGGGAACCACGGTTGTCTCGCCCACATGGGAGCAACTAGAACGAGTGTCATCGATTCTCTGTTCATATTGTTGACCATCTTCCTGATGAGGTGTTGGTGGGAAAGCGTACGCAAACATCCCCGACCAGTTCATCCACAGGGCGTTCCAGTGGGAGTCTGGTTGTGGGAACCTGGATGCGAATCCGGGGCACTGTGTTTTCGCTTGTGGCGAATAGGTCTATAGTGGGGAAACCCCACAGAGACGAGATCTTCAACAACCTCTGTGTAGACACCATACGTGTTCCTCTGGGAGGGGATCTCTGCTCAAAGCATCCGCCAGAGAATAGAGATCCCCTGGAACATGTTGAGATGACAGGAAGATGGTCTGTCTGAGTGCCCATATCCAAATTTTCTGGGCAAGCTTGGACAGATTTGGCGAACGAGTCCCTCCTTGTTTGTTCAGGTAAAACATGGCTGTAGTGCTGTCCGTCAGGATCTGCACTGACAGGTTCACCAGATGGGGGCTCTAACGCTTGAAGCGCTCTGAATACTGCCAGAAGCTCTAGCAGGTTGATATGATTCTAGGCCACCGAGTGAGACCAGAGACCCTGAGCTGTGTGGTGGAGATGGTGTGCTCCCCACCCTGTCAGGCATGCGTCTGTTGTGACTACCGCCTGTATCTCAGGATCGTAAAAGTGTTTCCCCTTGGACAGATTCTCTCTTGTCCACCAGTGAAGGCTTTGTACAAGTGTCGGCGAAACGACCACTAGATCGTCCCACTGACCACTTGCCCGAGACCACTGTTTCGCAAACCATTCTTGCATGGGACACATGCGCAGGCACGCGTGGGGGACCAGGTAAATACATGACTCCATCATGCCCAGCAAGCGCATTGCTTTGCGTACTGTTATCTGGCGACCGGCCTGATATTGCGGAATTTGCAGCAGTATATTCCGAATTCTTTCCTCTGATGGAAAGGCCAACCCCTCTTAAGTGTTTAGAACAGCTCCTAGGAACTGTTTGGAGGTGCTTGGCACCAGACTTTTTCTCGTTTATGGAGAAACCTAATTCGAAGAGGAGGTTGACTGACGCCACCACTACCAGTACCTTGGTGAATACCCTTGGAGCCGAGGCTATCCCGAAGGGCAGTACCTTGAAATGGAAGTGCCGACTGTCCACCTTGAAGCGCAAGTACTGTGCGCTGGGAACATGGAAATATGAAAATAAGCATCTTTCATGTCCAATGTTGCCATATAATCCTCCTTTCTTAGGAGGGGGAGTACCTCTTGGAGAGTAGTTCATGTGAAATTTTTTGGGCTTGACATACTTGTTTGCAGGCCGTAAGTCCAATACTGGGCGCATTGTCAAATCTTTTGTTGGCACAAGGAAGTAAGTTGAATAAATACCATTGTTTACCTGTTGTCCCGGGACGGGTTTTATCGCGTCCTTTGCTAGAAGATTGACGATCTCTTCGAGGAGGATCTTCTGGTGGTCCAATGAATGTATTTTTTGTCGTGGAGGGTGGTTTTGGGGACGCTCTAACAGTTCTATGCAGTATCCTGCAGACACTGTGGACAGCACCCATCTGTCTGATGTGATCCCTTCCCAAGCTTGGGTGAAGTCAGAAATGCGCCCCCCTACTGGGGATGCGTGAGAAGGGACCCTGAACGGAACATCACTTTTGGTGGAGGTGTGCCGCCACCTCGTCTGGGGCTGCCTCTACCTTTACCACGTCCTCTTATTACCCCCTGCCATAACCCTGGGTAGACTGCTGGTTGTTCCATGGTTTACCCTGCCCCTGGGAATAGTTAGAGCCTCTCTGGGAATTATGTCCGCGTGGGCGACGAAAATTGACATTCCTCTTTGATTCGGGGGTTCGTTGGTTAATTGGCCCAGGGATTTGAGAGTCTCGTACTCATCCTTGGCATTTTTCAGCATGTCCTCTACCGCCTTTCAAAACAATAGATCCGGCTCATCCGGTTTATCTATTAACGATGCATGGGTCTCGGGTTTGAACCCAGATTGCCGTAACCAAGCATGTCTTTTGATAACAGTGCTTTCTGCTATCAATCTGCCGGCGTTATCCGCGGCATCAAAGGTTGCTTTTAAGATGCAACCGGACACGGCTCTTCCCTCCGACGCAACTCGTGCCAATTGGCTCTTTAAGGGTTCTGGGGCGGAGTCTATGAGTGCCGCGACTTCTTCCCACTGGTGGCAGTTGTAACTCGCCAGGAGGGTGGTGGAGTTGGCAAGCCTTGCCTGGTAGGCAGAAGTGGAGGCTACCTTCCTACCCAAGCCATAAATCTTCTTGCTCTCCTTGTCGGGCGGAGCCTCGGGCGATGACAGGGGTGTTCCCGCCCTCTTTCGGGTGTTCGTAAATACCATGGAGTCCGGTTTCAGATGCCCCCTTATGTACAGCGGGTCTGACTGGGCTGCCCTGAAAAGCTTTTCGATCCTAGGGTTTACTGCCCTGGTGAGGTTGGGATTTACAAGTGAAGGGTCTATCCTCCTTTGTATTGATTTAAGGATAGGGATGGCCTGGGCAACAGGTCTCCTTTCTCCCACTAACTCCTCGGCAAAGTCCCTCTCTTCTTGTGCTCCCTGGGTGTCAATGTGGAAGTGTTCTGCCGCTCTGGACAAAACTTCATTCAAGAGAGGTTGGTTGTTGACAGGGAAGTCAGTAACCGGGGGATCTTTGTCTACTGTGGAATCTACCCTGTAGGTTCCTGGGTCGTCCTCTTCCTCCTCTTGGTCCTCGTCATCCCCATAGTAGCCAGTCCCAGTTTGGTCTTCCAACATGCCCAAATCAGGATCCTCACTAAAAGGTGGATCTTCATGATATTGAGTGTAGGGCTGTATACAGAAAGGGTCCGAAGACCATGTTGGTGCTTCAAACCGGGACTTCTTACTTGGGGGTATTGGGTCCCTAGAGCCTGAGGGTGATGCCCAGTCGGGGGTATATGAGAGGAAGTCTCATATTCTTGGCATAGAAGTCTGCCAATGACATCCTTGACATAACTCTGTCTATGTCGTCACTAGACCATTCTCTTGAGCTGGGAATGACTCTCTCCTGGGAGTTTCCCCGTTTTGTCCTGATTGGACCTATTGGTTTGTGCAGGGGTCTTTAGGATGACAGAAGACTGAGACTTGTCCGTTTATTTTTGTGGAGTAGTAGACTGTGACCTGTCTGACTGCTTCTGAGGTGTGGAAGAAGGCAGAGACTGCTTCTTTTGCTGTTTTCCCCCCTGTCCATGGGTGGAAGATTGTTTTCCCTGGTTTTTGGTCCCTTCTGAGCTTTCCGACATCTGGCGTCGAGGTTCGGGGGTAGTGTCCCTATCTCTCAAGTGTGGTCCCTCGGCAAGCAGAGGTTGCACGTGGCGTGTCTGTCAACCCAACGGTACTTGCGGTTGCTCTTGGGGCAAAATTGGTAAGGGGTACCCTCCATACGCACCCTGTGGCAGCTGGCTAATGAGTGTAGGAATATATAAGAATGTACCTATATATTTAAGAGCGTAGGGTATGTAGCATCCCACACTCTCCCTACTTTCAGGGCCGAAGCCAGAGGCCTTCCGAGGTCCAAGTCCGTCGTGCAGCTCTCGACGGTCGATTTCTTCTCTGGGCCGTTGTCGAGTGTGGAAGTTCGGTGACTCGACGTTGGGGTGGAGAAATGGGGAAATAGAACGATATTTTTGTATAATTATGGCTAAGGCCAGGGTACTCCGCGGGATGCTTCCGACCAGTATGGCGGAAAAAAACAATCTGGAGGGTCCTAGACACGTGAGGGATCATGGGTACAGTGGACGTCACACTAGGGATAGTATTACTGGCACGCCCTGTGTCGATGCCCATTTTCAAAGTTTCAAAAAACAAACTAATACTCCGCAGCTTCCACTAGATGTCGGCCTATGCACAGCATGTGATCTAAGCAGATTCCACAAGCCTCAGATAGATTATATATATATATGAGAGAGAGAAATAAGATGACCCTCGCCCATCCCAGATTGCACGCAGAACCATGAAGTGGTTGTTTAAGCCTTTGATCATTAAGCAAGGATTATTGGTTGCAACAGAATAAATGAAGCAATGTATGATATCAATATATACTCAATTTTCTAAGAATGTACGATTTCAAATGTATTTAAATCAACTATCACAATAAGTATGGTTTAATGTGATGTGTGCCGACTGTATAATAGAGTGTCCTTTGTAGCATACGTGTCACCTCTGAGCATTGAATCATACGCTTCATATTGTAAGCAGAACATTGCACATCTTTTAATGTACCAATGCACACACTAACCTATTTCTACCTCATTTGAATGCATGCTTTATGTGTGCCCCCCACAACATAGACAATGTACGGCCCAACATGCTACAGGGCCTTTTCTCCCCTCATGTACCACCGCGGGCATCGCCCCCACCTTCCCACCCCCTCTGGCCAGGCTGAGATGTGAAGCCCAGGCCCTGTGAATGATGTGATGCTACAATTGTAACCCCTCGCCCTTCCCTTGTGCCTGCATCCAGCGACCACCCTCCAAAGCCCCCAGACTGAAAGAAATATGGTTGACAAGCCTCCCATCCCACCTCCTCCTGAGGTACCGGATGAATGCTTCGTGACCTGTTAGTATCCCAGTTCACCCTAACCCCAACTGACCATAAAGGCCATATATTTTCTCTTGTACTAACATACTACAAAGGTATCCCTCAATAGTTCTAACAAGGAGGAATCAGATGTATCCTTGCCTGTGCCCCCTCATCAGCCACCTAAGCCCATGAAAGCTGTTCACCTAGTGCTCACCCCTTGTATAGTATTCTTCAAAATAATTAACGACTCACACCCAGAGATGTGTTGTCTCTTGTGATGTTAGAATAATGGTTTGAAGGATTTACTTGGCATCATGAATTACAATTAACAAAGAAGGAGTATGAGAGGCCACAAGGGCAAATGTTAGCATAGTCAAAGATGTACCAACCATCATCTGACCAGAGCTCCACCCTGATGAGTTCAGCTGCCCTGCAAGCATCACAATGACACCTCAAGGAGCCTCACCCCTATAGATTTATACGTACCATTTCCTCATTGCCCAATCTCACTGATGCATGTATCCCTTAGCCCCCACATTATAGGTGACGTGGATTTGTAGCAAAATGTGAATGTTTGCTGCCGATTGGCAGAGCGCTCCGAGTATGCAGAGTTCTCTGCTTGCCCTATATTGGTTTGGATAAACTTTTCCCTTTTGACTTCACCCGCACTTGGTCTTGGTCTCATTGCCATCAGGGGTGCATCCATCATTGACTCTTTTGGGGAGTTTCAAATGCCATGTGGGGGACGCTCACTTTCAGTTGGCAGGTCTAAAGGAACCCTGGGCCCAGTAATGGCTATGGGTGTGTGGGGGAGGTCTAGAAATGAATTGGGACACTACTGTTAGGTATTTAGGTGCGACCAGTCTCCAGATCAAAGCTGGCTCCCACACCTTAATATCCAGGCTATCAACGTAGCACAGGTAATATGGAGCTCTGCTGAGATTTGGGGAAATAATTGTGTGGCCTTCCGTGGGGTATGCATTTTACATTAATATGGCTGAATTCCTCTGTGGCAACTTATCAATCAGATTTTTGGAACTACTGTAAGTCCAAGAAAATACAGGTCAAAGAAAATCAATTATTGTGTGGAATAATGTATCTTCCTCAGAGCTTTCCAGCCTATCCACTGCCTTGTGAATGCAGCCAAATGGGACTAGAAAAGTGAATTGTAGATAGATCTTAGAAAGGTTTTTTCACTTAGTGCCCATCAGAGTCCGAGGAGGTGAGGAAGCCGGGTGTACAATATTACCTTGCCCATAAGGTATTGTAAGTTATCCGAAATGGGTCATCAATCCCAGACAGCCAGCCCTTTTGCTGCGTATGAAGATTAACATGCTCCTCCTATCGGGGGCAGTGTGCAGCTGGGACAGAAATATTTTAATGGTAAGCAGATATTTCTGTGATGGCTCAACAGTAGAGGATCTGAAACTGTTATTGTTTTGTCCTGCTTATCAAATCTGAAAAGAAAATACCTTGCTTCGATATTTCAATGTTGGGATGATCAGTCACGTTTGTGTAGCTCGACTTCATATCCTACCCACCCATGAAAAGCACTCTGCACTTTCAAACTTATTTTATTGAGTGCTCCTTGGTGATTAGATATATTTATTTTCAGAAATATTTTACGTCTGGATGAGGTTCCAATTGTTTGCATTGAAGTTGAGTCAAAATGTATAAAAACAGGCCCGACAATAGAGTGGTCACAAACTTCATCTCAGTCTTTTTTTATACAATCATGTATTTGTAAAGTGGATGTTTTTAGGATGATCAATGTATTTTTCTGTTTAACAGTGCTATATAGTAATTCTTTTGTTTTTTGTATTGTGTGATGCTTTTAGTCTTTTATGCAAATGAAATAAAGAATATTAAGAACAACATGTATGTACCAGATGTTGTATACCTGTACTATACAGATGATACATTTTAACTGGTCAACAAAAGAATTGAGAAGCTGTGTGATCATTTTAATTTTCAAGCTTTGCATTTCACCATTTCATTCTTAAATGGGAGTATTTACCACTGCAAAACCTATTTTGGATTTTGGTACCAATGAATCTACTAAAAACATATTCCATAAATGATCATGGACAAAGTTTGGTTTCTTCTCTAAAGCCAAGAACAATTTAAAACTAGAGTATGAACATTGCAAGATAACGTTTGAATTTGGCATGTTCTGGCGGCTTATGGAGCACTTCTCCCCAATAAACAAATGCAGACGCAGCTTGGCAAAATAACAGTTAACATCATTTGTAATTTCTTTTTAAAAGCATTTGTTAGTCTAGGTTGCTCAAACGGACATGTTTTTTGTACGCTGATGCAATATAGACTTAGG
The DNA here is from genome assembly GCF_040938575.1 of Ambystoma mexicanum. Taxonomy (NCBI): domain Eukaryota; kingdom Metazoa; phylum Chordata; class Amphibia; order Caudata; family Ambystomatidae; genus Ambystoma; species Ambystoma mexicanum. The sequence goes on along the minus strand of NC_090931.1, from coordinate 979,321,196 downwards.
ACATGTATGCAATCATTGGCTCTGTAATGCGGGCACGTTGAAGTTCAGTACATTATCATTCATCAGCAGTGCTGCATGCTCTGGAAGCAATAGACTTCACTTCTGCTGCTAGAGCGAGTTCAGAAGTACAGCTCCAAGCATCCACCCCCAGCAAGGGAGGTGATGTTTGGGTGCTGAACCTTACTCTGCAAACAGCCAAAAGGAACGGACTTTGTCAGGAGGCAGATATGGACTATGAGGCGCACTGCAATGCAAATTAGGGAACGTAACATCAGTGTGCCGCATTAGTATTTTGACCTAACTCTATAAAGGGATGAGCAAACCAGAAGAGGGGAGGAAAAAAAATATAATCGCTATGTGGTTGTTGAGTCTGTAACAACTTCATGTATTGAACGGACTAGGTTTAAAATCCACCAATGCCTCAAATTAACACCTGTTGAACATCAAAGGCTTTCTTCTACGATTGGGGTTGCTGTGGGATGGGGAGATGAGTGGCAAATGGATCCAGCAAGGTGTGTGAAGGGTTTCTTTGCAGGAGATCCCTTCCACATGAGTTCTGCTCAGACAAAATTGCAGATTACTTTGCTTAATATAAAAACAATGCAGGCTTCCAGAGTTTATAAATTGTCTCAAAAGTATGTTTATTTTTTTACAAAAAATGCGTTACCTCCACGCAGTCAAAGCTGTCATCAACCTTCGATGTGTACTGGATACGGTACAACGTTGACAAACTCCCAGCGCTATAATACAGTATAATCTGCAGCCCTTTGTATCCGAAAGCAATCTCGCTGGTGGAAAAAAAAACAAGAAATTGCAATCACCTCTTACACTGCAACAGATTTTGCTTTTTCTTGCCTGAAAACATTTGTCAATTAAAACACTGTCCCAGCACTCCATCATACAAGACTTTCATTCAGTTAGACCAAACTGGCAACTTCCTTGTAACGGGACTTCTCAATCGCTCTTAACGGTCTACAAGGGAAATTTACTTACCTAGCATCAAAAGGTTGGTGGAGAAATCAAACACGTTTCTATTTTGAAAAAAATATATATTCTTTCTATAAGCTTACCTTTCTTTGCACGTCAGGGGTACTTTAAGGAAAACAGAATCTGCACTACTGAGGGGAAGGGGTGAGGAGGAGGGGTGGGTGTGTGTGATTGTGTGTGTCGAGAGAGGGCAGAGAGAAGGGGGTCCAGATAGGTATTGGAATCTTGCATCAGTGTTGTATCCCCGTGCTTTGTCAATGTCCGTTAAGTCATTTGCAGCATACTTACTTGGCTGAGGAACGTCGATGTCTGTCATGTAGCTATACTCTCCCACTGCCCTCTGTCTTACTGCCTGATGTTCTTATGCTTGCTAATAAAGTTATCTACCTTGGAAGAGCTGCCTTCTGTCCTCCTTGGCAACCATCTGCAATTGTAACACTGGGGACAATGGGCAAAACGTCCCACGCTCCTAGAAATTGTAACGTTCAAAACAGCACAATGCTCCAGCAGCGTCAAGGAATCCTTGCCCGCTACTTTCTTTCACACAGCAAATTCTTTCCTCCCACCTGTTCCTCCATGTGGAACATACCCATGTGCAATGCAAACATAACAAAAGGTCCTTTCCTCAAATTGGGCACCAGACCATGTATCCGTTACATGCATCCCTTCAGCCCGTAGGATGCCAAAAGGCATCCCTTCTCTAAACGGATGAAATGTGCAACTTCCTCGACCTTAGACTACAGCAGCCCATCGGTCTCCGACACCAGGCCTACCTCATTGTGACATCAGCCAGTTGTCGTTCAGGGACATGCTTCAGCAGTGCCTGTACAAGGGCCTACATTCACTAGTATTGATTCATGAATAATCAGTACTTCCGTTCTGCACCACAAAGTGATGAACAGAGGAGAGCACAGGGTAACACGCTGGTCTTGGAAGCAAGACCACGCAGAGCAACAGTGGTTAGAATCCTAGATCTGCGCTTAGAAACCGAACCCAGGTATGGTATTAGGCGCGTTATATAACAAAATAATTAAATAAGTGTTTTATATAGCTATGACTCACCGATGTTCATCATGGTCATCGCAGGGCAACACAGTCTGACAGGGTTGCACTAAGCTTTAATGCTCTGGCTGCATAGACCGGAGCCAGCGCCCCTGCTGGTGAGAAAGCTGCCACCAGAGCACATTGGATTGTGAATGCATTTACCAATCATTTGTAATCATGGAAATACAGAAGACCCTTCACCTGCTTTCCAAAATCAACACAGCCTTTACACATTTTTAAGCTATTATCCAAATGTGTGTCTCGTCATTTGTTAATTACTTAAAACTTATTTTAAGGTTTACCAAATCATCTTCTACATCATGGTGAAACATGCTCTAACATCAGCTGCATCAGTAAGTGTTCAACATTATTTTACAAATGCAGCATGTAATTTTCAGAGAAATGCATGTACGTATCAGTAGATAACGGTTTTAATACTTTTCAACAATGATGAAAGGATGTTGAGTGGTCGCGTGTGCATTCATAATATCGCTGGCTAATTTTTTTTTACATTGTGATGAAACAAGTTTTATTAAGGTTTACTAGTTCCAAACATATCCCTCAACTTGTTAGTCAAACAATTTCATCACCATTACCTCATTTATAGTGAATTCTACAAATACTTTTTTTTTTTTTTAAACTTTAGAGCCAATACATGTGTTCTCTATTCTAGGCTTCTGGGATAGTATTGCATCTCTCAGGGACGCCCTCCCCCAATCCATAAGGACCCTCCACCTAGGTGATCCTCCCTCACTTCTCCAACCGCTAGGGTCCGGATCTAAAAGCGTTGGCCTTCCTCTGGCCACCTGAGAAGAGGATCCAAGGGGAGTAGATGCGAGGATGCCCTCCGTTTTCTCAAAGAGCTATGAAGGCATGCCTGGCATGGATAATCAAAAGGTCTTAGCAGAAATATTTTTAAAACGTACATTCAAGCATCGAACATTGTATATCTATCAATTAAACATTTTACAATCTCTCTACAGATAGAGAATACCTTGTATAAATATCAATTGTTAATACATTTCTACACCAAGTGTGGAATGAAAGGGAGTTCTTTATGGCATGCACTTTAAACATCAATTCCTCAGACAAGCACACATACTGTTCATTTGGCCCATTTTTATTCCTGTTCTACTGCTAAATAGAACATACTGCTAGGGTGTGATCATTTTTGGGATATTTGGTGTACATTATTTTATTTGAGTAGATTTTAGCTCAGTGTGAAATATTGGCAACTGACTCTTGGCTCATGAAGTGCACGCATATGCCACCAGATTAGCGGTTTCATTTCCAACTACTCACTTTATACATGTTTTATCTTGAAGTCGTGTTTTATAAAAGGGGTGTAACAGCCACTTTTACTCTCTAAACAAAAAGGCAAACATTCCCAAAAAAATAAATAAAATGGGGAGTAAAAATACTACCAACAAATAATTGAAAGAACAGTGCCGTTCCTCCTGCAACACACCTCACACCTCCGTGGATATGTTTGGAACGTAGCACAAGTGGTACCACAGGAAGAAAATATTACTGCCTGATCTGAAGAGGTAAAAATGTATCTTTCAGCATGAATAACTACGTACAAAGAATTTATTACAAACTTTATTTTTTCCACTTACATTTTTATTCGCTTATAAAATACTGTCCTTTTGGAATGAGACCTACTGTTTTACTCCCCAAAAAATCATTTTACTGTAAACTTTGAAAAATATTGAGTAAAATACTCCCATTTCGAAATCTTATATGGAGCACTTGATTACCCTCAGACACTTTGCACTTGTCACGGTTTTGCTTTATTAGTGCTAATGTGTTTTAGTGGGTTGCAACGGAGAGCAGACATGTCACTAATACTTGTCATGGTAGGGTCCAAACCAATCAGAAAGTAAGATTTGGGTTGTTTGACCATGGTAGAATTGTTTGCGGTGGAATGGACTAGTCAATTTTGCCGCCAATATGATTTTACTGCGGCCAAACACACCAAACCATTACAGTACATACCTCCCACCCCCCTACTTACTTGTTCTCCGTCCGTGCCTCTTCTGACCCTGCAGCATCAGTTCAGACCCTCTAACGCGAGTCGGATCCGACGCCGCAGGGTCCCCTTTTCTTTTTTGTGTGCCCTGCCTCCAATGTTCAGGAGGTCCAGGACACCCCCACAACCCCCAAGGTCAAATACCGCAAATGGCGAGCGGGTGACACCCCCGCTCCACATGTTCAGTATTCTTTTTTTGTTGTTGATATAATCGATCAATGGTACTGGCCAGATTTGGTCAAAGGTAACCTTTCGATCGATTATATTCAATCAATTTGGGTAATACCCAGAAAGTATGACCCCCATCACATTTGCTTGCGTCATACCTGTGCCTTTTGCTCTTGGACCTTTTAGTTTCTTTAACATAGGAGACTGAGTTTTCACAACACCCTCCAATGCGTCTTTGAATGTCTCGTCTGCAAGCTTAGCGTCCCTTCTACCCTCTTGCTCACTCTTGCTACAATCTGGAGGACTCATGGACAGATCTCCCCCCTTCCTCTAAGAGTGCGCCAACCTTGCCTCCTCTCTTCTGACCTCTTCCTCTAAGCTTCTCTTCCTTGGAGACTTTAATATCCATCTGGATTCTCCTGATGCAGCCACTCTTTCGCAACCTCTGCAACTCTCTTACTCACCATCCTTCCCTCTGGCCCCACCCACTCCGCCAGGCACACCCTGGATGCGCTCATCTCAGCCGATATCCCCTTCTTTCACCCTCTCACTACTCCCTTCTCCTGGTCTGACCATTCCCTACTCTCCTCCCATCAGGAGCTCTCGGGTCCCCCAGCTAAGCCCCCGCCCGCAATGCCAGTCTCCTCCTTCGTCATTCAACCTATGAAGCATGCGTCAGTAGCCGCTTTTGCCGCCTCCTCCACCCCCCTCATACTATTCACTCTCACACCGACTCAGCTCTTGCTAACCTTCACCTTCCATCTCCCTCGCCATCTGCCTTGACATCCTTGCCCCTGCCATGAGAATCCGCATGAAGCCGGCTTCCAAGTGCAAAAGTCTGTATGATTCCGACTTAGCCTCGATGAAACGCAAGTGCAAAGTTGCAGAACGGAAATGGCTAGCTTCTAGCACAACCTACGACAACTGGCCTGCCGCCTGCTCCAAAGGCAATACAGACTATCCGCTCCAAGAAACGGTCCCATATCCAATCATGCATCTCTGGAGCCACAAACAGCTGAATTTTTCAAAATCTGCAAGAAACTAGCCAATCCTACTGCAGTCTCCTCTTCCTTCTCTGGTCCTCTGCACGGCGTTGGCCAACTATTTCACAACCAAGACTCAGGACATCTGTCCTCTCTCTCTGCTACAGCCATCCCTCCCCCGCCTGCATGCAGGCCTCCCCCTGAATCCTCTCTCCCATTCTCCTCCTCTCCTCCTCACCCATAGCACTGGATTAATCTTCCAAGACTGTGCTCCATGAAAGTCTCCTCCAAACAGGTGCTACACTGCTAATCTAGAACCATCATGGACTTGCCGCTCGCTTCCTCCTTGGCGGAGTTATGCAACTACTCCTTTGCCACTGGGGTCTTCCCTTCATCCCTCGAGCACTCCTTTGTACTACCCGTTCTAAAAAAAGCTCTCTGCGGACCCTTCCTGTCCGGCTACCTACCGCCCTGTCTCCACTACCCCATTCGTGGGCAAACTCCTGGAGAAGTTGGTAGTCATCTCCCAACTAATTCATCACGCTGAATCTGTTGGCTGCCTACGTGACCACCAGTCTGGCTTCAGAGCAGCTAGAGGCATGTAAACCGCTCTCCAGAACACCTGTGATGACCTGGTATCAAATCTCGATTCAAACTGTCCTTCTGCCCTTATTCGCCTCCATCTGTCCTCTGCGTTTGACACGGTCAATCATTCCATCCTCATAAATAGGCTCTGAGACCATGGGCATCACAGACCAGGCACTGGATTAGTTAACCTCTTTCCTCTCAAATTGGCCCTCAAGTTCAACTGGGCCCGTTCCTCTCCTCTACCTCACTCGCCCTGCGGCGTCCCTCAGGGCTCTGTCCTCTTGCCGTGGCTTTTCAACATTCACCTTGCCCACTTGATCTTCACCTTCTCTCCTCATTTCCAGTGTTATGCTGACACAGCTCTTCCTCCTCTCCCATTCTTGACTGACTGCTATTCATGCATGGTGTGCTAATGATCTCTTGAAAGAACAGGAACCACGTGTGTCCACCCAGTGATGCCCAATGCTCTCATGTTGCTTGAGACCGAGTGATTCAATTGTGATGATTCTTGTAGTAAGGTTTCTTTTCTGTGATTCAATTCTTTAGTTTTATAGTTATTTGTGTCACCCTTCCATTCCAAAAGTCATTGACACAATTGTGAAAATGTACTTTAATCCAACATTAACCAATAATGTAATTGGCTTCTATGAGGCAGAACAATTCAATATGGCTCAAAACGATATATTTCGGAGTCTAGCTCCATCTTATAGGGCTTATACCGTGAGCCTTGTCACTTAAGAAGTGCAATTTCAGTCTTGGGAATAATTCCGTAAACGAGCTGCTTGAGCCTTTTCTTTAACGCTGCAGCCCACCATCAGCTTTGCATCCTCCGAGGCATTCTCCCTTTCTTCACCTTCCCCCAGAAACCCATCTCTGGTTCTCTCGAGGTTGATTATTGCAAAAGCCTCTTTCTTAATCTGCCCCTCTCCTCACTCCGCCCTCTCCAACTAATCCAGACTAGGACTGAGACTTATCTATGGCCTCAATCTCTCCACTGGCTCCCGGTTGTTGCAAGGATCAAATTCAAGACCCTCTGCATCATTTACAAGGCTTTTTGGGGACTCGCTACATTCAACTGTCTCTACCCAAATACCTCCTTGCTAGAGTCCTTCAGTCCTCTAGCTTCAACTCTCTGCAGATCGGACGTTTCTCCAAGCAGAGAGTTGGGGGAAGATCTCTCTTTGGCAGGAGCCTCCCTCTGGAACGGCCTCCATGCCCCGCTCAGTCATGAACCCGATCTTAAGTTCCGAAAGCGCCTGAAGACCTTCCTTTCCTCCTCCTCTCTCCCCCCTCCCCTGCTGGTCTCCTCCTGCTGCTACGACTGGATGCCTATGTCCCATATGAGTCTCCGGGGTCAGGTCATCCTTCTTCCAGTCTCCCCCTCTGACCCCTTCCTACCAGCACTTGCCGTCTGGCTCACTTTCCTGACTAGCCTTCTGAGGCTGGTCCTCCCCTTCCTTCGCACTATTACCCTACCCCTGGCACTAACCCACCTGGGCACCCTTAAGCACTTGCACACTTCCCTGGGCCCCCTCCCTCCAGCACTTCTCCCCTTCTCCTATCCCATTCCTTTCATTGACCTACTACCCCTGCACTTCTTGATAGTGCACTACCAAATTTTAAAATGCCTAGTAGGACTGTTATTGTTTTCTCCTATGTCCCCACCTCCCTATTTTGTCTTGTGGCACCTAGAAACACTTCTGCTGTATAGGCGCCATACAAATGTTCAATAAATAAATCTCATGGAGCGCAGGTATGCCACTCGGGGTTGATTTGTGAAGTAGGGACGTCCAACTCTGGAGGTACAATTGTGAGGAGGTTTATGCTGCACACGATGTATTGAAGACTGGGGGGGGGGGGTGTACGGCAAACCGAGTGTGATGTTGCATATATAGAGACAGATCGAGTGCAGTTAATTGTGGATGGGATATGTTACTTTTTAGTGTTACTTTTTGTTTAGAACCAATACATATTAGCTTGCACGTGTGCAGAAAGATAAAATGTTAAAACCACCAAATGTAACGAACACTATTGACACATGGGGTGCTTTGAAGTACATGGAATGGTGTAGTTTAATTTTAACTCCATTTCTCCAGCATTGGCATCCTTCATGGATTCACATGCTGTGAATATTCCCCGTCAGGCTGGGAATCCCTGGTTACTTTTATTTAGTACTTTTCCTATGGAAAAACAGACTCCTAGAGTGTCCCATTGACGCCGTGGGTGCCTTTAGTCCCCACCAATAGGACGTCGAGAGTTTAGCTCTGCCCCAGCAGCTTCTCCTTAGATTGTAACCACTGAAGCTGGATGGACAACCCCCTGTAGAGGATGTTTGCCTGGAGGGCGCATGTGAATCCATGAAAGATACCAACGCTGGAGAAATGGAGTTAAGAAACTACTCCCTTCGCCAGCATTGGATCTTTTATGGATTCACATGCTGTAAATATATTTTATAGCAGTATGCATGTCTGGAGGAGAGATTTGAAATCTTTGCATTTTTACGCTCATGCCAGAAGTATACATACGCAATTAGAAAAACCCTGGAAGCTGTGGGGCTTACCTTACTGGAACAGACTGCTCGTCCCATTTGCACTTCTTCCACGTGCTGTTGTTGCAGGCAGTAGAGCCTAGTGAATGTGTGAGGCACTGCCCATGTTGCCGCCTGGCAAATGTCTGATGGCCACTCCCGAGCAGAGGGCTGCAGAGGCCGCTGTGGCTCTGGTAGAATGCGCGGCAGAAGGAAATCGCAGATGATATCTACCTGGCAATGCCCAGTTTTGTGATGGCTTTCCCTTTGTTCGAGGGCCAAAAAGTGTCTTGATGCGCTAAAGGATTTTGCCCGGTCCAGGTAGTATTGTAACACCCTTTTTATGTTTAGGGAGTGTAATGCTCTCTCCGCTGGGGAGGTGGCGTTCTGGAAGAATGTGGAGGTAAGTTAATAGTTGCATTCTTGTGGAATTCAGATGGCGCTTTCAGGATAGGAGGATTGGTAGAGAGGATTACTTTGTCCTTTGCAAATCGGAGGCACGGAGGGTCCACCACTAAGGCCTGTAGTTCAGAGACTCGGACATAATGGAGATCAGGAACACCACTTTCCAGGTTACAAACTTGATGTGCACCGAAGAGAGGTTCAAAGAGGGGGTTTCATGAGGCCGGCTAGGACAAGATTCAAGCTCCACAACTGTGGAAATCTTTTTTTCTGTGGAAAACTGCAAATAAAAGCCCCTTTAGAAAGTGCTTAAGCAGCCTGTTGCTGTAGAGAGGTGGTTTTCCTCTTTCTGGTGAACCTGGATATTGCTGCCAGGTGTACTTTTATGGAGGAGATCTCAAGACCTTCATCTTCCTTTGCCAGCTTCAGTAGATAGAGAAGAACCAGTTGTGGTCATATGGTCAGGCTGAAGGTTGGACTGCTGCGAACATCAAGCGTAGAACCTTTTGTAATTCCGGTTGTAGAAGTTGTTAGTGGAAGGTTCCCTAGTTGCCGCTAGTATGCACTGGCATTCCTGCAGGATGTCCAGGTAGCCGAATTCGGCGTGATCAGAAGTCACGCTGTCAGCTTGAGGGAACGTAGGTCATGATGCAGAATTGCACAGTTCTGTGACAGGAGGTCAGCGTGAGACCCCATATGTATTAGGTTGTCCGCTAATAGCTGAAGGAGATCTAATAAGTTTGTCTGGGCCAATGCAGTGCCACCAGGATTATCTTGCAATGGTATCTGTGGATCATCTGGATTGTCTTCCTGATCATTGGGAATGGACGAAACGCATATGTGAAGATGCCGCTCCATGGGAATGAGAATGCATCGCCTTGTGAGTTCGGGTGTGGTAACCTGCTTGTGAATTCTTTGCGTTGTCTGTTGCACATTGTGGTCCAGAGGAAGCAGGCCCCACGCTGAGAAGATCTTGTTTATTTGGTTGTCGTAAAGGCACCATTTGTGGCACTGCATAGAGTCCCTACTGAGGGTGTCTGCCTGTTGGTTGTGTATCCCCAGAAGGTGGAATGCTTGCAAAGCGATGCTGTTGTGAATGGACCAGTTCCAAATAGTTTGAGCTTCATGAGACAAGGTGTTCGACTTTGTTCCTCCCTGCTTGCGCAGGTAAAACATTGTGGTGGTATTGTCTGTGAGGATCCACACTACTGAATTTTTGATCAGTGGAAGGAAAGACTTTAGGGCACAATGGACCATTCGTAGCTCCAGGACATTTATGTGCAGGGTCGATTCTTCTGCAGTCTACAGGCCTTTGATCTGGTGTTTGCCTAGGTGAGCTCCCCAACCCGCCAAGAAGGCATTGGTCAAGATTGTGAGTTGGCGAGTCAGTTCTACTAGTGGCATCCCTTTCGAGATGTTGTCGAGGACCGCCCAACATTTCAGTGTCAGAGTGCAGGGGTGATGGCTATCTAGTCTCCCCATGAACCTTGTGTCTGGGACCATCTGGTAGCTAGACATCACTGTACCGGTCACATGCGTAGCCTACACTTGGTTATTAGTGGAATGCAGGACGACATGGTCCCTAGTAGAGCCATGTATTTGCGCACCATGATTTGTTTTTGGGATGAAAGAGCGTGCCAGAGTTATTCATTTTTGCACTCTGTCGGCTGAGGGTCTAACGAGGCCCTGGAACAGCAAGCTTTTCAATGGCACTATGCAAGATTTGGCATAGTTGATTGCAAGTCCCAATTGTTGGAGCAGAGTTTGTCTCAGCAAAGTCGCTGTTTCTTGATGTGTTGGGCCCCAGACCAACCAGTTGTCTAGGTATGGGTAGACGTGGTGTCCCGGTTTTCTGACGAAAGCTGCCACTGATGCTAAGCATGTGTTAAAGTCCTGAGGGCTGATTTGAGGCCCAATGGAAGGACTCTGATCTGGTAATAACTTTCGCCAACCTTGAATCTGAGATACTGTCGGTGTCTCCGATGTATTGGGATGTGAAAGTATGCGTCTTTCAAGTCTAAAGCCGCTAGATGTTCATGAAGCTAAACAGCCTTTATGACGTCTTGTAGTGTGACCATTTTCTACTTTTGTTTCTTGATGTTTGTGTTTAATTTTCTTAAGTCCAGGATTGGACACCACTTCCTGTCCGGTTTCTTTACTACAAAGTATCTTGATTATACCCCTTTTCCCGTCGACGGTGGAACTTTATTTCCATTTTTTTTTTAACATTTGAAGCACATCTTGTTGGAGAATTCAAAGGTGCAGATGTGACACTGTTATGGGAGTTAAGGGTTTCTGTGTGCGTTTGAATTCCAACAGATGGCCGTGTTGGATGGTATCTAGAACCCATCTATCTTTTGTAATTGCTCACCACCTGTCGAAATGAAACGCCACATTTCCTCCCACTCGTGTGCCTTTGAGGCAGTCATTGCTGGACTTTGTTCTGCCTACCTCTCTAAGTGGTCGATCGACGTTTGTGTTGTGCTTGGCGGTAATCCCTGCTGCGTTTGGAGGACTGTTAGTTCCTTCTACATCTCTTGGAGTAGTAGCCGGATCTTAGTTCTTGGTGTCCCTTGCGGAAGACAATCTGGTTTGATCATAGGCTCCCCGAAAGGGAAGAAAAGACCTTCTGCCCTGTGAGGCAGTTAACGATCTAGCAGTATCAGTCTGCCTTATTGCCTTAAGGGCCTCTTCGATTTTATCACCAAAAACATTCTCTCCCTCAAATGGCATGTCAACAACCTTATATTGCACCTTCTGTCTAAAGTCGGTACAGCATAGCCATCCTGGTCTTCTGAGGGCTACCCCATTACCAATTTGCTTGAATCCCATCTCTGCTAGAGCCACTACAATGTTGATAATGTGGCTTGAGGCCTCCTCGCCCTCACATACAAGTGTCATGGCCTCCTTTCCCTGTTGCTCTGGCAAATGCTTGAATATGGGAGCCAACCGGTGCCACATTTCGTGTTCATAGCGAGCCACTATCGCCAGGGCGTTAGCCGCTTTAACTGTCGTTGCCCAGATGGTTAGTACTTTCTTGCCGAAAGCATCGATTTTTCAGCCCTTATTCTCCAGAGGTGTAGTGCATTTGTGTTGTGCATGAGCTTTCCAACTTGCTGCCGCTGACACTAGCGACTCCGGAGAGATTTGAGAGGTTATACATTTTGGGGTCATGTCCGGTGCCTTGAATTTCTGGTCTAGTCTTCCTTTTATTGCAGGTTCCGAGAAAGGATGTTTCAAAGTCCACAACCCCTCTTGCCAAACATGATCTAGGATGGTATTGCAAATAGGAGCCTTTCTGCGCTTACCTATGTGATCAAAAAGAAAGCAGCCTTGCTTTTCTCTGCCGGAGTTAGTCCAAATTCTTGGCACACCTTTCATAACATGGCATGGAAACTACCAATGTTGTCTGGTGGAGAGGGTTGTGCCGACTACCTTGTGATTCCTGGTCTCGGCCATCTGTATCCCACGTATCATCTTGGTGAGGAGTTGGAAGAGCTGGTGTCCCTTGGACCCATGTCCTCATCTGTATCCACTAGCTCCCCATCTTCTTGCTTATTAGCAGGCTATCTCTTCGTGAAGGCATGGGTGGAGATTGCAACCTGTGTGCCAAACATGAACGTTTGGCATGGTTCCTGGATGAGTGCCCCTAATCTCTTCCTTGTACTGCTTGCCGACCTGGTGTTACCTGGTTTTTCCTGCATTGGTGGATTCCCCTAAGGCTGAGGAGGTGGTAGCCTAGCATTGAGTTGCCCTGGTAGATTTCGCAGAGTGGAAAGTACTTCCAAAGATAGAGCTTGTGGATTTAAAAGGGGGTATATTGATGTCATAACTCCTGTTCCTGATGGTGTAGAGGGGAAACACGAGGGGTACACTCTGTAGTCTTACTGGTGTTCCTTCCCCTCGATTGGAGCGGAATGGAAGATCTGTTCTGTGCGTGGAGTTGGATCATGTATTCTTCGGAATCCAAATCCATGACCCCTGAGCACTCCTCCCTAGGGGTTCAAAGTCAGATTGTTATCTCATGTTATAGGATTTCACTAGGCATGATTTCGGTGTATTTTATGGTTGACACACCTAGAGGGAGTTGCCGGGGCTCTGTTGGGTCCTCCGCTGGAGTTCTCAGTATTCCTTTATTAAAGGATCGTTTTTTAAAAGTTTTTTTATTTTAGTTTATTACAAACTTTTTAAAAATCAAGACATCACATAACTCTGAGAAAAGAAAAACAAAAAGTAATCATACAGACTCTTACAATACCTTAAAAATGTATCTGCCTATAGTCATATGAATACCAGAATCACTTTTGAACAGTTACTTGTTTGATGTATTTACAAGTAAATCATTCAGTTGTGCTAGGTAGAAGGTAAGAGCAAATGTCAATTTTTTATCACTGCCTTCGGCTAGCAAAATCCACCAATCTTATCCGTCAAGTAGCAGTCTTTTTACAATTTCCCTGCCAAGATACTTTTTCTTGAATCTTTTAATTCTGAACAATAGATTGTAAGATGCTTTAGAGTTTCCTTAGCAGTACTGCAGAACCTACAGTTTCAATTAAAGCTTAAACTGTTAGATCTTGACTTTTGATTTTCTCTTGCGTCATACAAGTTTAAGCGGAATCTCATAAAAAGTTGCCTACAATTTTTATTAGGGAACTTTATCAAGTAGTTCTGCAAGATGTTATACGCATTGGCCTCTGGAGCAGCCAATTTCATACACTTATCTTTTGTCCATAGTCTGAATCCAATCTAACTGCCATAGCTTTTTCTTCACCCAATTCGGATTCCCTTGTAGCACAAGCTTATCAGAGTTCAGTTGTATTAACTCCTCACATCGATTTACCCAATCGTCAAGGATAGTCTTTACTGCCTCTCTCGCCTTTCTTTAAGATGTCAAATTGAGGTGGGGTATCTGAACATGAAAAAACAAAAGATATGTCCAGAGAAAAATATATTTGAAATAATGTATCAAAATTTAATTAGAAATGATACAAACAATTTGCAAAGTGGTGAATAAATCACAAATAATTAAACACTGGTCACTTTAATATAGCAAAACAGCAGCAGCGATATGCCTAGAATCGGCTAAAACATCGTCACACATACTTGCCATTCATGGTGCAATCATTCAAACACAACTCTTCATACCTTGACATACATCCAACATACTAAAAAACAAAGGAATCATGCTAAAAACCTATGGGGAAAAGGAATTCATGACCAATCCCCACAACAACAGACATTATTATGTTCACAAACAATAGAATTAATTCACAATCTATTGTCAGGGTGGATCGGAAGGAAAAGTGCAAAAGATGACATCCCTGTAGGGTTGATCTCTCGACCGGTTTCGACGTGTAGTGGTAGTTAACAACGTCTTCCTCAGGATGTAGATGTTACCATTCTGGAGAATACCAAGTAGCCGTAACGACCATAGCGATGTAGTCAGTCACACTGGAGATTTCAAAACTGAATCCTGACCTGGAGGGCCCTATAAAATTATTTAGAGGGATCCAGAGCTGCACGAGTTGGAAAATAAAGAAGCAGCACGACTTAGCCTGACAGGTCAACGCATCTGCACATTACTGCATCAAACAATTGCTGTAATTGTTGGTTGGCAAGCGCAGAACGGGAAAGGTGGCTGTCTCTTTGCCCCGAAATAGATTTGAAATCGAAACCCTACGCATGCGTGTAGGAAGCCTATACAAAAAAGGGGGCTGGCTACCATCTGAACCTACCAGTTTCCGGTACAAGCCAAGTGTGTTCCATATTACCCTTGCATTTATAGATATGAGTCCAAGTTCATATCTTATACATGCCGTTGGCGTACCTTGAGGTAAGAATAAGATTTTACGTCAGAACACATTTTCGCATCTAGCCCAGATTGTGTTTGGGCAGCCAAGAGCTGCTTCCGCGGCGTAAAAAACGCTGGTACGGCATTCATTTTTATAAAAATCAATAACCGGTTTTAAGGAAAACTTTCCATATTTTTTATTAATCAACATGCCTTGTGCTGATAGTTGTCTGCATTTGTGCAAGACTTTGTGTGAAGGGCAAGTCGTTGATGTTGGAATTGATGATCAGGTCTAGATATTGTGTCTGAGTCACACATTTTAAAGTTTTGTTTTGCAATTTCCACTGGTAGTTCTTTTTGCGTGCTGCACGTTTACCATTGAGGTCCTGTAATACAAGTACTTCAGATTTTGCCGGGTTGATTGTTAGGCCGTTTGCACTTCTATATTTTTCAAGGGCTACTCATTTTCGCTGAAGACCAATAGGGGTAACGTCTAAGAACAATGTCATCAGCGTATAGAAGCCAATTTACGGGTTTGCCATTGATCTTAGAAGCAAACGCATGAACATCTCGTATCCCCAATATTGGAAATAGGTTGAATATAATGGAAGCCAAAAGGGCACCCCTGCTTAACTCCCCTCTCAGTTTGTATCGGGACAGATGGGGTTCCTCTCTGGTCAAGCTGAATTTGCATTTTCAGTTTCAGAGTGTAGCTCTTTTATAGCCACGATGAGACTCACAGGGCACTTCCACTCAAGCATCTTGGTCCACAGCAATTCTCGCTCACGCCTCCAATGGCCTGGATCGTGGTCAATGAAGGCCAAATAGATTTTAGTTCTATGTTTAATTACCTCCATCTTTAGCAAGTTGATAATCAGCAAATTTAACTCACAGCTCACACCCTTGACAAACCCAGTTTGACGAAGATGGTGTTTGCCTGACGTTTTTATCCACGACAATAACTGGCGTAACTGTTGCAAATATCTTGCTTACCACGTCTAACAACACAATTGGTTTAGTTCTTAGGGTCTGTGCTTCTGCCCTTTTTAAAGACTACTACAATGGCTCTTTTCCAGGTTACAGGGATTGCTTGTTTTTTTTTTAGATGTTCTTGTACAAAATGTAACAAAGCTTTGCCCATTCCGCCAGCCAGATGTTTCAGAATTTTATTAGTGAGCCCGTCAGGGACAGGGGCCAGGGATGCACTAATTGTCATGATGTTACTCAGGATGGCCTCTTCACTGATTTCAATGTCCCACTGTTGTAACTTTGGAAATTCCAAATCTTTGATGTCATCATGTTTCTTGACTAAGTTGATATAATGCAAGGACCAATCTGATTCTGATACCATGTTACAAATTGCTTGTTGTGGTGCCTCCATGTTGTGTTGCCCAAAAGTCTTGCGAGTTTTTAAGTGCATTAGACTCCATGATTGATTCTGCATCACGTTGCTCCATTATCGTTTTGTGAAAAATTATTACATTTTTATATTTCATTTTGGTGAGGTGTTTTTCAGCAAAGCGGTTTGGGCAACTAGTGTTTGAGCATTCAGATGGTTTTTCGAAGCTCTTGCTTTCTTTGATGATTTCCACATCAAAAGCATGTTTATGCTTAGAACCCAGGTTCTTTTAAGCCTTGATAATTTTCGATGTGAAGTGCCAACATGGGGCAGTACTCAATGTTATCAGCATCAGATTGCGATTTAGAGTCCAGTATTTGCGAGATGTTATTGATCATGTTCGCGTGGAGTTTGTCTTACGGCCTGGAACCACGCTGATGACAATGCATTACTTACCATAAAAGCATTTCTGATGGTTGCATCTGCTTAGATTCACATGCTGTGCATAGTCTGACCTCCAGTGGTCACTGCGGAGTATTGCATTTTGTTTTTCGTAGTCGAAAAGGAGACGTCGACAAGGCGTGACTGTAACACTATCCCTATTGTGACGTGCAGTGTACCCACAACCCCTCACGCGTCGAGGTCCCTCTGTATTCTTTCTGCCCTGAGGGAGCCTTCTATACGTGAGTACAGAAAAGCGCGAGATGTAGAAAGATGTCCATGTTCCTTCCATCCGAGCGGGGAGGAAGGGTGGGCGCATGTGAATCTAAGCAAATACAACCATCAGAAATGCTTTTACGAAGGAGGCCACCAGGGGGCGCGCATAGGTAATGACTGCCTAGTGCCAAGCTCCCGCCAGGACTGGGCCTTTTAAGAGGATTGAGCCCCCCTAAACCCCCAGGCGTAATCGCTGTGCTGCCATTCACCGGCGACCCATACCCCCCCCGCCTCCCGAGATTCTCCTGCAAGAAAGAGCGGACCTCGTGGCCCCCGGGAAACCGGAGTTCGGGCCGCGACAGAGCCGCGGCCTAGAGAAAAGACTCGTCGGAACGCCCAGGGACAAGGAGAGGCATGCAGACGCGAGGAGCCCGGCTGGTGAGCCCGCCCTCTTGCCGGGTTGCGGCGCTTTGGTGGGCGACGCGGCTCGCCGAGGCTGACGGGGCCAGGACTCGGCCTATAACGCTCCACGGAGGAGAGAGGGGGGCCTCCCCCAACAGGTCCCGGCTGACGGAACAAGGAAGCGGCCCGCTAAGGTGAGGCCCTAGACGGTCGGGTACGCCCCCCCCGCCGCCATCATTCCCCCCCCCCGCCGGCCTCAACTCAAACAGTATCCCCCGAACAGGGAGTTAAGCCTCCGGCTCCACCTCCCCAGGCCCGGGGACTGGGCATCCCCCCCAAACCCCTCCCAACCCCCCCCCCCCCCGCCTCTGTCTGGGAGGCACAGACGAGTGGTCCCGAACCCAGCACCCGGGGCCTGGAAACGGTGACGCCGGTCCCGAACAGTTCCTGGATTCAAGCATAAGGAAGAAGGAGCGTACCTGGGAACAACAGCCGCTGCGGCCTACTACGCAGCACCCACCGGCCTGCCGCGGCTGTGGCTCACCCCACCCCCAGCAACATGGGCCCACTGAGGCTCCAACAGAACCGCCGAACCCAGCGCGAACACGCTGGGGTGACAGGATTGTGCCTACCCACCCACCGAGGAACCCTGCGAGCTCAGAGGCTCAGGGGGGAAAAACCCACTTCTGCTCAAACAGGTGGTGGCCCCTGGGGCCATCCCCAGGGCGTGTGCCCGCCTGCCACCCTCTCCGGGGCGGAGAATTCTGACAGCCAACAGGGGTGGGAATACGACGCTGCCAGCCCCATCTGCCCCACGAGACCACACCGAGATGAGGAGAGACCCAGGTGAGAGGCCTCCGCCCTGAACAGGTGCGGCGAGTGCCCGCCTGGGGGTCTCCCTGGGGAAACCCCGCCCCCCCCAAAGCTCCTGGCGAACGACAGACCCCGTGGGGGACACAGCGGAGGATTGCATGAACTGGCTAGAGTCCCTGCAGGCATTTCGGTACAGGGAGACGGGGAACCCCAGCAACAGCTATACGGGCACCAATGGCTCGACCCACCCAGGAATCATGATGGAATCCACGTCGGCAATGGAAAGGGCCTTTGCCTCCATCCTACAGGAAATCAGGGAAATGCGATCAGACATCGCCCAGAAGTTCGAAAAAATGGACCAGAGGGTGGACCAAGTGGAGGACAGGCTCCTACAAGTAGAAACCAACCAGTCCTCGTCAACAGCACAGGAAGTCCAATTTGACATGAGGCTTTCGGCCCTGGAGAAGAGGGACGAGGAGAGAGCCAGACAGTTGGACGACTTTGAAAACAGGGAAAGGAGGAATAATCTAAGATTTTTTGGGATTCCGGAAACGGAGGGGGAGACAGAGAGATTTAACCCGAGTTGTGAGAGACATTATTACCCTTCTATTCGCTGAGGAGATGACCACGGAACGCCCGTTCGACCGGGTGCACAGAGCAGGAGGCAAGGCGGGGAATCCCCGTTAGGTCCTAACCCGATTCCACTCCTCACGGAAAAGACCAAGGTCCTGGAGTAAGCGAGGAAGGCAGGGGTGATCACTTATAACACCCAGATCACCATTTTCCAGGACCTCTCCGCCTACACCTTGGCAAAGCGCAGAATGTGCCGCCCCCTGACGCAGCTACTCAAGGAGAAGGGGGTGTGCTACAGGTGGGGGTATCCTTTCTCCCTGACTTTCGAATACATGGGCCAACGCACATTGTTGGTCACTGAAGAGGACATTAGAGGGGCCATACGTGACTATGTGGTGGACCAGACTCCCCGAAGAAGCCCGATCGGCCCGGAAGCATTGGCCAGGGGCGGCCCAGATCAGTCGGGAGCCAGGAGAAGGACCGCCTCGCGAAAATACAAAAAATTGAATACCCCACCGCCCCTCCAGGAAGGAGAGCATATGGATTCGGAGGGCTGACGGCGGGAGAGCCCCGACTAGCTGCGGGACAGGTTTGGAAGTTTGTGAGGTCCCAACGAGTACAGTGTTCCTCTGAACAGCAAGTATGGAGAGGGCAAATGACGGGACAAAGCGGGGGGGGAGGGGGGAGGCTCAAGGAGATAAGCATTGTACCGTGTGCCTGGCCAAGGAGGGCAGGCTGGTGGTCCGGCCAAATGCCAGCAATGGCGGAACTTACTGGCTGGATGCCGGGTAGGGGGGGAGGGGGGTAATTTCAAGTTGGCAGGGGTTGTTCTTTTAGGGAGGGGGTGGGGGGATGTTGGGGGCTAGTTTTAGGGCCCCTCGGGAGGGAGGAAGGGGAATCCAAGCAATCCAGATGCGAGACAAAAGAAGCACGATGGGAGTTTCGGCATGATGTGGGTGGCCAACCGGGAGAGTTGTATAGACCATGGCTGATGGTCTGCCGGCCCTGGGGGTGGGCACCTTGAATGTGCGAGGTCTAAACACCCCCACAACGAGATCTCTAGTCTGCAGGGAGGTTAGAAGAGCCAGGCTAGACTTGCTTTTCTTACAGGAGACACACTGGGCCCGGGGGAAGGAACCCAAGATGAGGGGAGGAGGAATCGGTGAGATGTTCTGTGCGTCACACAGGTCTACGAAGAGGGGAGTGGCTATCATATTAGCGAGGGGCGTAGGCTTTGAGCTGGAAGCAACTCTGAGGGACCCCAAAGGTCGCTACCTACTGGTAAGGGGCTCACTACAAGGGGCCCCCCTAACTCTTGCAGTTGTATACGGCCCAAACGAAGGCCAGGCCCAGTTCTGGGAGGAAGTAAGGGACAGGCTTAAATTCTTTGTGCACGGTAGGATGGTGGTGGGGGAGACTTTACCATGGTCCTGGACCAGTCCTCCGATAGAAAGCGAATGGGCCCTCCAAACTTTAGACCTGCGGACGAGGCCATGGCACGCAGCTTCCAGAGAGTCAACGCCGAACTGGGTCTGGTAGACACAATCCCATCCCCTAGGTCCGACATCCCCTCGTTCACGTACTACTCGGCCATACACACTTCATTCTCCAGAATTGATTATATTTTGGTGGACGAGACCCTTTGCCCATACATCTCGGGCTACAGAGTTGACTCGATCCCCTGGACGGCCCATGATATGGCCCGTATCACCATAGCTGAGGGTTGGCACACGGAGCGCAGAGGCTGCTGGAAATGCAATGACGCCCTATTGAAAGACGAGGTCCTCGCACAGGAAGTGCTAGATGCCATAACGGAATTCTTTGAGTTGAATGATAATGGGGAAGTCGGCATACACACACTGTGGGACGCCTTCAAGGCGACCCTGCGATGGGTACTTATCAAAATAGGAGCCCAGAAGAAAAGGGAAAGGGAGGCCTGGGAAAATACCCTAAGGGAAAAGATAACCCGACTCCAACCTTGTGGCTCTGCGGCACGGCCGCTCGAGCGCGACCAGGTCACTGCACTGGAGGACTACAGACTCCAACTGAAGGACCTCCTCCTGCACAAAACGGAGAGAAGCCTCCAAATGGTGAAACAAAAATATTATGATAAGGCGGAGGGTATCCTAGCCTGGAAGCTGAGGGAAGTCCAACGCAGCAAAATGGTGAAGGCGGTGAAGGACACTCAGGGGACCATAGGTTACAACTCTCCCCACATAGGGGAGGCTTTCCGCCATTACTATGAAAAATTGTACACTTCAGAATATGACGAGGGTGACGCTCAGATAGAGGGCTTCCTGGAGTCCATTCAAGTCCCAGCCTTAACAGAAGAAATGTCGGAGGGGCTGCAGGGTCCGGTCACCGAGGATGAGATAGATAAGGTGATTAGCAGGATGAAGGTGGGAACCTCCCCGGGGGAGGATGGTTTTACGGTGTACTTTTACAAGAGGTTCCGCTCCACCCTGGCCCCGCATCTGGCGAGGGTTTTCATTCAATTCTGTGCTGGAAGGGGGCATCCTCCCCGATTCCATGATGGGTAACTTCATAGCAGTACTCCCCAAGGAGGGTAAGGACCCCGCAGAGTGCTCCTCTTACCGCCCAATATCATTATTAACACGGACGTCAAGATCCTGGCCAAGGTGGTGGGGAGGCGGATGGAGGGGATAATGCAGAGACTGGTCCACGGGGACCAAGTGGGTTTCATAAGAGGGAGGCAGGGGTCGGACAATATCCGCCAAACAATAGACCTGTTCCACTTCGCACAGGAATCGGATCTGGACGCATGTGTCCTCTCCCAAGACTCCGACAGGGTGGCGTGGAGATACATGGAACTCCTTCACCAAAAACTGGGCTTCGGGCCATGCATTAGGATCTGGGTAGCTGCACTCTATACAGCCCCCACAGCGAGGGTCCATGTGAACGGGAGGCTGTCCGAGTCCTTCGCTCTCTCGCGGGGGACCAGGCAGGGTTGTCCCCTCTCCCCTTTGATATACGTCCTCACGATGGAACCATTAGCCATAGCGATCAGAGCACATGCGGGCATCAGGATGAATAGCAGAGGCGAAGTGGAATTTAAACTATCTCTGTTTGCGGATGACATCCTTGCCTATGTGGTGAACCCGGCTGCCTCGTCCCCCCCCCCCCCCTTCTGTCCCTGATGACTACATTTGGCCGCTTCTCTGGACTGAAAATTAATACAACAAAATCATTCCTGCTCCCAATGAAGCTGGACAGGTTCGAGGGGATTACAGTGGGAAAGACCTCCATACGATACCTGGCCGTCCTGCTTACTAGGGACCTGACCAAACTAGCCTCCACCAGCTACGACCCTATATTGGCAGGGACCACGTCAGATTTGAGGAGATGGGGCAAGATGATCCTGTCCTGGTATGGCCGGATGACAGCGGTTAAGATGAATGTCTTACCAAGACTTCTGTACCTGTTCACAGCGCTCCCCACCATCGTCCCGGAGCAGACCTTTAGGATCCTACAAAAAGCAGTCCAAGAATTCATATGGTAAGGTAAAACCCTGAGGACCGGGAGAGCGACCCTGGCACTGCCGAGGGAAGAGGGGGGGGTTCGGGCTTCCTGATTTCCGCCTTTACTTCCGAGCCGCACAGTTGAGGGTCCTCCTGGAACACATGAAAGAAGGGATGGGGACATACTGGTCATACTTAGAGGACATGGACACCCACCCCCTGAAGGTTAGGGACCTCCTATGGGCCCCACGCAAATCTATCCCAGGAAAGTTAAGAAGCCACCCGACTATGGGAGTCCTCTGGGAAACTTGGAAGGAGGGCCCACAGACAGCCTATCTCACTTCATGGCCATCTCCGATGTCCTCCCTTTGGGGTCTCCCCCTCAACCTAGGCAAGAGGGGGTTTCGAAACTCCCAGATCTGGTCTGACTTGGGGATGGAATGGGCAGGGCAGATGTTTAGGGAGGGAGAATTCCTAGCATACGAGGATCTGAAGGAGGCACTTGGCTAAGGGTCCCTAACCATTTTTAAGTACCTCCGCCTCAAGGGCATATTGTGTGACCAATCATGGGGCCAAAACTTGAGGAGGCAGCTGATTCCCTTTGAAAAGTTCCTGGACACAGCAACCTCAAGAAAGGGCGTGGTATCGAACATGTATAAAATTTTGAACACCATTAACCTCCCCGAAAGACGGGGTTTCCGCTCATTCTGGAACGATTTGGCGGGGTAGGTCATCTCTGAAGACGCTTGGTCAAGGATTTTCAAAATCGCCTTCCACGGGAACTTATTCACTGCGGATATGGAGCATAATTTCAAGATATTGCAGGGGAGGCATAGGGACCCAGTGAAACTGTCCAAAATGTTTCCAGGTGTATCACCGATGTGCCCGAGGAGATGTGGCCAGAGGGGATCCAGAAAACACATGTGGTGGCTTTGTCCAAAAGTTCAGGACTTCTGGGGAAGGGTTCGGGCCTGGATAGCGGAGGTGTCGGACGAGCCTCGCCCCCAGGACCCTTTGTCGATGTTGTTGGGCCTTCCCCCGGAAGACATGGAAATATATAGATATCCAAGGATGACGGAAACAATGTTGCGGGCGGGGAGGGTGGCCCTGGCACAGAAGTGGAAGAGCCCGGAACCCCCCTCCAAGGAGGAATGGCTGGGAACGGTAAAGAATATGTTCTTGATGGACAAACTCACAGCAATGGTGAACAATGACGTAGGCTCTTTCCAGGCAAAATGGTATGGTGTGCAACAGTCTTGGGGATGGGACGTCCACTGATGCGAAACTCTCGCCCATGCCAGGAAGGGGGGGGAGAATCCGGAGTCAAGCTGGGTCCGCCCTGAGTGCCCACGACCCGGGGAACGGCAATCTTTACCTCAGCCGGCAAAATATGGTCACCTGACACATCTTCTCCTGAGTACAAGATATGAAAAGGACGCTTAATGTCTCACATGTCCGAAGCTTCAGTAGGCTTGCAAGGGGGCGGGGGCACTGTTGTGGAGGGGGTAGAGGGAAGGGGTGTGATAAAGGGTCGAACGGGTCAGCTAATCACATCATGTGTATTTTTGTTTACTTTGCCCGGTTTGTTACAATAAGAAAATGCTAATAAAACCAAAGTTAAAAAAAAAGAAACAAAAAAAAAGAAATGCATTTACGGTAAGTAATGCATTGTCTTTTGATGTTTGTTAATCTGCTTAGAATCACATGCTGTGCATAGACTAGTGAGCAGTACCCGGAGGTGGGTTGTGAGAAGGAACAGTAGAGAAAATATGTCTTAATACTGCTTGTCCCACCTGGGAATCAGATCTAGAGTGAGCATCTAGACAGTGTTTTGTAAAGGTGTGTACAGAACTCCAGGTTGCCGCTTTGCAAATGGACTCAAGGGGAACGTTTGCAATGAATGCTATGGATGCCCCAGTGCCTCGAGTAGTGTGCTCTCGGCTTGAAGGGTAGTTCTCTCTTAGCAAGAGAGAAACAGAGAGTGAAGCATTGAACAATCCATCTAGATATAGTGGACTTTGAGACTGCATCTCCTTCTCTTCCTGCTGCCACCGAGACAAAGAACTGATTAGTCTTTCTCAGTGGCCTAGTTCTTTCCATATAAAACATGACAGCTCTGCGCACATCGAGTGTATGCAGGCTCTTTTCTCCCAAATTGGAAGGGTTTTGAAAGAACGTTGGTAGTTCTATTGACTGGTTGACATGGAATTTCGATATGAATTTCGGTGCAAACCTTGGGTGTGTGCGTAGAACCACCTTATCTTTGTGAACTGTTACGAAGGGGTCTAGAATAGAAGGAGCCTGTAGTTCACTTACTCTCCTAATGGAGGTGATAGCTATTAGGAAAGCAGTCTTAAGAGTGAGATCCTTAAGAGTTGCCTTGTGCATGGGTTCAAAGGGTGAGCCCATGAGCCTGGTAAGTACCACATTAAGGACCCAGCCGGGAGCTGGGTTTGCCATCAGAGGGTGTATTCTCTTTAACCCCTCCATGAAGGCTTTGATAACTGGGACTTTCCACCATGACACCTTAAGTTGAGAGGTGGTGTATGCAGAAAGTGCTGCTAGATGGACTTTAATAGAATTGAACACTAGGCCCGAGTCCAGCAAATGGGTCAGGTAAAGGACAATTTGTGTGGGAGAGCAGTGGACTGGGTTGATGCTCTTACCTCTACCCCAGATGACGAATCTCTTCCACTTGCTAGAATAGCAGTGGCGAGTGTTGGGTTTTCTAGCTTCTCTGAGAATGTCCATGCATCTCTGAGGGAGTTTTAAATGGCCAAATTCTATGACCTCAGGAGCCAGGCTGCTAAGTTCATGTTCTGTGGGCATGAGTGTAGTGTCTTGCCCTTGTCCTGTGACAGCAAGTTGTACGGGCAGGGCAGTTTCACTGGTGGGGACAGGGACATCTCCATCAGGTGCGCAAACCATGGTTGGCGGGCCCACATCAGGGCCATCAGTATCATGGTGGCTGGTTCTTGGTGCATCCTGTGCACCATCTTGTTCAGCAGAGGAGTCGGGGGTGGGGGGGGAGCGTAAACAAATTTCCCTGACCATGGTATCCAGAGACAGTTCCCCTTGGAGCGGTTCTGTGGGTAACTGGAGGCGTAATCTAGGCATTATGAGTTCTCCAGAGTTGCGAACAGGTCTATTTCTGGGAAGCCCCATTGTGTGAAGACGTCGAAGACGATGTCTTCGTGTAACCGCCATTCGCACTCCGAGGGCAGAGGGAAGTCTCTGCTGAGTTCGTCTGCTAGCAGATTGAGTTCCCCTGGTACATGTTGTGACAATAGGAACATGTGTCTGAGAGCCCACTTCCAGATGTTCTGGGACAGCTTGGACAGTCCTGGAGAGTGAGTGCCCCCTTGCTTGTTGAGGTAGTACATGGCTGTGGTGCTGTCCGTGAGGACCATCACTGTCTTCCCTTGTAGGTGTGTCTGGAACACTCGGATTCCAAACTCCGTGAGCAGTCTGATGAAATAGGTGAGCCCCCCATCCTGTGAGGGATGAGTCTGTGGTTAGAGTGGCTTCCACTGCGGGGGTGGCAAATGGTTTCCCTATTACCAGGTTTTCCTTCGACCACCACCGTAGCGAGAGAACCAAGGCCTGAGAGACCACCACTAGATCGTCCCATTGTCCGCTAGCCTGACACCACTGGCTGTTGAGCCACTCTTGCATTAGGCGCATGCGCAGGCGCGCGTGAGGTACCAAATAAATACAGGACGCCATCATTGCTTTGAGTACCGTCACCTCTACCGGCCACATATTGAGGCATCTGAAACAGCATATTTTGGACCCTCTCGTTGGAGGGGAAGACGAGGCCGTCCTTTGTTCGAATTAGAGCCCCTAGGAATTGTTTGATTTGGCTGGGGTCTAAGCTGGACTTCTTCTCGTTGATGGAGAAGCCCAGTTGGAACAAAAGGTCTACTGTCTTCTGGGTGTTTGAGAAGCATGTCTCGTAGGACTCCCCTGTTATGAGCCAATCGTCGAGGTAAGGGTATACCGGTATGGACAACCTGCGCAGGTGGGCCTCTGCCACTACCTTCGTGAATACCCTTGGTGCAGACGCTATGCTGAAGGGTAGCACTCTGAACTGGTAGCGTTTACCCTCTATCATGAACCTGAGGTATTTTCTGTGGGCTGGCAACATCAAAATATGAAAGTATGCATCTTTCATGTCTAGTGTTGTCATGTAGTCCCCCTGAGATAGCAGGGGGAATTACCTCCTGTAAAGTTACTATACGAAATGTTTGTGGTTTTACAAATTTGTTCGCTGGGCGCAGATCTAGTACAGGGCGCATGGTTCGGCCCTTTTTGGGTACAAGGAAGTACACTGAATAAATACCTTCCATTACCTAGGGGCACAACCTCTATTGCTCCTTTCTGTAGCAGCTGTTCTACTTCTTGCAGGAGGATGACGAGATGTTCTGGTGACAGGCGTCGTCCCCCTGGAGGTCTCTATACAGTACCCGTGGGCTACGGTTGACAGTACCCACCGGTCTGATGTTATTCCCTCCCATGCTGATAGGAACGATGTTATCCGGCCCCCAACCGGAGACGCATGGGAGGGGACCCGAACCTTCGGGTCATTTGGTGTTAATTGCCGGGTTGCCTCTGGGGCTGGAGCCTCGGCCTCTGCCCTTGCCACGGCGTTGTCCTCTTTGGTTATACTGGTTACCGGTACCCTGATTAGAGGGCCAGTTGCCCGCAGTGTAATGCTGCTGTTGCTGCTGCTGTTGGCGTTGGCCACGAAAAAAAGCGCTTGTTCCCAAATCCCCGCCTGTTAGGAGGCTTTGAGATTTGGTCTAAGGTCTTTATGGTGTCAAATTCTTTCTTCGCATTTTCCAGTGCGTCGTCCACTGCCCTTCCAAAGAGATTTGACTCTTCTATTGGCTTATTAATGAACGACGCCTGCGTTTCTGCCTTGAAACCGGAATTGCGAAGCCAGACGTGACGCTTCAGCAGAATTCCCTGCACCAAAGAACGGCCAGCAGTTTCTGCCACATCAAGAGTGTTCTTAATGATGCGCTGGTTGACCAGAGCTCCTTCTGTAATTGTAGCCAATAAGCGAGTTCTTAGAGGTTCAGGGGCTTCTTCGATGTCCTGCTTAAGCTTTCCCCATTGAGCATCAGCATAGCTTGCCAACAATGGATTATTATTGGCAATCCTAATTGAAAACTCTGCCGAGGTGGAAATTCTTTTGCCCAAGGCAAAAAGCTTTTTCCCTTCTTTATCTGGGGGTGCCTCGCTGGTTGACGGTGGAACCCTAGCCCCCTTCCTTGTGTTAGTCACCACTAAGGAGTCCGGGACTGAGTGACCCCTGATATATAATGGGTCTGACTGAGAGGGTGAGCACAATTTCTCGATTCTTGAATTGACCCCTCTTACCAGCGCGGGGGTGGACAGCGATGGGGTGAGTCGTCTCTTAACCGAGGCGAGGATAGGAATAGTTTGACTAGTGGGAGGTTTTTATTTAATAATCCTTTTGACAAAATCAGCATCTGGGGTGACCTCCCCAGTTTCAACTTCAAAATGCGCTGCTGCCTTCCTCAGTAGCGCATTGAAGGTGGGCTGATCGTCTACTGGAGATGGGTTCCTGACCGGTGTGGTCTGAGGAGAAGAAATGTCTATAATGTCGGGGTCTGTAGACCCTGATGGCGACTGCCAGGGCCGTGAGCCACCTTCACCTGGGTCCTCCTCGTAGCCCTCCTCACCTATGTTAGTGTCATCATGAAAACCTTCTTCTTGTTGGTCTTCATTATTCACAAACTCATCCTCTACCTGGAAGTGAGAGTCCTCTTCAGTGAGGTCGTAAGAGTTCATGTCTTTCTGTAGGGGGTTAAAGAGCTTCGGGTATTTAGCCCATGGCCCCTCCTGGAGTACCTCCCTTGGCCTCTTGGGTGTCCTATTTTCTGGGATGGCCATGAAACGGTCTAGCTTGTCCATACATGACTGGAACCTCTACAGTCCAGTAAGGTAGGCCAGAGCGGTCTGGGAGTGAAAAGGGAGTTTCCTCTCCCTGTAGTTGCTTATTTCTGTCCCTTAGCGTTGAAGATAGAGTCCCTTCGCCTTCCGAGAAACCTCCTCGCTGGCTAGGGTCTTCTGTCGATGGTGGGAGCTGTCCCAACTTACCCTCCGGCATCCTCAGCGTTTCTTTGGCCTTGTGAGCGGTTTTCAACGTGTCACCCGCCGTCCGTCTCTGGCCATCTTTAGAAGCTATACGCGCGAGGCTTTCGGCGATCAGCTTCTCCGTCGAGGGATCGCTTGCCGCCGCGCTAGGCAGTGCCGAGTCTTTACTGGCAACATATGCACTCTTGCGAGGCACATCGCCTGAGGATTTGTGGTTAGCGCCCTTATCTACAGAAAGCCCGGTCGCGGAAGCGGTGGCGGGGAGGGCTTGCGACCCTTACGGTCGACGGAAGACGCCGGTGGACCCGACGCCTCCGTTGAAGCTATGGCTGCCTTTGTCTTAGACAAATGCGTGCCATGGGGTATGTGTTTATGTGTTTTTCTGTGTGCGTCCTTGTCGCCGGGGTGTTCATCCCCATAAGCGGGTCGTGAGCCGGGCTTGTCGGGGCCGGGGACGGAGGAGGAGGAGGAGGAGGAGGAGTGGGAACGCTCCTTCGAGAGGTCTACAACCTCCGTTGCAGAGGCCGTGTAATCACTGTTCTTATCACATGCGGCGGCGGCAGCTGGCAAGGAGTCAGGCCTAGACATTGCATAGGCTGCCCACCTTTTGACCCTGCGGTCCTTTAAAGTTTTGGTTTAAGTAACTTACAGGCCGCACAGCCGTCCTCTTTGTGATCGAGGGGCAAGCAACGGTTACACCGTTTGTGCTTGTCCTTCCAGGTAAACTTGCCCTTGCAACGCGGGCAAAACCTAAAGGGCGTCCTCTCCATAGCTGCGGGCATGAAATGTGATTACGACCTCGAAAGAGAGGGAGGGGAAAGAGAAAGACATTCTCAGAGTAAAACAAAGAAATGACCAACAACCCCACTCTCCCTACTGTGTTAGGCAGGCAAGGCCAGGCCACGTGTTAGGCCAGCGAGGCCAGGCCACGTGTTCGGCAGCGCCCAAGGATCTCCTCCGCTCGTCCCTCCGTCGAAGATCTTGCTCGGCGGAGAACAGCTAGGCAACTACGTCGAGGGAGGGATCTATGCGTTAGTTAATAATAAACGACCAAGGGTCGAGGAAATGATTTCGCAATGTCTTGCGAGGAGCTCCGCATGAAGACGACCAGTAACTGGGCGGAAAAAAACAATCTGAGGGACCTTGACGCATGAGGGGTTGTGGGTACACTGCACGTCACTATAGGGTTAGTGTTACAGTCACGCCTTGTTCACGTCCCCTTTTCGACTACGAAAAACAAAATGCAATACTCCGCAGTGACCACTGGATGTCGGACTATGCACAGCATGTGATTCTAAGCAGATTAACAAACATCAGAAACTTTGTTTACAGCTAACAGCAGCAGCACATATGTAGCCTTGATATTTTAACTCAACAAGATTGTGGTCACTGTAGCGTGTCAACTATATGCAACCCAATGACTTTTTGGGCCTTGTTCTCAGACAAGAAAAAGTAATCGAGAATAGATTGAAAGGTTCCACAGCTCCAAGTCGGCCGAGCCGGAATATCTCCCGGTAGATTTCCATTAATTATGTATAAAGGAGCGACTTTCCATCTCTTGCATCCAAGTGATTTTAGTTAGGAGGATTTTATTTCTTACTTGTTTTTTTTTTTACTGAATCTAACGCAACACATTCCATATGATACTCAAATGCAACTCGTTAGACATTATGTCATCAATGTCGTCACAAATTTGTTTACCAAAGGTCACACCACGCACATCAGGATGTTGCCAATACATGTTGATAATATGCAATGTTCCACACGCATTACTGGTGCAGGTTGAAAATTCAATAGCGGAAACTTGTATGTAAGGAGTGTAATTCTTCGAATATAAGATCCAACATCCGCTTTGTATATTAATGAATGTTAATAGGCCAGCCATTGGACAGCCCTTTTGTTGCTTAATGGCAGTATTGATTTTAATTTCATAGCCCTGACACATGGCAGCGTGAACAACCATGATTCTTGTAAGCACAAGATATCAATAGACAACATAGAGTTTCCCATTTTTGTTGTTGCAAGCAAACGTGATTTTAATTTGTTTTTGTTTGTTTACAGGGCTTTCCTGCAAGGTAGAAAGTCCAATTTCTTTAGATGATGTCTCATCATTTTCCTTGGTAGATCCAAAGGCAGGGGCGTGCTGGATGGAGACCGCTTTTGCTGCAGCCCTTTTTTTGCTGTGCTGCTTTTTCTCCTGCCAGGCAGGTTTCTCATATTTGGCTTTTTTTTGGGTACATAAACCAGAAGGACATCAAATCCCATGTAGTTTATTTCACATTCGGCATTAAGAATTGTATCTCACACATCATTTGATTGAATGTGCAGAAGAACCCGATCACACGTTCGGTCGTTGACAAATTCCACCGTATTTATATCAGTGGAAGAAATCCATCTTAAATGTGGAAAATAGTGTATTAAGAGCAGCACGTTTTTTCTGTTGAGAATTAACCCATCGTGCACTATGGTTGTACGCTCTAACAGACTCTAATTTGTGTCCAATTTATGCTGACAGTTTGTGCTGCGAACGCTCATGGGCAAAAGTTTGCGTTTGTCGATCCTCCATTCCTCTTCATTGGTCTCTACTTACAACCACCTGCTCTTCATTTGTGGATTGAGAATACAGTTTGGAGGTCTGACATTTACCTGTTGAAGAAACTGACACTAATGATCCTCCCTTTGGTTTTGCAACAAGGATTTCCAACAGGTTATTTTCTTAGATTCACTTATGTCTCTTTGGTCAATAGTACGAAAGATGTAAGGGGAAGGAAGTTCACTAGATACCCCACTCTTTTTTACTACTGTGGCCTCAGGAGTTTGGATAATAGTACAAATTCTCTTTTACGACACTGGCACAGCGCTAATTGAAGGGATTTTGTCTAACTGGTCAATTTCATCCTCTGATGCGATGCATATGATTTTCCTTTTGTTTTGACTCAGTCGTCTACAAGATCATCTGATTCAGTGTCATAAGTGGACAGGTTTAACATTTGAGCCAGCATTTCAGCTTCACTCTGTGCAGGATCGCTAGTGGGCAGCGTTCCAATGTTTTTAACTGTCTCAGTTGGTTTATCAGTTACTGGTAAAGCAACAGCGGTTGCCTGTTTTGATGGAATTTGTAAAGTGGATGATTGAATTGTCACATTTAAGGATTTTATATTTCTCAGACATTTCGGAGAGTGGTTACTTTTCTGGCACTCTGGTCTGGATAAACATTTTTTGTCTTCCTTTTATCTTGCTTAGGTTTTTCCTTGCTTATGTATGAAGTACTTTTAAATATCGCGCACATGTTAGCGCTGTCGTTTATACCTCAGCCTTTGGTGGCGCCTTCATTAGGCAAAGGATTGCCAATAAGGCCCGCAGCGTTGGCAGAGGTAGAAGGTTGGGAATCCAACTCTTGTGTCTCAATGTTTGTCGTCATGTTAGCTTTTTTCCTGCGTTTTCTAGGACTGCGATAGCCTACCTGTGTGCTGCAGGGCTTATTCAAAGGCTCTTACTCAGACACAAGTGTTATAACATCGACACTTGTGACATTTTGCTGCACAGTTGGATCAGTGTCGTGGTGCTTCTTGGGAGATTCATGTTGCGAGGCCACATGTGTATTTGGAAGCTAGGAGGTATAATTGGTCTGGCCTCAACCGCCTTTGCACAACAAAACTTTGGCTTCTCTAGCTACTGCAGCTAGGAGTCTTGTCCTCACTATTATTCCTTAGTTCTCTTTGCAGGTTGGCAGCCATTGTGTTTTTTATTGTCATTGACCATCTGAGTTTTCAAGTCATTTAGCCCAGACTCGATGCTTATCATTTTGGAGTTCATAAGGGTTAGTAATGTATTATGATCACTAGCGTTGTCATGTATTTGTTCGTACATCTTTATGAACGGTGTAACAGAAATGGTCATAGCTGACATTTTTGAATCAATCTCTTGATAAAGCTTATCAGCCATTTCTTTTATGACGTTGTGTGTGAAAAGAACTCAGAAATGGAGCAGTTCTTGATTTGGGAAAAGGACGTTCAATAAAAGAGGAATCTGATAAAGTCATCGGAAGACTCAAGCCTAGCAGAATGTTAAGTTGTGGTTTTAGGATCGGCATCATTTTTGTTCTCGTTTGCGGTGTCTGCTAAATTATAAGTTACTCACCGTAGTGACCAATGTACTCTTAGTCCATAGTCCCCTTTCCTCCATACTGTATGGGCGTCCCTTCCTAGGGACGGGAGACAGAACCTTTTTCACCAGAAAAAACCTCCTTCCCCTTTAAATTTAGACGCACGTGGGGCGCGGGCCAGGGAGCATGCGCTGGCCTGACTCCGCCCTCTGGCGCCACACCTCAGTCCCCTTTGACGCGTCAATAGATTTAACATTGCCTAATGACACCGGTATTATTAAGGGGGAGGTTGGTGGGACGTATGGAGAAAAGGGGGACTATGGACTAAGACTACGTTAGTCACTACACAGAGTAATTTATAATTACTCTTATGTCCCATCCCCTTTCCTCCATACTGTATGGGCGATTACAACTGATTGTAGCCCCAGGGTGGAGAGGAGACCCTCCTTAAACAAATGGGTTCCTGAAAACCGCCTGTTCAAAAGCGGCATCAGATCTAGAGCCGGCATCCAACAGTAATGCTTGCAGAAAGCAGAGGGAGAAGACCAAGTGGCTGCCCTGCTTATGACTTGCCAAGGGACATGGCGTTGGAATGAGATGGCCGTTGCCATAGCCCCCCACTGCGTGGGCATGCATGGTGGCCGGGGGCGGCTTGTGCTGACACTCCTACGCTACTTTGATGGCAGAGATCATCCAGCAGGATATGGAAGCCTTAGAGGCTTGATATCCTGGCACTGAGCCGCCGAACGTGACTAACGGGGCGTCCGACTTGCAGAAGCCCTTGGTCCTGTCCAAGTAGAATGTTAGGGCATGCCTGACATCCGGGCAGTGCAGCACCACTCTGTGCTTCGTCCTTGGGGTTGGGAAAGAACATAGGAAGGACTACTTCCTCGTTCAAGTGAATTGCAGATGGAACCTTGGCCAGAAAAGCCGGGTGTGTCTGCATGACTACCTTGTCCTTGCGAAAGGTGGTATATGGTTCAGAGGCGACCAGCAACTGAATCTCGCTGGCTCTGCGAGCCGAGATAAGACCGACTAGTAAGGCCATCTTGATGGTGACCAGCCCAATGTCCACGGACGCCATTGGCTCAAATGGTTTGTGTGACAGGGCGCCCAAGACTATATTAAGGTCCCACACAGGGTGCGTGCACTTGTCGGGTGGGTAGAGCCTAGCGAGACCAGTCAGATGTTTCTTAACGATAGGGTTGGAGGAGGAAAAAATGCCTTCCGAGTTCCTGTAGGCCCCAATGGCTGCAAGGTATGTACGGCAGGTGTCAACCTGTACTCCCGAATGAGCGAGGCGTGCCGAAAAGGAGAGCACGTCGTCCAAATTGCAGGCCAAGGGGTCAATTCCCTTGGAGTCTGCCCAGTGGCAGAATCTGGTCCATTTGCTCTTGTACTGGGCCCTGGTGGCTTTGCTCCTGGTGACCTATATGATCTCCAGATTGGCCTGTGAGAGGCTAAGGTGCCGAAGCATTACCTGCTCAGGTACCACGCTGAGAGAGCTTGTTTCCCTGGCGCGGGGTGGATGATTCTGTCCCCCTGCTGTGCCAGAAGATGTGCTGGGCCTGTCGGAAGTTGTATAGGTGGCACCTACGAGAGGCTGAGGAGCTCCGAAAATCATGGCCTGGCTGGCCACCATGGAGCTATCAGAATGATGAGGAGTCGGTGAGATTCCTTGATCTTGCAAATTACTCTATCAGAGGAGTGGGCGGAAAGGCGTAGGCTGTCATGCTGGTCCACTGTAGGCTAAATGCGTCCCCCAGTGGGCCAGGACCCTGCCACTGCCAGGATGCGAACTGGGGACACTTGTTGTGCCAGGTGGCAAAGAGATCCACCTGGGGATGACCCCACCTGTTGAAGATCTCCTGTGTAACAAGGTTGTTTAGCTGCCACTCGCAGCTAAACGACCTCCCAGTTTAGCTGCACATGTACAGCTCCAGGTTGGATTCCCCCTGGAGGTGGACTGCCGAGAGGTAAATGTCATTTTCCAAGGTCCACTCCCACATGCTGATCACCAATCTGCACGGAGGAGGGGATCTGGTGCCTCCCTGCTTGTTGACGTAGTACATGCTTGTCGAGTTGTTTGTCTAGAGGAGGACAACCTTGCCCCTGAGAAGTGGGAGAAATGCTCTAAGCGCTAGCCACATGGCGTTCAGTTCCAACCAAATGATGTGGTATTCCTGCTCCTGTCGAGTCCAGGTGCCGTGGACTCAGAGGTCGTCCAGGGTGGCTCTCCAGCCCTCAAGAGAGAAGTCTGTGGTGATGGTGGCCTGCGGAGAGGGTGGCAGAAAGGGCTTGCCTGTCTATAGGTTGTAGTCCATAGACCGCCAAGTTAGGTCCGAAGGGAGAGATGAAGGAACTTTGATAGTCTCAGATTGCGAGCCCGCTCCCGATTCCATGAGGCCGTGAAGTGCAGCTGAATCCTTCTCATCCTTAGTCTCGTCTGCGGCACGGCTAACGGAACCGCCGCTATTAGACCCAAGAGATGTTGGTACCACCATGCTGAGGTCACCTCTCTGCTGAGGAAGTGTGCGGTGGCCCTCTTGATGGCAGAGATCTTGTCCTCCGATGGGAAGACCCTCTCGGAGCACGTGTCCAAAATTAGTCCCAGGAATGTCAGAGTCTGGGTAGGGAGCAGCTGCGAGTTCTTTAGGTTGAGCGAGAAGCCCAGGTTGTGCAGTGTGTTCATAAGGGCCTGGGAAGAGTGGTGAACCGCTTCCGGGGATGTAGCCCCGACAAGCCAGTCGTCGAGGTATGGGTAGATGTGAAGGCCCTGCTCTCTGAGGAGGGCTGCTACAGCATTCATGAGTCTGGTAAAGACCGTGGGAGCCGAGTTGAGGCCAAACGGAAGGACTTTGTATTGAAAATGGTAGCCCATGATCCTAAACCGCAGGAAAGAACAATGGGGCTGCCAAATAAAGAAGTGTAGGTACGCGTCCTTCAGGTCCAGGGAGAACATCCAGTCTCCCTTGTCCAATGTCTCCATTATAAAAGCTGGCATAACCATCTTGAATTTTTGCAGGGGTAAGGAGAGGTTGAGGGTGGAAAGGTCCCCCCTTTTTGTTGTTTGCACTGGCTCTGAGACAGCGAGCGGTCCGGCTGCCTGGATCTGCGCTCCTGGAAGTCGCGGAACTCTCCATATGTATGGCCCTTCGCTGAGCACTGCTGAGATTGGGTGTAAGATTTGGGCGTGGTCATTGTAAGAATAGACAAGGACTTTGCCGTTTTGTGAGCTGTTCTCATTGTTCAGCTCTTCATCCGTAGAGGAGTGGAAGAGGTCTCCCCCTGCGCCCCACCCTCAAACGGCAGATCTAGTATGCACTCCTGGACGTCCGGGTTGAATTTCGTCAACAGGAGCCAGGCTGTGCACCTTATGTCCGTGGCAATGCAGGTGGCACGGCCCAAAGTATCGATATGCGCCACAGAGGCTTCCATGAGGTCATGCACCACTAGCTTGGCCTCCGCTATCCCCGCTTTAATGCACGATTGGCAATGGGAGGGGAGTTCCGGGAGGAAGTCTGCAATTTCCCGCCATAACCGTTGGTTGGCGACAGCCAGCATGGCATCTGCGTTGGCCTGACGCAGGTGCAAGGAGGCGTTGGAGTAGATCTTCGTGCCGTAAGCCTCCAAAATCTTCTCCTTGCCTAGCAGCGCCGCAGAGGAGGCGGTAGAGGATGACTGAGGCGTGGAGTAAAGTGATGCAGCAGCGATCACCGAGGAGTGTGACTGAGGATGGGTCAAGAGCAAGAGAGTGTCCCCCTCCATCTGCCTGTACTTTGCGTCCAGGCATCGAATGACCGGCTGGACTGAGTGGGGCTTGAGCCAACCCTTCTTGGCCAGGGAGACTAAATCGGTTTGCAGTGCAATCCCTGTGTTGGCAGAGGGGTGTCTTGTGAGGACTTCAGTCAGAACCCCCGCTGCCGGCTGTTAGACCTCGAGTTGAGGGAAGCCTAGGTACTCCGTCAGGCCAGCAAGACATTCATGGAAAGCCCTGGCTGAGGATGGAGGATCATCCTCCTCGTCTGTGTCCTGCGGATCTGGAGGATCCTGTGGAGGAGGGGTAGATGGTGCCGGATGCTGGGGTACAGAGATCGCAGCCAGAGGCTGAGGAGGCAGGGGAAGGTTGCGGAGTTGGCTGTGGAGCCAGAGGAGGCGGCTGCACCGGGATCAGGAAGCCCGATGGAGGAGTCTGTGGTGCCGCTAGCATGGCAGGCAGGGAGGACTTCCCCCAACTGCGCCCTTGATAACCCCCCATCTGAGGAGACCTCATGAAGCCGAGGAATTTGTCGAAGAGCACCTCCTCACTGGCCGAAGAGGTGGCAGGGGGTACTGACGGGGTAGCGGGGGGACTGCTGGAGCCGCTGCGTACCCAGTCCGTATGGACGCATGGGAAAGCTTCCCTGCGCATATGAAGGGTAGACTGTAGGCCACGTACCAGGTTGCGACCAGTCCCACCTTGACACTCGTTCTTTGCCGAATTTGTGGAATGCCGTCAGAAGGGGGTTCCTGTCTGGTGGCCATCTTTTAGAGCTGCCTGCATCGTGTTGCCCAGCCCGCTGGGCCCGGCCTCGTCCAAGACTCTTGCGTGTGGATCACAATGCCTACCCTGCTCCTCAGGTCTCGGCCGGTAGGTGTGGCACCCTCGACCCGTGGGTCGGTAGAGCTGCGTTTAGGCGCCCCCTCTGACGTATTGCTGATATTAGGGCATAGCCCCTCTCGCGCAGAGAGTACCTGGAAAGGAGACTCCCTTGCAGGGTGCGCTGGAAAATATCAGCCCTACCTTGGACCTGGCACATTGCTTCACAAAGTTCTTGAGATCCTCTGGAGGTGACTTCTGGAAGAGATCCCTCCACCTGGCTAGTCTGTTCTTCAGCGCCTTCGAGGACAGCGAGTCCCACGGCGAACATGATTGCCAACCGTGGTCTGGGCCAAGGCAACGTAGGCGGAGAGCATGGGTGTCTGACGTTGGGAAGAGCCCGTTGCTGGATGGACACCTGCTGAACCCGGTAGAAGTCGGCATGTGCCGGGGAGGAGCGTGACGCCAGAGGACCGAGTACCTGAATGATAGAAAAGACAAAAAGACAGAAGAAGTATCCGTGCGTGGAATTACATGGCCGAAGCCAAACCCAGGAGCGCTGGTGAATTCGGCCCGTTCCAGTCGACGCGGAAAAGGGGATTGGGTTGTGGCGCTGGAGGGCAGAGTCAGGGCAGTGCATGATTGATTCCTGGGCCGCTCCCCCGCGCTCTGCTAAATTTAAAAAGGGGAAGGTGTTTTTTTTCTGGTGAAAAAGGTTCCGTCTCCCGTCCCTAGGAAGGGACGCCCATACATTATGGAGGAAAGGGGACGGAACGTAAGAGTATGACGGCATATGGGACCGGCTCAGAACAAGATATTTCAGAGGCAGCACTAGTCAATTCTCCTTCGCTTATGGGGAAGCTTCCCCGGATGATAGTTGTAGGTGTTCCTTCTTGAAGTGAAGAATCTTCCAAATCTTTTAGTAAAATACTGTCTCTGCTTTCAAGTGAGCTGGGCATGTTGATTTTTTGGTTCATCAGGGTCACGTCTTTTAGAAGTTTGTCTGCTACAGCG
This sequence comes from Ambystoma mexicanum, assembly GCF_040938575.1. Lineage (NCBI taxonomy): Eukaryota > Metazoa > Chordata > Amphibia > Caudata > Ambystomatidae > Ambystoma > Ambystoma mexicanum. Next base: position 979,283,587 of record NC_090931.1, on the reverse strand, counting down.
AAGGAATTGGGTAGTTTTTTAGGACTCACATTGGCATTAGATGTTTAAGGTTCTTTGCCCTTATCGTTGTTTCTATCAGCCGTTTTGACCGTCCCCAAGTACACTGATGTGTCAGATATCAGCTAGTGCTCTCAGATCAAATGGATCTTGCAGGCTGGTATTATATGGCACTTTTTCAGTGCAATTCTCAGAGGAAATGCAGACAGTTCTCGACATAGGCAAATTAGAGGCAGGCTTATGAAGACCCCTTGCGAGCTTGAGAAACTGCGTCATACAACTTGCCGTGCACATTTACATCCTGCCCTACAATGCAGCATTCCATAGACCCTGGATCGCTAGCTTGAATGTCGTTGAGCTGGTTTCATTCGACAATACGCCATGCCAGAACGTGCAATTGTGAAGGGACTTTGGTACGCAAGACAGAACCTATTTGGGGCGCGATCTTGTTAGATTCACACCACGAGCCAAGGTTAATCTCCCTGTTATTTGCATGAACTTGCGTTGCTGAACTTCCTGGTTCACTTACGTCACTTGTACCAGCAAGTAGCATTACATTTACACCAGTCAAATTGTTAGTTGCATTGTTTACACATTGACTGTTAAAAGAGGTTGTGCAGCCTGGTATACAACCGCAGTTTAGCAGGAACGCATCATTCTCATTGTAGTCACATTTGCAAACCTAATGTACCGTCGGCGATTTCGTCATCTAAGGATGTTTCGCGGACTACTCTTATCCAGAGGAGGAGTTATGCCATTCTCTATAAGTACGAGACTGACAAGTGGCATTTCTTTGTCGACGAAGGTTGAGTCTTCGTGGACGATTTGGTCTTCTACGTCGGAGAGGATGTTCTTGACGATTGGGAGATGGACTTTGTTGACGGAGTGAGCCGACTTATCTGACTTTTGACAATGGTGCTTTCGTTGACTGGATTTTCGACGACTGTTTAGATGTGGACCGGGAGCCTTCGCTGTTTCTTTTTTTTTAGAAGGAGACTTGGGTTGTGAGGCAGTCTTATCCTGGCTCGTCAACGATTTAGGCTCACCTGGTTTGTTTTTTCGTAGGTCGTTCTTCTGACCTGGACCTGTGGCTTGATGGCGAACGCCTATCAGCCTCCCACCAGGAGGTTCACTCGCTCTCCCACTCCTTGACAAGCCCTTGACTGGTATGCCCCTTCACTTAGCCAACAAATTTAGTTTATGCTTCCTGTCAGGGTTTTTCTGAGAGAGATCCTGACAGATTTCACATTGTTCAGTGGAATTGTTAGGGTATGGCAGTCTATGCAGTCTACATGCAGGTCACCTTCATAGACGTTTTTTAGGCCACACGTCCCACGGGGCCTGAACAAGGATTTTGTAGGTCCAATTGTCTCCAAGTTCATAGCGGACATCATAGAAGAGTTGTCAGTTGCTCTGGATTAAATGTAGGGTGGAAAAATATATTTTGTGCGTGTTAAGATATTTCTTCATGAAGAGAAAAACTCCAGCTAGAAAGACGGTTGAAATCTAAGAGGAAGCTGCTGGGGCGGAGCTATACACTCAACGCCCTATTTGTGGGGACCAAAAACACCCACGACTAAGTTTATGGGACACAAGGGGTCAACAATTTTCCATAGGAAAAGTACTAAATCAAAGTAACCGGGGATTCCCAGCCTGATAACAGGGAATATTCCCTGTTAAGACGGTGAAGGGTTTTAATGTACATGCAAGGAAGAGGACTGGGTATAGAAAACATATTAAACATGCACGCACATGTATACAAACACATGGGGAATTCAAGAATCTCAATATAGTGGGCTTTTTACAAATTAATCAAAACACTGTATTCTGGGCTGTTTTCAAAGTGAACTTTGACTTGAGAAACTTAGAGGTTTCGGAGGCCAAGGGACGGTTGAAGAAGTAACTTTACACATTAGTGGTCAGCTCAGCTGGAGAAACTGGCCATGAGTTTTATGGTCTAATAAATATCACAGAGGGAGCGTGACAGAAGGGGTTTCACGATTTGTTTTTGCTAGCAGCAAAACACGGGTTCAGTCAATGCCCAAGGCAAACTTAATGGGAAACCAGGAGGTTCAATTGTATGATTAGATGTACTATGTGCGATGAAGGGGCATTTATTTAGATTTGAATGTTCCAATGAAACCAGTAACCTGGGGAATGAGATAGTATTGCTAACTCAAAGAGAACTTATTTACCCAGACTTCTTCATATCGCTTAAATATTTATGTGAACCATGTGCAATTAAAAGTTAAGGCTAGAGGGATTAGGTATTACGCTCATCTGGTATCCACGGGGACGCCACTCAGCCCGGGTTGGTTTCCAGAATCTTCTCCCCAGTTTCCCTGGATGTTGTCTACGGAGGATGTTCAGCCTGAAAACACAGGAGGGCTGGGTTCAAGACTGGCCAACTGAGGTAAGTATCCTCCCACCACCCCTTTTGGCTTCTGCCCTTCTGGGCCCTCTCCTCACCTTGTTGTGGAATTAGGCATGCTCTCCGTCCTGCCTTTTTAGCAGGGGCGCGTTGTCTTCAGTGGGCGTGGGTGACTAAGTTACTTCACTGGCGCATGCCCGTTCAAGGTCTCTAAGGTAGGTCTTATTGCAGGTTCTGTGCAGCACGGTTATCCTTGCATGCCTTTCTTGTGGTTAATAATGTCTTTCTTTCTCCCTAGGTGTGCGGAGCTTCAGCGTGGCAAACTGGTCAAGTTGGGCCTCGCCGATAAATGATGGCTCGTGATGAGCGCTGTAATGCGGTAAGTAAGCGCTATGCGCGGCGCTGCTTTGTCTTGCCTTGCCTTTGCTAACCTGTGTTCTTTCTTTCTTGCAGGTCGCGGTGCTTCTCCAGCGTGTGTGGAACCCCGGAGCGACCCTGTCCGGGAGCCGACCAGCCAGGTAAGTTTCTTGTGCTGTTCGCAACGTAGCAATGCCAGAGTCTGCCTTTTCTAATATGGTCTTCTCCTTTTCTCTTTCAGGTGTTTTCGATCCGGAAGATATGCGATGTCCAGAGGAAGCCGTTCACTGGAGCTGGGAGCAGAGGACAGGATGGAGATTGCAGGTAAGATGTGCTAACTATGTCCCTTTTGTCTCCTCTGCAGGTTCTCTTCTCTGAGGCTCGTGGGTATCACAGGACACGGTGAGCGTCACGTTGCAGTCTGCAAAGTAACGCGAAGCGTGCTTTGTTGCTTGGGTGTGGTTTAAATAGCCTCAACAAAGTAGTCCAGGTAAAGTAGTCCCAGGCCACCACACCCAAAACACTATACCGCTTAGCTTGGTTCCTTGGAATCAAGCTATGTGGGTGCCTCCATGTCAGCTGCAGGCCCAAATAAAAAAGTAGTCCCCTTTGAGCCTGGCGCCAGAGGCACCTGGACTGTCTCCAGGAGGGCCTTGGGAGTGGGTGCCAGGCCTTTATGGAGCCCCGAGCCCTGATCCTTGAATTGCCATTGGGGGTCTGGGGTAAGGGTTGTGGCATTAGGCCAGTTAATGCTACTAATAAATTATGTTTGAATACAAAATGTTTAACTGAATAGTGATGTCATGACCTAACCGAGGTGGAGGTGTGTTCTACACAGGAGCTGAAAATGGTAGTTTAAAAGCTGCCAATGAGAATGTATGTATTAGAGAAAGATGGGATTTATTTTAAGAGATTTCTGTCCAATCACATGCGGGGGTGAATTGTAATGAAGTATCTGGGAATATTTGAACTGTTACAAAAACATATGTAAGATGTCAACTGATGTGGTTTGTTGAGACTTGGGTTAGTTTGGTCCTAGAGTACCATCCAACTGCTCCCTTGGATAATTGTACAATAAACATGCTTTATGTACAAAACATGCACTCATTCTTAAGTGGTGGGCCCGCTTGGGTTGAGGCTATTAAGGGGCCCACCCTTACATATGTCATTAGGATCGATCTGCATAGTGTCTATGGCCTATTGAAATGCATTGCATCTCCTTGTGTCAGATGTGTGGCTATGTCGCATGGCTAATTTAACTTCTTGTCCTCAGGAAAAGTGTGACAGTCAGTGTTCTCACAGGACCATCAGCCGCATTGCTCAGAATGAAAATATGCCACTGAAGGTTGCTTTATGCATTTGCGATAATGTTCGCATAAATAAAAGGACAAACTAAGTATTTTGAATCTGTAATAGTTCTAGTAACTGTCATCCAACAAATGTGGAATCCAGATCGGTGGATCTGGAGTATGTTCAGTGTAGATGAAAACAAAAACGGCTAGTTATGCTACAGATATTTGTTTAATTTTTAATTATTGTACTTTGATTGTTTAAGCCCGAGACTGCCACATGCATGAATTAATTTGTTCAGGCCCATCACCCCTAAGAAACAACTGCAAGTACCAAAGAAACAGCACTGGAATTGTTTTAAATGACTTCTTACTAAATCCATGCTCCATTCAACATGCTCACACTGTCTATTTACTGGTTTACCACTTTTTGGCAAGTATTTATATGCAAAACAAAGGGGGTCTGGGAGTCTCTCTGCCAGCATGAACACAGCCCATTGAACTGTTCGTGGGTGGATGGCCCCTGGGAGAGTCTCAACCAAGTCTTTAGCTCACTGTCCCTTTCATAGAGGAGAAATATCTGAACAAGAGTACCAACAGCAACCCCAGACACGGTACCATCTCATAGAACAGGCCATTTTGCGGTTTTCGTTCACATAGGGGCGCCCATGACTAATTTTTTTATTTTATCAAGGGCCTTAGGTTTAGTCACCCAGACGTGGACCCCTTGCTCACTGTGATCAGAGGCACAGCTCCACCTCACTGATGATGCCCAAAAAGGCTCAAACATGTGTATGGGGTTGCTTTTGATACTCTTGTTCATCAGGGAATTGCCATAGCATTTTGGTGCTGGACTGCCCATGTGAGCCGGCCAAAGACTGATAGGCAAATTGATATTTCCCATCTGTGAAAGGTACAGTGAGCCAAAATGTGGCTGCAGACTCTAGAGTGGGTGCCATCCCATAGAACAGGCAATTTTTGCCATGTTAGTTCACATAGAGGGGAGCCCATGACTAATTTAAAAAAAACATTTTGAAGTAGAAATACTAGGTTTAAAAACAAAATATATTTTAAAATGTTCAAAAAGGTATTACACACCCATTTACAATGTTTCATTGTATCACTTTCAAATCGAGGTGTAGAAAAAAAGACAGGAAACCCCACACCACAAACATGTGATGGAGGCTGTTAAACAAGGGTGATTTGGGAAAATGTATGTTAGACTACACTGGACCTAGTGTAGAAAACAATTGATTTTAAGAAAACATTTAATTGCAACCAACAGACAATTCAAGGTACCTGTAAGCATGAGCACTAGTCTTTCGGGGGCCCCCCAACCATTCCTTCAAAATGGTGCAGGGTGCAAAAGGCCAAGTTCATGTGTACTTTTGTTTAGAGGTTAGACAGTTTAGTCCAAAACAGCTACAAAGTAGCAATGTTTTATAGTTCATGTCAAAGAAGTAATGAGAAAATAACTCCCCTGCCATAGATGAGGCATGGGCACAAAAGCAGGCAGCACTAGACTATGCTCTTGCAGGAGAGCGGTGGGTGATGTCAGTGTGATAGTCCTGGATTTAGTACAAAGCAATCAACTAATATGCAGGACTTGTGCACTGTCAGGGTCCCTCAGTGCATGGTCAGGACCCCTCATTACAATATACACCTCAAAGACTCATTTATGCTTCCACACTGCAGCATTTTACTTAAACATTTTAAATGGAGGTGTAGGAGTTATGATCAGTAATCTTCTTGAGTCTGATTTGGGAATTGGGTTCTAGTTTTGAATGATCATAGATTTGGCTTTTGAGATAATTTTCCTTAATGAGACCTTCAGGAAGCTTTTGTTTCCCTAGGCCAAGATGGAGGTCAGGCTCAGCAGCAGTGATTGCCTATGTTGGATTGTGAGGTAGTTTGGAATGCTGCAAAGAGTTCTAAACTGCCTTTTAGTCTAGTTGCTCATGGAGCAGGTTGCAGTTTTCTAGCTCTGTAAATAAGTTATATATTTTCCCAAGAAAATCCAGCTCTTCGTTGAAACTAAAGAGAAACCACATAGGAACTCTCAGAAGAGTGCTAGTTAGAGGAACCAGTAGCAGCGACCACAGAAGAAGAAAGCCAAGTCCTTTGTTTAGAACAGTTATTAAGTGTTGGACAAGTAAACTGTCAGCGCGACATTTAAAATGATGTAAAATTGAGTCAAGCAGCGAACTGTCAGCTGGCGTATGCACGCGCAAGCGTGAGAGAGACTGATTCGCTCTGCAGCACCGTGTTTAATTAGACTAACCACTTACGCGATCCGCGGTCCTAGCGATTCTGTGATTGTACCTTAGTATTAACCTTAGGTGTTACTAATCTTGTTGCCGTAAACTGATGAATAAGTCCTCACATGTGTTCCGTCGGACAGCATAGAGGAAAGGACCCAAAGGCGTAACGTGCGTGCCGCGTGGGTCGAGTCCTTTCGGAGAAACGTAATACCCGAAAGCAGCTGTGCATCCTGAGAGGAGACTACGCAGTTTAAGAGTTTAAAGTTTGAGAATTTCTGCACGGCACTTCGTTCGCAACCAGAGTGAAACGTGACAAGTAAGGAGATACCGGCAGATATTTGGGAAGTAGCTGAAGCTGTGTCAGCACAAAGATCTCAATTTAAGAGATCCTTTAATAGACTATTTCAATAAAAGAAAAACGAAGAAACCTGTTTACCGATCTCAAGCAGCAGCAGAATAGTAAAGTAACTAAAGAAATAAATAGAAGGCGAATAGTACGTGGAGACAGTCAGATCTTTAGATACTGGTTTGAACTCTTGTGGAGTAACTAGTAATTCAAAAAGATGTAAGGAGATCACCACACGACTGACTAGAAATCTCCAGGTTTTGCAGCAGCAGATTACAAGAGCCTATGAGCTAATAAGCATAGGCAGCAGGTATAGAGGCAAGAGGTGGTAGATGTATGGGAAGATTAGGGAAATAAAGCAGTGCAGATAGTAACCAGCTGTTATTCTTGTAGATCCTCTCAGACATCACCGTCTTCCAGTCCAGTTGTGAGGGTGTCAGATGTGCCACTGAAGATCTGCATTTTCTTATTTTCTCCATTTCCCTTTTCCCCTTGGGTTTGCCAGATAGATAGTTGTATCAATCTTGAGGCTGTTTGGCAGGCAGAATTGGGGCGTCTGGTGGGCCAGCTTCACTCCTGCAGGAAGACGTAACTGGACCGGACATGCACTAAACAAATGTTTAAAGGAGAGGCCACTGCTGGCGTGGATAAAATGGCGGCCTGACCTAAAAGCTCTGCACACCCCAGAAGAATTGTCCGTCCCCAAGACAGAATGAGCATGGGGTGAAGGTGCACGAGATGAAACACAATTACATGTGACCACTCTCCACCAACCCCCGGCGGCTGAAGTGAACCCATGTGGTCACAACGCAGCATGCAGAAAAGGTAAAATTGAGAAGCACGAGACCCAACGCACGAGTAAAGCTGGGAGTAGCCAGCTGTTACACAGAGTAAAAGCAGCCCCGGGGAACTGACCTGAAGTGAGAGGTAGTGAGCAGTGTTCCCTGCTTGAACTGGCCTCTGGCTCAGCGATTAGTAGGCAACACAGAGTATAGGCAAGGACTCAAGGCGCCAAAGGCTTGCTCGCCTCACCATGGGCATGCCTGCAGCGGCGGCGGAGGCCCAGAGTAGAGGAGGTCTGAGGAGCTGGGTGTCAGAAAACAGCCTGGTTAAAAGAGAGGCCTAGATGATTCGATTAGGAGGCTATTCCCCCCCACTCCCCCACAGATATTTGCTGAAATAAGGAGATATCAATAAGAGAAGAAAGTTACTTACCAACATTCTTTCGACTGGATGTTCCTCCAACGTATTCCACATCCTGGACATTACATGTCAAAGATGTGTAATACGTTGGAGGACACAATCCATTCGAACTGAGTAGTACATTTATAGCACCTGGAATGAGTGCAAAAGGTATTAGGTAGGAAGTCCAAAAAAAGGAGGTGACAGTAGACCTGGGAATTCTAATTAGACGCTGTTGGTATGGGCATAAGAGGTGGCAGGCGTTACTTTGAGAGAATGCTGCTGCTCCCAGACTCCTTCACGCCTCTGGAAGGAAAAGGAAAGCAGAGAAAGCCAATCTTTCTTAGTGGCTTAAGGAGCCCATGGGTCCTTCACAGTGAACCATCAACATAAAGTAGCATCTTTGAGGGGCACGGTGCTACACTAAGTGGGTTAAATGAAGGAGTGCAAGACACCTAGGAAACAGACATTCTCCAGAAATGGCCACCTGAAAGACAAGTGCGGAGGGAAACGACAGTGGCAGACGTGGCAACCAAGAGAGATATAGCTGACACCATGAAAGAAATTAAAGAGCTCTGCTCGGATATAGAGATATCAGTATCTGAGAAGAGGAAGATTGGTGAAAGCGAAGGACAGGAATGAAGCGAGTGAGTAATTAGCTGTCCATAGACCTAAGAACGTGCTATCAGGCATGACTTCTGGATCAGGGAGAGGCAGTCAAGGACACGGAAATCAAGGTGAATGAGATCAGCGGCCTAGGGAGAAGAGAACAGAAAGGATGTCCTTATGAAATGGGGAAATCTGTAGTGGGGGCAAAGCTAAAGGCCAGCAAAATGTCATTTTCAATAAAGAAAATGACAAAAAACAAGGCATCATTGACTTATGGAGAACAGGTCCTGAAATGATTTATCAGCACTCACACCCAGTAAGAGGAGAGAAAGCAATCCCGAACATAAGGGTTAATGGAGCATGGTGTGCGTTATCAAAGGAGTTCCCAGTTTTCAGTTTTGATTCTTGAGAACTCCTTTGATAACGCACACCATGACATAGTAGTTCCATCTGATTATTTGGCATACAACGTCAGTAACTGGCAAATGGTTAACACCTATGCAAAATCCCTAAGTGTTGGCTCTGCCAATGCTTGTATTTAACCAGGCATTGTGCGCAAAGAACGGATGCAAGGATACAAATAGTCATAAATCAAGTGTCTTATGGCACACTTGTTAAGATGACATATTACTTACCAGTAATCATCTTTTTGAAGCTTGTATCTGCTTAGAATCACATATTATATTGCTTAGTAACAAACATTTTGCTATTTGGGGGGGCCAGATGGGCTATCATTTTTAATCAGTCTCCTGAAACGTAATGGCCTAATTGCAGCTTTAAATCAATTCCATAGTGTAATAACATTTGTGCAGCTTGTAAATTGCCTTAAATTTACATGCTTGCATCGTCCGCCATCTAGTGGAAGTCAAAAAAGGGGGGCCTTGCTGCCACACCATCCCGGTCCTATGTGTGCAGGAAACCATGATCGCTCAGGCATCGAAATCTTCAGAATGTTTCCTTTTCTGGCCTATCACTTGTGAAGGTTGTGTGTGCAATGCAGTTTTAAAAAATGCATTTACTGTCCTGTTCTCCCATGGGGAGGCAGGGCAAGTAGCATGTGATTCTAAGCGGATACAAGCTTCAGAAAGACTATTAATAGTAAGTAATGTTGGTCTTCTGGATCTTATTAATCTGCTTAGATTCACATGCTTTGCATAGATTAGCAAGCAGTACCTGAGGTGGGTAATTTGGGACCGTTGAAAAAACGTGTTTGGGTACTGCCTGTCCCACCTAGGAGTCTGACCTCTCTTGCGTTTCCACACAATAGTGGTGTCTGAAGGTGTGAACTGAACTCCAAGTGCAGTGGTAAATTGGCTAATAAAGCCATGGGAGCTCCTGTTACGCATGGAGCATGCCTTAGGTTTGAAGGGTAGTGTTTTATCTGTTAGTGAATAGTAAAGCTGTATACTTGACAATTCATCTAGAGATGGTGGCCTTTGTAATTAATCACCCTACCTTGGAGTAGCAAAAGACACAAAGAATCGACTTGATTTGCTCAACTCCTAGATCTTCTGCAGATAGAACATGACTGTTTCTTACAACTAGTGTGTTTAGTGCTTTTCCCCTTCCGTTTTGTGGATTCATGAAAAGAGAAAAGTTCTATATACAGGTTAACATGACATTTTACTATGAGCGTTGGTGGAAAACATGGTTGTATGCAAACCACTACTTTTTTTGTGCATGGTGACAGCTTTTGTATATAAATAGTGTCTTTAGTTCGCCAACTCTTCTTAAAAATGAAACTAGTATAAGGAAAGCCACCTTGTAAGATCTCTTAATGTGGCTTTGTGCATAGGCTGAAAAAGTGCTCTCATGAATCTTTGGAGCGCAATGTCCCAACCCAGGAGTGGTGAAGAGGAGGATGTAAACTCCTTCCATGAAGGCATCAACCCACAGGCACTTTCTGCCAGGATACCTTCTGTTGTGAAGTGGTATAAGCTACAAGTGCAGCTATGCTCATCTTTACTGAGCTGTAAACTAGAGAGACTAGAAAGTAAAGTAGATTGTTCAAAATGTGTGTAGGTGTGTATTCAATTTGGTTAACATTGTCCTGCTTGAACCACAATACAAAGCCCTTCCACTTATTGTAATAACAGTGTTTTGTGTTTGGTTTTCGTGCATTCCCGATTATTTCCATACACGTTGGAGGTAATTTAATTGATTGGACTCTAGGACTTCAGAAGCCATGCTGCTAAGGTCAATGCTTGAGGGCAGGGATGAGTTAACATGCTTTGTTGCTGTGCGAGTAAGATGTGAGACAGGGTTTAGCTTGAAGGGCGGCTAACTGGCCATACTTAGAAGGGGAGGGTACCGGGCTTGTCTGGCCCACATTGGTGCAATTAGTATTACTGTTGCACTCTTGTATAATAGTTTATGAATCACTTTGCCTAGTAACGTGTTCACGGGTTTGGGGGACAGCGTAAGCAAATATCCCCGACTAAATCATCCATAAGGCATTTTCCCTTCTGCAGGTACCTGGAGGCGGAGCTTTGAAATGTTTTGGGTTGTTAGGATCAGGCCCCCTGTTGGTAAGCCCCACACCTTGAAGATCTGTTTGAGTGTGTATGTGTGTTTACTACAGACTTGAGGTTTTTCTGAAAAACGCTGCTTAGACTGTGCCAGGTGATTGTCCTACACTGGGGCATGTTGGGATTGTATATGAATTCCATTCCTGAAGCGCTACTGCCATATCTTCTGCACTAGAGTTGACAGTGGTTGAGAATGTGTTCATCCTAGTTTGTGCATTTATGCCATAGCTGTGGTGTGGTCTGTGTTGATCAATACGCTCTTGTTGAGTAGTCTTGTCTGGAAAGATACCAGAGCCATCTTTATCGACAAGAGCTATAGGATGTTTATGTGCTGTGTAATTCGTATAAGTGTCCAATGCTTTATGCTGCAAGTTCCTGACAAAGGGCCATCCAGCCTACCATCGAGGCATTTGTTCTCATTGCCAGAATTGTTGGTTTTTTGGAGAGCATACCTTTTAAGAGGTTTTCTCTTGTGTACTACTGCAGATCAATTACTACCACCTTTAAAACAACCACTAGATCATCCCATTGGGCCGAAACTTGGCACTGTTTTCTTGATAGCCATTGCTGTATCTTCCTCCTGTCTGGACGTGCATTTGGTACACTGTGAAGCCATCATACCAACCACCTTCATGATCTTTCTTACTGTTGCTGGGCCCCTGTTAAACCCTACACCCTTTCTGGGGGTGGGAAAGCGATAACTTGTTTTGAGTCTATAATTGCTCCCTGGAATAGTTTCTTCTGGGATGGTATCGGACTTGACCGTTTCATTTATGATGAACCCTAACTTGAAAAGAAAGTTTGTTTTTTGTGTGTTCGCCAGGCATCCAGCCTGGGACACCCCGGTTAGGAGCCAGTCATTCAGGTAAAGGCAGAATGGGATGTTTTCACAGCATAGGTGAGCTACCACCACTGTTGATGCGATTAGAAAAGATAGTAGCTTTAACTGGTATTGAAATATGAAAGTATGCATCTTTCATGTCTGGCATGGTCCCAACTATTCCCTTTTTATAAGAGGGAGGACATAACGTACCATTGTGATCTTGAACCTTTGAGACTTTACGTATTTGTTTGCTGGCGTTGGGTCTAATAGTAGTCTGTTTTGTCTTTCTTTGGTAATGGGAAATAAAGGGAATCAATGCCCTGGTTTAACCTGGCTGCCTTGACTATGTCATATTATTGAAGAGACTACTTCCTTTTCTAGGAGCTCACGTTACAGCTTTAATTTGCGTGTGGCTTTTAAAAAAAAAAAAAATGTTTTAGCTTGATAAACTACATCCTCTCTACTGTGCCTAGCATTCAATGATCAGATTTAATCCCCTCCCATGCATGGGCGAATGAGGTTATGCAACACCCCCACATGGGTTGCATGAGAGGGGATGTGGATGTTGGAGTCAATATTTTGAGACAGAAGACTTGCTTCTAGAGGCCTGTCCTCTTCCCCGGGGTTACCTCTCTGCTGCTTCCTAGAGGTGGATGGGTTAGAGTGTTGCAACTGATTTCGTGAAAAGCAGCTTGCACCGATTGTGTGAATGGACCTTGTGGCTATGCAAAGGTTTCGGGATGAAAGGACCAGCGGGTTGCTTGTCCCCCTTTAGTTTGGAAAGACCTGCCAGACATTTTACCCCAGTGTCTTAAGTGTGTCATGGTCCTCCTTTGCTCTCTCAAGTCTCATCAACTTGTTTACCATAAAGGATGGACTCCTCTATGGGCTTGTCTAGTAAAATAGCCTGAGTCTCTGGTTTAAACCCTGAGCCTCCAAGCCAAGCCCGATGCTTTTTTTAACCGTTGCCCCTGACATTTGGCATTCTACTATGCCCACTGCATCAAGGGTGTCCTTGATTATAGCATTTGCTGGTTTCTTCCCTTCTGCAATTGCTTTCCTGAAAGTAGCCTGCACATCTGTGAGAACATGCTTAAGCAGGTCCTCCATGTCATCCCACAGTGCCCTGTTATAGCTGGACTTTAGGTCGCTTGCATTAGCTATTGTAAGGCTGCATTCAGCAATGTTTGGTGCCTTTCTGCCAAAGCAATATATCCGCCTACTCTCATTGTCTAGGGGTTTTCTGTATTGGTCATTGGTGTTTAGTTCGCCTTCTAGTGGTAATCTCCGACAGATTGGGTCAGAGTTGTAAGATTTAGGTTTCTTCCCCACCCTTGGGTTAACAGGTTAAATGGAAGCCGGTTTCATGAATGATGGGTTCCCTCTCTTTTTAATGGCTAGTAAAAGCAATGGCCCACCATCTTTTTCCCCTCCAATATATCCTCTATGAAGCCCTTATCTTCATTAGGTTTCTCTGAATATACCAACACATTCAGCAGATCTTTGTGAAAGGTCCGAATATTGGACATTGTGCTCTGTTGGTGAAGAGGAGATTGGTTGTCTACCTGGTCAGGGAACTGCATTAAGTACTCCCCTGGAACTCCTAATGTGTCTTCAAATTCTGTAAAGAATTGTGTGTCACCTTGGGCATAAGTCCTCGATTTCTTCTAGGGTAGTTCACCCCCTGACAGTCAACTTTATCTTGCAGTGTGACTCGTGTCTTTCCATCATCTTAGACATAGTGGCCCTCATTACAACCCAGGCTTTAAGGGGTTAACGGCGCTGTAAAAGGTGACGGCGCCGTTAAACCCTTAACGCCTGATTACGAGGTCCCTTTGCGGGTTGGAGACTTTAACGCCTGCTTTTTGCAGGCGTTAAAAACCAACCCGCAAAGGGACCTTGGTGCCAATTACGGTGCCGCAATTTGCGGCACCGTACTTAGCGCCTTCCCCATTCCCATTGAGCCCTATGGGGCAAAAATGGGAATGGGGAAGGGCCATGGCGGCATGGGGAATTACCGCCCCGCCAACCTCGGAATGGGGCGGTAATTCCCCATTCTGTCATGGCGGAGTCGGTAAGTTACCGGCATGGACCATGGTGCTGTTAGCACCATGGTCCAACGCCAGGGTCGTAATGAGGGCCAGTGTCTTTGATCTCCTACATTGACCATTCTTTTTGTGGCTTCGGTATCGGTTCTGAGGTGCTGCAACTCTGGCTCGGTGTTGATCCAAAAATGGCGGCCTCGACGTCATGGATAGCAGCCATATTTTCATCTTCTTCCCACTACGAGAGTTTTCCACTTAAATGACTCAGCAAGCCTTTGTTCCTTGGGTGGCTCCGATCCTCAACATGGACCTAATGGGTAGGGTCATTGGTTGTCAGCCCCTTTTATAATGCTGTGTTTGGGAAGCAATTGCATTGCACTCAAACATTTGTCAGTGTGTGCAGAACCTTGTTTTACACGATGTTGAAGACTCACTTTTGCTTCGCTCGTGTCTGCATAGGGACTCTCCCCCCCCCCCCCACCCTCTCCATAACGTGCCCTGAGGGCCAGCCAGAGATGGGTATCTGCTGCAGTACTTTCCTGGGAAGGGTCTCTGTTTGGCTGTTGGGGGTCAGTTTCGACCACTGCGTCTGAAGCCACGACCTCGAGTTCCGATACATGTGTGCCATACTCTGGCATCTCCAAAACCATGTGCATGGCCTTGTGGAAATAACGCTATGTTAAGCGATGCAAGTGGTAGTATTTTAGATTCACATGCTTTGCATAGGCAGACATCTAGTGGTAGGTGCATAAGTACGAAAAGGGACACTGACTGGGTGTGTTTGTAATATTATCCCTAGTGCGACTTCTACTGGACCCATGATCCCGCTTGCGTCGAGGTCCCTCAGATTGTTTTGTCTGAGACATGAGGGAGCATGGCGTGTACGCGTGGATAATAGGTACGTTTTGATGAGGTTTAAAACTCATGATTTGCCCAAGAACTTTCCACTCCAAAAGGGGAGGAAGGATGGGCACATGTGAATCTAAGCAGATACAAGCATCAGAAATACAATTAAGGTAAGTAGCGTATGCCTTGTGGATCTGCTTAGAATCACATGCCTAGCATAGATTAGTGAGCAGGACTTGGAGAAGGCAGTGGGTTGTTTGAAGGCAGGGCAGCAATAATATGTTTTAACACTGCCTGACCCACTTGTGCGTCACCTTTAGAACGTGCAACTAAACAGTAGCGTTGTGTGAAGGTATGAACAGAGCTCCAAGTGGCAGCTTTGCAAATGGCATCTAAGGGGACATTTGCAATGAAAAGTTAGAGTAGCCCCTGTGCCCAGAGTACAGTACTCTGGGCCTGAAGGGTAATGTTCTCTTGGCAAGAGAATAACAAAGTTGGATGCATCTGCCAATCTATTTTGAGATAGCCGATAGGATTCTCCTCTCTTGCCCTGCAGCTAGAAATACAAACAAACTGTTTTCTGAGCGGTTTAGTCTTGTAAAGGTAATACATGACAGCCCTTCTGACATCTAAGGTATATAGAGTTCTCTGCTGCATTCCTTGCGTTTTGGAAGAAAGCAGGAAGTTCTATGGATTGATTTACATCGAGATGAATTTTGGAGAAAAACATGGATGTGTGCGTAGTACCACCTTGTCCTACTGAACAATGCCAAGGATATTACACTAAAAGGGCTTGTAATTCACTTACTCTCCTTATTGATGTGATCGCAACAAGGAACACAGTCTTATATGTTAGATGTTTAAGACTGGCTTTGTGCATTGGCTCAAAAGGACTCCTCTGCCCCATGAGCCTGGTTAGCACAACATTCAATTGCAAGCCGGGCGCTGGATTTGAAACGGATGGGTATAATTCTTTAACACCCTCCATTAATGCTTTTACCACAGGCACTTTCCACCAGAAAACTTTTCTTTGTGTATGCGGAGAGCTGATGGGTGCACTCGTAGGTAATTGAAGACTATTCCTGAGTCTAAGAGATATAGTAAACAGTGTACTATATGTGAAGGCGTCTGACATGTTGTATGGGCATAGCGGTTTCATTGGAGGACAAAGACATTTTCAGTAGGTGTGAAAACTAGGTTTGTCGCGCCCCCATTAGGAGCGATCAGGATTAATGTTACCCGTTCGTGGTGTAGCTTGAGGACCATCCGGTTGAGAAGTGGTGTGGGGGGAAAAGCATACGCAAATCTCCAATACCAGTTCATTAACAGAGCTTTCCCTTTGAATTTTGTCTGGGGAAACCTGGATGCATATGCGTTCTCTTGTGTAACAAAGAGCTCTATGTCTGGAAAACCCCAGTTTGTGAAGACTTTGTGTAGGATGTTGGTATTCAACTGCCACTCTTGTTCTAATAGGAGCTGTGCCCTTCTGCTTACTATGTCTGCTAAAGAACTCTGTTCCCCTGGAACACGTTGCTTTAGAGAAGGAGCCAAGTACCCCCACCTCAACCACTTGGGCCATCTTGCCTATATGTTGGGAAACCAGAGTGTGAGACAGACACGTGCAGTACCAGTGAAAATACAGATACCAAGGAGAATCCTGGAAGCAAGGTTCTCATTGAGAAAGCCATACCTGCATACGAGACAGTATGATGGCCATTTGAATGAAATCCCAGAAGAAGCCGATCAAAGGAATGGAAGAGAAGAATGGTGACGTTATTACCATCAGTCACTCACAAAGCAAGCGGACATACATAGAAGAGATGCAGAGACAAGAGAACGAAGATTCTATAACGCATCAAGAAAGTATCAAAGATGGGCGACATCTTGGGATCAAGATGAAGAAAAGTATGCTACAGAAATGTTACTTTACATGTGTACAGATGCAAAGAAACACAAGCAGATTAAGTATTCTTGAGGCTAGCTTTATAGTGAATAGATTGTGGCATGCACCAACATATACATATATCAAAGTGAGTAAAGAATGAATGTTTCCACTACGTATTATAGCAGAGCTGGACTAAAAAAAGGGAGGCCTCTTTTCCAGTGTGTCGCAGTTAAAAACAATTGAACGAATTAACCTGAGTGAAACTCAGAAAGGCAAGGCTAGACGAGCCCCACGAAGCCAAGGCTGTATCAGGCTGGGGTGAGCAGACATTGGATACAAATTGTGTGAAAGAATGAAACTCCTTTTCAGAAGATATTGACAAAAACAAGGAAGACGTCAGAGGTCTATTAGAAAATATTTTAAATGCACTAGAGCTTGGTTTTGTGGTCTTCAGTCACGTGGAAGGATGAAGCTGGACGAACATGACTACCACACCTATGCCTGAGGGCAGAGCAAGCCTTCACTCCTCTGAATTCTCCAGAGCAAATAACACTCCTAAGGACAAGTTCAAAGCCTTAATTGACAGCAGACCACTGAGGTGATAAATGAATATGCTAATTGGTGCGAAGCTATGGTTAAGACTAGCTCACCAGCACCTGGAAGACCAGCCTGCGTGCTGCTAACGTAGGTGGAAAGCACTGACGGCGGTTAGAGTGCCAACCAATGGTAGGAGGGCGCGTGATTAAGCGTCCTATAGTTTGTGTAACCAATGGGACGTAGTGTATTTAGTGACGTTCATAGTGACCCGTTTAAGGGGAGGGCTTAGTTGCCCCAGCCGATGTTAAGAAACCTATCACTTTTCTTCACTCTCAGACTAGTATGGATTGTATACTTCGATGTTCCTTAAGAACCTATCACAATAT
Source organism: Ambystoma mexicanum (assembly GCF_040938575.1). Taxonomy (NCBI): domain Eukaryota; kingdom Metazoa; phylum Chordata; class Amphibia; order Caudata; family Ambystomatidae; genus Ambystoma; species Ambystoma mexicanum. The sequence goes on along the minus strand of NC_090931.1, from coordinate 979,266,125 downwards.
CCACTAGGTTTTTGTAGTTTGTCACGTAGGATGACGATATAGTAAATACTTAAGTTGACATCAATGATGATTTTTGCTATAAAAATGTTTCTTTTAAGATGCATTGAGAAACCATGCGCTGAGATGTCCGTTGATGTCCGTTGCACTCCCCGTTTAAGATAATTGATATTAAAACAGTTATCTTTTTCCAACTACCCGAGTTGTATCAATTGATTTGAGTAACTTCTGCATCCCCCCATCCATCTCAAGGGTATTGCTACTTCATCTTAAAGGGATGGGGGTCAACCAGTTCACGTGGTAGCGGAGAGGAGGATTAAAAATCCATCGAGATAGTAGGCTTTGGGGTCCCGGAAAGATCGCACGACCTCTGCCATCCGACTGAAAGGACGTGAAACTCCCAGTAGATAGCGGAAATATTTTTCATCATCACACTTGCAAGCTAGATGAGACGGGTCCCTTGTTTTCAGGCAGAATCCCCTTCCGGCGTCTACAGGAAGCTGAACGAAGGGAAAGTTGATGTGGCTGATAGAGGCGGACAATCCTGAGAGTCGTAAGTCGAAAAAGCGCATGGTGAGTAAAAACTGAGTGAGGTGGCAAAATTGTGAATGGGCAAAGTGGAGAAAGTGATGAGGGGAAAACAAGTAACAGAGGGAGGTTGGGGAAAAGTAACTTGAGAACGATGAGTGTTGAATATTCAGTAATTGACTTGAGAGGCCAAGCAATTAAAAGGTATTGTGAGGGAAGGTGCCACGATAAAGAGTACGCCCAGTTTCCTGCGTCGTAAAGACTTAACAAAAGGAATTGCTTCTAGAGCCCCATTTACAGGTGACGTAGGCTACAAACTTGGGTAAAGACAAGTTTAAAGAGAATGATTAACAGCCCAATCGGGGTATTTTTTTAGGGGTAGGATGCATCTTGAAGAGAAGACAAATATATATGGCTGGTGAGTCTGTCCATTTGTCTGTTCGTTTTATGTGACTGAAAAGGATGAAAAAACAAGAGAGGAATTGATAGATTTGAAAAGAAAAACACGAGATTTGAGAATTATTGATTTAGTGGTAATTGAATTGGTGTTTAGTGAAAAAGTCGATTAAAGTATAAAACATGATAGAGGGTATGGAGCCTGCGACGATTGATGCACGCTCATGGTTTCGTTTTTCTGAACATACTTTTGAAATCTGCAAAGTGTAAGGGTGAGTATGGACAGTCAAGTGTGACGTGTCAGAATGGAGGATATTACTCCACTTATACACCTCTGCAAACAGTTGTGGAAACACACACCCAAACTTAAGCAATACAATGCAAAATGGGTTAAAGGAATGGCAGATCTAATGTTCATGCCATGGCCACAAGAGGGATCTTTATCGTAGGCAGTTTTGCAGCATATGATGACATATTTGCATGCAGCATATACAGGGCAAAAATTAGATAAATGATTAGCGAGCTTAGAGCTCTGGAAAATGTACCAGGAGGAAAGATAAGAGCCACCTCCCGAAGGCTGGATATTGAATATATGCAAAGAGGGGGTGAGGAGCCTTCTGTCCCCTCGCCGCGCCTGAAGCTGACGACGATAGTAAGAAAGAGGATGGGTTATACCCATTAAGAGCTTAAGGCAGCAACAGGTTACAGCAACCCAATATACAAGTCGCCTGCGCATAGCAGCGACGAGGGAACAGAGAACATTTGAGAAATATGTAAACTGTAAGGTCCCGAGGGATAAGGAGAGAAGTGATCGACCAAATACATCCTTAGATATAGGACGAGAAATAAAAAGATGGAAAGGAGAAAAAGAAAAGGCTGATGAGTTAGCACTTATACCGAACAAATGGATGGGTGGTCAGGTTTTGTTGAAACTCGATGGTAAGAGCATCGAGGACGTAAGGCAAAGGGAAGATCAAGAACGAACAGGATGAAAAGGATAGAGAGAAAAGATTGAAAGAAGATGGAGTGAAAAAGAAGGATAGACAAAGACAGGAACAGTTGCATCAAGATGAGCAACTGAAAAAGCAGGAAAGAGCAGAGGAGCAGAGAAAATATGACAATAAACCAGGCAATCGAAGAACGAGAAAAGCGAGAGAGGAACAGAAATTAAGGTATAAAAGAATACAAAGACGAAAAGATACAAAGGGCAAATGAGAGGAGAGATGAAAAGGAAAGAGGAAGCAAGAGTTAGAGAAGAAGCAAGGTAACGAAGAGAGTTTGATGATGAACTAGAACGAAAGAGGAGGCAGAAAGCACGCGATTTTTAACGTGAGGAAGAGGAATAGATCCTAATTAGTGGCATGGGAACACAGAAGAGTTCTACCGGGCACACAAACCCATAGCAGGTCCGTCTAGAGCAAATCTAGAGGATGAGTTTGCCTCTAGAAGCATTGGGGGCGCCATCGATAAAGTCTATCATGATATGAGGACTAAAAGTGCTTTAGGGCAAGGGTAAAAACGAATGACTCAACAGTACGCCGTTATACGATAAAGAGGGAGCCTCATGTAGTTTTGAGCCAAAGGAGCTGTCTTTAGACAGACCGACTCTGTACAGAGATGAAGAGAGAACTCACACGTTGGGGACAGGATATGTCAGACTAGGACAGGGATACCTTCCATGGAGAGGAGGAAGGCAATGCATGTGGCCCTGAAGGGTGTTTTCAATAGATAAGGAAGTAAGATGGTCGGATCTAGACCTACCCAAATCTCGGGCATCAGAATCATTGACGCAGCGAGATCCACCTAGAGGGCAATCCCATGGTGAGAGGGGGGACTCGCCAACTTATGTGAGCAGGTTAAGGTCACTGCCAGGTAGAAGGCGGTGCAGAACCATTGTCCCTGCTATGGATAGACGATGGGAGACGCATGTTGAGTTTGGGATCTCGGAGTTACCTTTGTTGGAAAAAGGTGGATCTAGGCCACAGGATACACCTTGCCCACAGATGGATAAGGATAATTTAAGGTGTAAACTCCAGTTTAACTTCAGGCCCTGGGACATGAGTTAGAGAAAATGACAGGACGAAACACATTAGCTATAGGCGACATTAAAGGTCTCCTGATTGCCATCCTTGGCAAGGGGAGGGATGGCGGGGGAGGGCAGGGGTGGAGGGCTGATGACGTTTGGTCAAGAGCAGGGTATTCTACTGTTACCACGGTAAACACTGCTCATGATGGAGCACCATTCAATGTAGGGCGGCGGTCTGGAAAGCGCTTAGAGTACTGTATCCAGACATTTCAGATATGGGAGCTGTAATGGCAAAGAAGATGCAGGAAGGGGATGATCCTCTTGTTTACATTCAGAATTTCCAAGAGCAGTGGGCTTTGGAGACACGCGAGGCTGGGGAGAAATCAATACCTGTATTTTATCATATATTGTGCCAAGGGCTACCAGAAGCAGTACAAAAGCAGCTCAAGAAATTGGTGGGCATAGAAGCAAAGCCATGGTTAGAATTACAGCTGACCATCACGCATTACTGTAGGCTGTTGCAAGAGAAGAATCGAAAGAAAGACTAGGTTAGGAAAGGTGAAAAGGCAAAGTTAGTGCACAAAAATAAAAAAACTATCAAAGTACACCATTGAAGGGGCGATGTTAACTAGTGGAGACTGATCGGGTTCGCAGCAAGCATGCAGCAGGTGAATAACCAAAGACAGTTCGATCAAAGTAATAATGGATTTGTACCACGACGAAGGGGATGCTTTCGAGGTAGAGGTTTCCAGAATAATTAGGGAAACTTCCAGAATAATCAAAGTGGATTTCAAAACACGCAGAACGATAGTCGAGGCATTCAGGAGGGGCAAGTTAGGAAACCTACTCCTATATGTTGGACATGCGGTATGTCAGGGCACTTTGCTTGCACATGTAGAAATAAAGGATTTGTGCAAAATGGAGAATTTTCAAGAGGGGGGACCACAAACCCACCTGCATATTCGCAGCAGAATGGAGATGGGGTTGCTCAGAATCAGTGCAGCAAACAAGCGCTGAGAATACAAGATTTTCAAACACAGCAGGTAACAATAAATCCGCCACAAGGGCCGTCACAGCAGTCAGCCATGCAGATAGAGCAATGGACAAGCACGGGACAGTTCATGACTCCTAGAATAGGGGGTGTTACTCTTGATGAAGAGAGTCCATTCACAGGTACAGGGATGAGAATGCATCGACAATAGGACAGCTCACTGGGAGACTTGATGTGTTCGATACCATCAGTGACGCCCAATCCTCAGGGTTGACATCAATATAGGAGGCAAACCTTTCTTTTTCAGTGGACACGGGTGCAACACGCTCATGTATAAGAGGGGACATTTTGATGTCTGGTAATGCCATGAACACTCAGGCTTTCACAGGAGCTACAAGTGGAGTTCCTTTTACTGAAGAATTGCCAGTCTCTATAGGAGAGTGTGACATGTTTGTGCCATTGTTATATTCAAGGCAGACACCTGTCAATATATTAGGTTGAGATTGAATGACCAAATTGAACAGGACTATTTTGTTCACTGATAAAAGGCATAGTTTGTTCAACACCAGGAATAAATTATTTGAACGTGAGTGAATTTATTATGGCATTTGCTGTATAAATGGCCATATGAGGAGTACCGTTAGAACCAGAAGTTTTTCACTATGGGGTACGCATCCTGTTAACATGGCTGCCAGATTTAGTGGGCAGAAGGAACAAGTTACTTACCTGTAACTGTTGTTCTCCAGCATGGGTCTGGCATGGATTCACATGCTCATGAATATTCCCCGTCGTCAGGCTGGGAATCCTCGGTAAAGAAAAAACCAGTATCAGTTTCGTTTCTGATCTGTCTTTCGTAGTAATAACCAATCACTGGTCTCTGCGTCATACTGACCACAGCCAATGACTGCCCTCTACCTAAGCACCGCCTCTGGCAGCCATCTTCAGATTTGGAAGCACGTGAAGTGGCAGTATGACCAAGTGAAGAGCCGCAGAGGGGTAGGCGGGAGGGTTCGCATGTGAATCCATGCCAGACCCATGCTGGAGAACAACAGTTACAGGTAAGTAACTTGTTCCTTCTCCAGCATGGGGTCTGGCATGGATTCACATGCTCATGAATAAAGAATACCTAGCAGTACACACATGCACAACCACGGGAGGTGGCAAAGGCTCAACATTAAGCATCACATCAACTCAACATTAAGCATCTTACCTCCTCACCAGGCTCACCTCAGGCGAACAGGTTGCCCAGCACTGCTTGGCCGACCCTGGACTCCTCCCTGGAATCCCGGTCGACGCAGTAGAATTTCGTGAAGGTGTGCGTCGACCTCCACGTAGCAGCCCTGCATATGTCCAGCAGGGGCACACCAGATAGGAACGCCGTGGTAGCTGCGATCGCTCTGGTGGAATGGGCTCTCGGACGGCCAGGCAGCGGTCGGTTTGCCAACCGGTGACAGTACATGATACAGCCGGAGAGCCATCTGGAGATGGAAGCCTTCGAGAGAGCCTTCCCCTGATTGACAGGTCCAAAGTTCACAAAGAGTTGTGACGTCTTCCGAAAACCTTTCGTGCGGTCCACGTAGAACTTCAGCGCTCTAGCTACATCCAGCGAGTGCAAAGTCCTCTCAGCCGGCGACGAAGGCGACGGGAAGAACACAGGTAACACCAAGGGTTCGTTGAGATGAAAGTCCGACGGTACCTTGGGCATGAAGGAGGGGTGCGTCCTGAGCACTACCCTCGTGTCGTGGAAAGTCAGGTACGGGGCCTTGCAGGAAAGGGCCTGGATCTCTCCCACTCGTCGTGCGGAGGTGATGGCCACGAGAAAAGCTGTTTTCCACGATAGAAACTTCAACGGGGCCGAGTGCAGAGGCTCGAACGGAGGTCCCATGAGTTTGGTCAGCACCACGTTGAGCTCCCACGCCGGGGCCGGAGCCTTCACCGGCGGGAACGATCTGAACAGTCCCTTCATGAACTCTTTCACCAGACGATGAGACCACAAGGACGTCCGGCCCGTGGTTCTGGTGTATCGGGAGATCGCAGCAAGATGAATCTTGATGGACGCGTGTGCCAGACCAGCTTTGGCCAGCGTCAGCAGGTACGGCAGCACTTGGGGAGCCGTAATCCGTAGAGGGTTAATCTTCTGTGCGTAGCACCAGACAGAGAACCTCTTCCATTTGTGTCCGTAGCATTTAAGAGTCGAGGACGCCCTGGCCTTTGCAAGAACCTCTCTGCAATCGGCCGGTATGTCGTATCCTCCAAACTCTAGCGCTGCAGGAGCCAGGCCTGCAAGTTCAGCGACTTCGGGTCGTGGTGGAGGATGGCGCCTCCTTCCCTGGAGAGTAGATCCGCGTCCGCCGGCAGCTTGATTGGCGGGGACGCCGACAAGTCCAGAAGGTCCGGGAACCATATCTGCCTCGGCCACGCAGGTGCGACGAGGATCATCCTGCACCGTGACCTCTTGAGCTGGTTGACGAGCCGGATTAGCAGAGGCAAGGGAGGGAACGCGTAGAGGAACAGGCCCTCCCAGGGGAACGAGAAAGCATCGCCCATGCTCCTCGTCTGGGGAAACCTGCTGGCGAACCTCCGGCACTTGGTGTTCGTCGCCGTCGCGAACAGGTCGATCTGGGGTGTGCCCCACCGTCGGAAGAGGCGATCCACCAGATCCTGCCGTAGTTCCCACTCGTGGCACGAGCGCAGCTCCCTGCTGAGTGAGTCGGCGATGGTGTTTTTTATCCCTGCCAGATGAAACGGCACCAGAAGAATCCCTTGGGCGACGGCCCAATGCCACAGGTCCTGCGCCTCCTTGGACAGCGCTGGGGACCTGGTTCCGCCCTGTTTCCTGATGTAAAACATGGTGGTGGTGTTGTCGGTGAAGATCCTCACCACCTTGCCCTTGAGGGACGGAAGGAAGGACCTGAGGGCCCAAAACACTGCACGGAGCTCCAGGACGTTGATATGCAGGGACTTCTCCGTCGGGAGCCAGAGTCCCCTTGCGTGCAGATTTTCGGTGTGCGCTCCCCACCCTTCTAGGGAGGCATCCGTGGTCACAGTCACCTGGTGGGCTGGGGTCTGGAAGTCCATGCCCGCCGTCAGATGCGCGCGGGTGCCCCACCACCGTATCGCTCGTCGGAAACTCTCGTCGAGCTTGATCCTTTCCTCGAAGCTGCCCGTCGTCTGGATCCAGCGCGCATCCAGGAACTCTTGCAACGGGCGCATCCGGAGCCTGCACATGGGAATGAGGTAGATGCAGGAAGACATCATCCCGAGGAGGGACTTGATGGACCTCACCTTGGCCGCGTCGGCCACCAACATCCGTTGCACCTTGCCCAAGATGGTCCTGGTCCTCTCCTCCGACGGGGAGGCCAGAAGGGACACTGTGTCGAGCCTCGCTCCCAGAAACAGTGCGACTTGCGCGGGCACCAGGTGGGATTTGGCGTAGTTCACGGAGAATCCCAGGTCCGTGAGGAGTTGGACGGTCCTTGCCGTGTGGACCACGGCGAGCTCTCTCGTCTTGGCGCGGATGAGCCAGTCGTCCAGGTAGGGGTAGACGTGAATCCCCTCGCGGCGCAGCTGCGCCGCCACCGGTGCGAGGCACTTGGTGAAAACCCTGGGTGCCGACCGCAGTCCGAAGGGAAGGGCTTTGAACTGGTAATGACGCCCTTGGACCACGAATCTGAGGAATTTTCGGTGCCCCTTTAGGATGGGAATGTGGAAGTAGGCATCCTCCAAATCCAACGACGATAGGAAGTCTCCTTCCTCCAGCTGACCCAGGACGTGCTGGAGGGTGACCATCCGGAACTTCTGCGCCTTGATGAACTTGTTCAGGCGTCGCAGGTCCAGGATGGGGCGCCATCCTCCCGTCTTCTTCTTCACGAGGAAGTAACGCGAGTAGACTCCGGAGCCCCGAAGCCTCTTTGGGACGAGTTCGATGGCGCCCTTTCTGAGCATCGCCTTTACCTCCAGGAGAAGTTGAGGGACGTGAAGTTCTTTCCTGGCCACGGGGGGGACGCGCGGGCACCTTCTTTGAAACTCGCCAGAGTTCCCTGTCGTAGCGGGCCACGATAGCCAAGGCGTTGGCCGCTTTAATCGTCGTCGCCGCCGACGAGATGACTCTGCGTCCCATGGCATCCAATTTCTTTCCCTCGCCGTCCGGCGGGGAAGTCGACGTGGAGGCCGCACCCCCCCCCGCTTTCTTCCTGGCTGCCGCGGAGACGACGGAGTCCGGGGTAGGCTGCGCCCGGAGGCATAGGGGGGCCGAGTCCGGGACCCGGTACTTTTTCTCGTACCGGTCTCTTTTCGCTGGCGTCGTGGAAGGGTTCTTGAGGAGGGAAAGGCCCTCATCCCAAATGTCGTCCAACAGGGGCACTGCGAGGACCGTCTTCCTCTTGGTCTCGCGCCGTTGGTAAAGGAAGCCTTCCTTTTTCTTCTCCTCAGGGCAGAGTTGGAAAAGCTCGGATGCCCTGGCGATCATTGAGTGGAACGATCCAATCTCGTCGGGCGGAGAAGCCCTGGTGGGAGGCGACGACGGAAAATCCTCGTCGTATGCCTCGTCGTCCGTACCCGTCGCTGCCGTGTCAGTCCCCGTATCATCCCCTCGGGTGGACGGGGAGGAGGGCTGGACGGGGCGCGACGGTTGAAAAGGAGGCGGTGGATGGATCCTTCTTTTCTTGGTAGGGGGAACACCAGAAGGTCCCGGTTCTGGATCCCCCGACGGGAGAGGTTCCTCCGTCGGTAACGGTAGTCTCGTCCTTATCTCGGAGCATAAGGACTGTATAGCCAACAAAATGGCCGCTGAGTTGTCTTGCGGCGCTGGCAGAGGGGAATCCGACGGGCGAGCAGGGGCCCCGTCGGTATCCTCGACGATGTCGTCGTCGTCACCTGCGTCGGGGCCCATTCCGACGGGCTGGTCTTGTTCCACGCCTAGGCCGTGGCTTAAGACCTCGATCCGTTCCTCTTCTGAGGTTGAGGCCGAATCTACGACGACGCCCTGCCCCCCCTTCTTCCCCACGGAGGGTTTCACGGGGGTCCTATCGATGGGCACGAAAGAAGACTCCCTCCGAGGAGGCAGGGAGATTCTGGGCCCCGAGGCCGCCACCACTGGTGCAGCCTCCACAGGCTGGGCCAGGGCCGCCGCGACCGTTTCGATAGAGGGCTTGGTCGAATGGATCAAGGCCTTCACCACCTTAGGTGCGCTCACCGCCTTATCCTTGAGGGAGGGGGCACTGCCACGCTCCTCCTCTGCCTTAGAGCTCGACCGGGGTCTCTCCAGGAGCTTCGCCGGGTGCTCGGCCTTCCTCTTACCCGACCCAGAGCGTTGGCTCGTGGTTGATGGTGCCGGGGAGGGTGCGCCCTGCCTGGCGCCCGTAGAGCCCGACCGTTCGGCGCTCCCGGTGCCAGCGGACTCGCGGTGCTTGGCCTTATGTTGGGCCCCCGTCGCCGGGGCGCCCTCAAAGGTCTTAGAAGACCGCTCAGATTTCTTCTTCTTCTCGCCAGACGGGCTCTTACCCTCCAGCCAGCTGGCGAGACGTTGATGGCGGTCCTTCATGGTCCGTTCCGACATGTTGCCGCAAAACGCACAGTCCTTCTCCACGTGCGTCTTGTCCCCATGAAGGCAGTAAAGGCAGAAAGAGTGTTCGTCCTCCTTGAAGACGTTCTGCAGCTGGCATCCAGGGCAGGCCCTGAACAGCTTTCCGGGCGTCGAGCTTCCCTTCTCCTGGGCCATCTCCGAGACCGGGCCTGAGAAGCTTCTGGAGTCCTCCGAAGTGTAGCTCGACGAAATCTTCACCCTTGAGGGGCACAGAAGAATCCGACACGGGTCCCCGTTGATCGGATGTAGGATCGGTGGAGCTTGAGGCTCTTTTGACCGAAAGAATCGAAGTTTTTGTGAAAAAGCGCGAAAAAATAGCACTAACGCTCGAGAGCAATAGCACGAGGATCCCAACACATGAACGTGCGGTAAAAATCTGAAGATGGCTGCCAGAGGCGGTGCTTAGGTAGAGGGCAGTCATTGGCTGTGGTCAGTATGACGCAGAGACCAGTGATTGGTTATTACTACGAAAGACAGATCAGAAACAAAACTGATACTGGTTTTTTCTTTACCGAGGATTCCCAGCCTGACGACGGGGAATATTCATGAGCATGTGAATCCATGCCAGACCCCATGCTGGAGAACTATGAGAATACCTGATGAATTTTATTCATGCCAAAGATACATATGGATGAAGAGGAAGGGCAAGTCTTTCCTTTAGAATTACAAGCAGCCATAGTGGGAGGGGGAAATGGCTTTGCTTGATGGAAATGATTATGAAGGATGGTGCACAGTGATTGCCATTGGGGAAGGTTACAGATTCACTGACGTCACTGATGAGGATATGTTTAGAGATCAACCATCAGATGACGAAGGGAGTAGTTTGTTACCTGTAACTCCATTTCTCCAGTGTTGGTATCTTTCATGGATTCATATGCTTAGTATATTCCCTGTCGTCATGCTGGGAACCTCGGTATATTTATTAAAAAAACGTTTTCCATTGGAAAAAAAACCCACACTTTTGTGTCCTATCTATGTCCTTCAGGGAGGCTTACGCATGACCCAATAGGGTGTAAGGTATAAATAGCCCCGCCCCCCCCCCTTCAGATTTTAACCCCCAAAGTAGAGGCAATACTACGTTTGCATTCAGAGAAGGCCGGCGGGCGCATGTGAATCCATGAAAGATACCAACGCTGGAGAAATGGAGTTATAGGTAAGAAACTACTCCCTTCTCCAGCATTGGATCTTTCATGGATTCACATGCTTAGACTAGATTACATAGCAGTATCCTTATACCTGGAGGTGTGTAATGAAAACCAATACTACAGGAACGCAACATGCAATCAGCAAGAAAGGCCGGGGGCTTACCTTACTGAAACAGGTGGTGCAGGACTGCCTGTCCCATCTGCACATCTGCTGCATGCTGCATGCAGCACCGACCAGGAGGCCGCTTGACAGTTGTCCACCAGCGGGATTCCGGACCACAATGCTGCCGATGGCGCGGTGGATCTTGTCGAGTGAGCCTTTGGACGCCTTTCCCGAGTGGCAGAACGCAATAGTTGACGAAACCCAGCAGGCTAGTCCTTGTTTGGAGATTGGTCTTCCCTTTACAGAGGGTCCATAAGATACAAACTGTTGTCTTGTACGCCTGAATTCTTGAGTACGACTCAGATAAAACTTCAATGCTCTCGACGTCCAACGTATGGAGAGCTTTCTCTGCGAAAGAAGAAGCCGCTGCGAAGAATGCTGGTAGCACATTCGAAGAGCGCTTGTGGAATGTAGTTAGAACCTTCAGGGAAAAAAAAGGTTAGTTGCCAACACCACCTTGTCCTTGAAGAAGCGTAAGTATGGGAGATCAATCACCAGCGCTTGCAGCTCCGACAGTCTTGTTGCTGAAGTAATGGCTACCAAAAAGGCCATTTTCCACGACAAAAATTTGAGGGGCGACAGTGACATAGGCTCGAAGGGAGCCTTCATTAGCACTGATGGTACCAGATTGAGACACCAACTAGGAGGGAACTTTTTGGCCGGAGGAAAAGTCCGAAATAACCCTCTCAGAAAATGCCTGACTAGTCGATCACTGACCAACGGAGTCAAATGCCTTTTTCAAGTAAATCTTGAAATGGCTGCCAAGTGAACCATTATGGAGGAGAAAGACAAACCTTTTTTCGCCAAGTGTAGTAAATGAGGCAGAATTTGCTCCGATGAAATGTTTAATGGGTCCACCTCCGGTGGATCCTTACACCACACAGAATCTCTTCCACTTACATGCATACGTAATATTCGTGGACGGAGCCCTCGCCGCCTCTACAATTCGGCGACAATCTGAAGAAATGTTCAGGGCCCCAAACTTTGAGAAGTCAGGAGCCAAGCCATCAGGCTGAGGGAGCCTGGGTCGTGATGCCAAATTGCTCCCTTGTCTTGGAATAGATGGTCCAGCGTCACTTGAAACCTCACTGGCTCTGCCACGGACAGTTGGAGCAGGTCCGAAACACACGGCTGCCTCGCCCAGTGAGGGGCAATTAGAATCACACGGCATGGATATTTGTGAATCCACTGGAGGGTCAGTCAAATGAGCGGAAACTGAGGGAATGCGTACGCGAACCTGCCCGTCCACGGGAAGGAGAACGCATCCCCCAGCAAATTGGGCTGTGGCCATCTGCTGGCGAATTGCTTGCACTTTTTGTTCACCCGGGTTGCGAAGAGATCCAGAGAAGGCGACCCCATTTCCTGAAGATGCTCAACACTTGTTGATCGTTCAGCTCCCACTCATGGAGTTGGTTCATCTCTCTGCTGAGAGTGTCTGCCTGTACATTGTTCACCCTGGTAGGTGGTACGCCACTATGCTTATTTCTTGTTCAAGGGCCCAATGCCATAGTTCCTTAGCCTAGCTCGAGAGTGTTCTGGAATGAGTGCCCCCTTGTTTCCCGAGGTAGAACATCATGGTCGTATTGTCCGTTAATATTGTCACTACTGATCCTCGTATGCGCGACAAAAATGATTTCAGTGCCCAACGTACCGCTCATAGTACCAGCACATTGATGTGAAGCATCGATTCTCCTGGGGACCATCGACCTTGAACTTGTAGGGATCCGAGATGGGCTCCCCATCCTGTCTGAGATGCATCAGTCACAATTGTCGATTGAAATTCCGGTTCTAGCAGAGGCATCCCTTTTGTCAGGTTGTCTTTTCACCACCGAAGCTCTTCTAGAAGCTCGCTGCTGATCATCAACTTGTCGGACCACAATCTGCGACTTTGAGACCATCGGTCCACCAGAAATTCCTATATCTGTCTCATGAAGAGACGATAGTTCTTCACTAGCGGGATACATGACGTCATGGCTCCCAGAAGCGACATGTATCTTCTGACTGACACTGGTTCCAACTCTCCACTCCTCAGCTTTTTGTTTGAGTTTTTGAATTCTCTCTAAAGGTTTCACCAGTCTTGACTGAGTCTGGAAATCTGCGCCCAAAAACACCAAGCTCCTTGAGGGAGCCAGAAAGGATTTTTCGAAGGGGATTGCAAAGCCCAACAGTTGTAGTAGCTGCATGGTAACGTCTAGGCTTGCTTGCACCACTGCCGGCGACGAGCCCCTTATTAGCCAGTCGTCCAGGTAAGGGTAGACGTGATGACCTTTTCTTCGTAGCCATGCTGCCACCGGAGCTAAACATTTCGTAAACGTCCTGGGAGACGATTTCAGGCCTAATGGAAGCACTTTGAACTGGTAATGACTGACCCACCACGAACCTCAGGAATTTTCTGTGTGGTCGACGCATGGGTATGTGGAAATATGCATCTTGTAAGCCCAACGATGCCAGAAAATCCCCCGACTGCATTGACCGGATAACCTCCTGAAGCGTAAGCATTTTGAACTTCAGGCGTTGCAGAGTCTTGTTGAGAGCTCGAAGGTCCAGAATGGGTCACCACGAAGTAACAGGAGTAAACGCCTAGGCCTCTCTCTGCCACCGGAACAAAATTCTATAGCACCTTTTTGCAGCATAAGCACAACCTCCTGCTGTAATACGTGAAGATGGGGGTTGTGCCGAATACACAGGTGGAATGGGAGATTGCATGATCATGAACTGCAAAGAGTGGCCTAGTTTCACCGTGTCCAACACCCAATGGTCTGATGTTATTCTTTCCCATTCGTCGAAACGATTGGACACTGCCTTCCAGGACGTCCTGAAGATTGTCATTGCTGAGACTTTGATTGCTTACTTTTGGTAGACGAAGACCGTCCTCCTCTCCTTCTAGAAGTCTGGAAATCTTGGCTTCTTCATGTCGCCTGGACAGCTCACCTGTATCCTTGGGAGGAGTATGTTGATCTATTGAAATTCCGATCCCTGGATGCTGTGAATTGGGAATTCCCCAAAACTCTGCGGAAGGAGCAAAAAGGCCGAAATGCTCATCCACTTTGTAATGCCCCCAGTGATCTTGCAGTATCTGAATCTTCCTTCATGCCTTTAAGGGCGTCCACCTTTTCCCCAAATAACTTTTCACCTTCACATGGCATGTCTAGCCCATTATACTGGACTTCCGGCCTAAAGTCTGTACATTTTAACGAGGCCCGTCTTCTTAGCACCACTCCCTTTTTATTTATTTGAATCTCAACTCCGCCGAATCCACAGCAATGTTGATAGAGTGGTTTGACGCCTCCTCCCCCTCACGCACTAGTAACATGGCTGTCTTCCTGTGCTCCTCGGGCAGGTGTTCCAAGATGGGGGCCAAGCAATGCCACATTTCACGGTCGTATCGTGCCAGGATAGCCAACGAGTTAGCCGCCTTGACCGTCGTTGCTCCCACTGCCAAGACTTTATTACCAAAGGCATCCTGCTTTCTAGCTTCACTGTCCGGAGGTGGTGTGCACTTGTGTTGCGATCTAGCTTTTCTGCTAGCCGCCGCAGACACTACTGATCCCGGGGAGGGCTGTGCGGTCAAACACTTAGGTGTAGAGTCTGGGGCTTTAAATTTCTTTTCTTACCTGCCCTTGATTGCAGGCTCCGAAAATGGATGGCGCATGGTACGTAAGACTTCCTACCAAACGTGGTCCAGAATCGGAACAGAGAACATTGACTCTTCCCCATATGGTCAAATAAGAAGCATTCCTTCCGTTCTTCCTCTGGGGTCAGACCAAATTCGATACAGGCTTTCGCCATCATCGCATGAAAGGCCCCGATGTCATAGGGAGGCGACTGTTGTGCCGGGCTTCTAGGAGTTTCTACTTCTCCATCCGATTCCCACATAGGGTCCCTCGATGGCGACGATCAAATGTCCGAGAAGGCGTCTCTAGGACCTTGATCTGACTCAGAGTCCTGTAATTCACCTTCCTCTGGGTGTGAGCGCGGGGGTTCTTCAATGACCGGACGGGAGACTGGCAACCCAGCTGTTGACCGTGGAGCGGGACCTCCCGCGTTGTCGACCGGTATCACTGGAGGTTTACCCATGGGAGTCAACCTTGCATCCAACTGGCTTAAGGATTGCAGCGTAGACAAAACTTGTAAAGACAACATCGACTGCGGATTTAGCAGGGAAGATTTAGAGCGGGCATTTTGAATCCCTGAGGTAGTCGACGGGCCAACGCCCTGTAAGCCGAGATCTGTTGGATGAACAACCTGTTCCCGCTCCTCCTCCATCGACGATACAGAGAAAGCCGATTCCTGCTGTAATAGGGTGTCTGGCAGAACTGTATCATACACCGCTGGTTGCCAAACCTTTGGAGGATCCACCATCGACAATGGAAACCTAGGTGTTTCCACTTCCCCCTTGTCGATCATCGCCGCCGGGGCCGACGAGGCCACTGCAGGTATCGACTGCGCTGGCGGTAGTGAAGCAGTCGACGATGGGACTCCCGTTGACGGCAGTGGTGGTTGTGGCGCAGACTCTTTAGGCGATCCCGCCTTCTTGGAGTCTCTAGACCGGTGCTTTGCAGAGTCTCTACTTGAGGAAGACCTATGATGGTCTTCTGAGGAGGAGCGCTTTAAAGGGTCTTTCCTATCCTTTTTTGAGGTAGATGAGGAGGAAGATTTTTCTTGCTTATGGTCCTGGTCCACATGACCATGTTTCGACGATGAAGGGGCGTCTTTTGCCAGATGTTTCCCCAAAGAGGAGCGATTCTTCTCCGTAGGCCGTGGCTTCTTTGCCGGAGGCTCCGCCGACACCGAGCGGCGAGGAACTACAGGGGACTTAAGCCTGTTCGATGCCAGACTGTGCACTGATCCTACCTCAGATGGAGGGTAGGCCCCTTCGTTCAGCCACGTTATTAGACGCCGATTACGGTCCTTCAACGTCTTTTGCAAGAACCCCTTGCAGATTTCACAGTTGTCCGCAGAGTGATGAGGGTAAAGACAATAAAGGCAATCCATGTGCCCATCCCCTTCATAAACATGTGGCACACGAGCGGAACAACGCTTTCCCCGACATTGGGAAAGAGTACAACCTAACAAAGTGTAGAGACACTAGGTGATCCCGACGGTTGAAATCTAAAGGGAGCCGCGGGGCTATTTATACCTTACGCCCTATTGGGTCATGCGCAAGTGTCCCAAAAGGACATTGATAGGACACAAAAATGTCAAGTTTTTTTCCAATGGAAAACGTTTTTAATAAATATACCAAGGTTCCCGGCCTGACGACGGGGAATATTCCAAGCATGTGAATCCATGAAAGATCCAATGCTGGAGAAGTAGTATTTGAGATGAGCATTACTCATTGGGTAAGAGCAATTAAACGTGAGGTTCCTCAGAAAATGATAGCACAGAAACGCCCCAAGTATTTTGATGAAGACATGGCGAAAGTGACAGTTTCATTATGGACAATAGGCCCCTATGACGTAGGCCTATTGAAGGGGGTTGGAGAAGTGAAGATTAAATTGAAACTAGGAGCAATTTTACCTTGAGCACGATAGTATCCTATGTCTCGAGAGGCAGATCAAGGTATTTTTAAGACAATGGGCCTCATTACAAGTTTGGAGGTAGTCATGGTGATATTAGCGCCATGGCTGCCTTCAAACTCGGGTCCGGGTTCCTTGAATGAGGAATTACCGGGTCATTCCAACCTTGGAGGACCCGGTAATTCCTCATTCAAAAAACCCATCCCTATTCGAGCCCCCATAGGGCACAATGGGAATGGTGATGAGCTAATAACATGCCCGTTGTTAGCTCCCTGGTCCCCTTGCGGGACCCACAAAGGACGTCTGGTCTGACCAGACGTTCTGAGCGGGTCCCGCAAGGGAACCTTGTAATCGGGCGGAATGGGTTTAACGGCACTATTACCGGCGCTGTTAAACCCATTCCGCCCACCTCGTAATGAGGCCCAATATCTGCTATGATGGAACAGGCCATCCTAGTGTGTAATACTTTGATTTATCCTGTGAAAAAGGGAGGAGGGGGTCATGGCATCTAGTGCAAGACCTTTGCCCGATTAACCAGATTGTAGAGGCAGAGTTCCCTCTAGTTCCTAATCCTGCGATGATCTTATGTAATATTCCTGTTAAGGCACGATATTTCACTGTGATTGACTTGAAAAATGTGTTTCTCAATCCCACTGCATAAAGACTCGCAAGATCTGACGTCATTTATGTTCAGACAAACTCATCTGAAAAGTACTCGCCTGCCCCAGGGGTACTGTGAGTCTGTCGATTTTCAATAGAGTCCTGCAGATGGACTTAAGCAATATTGATTTGAAAAGTGTTGTGTTGCAATACGTGGATGACATATTGGTCTGTTGCACCTCAGAGGAAGAGTGCAGACGCGATTCAGTTCAACTGAGGATTATTCTTGCCGACAAAGGATATAAAGTAGACAAGGAGAAATTGTATTGTCAAGAAGAAGCACTGTATATAGGCAAGTTAATTTCGCATGAGGGAAAGAAAGTTAATCCCGAGAGGGCTGAGGCTATTTTGAAAACAGTAAAGTCACTCACCATAAAGCACATGCAAAGATTTTTGGGACTGTGCAACAATGTAAGAGCACGGGTCTTTATTACAGTTCATACATAAGGCCCTTGTTGCAAGCACTGAAGAAAGCACAAGCAAATCATGAGAAAATAGTTTGGACTGAAGAGATGAAAGAAGGGTTTGATGAGTTGAAAAAGGCAATTTGCACAGCTCCCATTATGCGGAGGAATTGTTTTTGTTCTCACACAAGAATGGCACTGTTATGACAGCTGTGCTTATGCAGAGAACCAGGTTGGGTACAAACCCCATGCATATTAGTGTGATTCTAGACACAGTAATGAGGGGTCACTTCCTGTGCGAACAATCTTTGACAGCCGCTGTGTTCGCCATTGAGAAGGCTGCTAGCATAGTAATGGGGTGTTCCACGACGTTATTTGTTGAACATGCATTGTTTGCTATTTTGGGAAAACCTAAAAGCACGTTGACTTCTCAAAGAGCTTCTGCCTACGAGGTAGTCATTTCGAATCCGGCGATTCAAATTTTCTGATGCAAAATAGTGACTCCTGCCATGTTTGTAGCAGAACCACTGGCAGAGGGCTAGCATGCACATGACTGCTCGAACTATGAGGAACTCTATGATGAACTCCCGAGGTTGAAGAAAAATGCGTTGGCAGCTGGGTAGATTTTTTATTGACGGTTCTTCAAGAATCGATCAGAATGATGGACAAGGCTGTAGAATTAGTGGAGGTGATTATCGCGCTTGAGAGACACACAGACCAGACCAGGAAGTAACAGTGTACAGCGACTGCCTATGTAACGTCAATAGTGCACGCAGGATTAGCACGTTGGAAAAGGAGGGGCTACCTCCGAGCGCACAGCACTGCAGTGCAGCACGCAGCCTTAAAGCACTACAACTCCCAGTAGCCATCACAGTAGTTAAATGTGCAGCACACACTAAAAGAGCAGACCCTCATGTGAAAATCAAAAGGCATATGAGGAAGCAAACCAAGTTGCATGTTAAGATATTAAATTTGATATGCCTGAAGTGAATGAAAGCATGGTGGTGATGAGGGTGTCTGAATGTTATAACTTGTCTAGGACTCAGTTGGTAGAGATTCAAGGGGAAGCACCTCAAGATGAGAAAGGCTTGTAGACGCAGAGAGGGTGTTCTTTAAACCCCTCTGAAGCATTGTGGCGACAAGACAGCACTGGTAAACTGGTGATGCCTGTAGCCTTAAGGGTGGCGTTGGAACAGCTACACTACCCTGCGCACGTTACTAGAGAGCCTCACCGCAACTATTGATTGGTTTGTTCCAAATATAGTAGACCATGTTGTATTTTATGTAGTAAATTGCATCATGTGTCAAAAGTTTACTGCTGGGCACACACTGCGCACAATTAGAGGAGTTATTCCAAGACCTAATGGTCCTTTTCAGCATTTGCATATTGACTACCTTGACATGCTGCAAGTATGTAATGGATACAGATATAGGATTGTAGTGGTATGTCCCTTTTCGAGGTGGATTGAGGCTGAACCGTGTTCACATCCAGACTCCACCTGTGCAGCAACATTTTTAGTACGAGAAGTATTTCCTAGATGGGGAATATGGGAAATATTAAGAGCAGATAATGGCCCTCATTTTGTTAATGAAGTCTGAGCAAATAAGCTTGTTGCTTAGCATAGAGCTAGGTTTTCATGGGTGTAACACCCGCAAGCGAACAGGGTCTGTGAGACTCAACGGCTTGCTTAAAGAGAATAGCCAAATTGAAGCTTACCTTGGAGAAAGGATGGTTGCATTGTCTAACACTGGCATTGTATGCATTAAGAAATCAACCAGGTTCATCAGACCACCATTTTAACCCCCATGAAATAGTGACAGGCAGGCGAATAAGGACACCTCTCACACCTGTGTCTAGAACTAGAAGTGATGCCCAGACAACAGCAGAATTGTTAGGAAAGGAGTTACGCGATTACTTCACATGCATGACCTCAAGTATCTCATTTCAGATCAGCTCAAGCGGAAGGGGTGTGGGGCAGCTCAGAACGCAGAAGAAGATGCTACAACAATCAGAGTTGAAAAACGATGTCTTCCCAAACTTTTCCCCGGTGATTCAATCCTAATCCGCAATTTTACAAGGAAGTGGCACGAGCTGCTTTTTAACGCCCCCTTCATAGTGGAAGACGTGACACCGTCTGCAGTCAAGGTGCAAGGCAGACACGCTTGGATATTTCTCGGAGACGTGACAATCTATGCTGGAGAACCCCTTTCATACCCACCCCTGTCGGAAGAAAGCATGGGGGAAGAAACAGCACGTGCAGACTAGGGGCCTCATTACACGGTAGGCGGTAAACCATGGTGCTATTAGCACTATGGTTGCCGCCGGTACCATACCAGTACCACCATGGAGGAAAGGGGAATTACCACCCCATTCCAAGGTTGGCGGGGCGGTAATTCCCCCTTCCTCCATGGCCCTTCCCCATTCACATTTTTGCCCCATAGGGCATAATGGGAATGGGGAAGGAGCTAATTACGGTACCGCAAATTGTAGTACCGTAATTAGCACCAAAGTCCCTTTGCGGGTCCCAACTTTAACGGCTGGTCTACACCAGCAGTTAAGGCCGGTTCCCGCAATGGGACCTCGTAGTAAGGGGGTAAGGGTTAACTGTCACCGGTACCCTTACCGGTCACCGTTAACTCTTACCGCCTTCCGTGTAATGAGGCCCTAGGTCTTTGAAGAGGAAGAAGGGGACAAGCTGTCAAATAAGAAGACAAAATATATTGGACTGTGGCTTATTGTCGGGACACCCTTTTCAGTCACTATAAAAGGAGTTAAGGGAAGCTATTTGTTCTTGAGCCACATGAGTTTGTTGACATTGGACTGAGACATGTTTGTCTTGATCATAAGGGAGAGCATGCCAGATTTGGAGTTCCTTTTCGACAACTGGAAGAGGGAACAGTTCCCAGATTCCTTTCTCACTGAAATTCTTTTCAGAGGTGCCATTGGTGGTGCCCAATGACAACGTTTCACGGATTGTTCTTGCAGTTTTCCTGTTTATTCTGCGCGCATACCCAGTGCTTGTGGGGAGAAGTACTAGCGGTCATCTGTTCCTGCAAGATCCTAAGAATGGTCCAATCGGGAGGAGATTATTCACAGCTATCATTGAACAAATCCTTCAACTTCCAGAGTACATTGGGGAAAACAAATGCCCCCATCAGCGAATAATGTGCACAGACTGGTCGGCTTGGTATTCCATCTGATTGAGGAATGCCTGCATCTCGTTGGGAGACAAACTGATGTCCTAACGTTCCTGACGTATTCGAGGAATAATGTTGCAATTAAAGAAATACTAAGACATAATAGCACTGGTGACCCTTTATTCTGAGAGAACACTGAGAACTGAATGAGACTTGAGGGAAGTGATCCGAGAGTCGGTGGATTAAAGTACTTTGTTTAATGCTGAAGGAGAATCTTCATGTCTACTGGTAAAAGGCCAATTTGTGGTCTTCACTGGGGACTTTTGTTCATCATTGTATAGTCAGCCAGCTGAAATTGATCGAGGGAAATTGGAGCAGACTCAGCAGCTTCCAGTGTATTACATTATGTTGCCGATTAAAGTTTATTTTTTCCGTCCTTAAAAAAAAATGGCCAGCATCAATAGTAATATCATTATGGCAGATCCTGAGAGACGTCCACGATGTGCAAGAAACTATTGTTGTAAATGGTCTTGTGTGATTTACACTTGCATTTTGTTCATAGTGATACTACTCTCATTTACAGTACACACTGTTTACTATTTAGATCCAAATAGAATAAAGATTCCTGTGTATCCTCCTATGCAGGAGGAGGGTACAGATGTGGCGACTACTAAGCAACCGAGACCCTATGTAATCAGCCCTATTCCAGTAGGCCATGTAAAATTGTCTAGGTGTATGACGAATGTTACCAGACATTTTTCTTTAAAAAAAAAATGTTGTGGAGATAGTTCTTGAGCACAAGAAACAGGCTCTAAAGGAGAGACAAAGGGAGATATTGTCTAGGCGTGAAACTACACAGGTAGCACATGTAAAAAAAAAATCCACTGATCAATGTTTCAGTGATTGGTCCAGTAAGGAAGAGCTATGCCGACATGTTTCATGAGATAATTATAGAGGCTAATAAGAAAAGACCCAAGAGAAATGCTAGGGAGGATGATCATGAGCTAAATTATTACCTTGATAGTACAGCACACTTGGGGAACATATGGTATCAGCATATGAAAAAAGTGGGAAGAACCTCAAAGGAGGAATGCGTTGTGTGTGCACTCCTGCCTTATAGCATGGGGAAGTCTAAGATCTTCATAGCAATTGAAATAGATGTCCTGACTGACCACTGCATATCACAACTGACATTCTGTCATACAAGAGGCCAGTTCATGGGTCGAACAGCCTATCTCAAATGGGCAACTGAATGGATAGATCCAGACGAAGACGACTATGTCCAAGATACAAAGACAAGGCAAAGAGATCATACTAAGAATCACGTGATTTGAGAGTCCAGGAAAATCTGAGGAAGACATTTGTAAATGGAAAAACAGAGGTCAGATGCAGATTTGGGGAACAGTGTTATCATCAGATGGTTGGGAAGAAGGTGTAGTGATCTGTAGAGACTGGATAATAATGGGTCACTGTCATCCAACTATTGAGAATGCACAACTGCTCTGTAAGCCTTTATGGTCGAAACTTGCTAAACTACTGACCTGGGTCGAAGACAGAGGAGGACCCTTGCAGATAGTGCCTTTGGAGAGTGCAAAGCTGCGCTTCAGAAACAATGGCACAAGAAAAGTTGGAGAGAATCAGAACTGTGGTTGAATCTTTGATCACTACTGGGCTTGTGGATCTAGAGCATATATGAAGGATTGGGGTGGAGTATGCACACTAGTGAAAGTTCGTGTTCCAGCGTTGGCGATTCCTAAAAGTGATTTGAACCTTGACAGTTTCCCGAAAGCAGATGCTCACCTGAGGAAGAAAAGGAGATCTATGTTGTTGATTAATCAAATGAAGAGGGAGAACTATTTCTCTGCCAAGTCAATAGAAGCTTTTGACTCCATTGCATACGAGCACAGACTGTCCAGCTAGATTTCGTCGGTATTCACATTGATCTTCATGCCGAGAATCCAGGTTGGAGCAAATACCAAATGGCTACAGATTACCAGATGGGAATTGCTGCAATCAACACTACCATAAAGGGTTTCAATGCTATCAGAGAAGAGATGAGAGCCATATGACTGATGACTCTTCAGAATAGATACGTCCTGGACAGGATTACAGCTTTGGATGGAGAAGTTTGTGGAAAAATTGTAGAATCATGTTGCACGTTCATACCTTCTCATGACAAGAATGGCACCTTGACAGAGGCCATAGAAATGCTGACGAAACTACAAGTCCAGATGATAGACTAAGTAAAAGACATTGCTGATGACAGCTGGTTTGGATCACTCTTTTGCAGGGTTCCACAATGGATAGCAGACATATTCAAGTTCCTTGGAGCCCTGATCGTTTTGGTATTGCTTTGATTTTATGTGATCAGAATAATACGGTCACAATGCAAGAAAACTGCA
Source organism: Ambystoma mexicanum (assembly GCF_040938575.1). Taxonomy (NCBI): domain Eukaryota; kingdom Metazoa; phylum Chordata; class Amphibia; order Caudata; family Ambystomatidae; genus Ambystoma; species Ambystoma mexicanum. The sequence goes on along the minus strand of NC_090931.1, from coordinate 979,243,172 downwards.
AAGAATGCCATAGGGATGAAAATCATGATTGATGTTGAGTCAGGATGGAAGGCCAGAGACTTGACAGACGAAGAAATCAGACTTTGTAAAGGCCAGCATCCATGCACCCGAGGGAACAAAGTTCCTGTATCCAAAGAACCATAAGTAGTACATGAGAAAGTGGATCTACTGTAGCCAACGTGGACACTGCATGCCCATGACTTGGATCAAGGATGAGCATGTCAAATCAGCTGGATGCATGAGGGAAGTCAAAGATATGGATCCCAAAGAAGCATTTCTTCCAACAAGGATGTCTAGATATGAAGGATGATGGGAGAGTGGTTGATGAATCGCCCAGATGAGAGCGTGTAGAGAAGGAGCCAAGTACCCCCATCTCAACCACTTTGCCCATATTGCCTATATGTTGGGAACCAGAGTGTGAGAGACGTGCGGTACCAGTGAAAATACTGATACCGAGGAGAATCCTGGAAGCAAGGTTCCCATTGAGACAGCCATAGCTGCATACAAGACAGTATGCAGGCCATTTGAATGAAATCCAAGAAGTAGCAGAGCAAATGAATGGAAGAAAAGAATGGTGGCGTCATTACCATCACCATCACTCACGAAGCAAGCCGATATACATAGAAAAGAACAAAGATATTCTATAAGGCATCAAGAAAGTATCAAAGGTAAGTGACATCTTGGGATCAGGATGAAGAAACTTATGCTACAGAAATGAAGATCAAGTTATTTTACACATGTACAGATGCAAACAAACGCAAGTAGACAAAGTATTCTTGAGGCTAGCTTTATAGTGAATAGATTGCGGCATGCGCCAACATATACATATATCAAAGTGAGTAAAGAATGGATGTTTCCACTAAGTATTATAGCAGAGCTGGATTAAAAAAAAAAAGTCCTCTTTTCCAGTGCGTCACAGTTAAAAACAATTGAACAAATTAACAGGAGTGAAACTCAGAAAGGCAAGGCTGGACGAGCCCCACGAAGCCAAGGCCGTATCAGGCTGGGGTGAGCAGACATTGGATACAAATCATGTGAAAGAATGAAACTGCTGTTCAGAAGGCATGGACAAAAATGAGGCAGACGTCAGAGGTCTACTAGAAAATAATATTTTTAATGCACTAGAGCTCGATTTTGTGGTCTTCCGTCTCATGGAAGGATGAAGTTGGACGAACAGGACTACCACACCTACGCACGAGGGTAGAGCGTGCCTTCACTCCCCTAAATTCTCCAGAGCAAAAGAACACTCCCAAGGACAAGTTCAAAGCCTTAATTGACAGCAGACCACTGAGGTGATGATTGATGAATATGCTAATTGTCTGGAAGCTATGGTTAAGACTAGCTCACCAGCACATGGAAGAACAGCCTGCGTGCTGCCAAAGTAGGTGGAAAAGTACTGACAGAGATTAGGGGTGCCAACCAATGGTAGGAGGCCGCGTGATTAAGGGTCCTATAGTTTGTGTAACCAATGGGACGTTGTGCATTTAGTGACATTCATAGTGACCCGTTTAAGGGGGCTGGCTTAGTTGCCCCACCCGATGTTAAGAAACCCATCACTTTTCTTCACTCTCAGACTTATATGGATCGTATACTTGGATGTTCCTTAAGAACCCATCACAATAGCCACTAGGTTTTTGTAGTTTGCTACGTAGGATGACGATGGGTGGACATCATAAATGATGATTATTTGCTATAAAAGAAAGCTTTTTTTTTAAGATGTATTGAGAAACCATGCACAGAGACATCCGTTAATGTCCGTTGTACTCCCTGCTTTAGATAATTGATATTAAAACAGTTTGTTTTTGCCAACTACCTCAGTCGTTTTGATTATTGATGTCTGCATAACTTCTGCATCCCCATCCATCTCAAGGGTATTGCTACCTCAGCTTAAAGGGCTGGTGTCAACCAGTTCATTGCACTAGGAGGAACATGTGTTTTTAGTGCCCACAGCCAAATGTTCTGGGCTAGTTTGGACACCCCCCTGGAGGAGTGTGCTCCTCCCTCCTTTCTGTAGAACATGGCTGTGGTGCTGTCTGTTAGAATAAACACTGTTTACCATCTGTTTGAATGCTTGTAGGGCTTTATGTACTGCTAGCAGTTCTAGAAGGTGATATGCTTTTTGGTTAACTGGTGTCCACACCCTGTGCACAGTCTGATAGAGAAAATGTTCTCCCCACCCTGTTAGCAATGTGTTTGCAGCGAGTGTGGCCTCAATTGCGGAAACGTCCAAAAAGTCTGGAGAAAAAAAAATATTCGACCAAATCCACCATTCAGTGGCAAGGGCTGCGGGGGGGGGGGGCGTCTCCTGCACCCTTGTTCACTATATTGTGAGTGGCAGTTGTGGGTGTGTACACCGCAGCCGGTCCCGTGAAAAGTAAAACATTTTTAAAAAAGGAACAGACCCTTCAGCGCCGGTTCCCAATCACGGAAGTGAAAGGAACAGGCGGTGCGGGGACACAGCGAGTCGGCGGCACACAACAAAGTGTGACCCTGCAAGGTAAGTAGGGGACTGCAGGTGCTGGCAATGGCAAAGGCTGAAACCTTCAGGGGTGAGAAGAAAGTTATTTTCTGAACAATTACTTTCCGTCTTTTCTCCCTCGAACATTTCAGCCGCAGGCTTCCAACCCCAATCTCGCAATTGCTGGGGTGATTTACGGCTTGCCCTTTAAAAGGTTTCCCTTTGTCCACCACTGCAGAGATAGAACGAGAGGATGCAAAACCACCATTAAATCATCCCAAAAACTGCTTGCTAGCGACCATTGTTTCGGTAGCCATTCTTGCATTGGACGCATGCGCAACTGGGCATGCAGTAAAAGGTAAATGCAAGAAGCCATCATTCCCAGAAGGCACATGGCCTTTCACAATGTTAGCCGACGACCGACTTTGTATTGAGGGATTTGAAACAGCATGTTTTGTACCCTATCTTTGGAGAGGAAGACTAGGCAATCTTTTGTTAGAATTAGTGCCCCCAGAAATACTAGACTTCACTTTCCTTCATTGATGGAGAAGTCCAATTGCAACAGCAGATTGACTCTTTGCGGCGTATTTTGCAGACACGACTGAGGTGTGTCTCCTGTTATTAGCCAGACGACTTAAGGGGTAACACTGGAATGGTCCGCCTCCGTAAGTGTGCGGCCACTACCGCCAGGACCTTTGTAAACACTTGTGGTGTCAAAGGGTAGCATTTTGCATTAGTAGTGCTCGTTTCCTATGTTGCCATGAAATTCCTGGAATCCTGCAACGTTGTCATCCTGAATTTTTGTGGCTTGATATACGTGTTTGCAGGGTGCAGGTCTAAGCCTGGGCGCATTGTTGAAACAAGGAAGCACAATGAATACATACTTTGTTTTCTGCAGAGGTGGAACCAGCTCTATTGCATTCGTTTGTAGTTGTGTTAAAACTTTGTAAAATCAAGTGATGTTCTGACAACATTGTTCTTAATCGAGGAGGATGGTGGTGAAGTGTTTCTAGGAATTCTATCCAATAACCTCTTGTCATGGTTAACACCCAGCGATCGGATTTTATCCCCTCCCATGTGTGAGTGAACAATGTTACGCGGCCCCCTTACTGGGAAAGCATTGGAGGGTACCTGGATTGGAGCGTCTTGCTGGCGGGGGCAGCAGAGCCTCTAGGGGCTGAAACTCTGCCCAGACCTTCACCTGTCCGCCGATTGGTTTGAAAAGATGCGGATTGGTTTTGGGGATTGTGCCAAGAAGATGCGGAGGCTCCAAAGCCAGACTGAGGTTCTTGAGAAACCTTGGCTCTGAAAAGAACGCTGTGTGTATTAAAGGTGCCCCGATGGATAAAGGGTTTATTAGAAATTTGCCCAAGTGTTTTTGGGGTCCAATACTACTCCTTGATGGTTTCTAATGGTCTACTGCTTTCCCAAAGAGTCCAAATCTTCAATAGGCATGCTTACTAAGGTTGCATGAGTCACGGGTTTGAACCCTGAATCCCAAAGCCACGCATGGCGTTTAAGCAAGGTGCCCTCAACTACCACTTTTTCTGGGCTACCCGTTTCCCTTCCATAGAAATTTTGAGTAGGTGGGACCCAACCGGTTCGGGGACAAAATCCAGCTGTTTGTGTATTTCTTCCCACGGAGTATTATAGCTAGCAAGCAAAGTGGTACTGTTTTCTATGCGTGTTAAATAAGCCCAAGCAGTGGTCACTTTTGCCCAGGGCATATAACAATTTGCATTCTTTATTGGGTGGTGCTTCAGCACTGGGCAGTGTTTCACACACCCTTTTCCTAGTGGTGGTGACAACTAGTGAATCAGGTTTTACATGGCCTTTAATGCTATGGGGGTCAAAAGGTGATTGCTTAAAAAACATCTCTATCCGGGGGTTGACTGCACATGTAAGTGAAGGTGTAGTTAGAGATGGGGCAATTCTTTTCTTTATAGACGGCAAAAGAGGAATAGCCTGACTGATGGCCTTCCTCACTTAAAATATCTACAAAATCAGTGTCTTCACGGTCCCCCCCTCCCCCCGAATCTAAATATTAAAATGGTTTGCAGCCCTTTTTGAACAAGTCATTCAATAGGTGATCCACAATGGAGGAAATGCGGCCCCCCTCAGGAGTAATATCTTTTTCCTCCTCTATCCTGATAAGTCCTGAGAGGCTTGCGTGTCAATAAGCGGTTGCTCAGAAATATCCCCAATAGTATGCGTGGGAGAAGGCGGACACCTTGGGGATTTAGCTAAAGGCTGCCCCATTTCTAAGTGTAAGGTTTTTTGCTTAGTTGTATAACGTTCCATGAATGTAACAAAAGAGGAAACCTGGTCCATTGTGTCCTCAAAACATTCTCTAGATCAGGTCCCCGTCTTGGGTGTGTCAGGCAGAGGGAGCACAACAGCCTCAGTGTATTCTCTAGGCCTCTTATTTTGCAGAGATGGAGATAAACGGGAGGTAGCCCCAGTATATTCTGGCCCGTTCTGTGAGAAATACGTTCTTGGGACTCTTTACTATGTTTGTCTTTGCTAAAGTGAGTCTAGTGCGATTTTGGGGCGTTTCAGCGTTTGCGATACACCAGTCGAGGGACTCTGATGGATGCCCACTTGCGTGCCGGTTTGGTATCCCTTTGCACTAGACGTGGGTGCAGAAGCGCAGTGGGCTTATGGTCGGTAAGTCGCGAGGTGCCTTTGTCCGGCAGGCGTCCTTTCGACACATCCGTCGAAGAACGGCTCATGGTTGTGTGCTTTTTATGAGTGTGTGTGTGTCTGTCACCACATTTCCACACAGCAGCGCACTGCAACTACCTTTTGGGATGGGGACGGACACAAGGGAGCCCGGAAGGTTCCCTTGGAATGTCTTGGGCCTCCAAAACCGAGCCCTCTCTGCTTTGGTCTTCCAGGTCCGACTCAAGTGCCAGTCGGGGACTCACTTGGCAATCATGGTATGGCCCACCCACCGTTTGGTGAGTCGTTCCTTAAGAGTTTTTGGTCTAAACAACTTGCACAACACCTCCCTGGGTGGTCTCAGGGAAGACAGTGGTTGCACACTCGATGGGTGTGAAGAGCCAGGAATGGAACGCGGACACAGAAGACACATGGCTTTTGCCATAAACATTTGTCAAATAATAAATGGGTTGGAAAATACCTCACTTTCCCTAATCTAGGCGATATTTCCCTACCTCAACCAAAACAAAGGCCTTTCGTGCATCAAGAGGTCCAAAGCAAAAATGTCCTGTGTCCGAAATCCTATCCTAACCCTCACACTCAAAAGGTTAACTCTAAAAGGTGCTAAAGGTAGGGTCTCAGACATGCAAAGTGCGCAAATGTTCAAGTTCAACAAAAAGGCGCAAATCCAACAAAAAGTTCCACAAATTCCACAGTGCCAGGGAATGACTCGCTTCCCCAGGTTTCTCTCCATCAAAACAAAAGTTCAAAAGAATAACCAAGTTCTTTGTAGCTCAAGAGAATAACTCCCCTCTTGATGTTGCAAATTATTCCAGGGGAAATGTCTCCCTTCCCGGAGTCCTTCACACATTGTGTAATTCACAAATCCTAAGGGCATGAATCTTCCTTGGGATTCTCTAACTCGCAACACCTGGTGTGCTCCCCTGCAAGGTTCTAACTTATAGTTTGATACAACTGGGGTGTGGATCCCACACTTGCCACAAACACCAGGTATACTCTCCTGCCAGGTTCCTTCTCTTTACACATTCACTGTAGTTCAGAATCATTGGGGCATTTGTCTTCCTTGGCATTCCTTAACTCATAAATCCCTCATATACTCACCCTGCCAGGTTCCTTTTCACATGCATTACATTTCAGACTTTTCTGCCACACTGTTTTTCTCCCACGTGTTTTATAATGAGGCTATGGGTCCCAGGCCCTTTTTGATGGATTTATCTTGAAATCAAATGTCCCAGGGGTCTTATTATATTGTTAAGGCCTCTTCCCCTCGCTCTCACACAGTTTCCTCTTGGGTATGCAGTACACCCTTCAAAGCACTCGGCATCCCGGTCCCTCTCAGCGGGCTCGCCGGTTCTCAGCAGCAGCTTCAGGGTCCTTTGCATTTCCTGCATCAGTCTGCAGCTTTTCGTCGGGTCTGCAGAGCACTTAATTCACTCTTGCTGCTCTGACCTGCAATGGAAGCAGGGAATCTTCTGTGCCGCCAGCCGCCATACTCCCAATCTCTCTCCCTGGATGTCCTCACCACAGCTGGGCCAGGAAACAAACTCTTTGCTTCTTTTCCCAGCATAGTTTGAAACCATGTTGGACCAATTGCATATTTCCAGCTATTACACTGCTGGCGTTGGTTCTCATTAGGCGTAATCATTGCTCCTCATCTCAGTTTTTGTTCCTTTATTTGCTTTCTGATATTGAGGAATACTGTCAGTAAAATTGTCAAGTTATTGAAGGGGATGATGGCAATATGCCATTAGGGCACGAGTGATTGAGGAAATCTCTAGAAAGCAAAGAGGAATATTGTGCCTCACCTGACAATGTCATGTCATCTCCCTGTGGGGTGCCTACCCCTCCACCCCCCCACCCCACCACGTGGTCCTCCCTCAAATATCCACCCCCATGGTCGGGATCAGGTAGCGGCTGCCATCCCCTGGCCACATGGGGAGAGGCTACCTCTGGGAAAGGAGTGATGACATCAGATTCATATAGTAGTTTCTGTTGCAAGATGGACATAATTTAAAAAGGAGTTCTCTCCATTGCTATATTTTAGTGAAAAGGCAGCTAAACAAAAATAGTATACATGGGAAGTGGAAGTATGCATTCTGTAATAATAGGTACTAAGTCCCCCCCCACTCTCTCTAATACAAGGCTGAAGCCTGGTGTAGGCCGAAGCCTATCACCGAATCAGAGGACTTGTCAGATTTAGCAATCGGGTCTTCTTGATGTTCATCGAAACATGCGTCAAATTGCGACCCTCGAAAGAAGTTAGTTATAATTAATAACTCTGAAAAGTAGCAGCGCTACAGACTGTTTTTTTCCGCCATCTTGGTAAGACTTGTTACAATCTGAGGGACCGCGACACTTGATGGATCATGGGTACAGTAGGCATCATACTAGGGATAATATTATAAACGCGCCCAGTCGCCGTCCCTTTTCGAACATCAAAAACATATGCAATACTCTGCACCTACCACTAGATGTCGGCCTAGGCAAAGCATTCTAAGCAGATCCACAAGCCTCAAAAATATATCTATAGTTAACACCAACACTCCCTTACTGTACGCCTTGTCGGATCATGGTTCTGTCGAATTGAAGAAATTTCACGTCCAACTTGAGGTCAGCAATCCGTGCACAATGACGTCACTGTTTTTCTCTGCTACAAGTTTCGCTGCAGACGCATGAGGGATCATGGGTACCTGTACATTTAGGACAGGTATAGCGCGACAGGATCACCCCCCAGTCAGTGTCCCCTTTTTTTCTGACTTCGAAAAATCAAATGTTATACTCAGAGCCAACCTCTAGGTGGCAGACTATGCAAAGCACATGAATTTAAACAGATTTACAACTCCAGATATGTCATTACACTATTGAACTGATTTACAGCTGCAATTCAGCCATTAGCTTTCAAAAGACTGCTTAGAAATAATGACAGCCCCCCTGGCCTCCAGCAGCACAACGTTTGATGTTAATATGCGATATAGCTAGTTCAAACGGACCCCATTATGGTGTGTTTTGGAGGAGGGGCAGGTAATTGGCTCAAATGATCACAGGGATTAGCAATGTCAGGGGGGTGTCAATGGGTGGTTATAAAGAGACCTCTCCAAACACACAGGCTGCTTGCCCCTCCTGACAAGCTATTTTCTGACCTTTACTTCTATGGCAATAGTTTTGGCTTATAAGTGATGCCACAGCGATTATTTCTAAAGCAAAAATCAGGGGGGCTGTGGGGAGAGACACTGTACAGGTTACATGCAGGATGAGAATACTACCACTGCTCAGTACATTCAGCAAAAGTGGGGGCTATAATTGAGACCATTTTGAAAAAAATCTCCATGCACACCATCTGGGCAATGTGCTTTTCAGAACATTTCTGGGCAAGAATATTCTTGATTTCAGTTACACACAATTTAATATCAATGGTGCCCAAACTTCAAAGATGCTAGGTTAGTACAACTCAAGATAACCCCATCGCAACCATACACAACAATGGAGCGCTGCAATATCGACTATCATTGTGTCATCTACTGAACGGACTCAGAACCATCATCAATCATACTCCAGAATACTTCTCATGGACAAAAGTATAGCAAGCACTATAGGTACAGTCTGTGTCAGTGATAATACAGAAAAAAATACAAGGGTAAACTGCAAAGACAAATAGCAGATGAACCAGTGCCAGCAGTATCACAGGAATACGTCATGCATCCAAAACACTTTGCATGACCCAAACAGGTGGCTTACTGAACAATGTGTCATTGCATTCAAATGTAAGCCCTTAGCAGCTAGTGACAGCGCCAAACATTTTCCTATTGCATCCTTAACATTCATTCAGTACTTACTCGTCAAACACCTGGTGAGTGAACTCTGGATTAAAAGTAGTATTCTCATCCTCCAGGTCCTCAGGAAATCGCACTATGAAAGTTTTAAAAAGTAATAATTACGCTATCAATCACAATCAACAAAATGTTTTTGAAAAAGTAAAAGTCAATACATTGGCAAACTCAATTCGTAAATCGAGCATCAACACTTTTATAAAAGGCAAAGAATAACTCATACAGTCAGAAGTCTGGACACTTTAAAGAATATTTATTTATGTTACTGTATATGAATACGGTTCACCTTTCCCTCCAACCATTCTTTCTAAGCCCTCATTGAGTAGCTAGCCCTAGTTTTCAGTGATACACCGCTTATCTAGGGTGAGGGGACAGGAGAAGAAGCTTGCCCTAACTAGTAGGAATAAAATGAGACAAAAAGTGCCAAAATAGCTAATGTTAAAAGCACCTCCAAGGCGTTACTTGGCCTGATATGTGTTGGAAGTCATATGTGGTTGTGATTGCTTTTAATAACCTAGTTTAGCGACTTGCCACATTGTTAAAAACAAAGACTAAAAACAAGGCGACTTAATTACGGAGCGGTATGTACCATGTGCTGTACCTAAGGGTTCTTATAGTGTGGGCTCCTTAAATATTAGGGGGCCACTAAGACCCTTACCCTTAGGCTGACTGGTTTCATTGGTTTATGTCGTTAAGTACCACTTTCTTCTAGGCCACGGTCCCTCACTGGGCACCGTGAACGGGTTGAGACCACAATCAGTTCCTAGTCCTGTAGAAGGGTGAAGCGGTGCAGGGGTTGGGGGATGGAGAGAACAAGATCTTAGTTGTGTTCCTTGCAAGGCAAATGTTCAAAACTTCAGCCTTAATGTGCTGTGCCACACTATCTCAAACCCCTTCACTCATAATCGCCTCTTCGAATTCGGACTGTTAAGTAGTCCTGGTTGCTTGAATGCATGAATGGGAGTAGTTTCTTACCTGTAACTCCATTTCTCCAGTGTTGGCATCTTTTATTGATTCACATGCTTAGAACATTCCCCGTCGTCAGGCCGGGAACCACAGTATATTTATTAAAACGTGGAGAAAAAAACCCCACACTTTTGTATCCTATCGACATCCTTTTGGGACGCTTCCGCATGACCCAATAGGACGCAAGGTATAAATAGCCCCAACCCCGCAGCTCCCTTCAGATTTTAACCTCCAAAGAAGGGGCAATACCAAGTTTGCATTCAGGGGAGGCCAGCGGGCGCTTGTAAATCCATGAAAGATACCAATGCTGGAGAAATGGAGTTACAGGTAAGAAAATACTCCCTTCTCCAGCATTGGATCTTTCATGGATTCACATGCTTAGAATAGATCACATAGCAGTATTCTTATACCTGGAGGTGTGCAATGCAAACCAATACTACAGAAACGCAACATGCAGTTAGCAAGAAAGGCCAACAACCATGGTGCATTGAAAGGAGGGTACCTCCCACCCCTCTGTGGGGGCTTAACAGGTGTTGCAGGACTGCCCGTCCCATCTGCACATCTGCTGCATGCTGTTGCTACAGGCAATAATGCTGAGTAAATGTATTCGGCACCGACCAGGAGACCGCCCGACAGATGTCCACTAGCGAGATTCCGGACCACAATGCTGCCGATGAGGCGGTGGATCTTGTCGAGTGAGCCTTCGGACGCCTTTCCAGAGGCTTCCCCACTTTAGAGTGGCAGAAGGCAATAGTTGATGAAACCCAGTGGGCTAGTCCTTGTTTGGAGATTGGTCTTCCCTTTACAGAGGGTCCATAAGCTACAAACAGTTGTCTTGTACGCCTGAATTCTTGAGTACAACTCAGATAAAACTTCAATGCTCTTTTGACGTCCAATGTATGGAGAGCTTTCTCTGCGACAGAAGAAGCCGCAGCGAAGAATGCTGGTAGCACAATCGAAGAGTCCTTGTGGAATGTAGTTGGAACCTTTGGTATAAAATGAGGGTTAGTTGCTAACACCACCTTGTCCTTGAAGAAACGCAAATATGGGGGTCAATCACCAGCGCTTGCAGCTCCCACTGTTTGTTTTGTTAATTTATAATGCGCGATTGTACCCGGGGGTATCAGGGCGCAGCATATAAGAAATTTCAAAGCTTGGTTACAATACACAGAGAAGATACATGATACACAAATAGGTACATACAGTTATATACAGATCAGCAGACATATTATAGGACTGTAAAAAACAAGTGAGCAGGAAGGCACACGTGGTTACAATGTGTGCTGGTAGCGCTAGGCATTACATTATCTTAGTGGGGCCCTAGTTTCAGCCCGGAGACAACCTTAGATCGGAAGTTCTGGTAGGGTATGTCAGCGAGTTCCAAAGCTTGGCAGCTCTTACCGGGAAACTGTTACCCCCTATGGTGGCCCGTGTGTAGTGGGGAACAGATAGGCAATCTTTGTATATAGATCTGACAGGTCTTAAGGAGGATTGTTTATGGAATCTATTGATCAGGTAGATTGGGGCAGCATTGTTAAGGGACTTGTGGGTAAGAGATGCCGTTTTTAGGAGAATTTTATCTCTAGTGGAGAGCCAGTTGTTCTGTTGGCTGAATCCCGTAATATGCTCTCTTCTGGAAATGCCCAGTGCTGCTCTGAGAGCATTGTTCTGGAGGGTTTGCAATTTACTGGTGGTGACCTTGGGGGACCCCAAGTACATACCATTGCAATAGTCAAGGCGAGACAGTACAAGGGCTCTGGCAAGTGTCAGGCAGCTAGGATTCGACAGGAAGGGTCTGGCTGCGTGGATTAATTTACACGTATAGGCTGTAGTGGATGCAAGAGAACTCACTTGTCTTTTGAGGGAAAGGTAGAGTCTAGGTAGAAGCCCAGTGTTTTGACCTCCTGTCCGACTCTTTGTTGTTCCCGTCAATCATGAAGGAGTTATGGGCGGGGCTAAGTTTCTTTATACTAAGTGTAGTACCTAAGATGATGAGCTCAGTTTTATCATCATTCAGGCATAGTCCATGAATGGCCATCCATGCCTGGATGATGATGTACACCCTATTTAGCAAGGTCAAATCCTTTTCATAATCTCCTGAAAGCGGAAGGAGGATCGGAGTATCATCTGCATAATTAGTGTAGGCGATACCAAACTGATCCAAATCATCGAAAAGGGGCTTGGTAAATATGTTGTATAGTGTGGGGGAGACACAGGAGCCCTGGGGAACAAACACCACAGGTGATGGGTATAGGGTCAGCTGCCGCTGTGGGAGAGAAGACCCTCATGGTCCTACCGTTAAGGAAGGATGTAATCCAGGTGATGGCTTCAGTGGAAAAGTGAGCTGAGATGTGGAGGTGTGCGCATAGGATAGAGTGATCGACCAGATCAAAAGCTGCAGATAGGTCGAGGAGGAGGAGTAGAGCCGCTTGTCCATTATCTCTAAGCAGATCGATCTGTGCTTTCAGGTCAATGAGAGCAGTTTCGGTCCCATGTTGGGGCCGGAATGCAGATTGTCTAGATCCTAGGAGGTTGTGTTCTTCCAAGTGCTTCTGTATTTGTACATAGGCAACCTTGTCCAGAATTTTTAGTAAAAAGGGAACAGTTGTTATAGGGCGGTAATTTGTTGGTATGGCTGGGTCGAGTGTAGGATTTTTCAGTAGTGGGAGTACCCAGGATTGTTTTAGGTTAGTTGGGATGGATCCAGTAGCGAAGGAAGCATTTATCATTTTTGGGATGAAAGGAAAGGAGAGAGATCACGGGCAGCATCTTTAATGAGCTGTGCAGAACACAGATCGCCCTGGCAGTTAGACGGTTTCAGGGACAAGATCATTTTTTCAACTTCCAGTATGTTGACTTTAGAGAACTGGAAGCGAGTGGAGTCTGTGGGCCCTTGCCCATCCGGGGTTTTTGAGTTCAGGGTGTCATTAAGGGTGGCTCTTTTGCTGGAGATTTTACTTTGAAGAGTTACGATCTTGTTCGCTAGGGCGCTTTGCATTTCTGAGCACCAGTTTTTATCTTTGATGCACGTGTCAGGGGGTGCTATGGGGGTTTCAATTTCTTTAAGGATGGAAAAAAGTTCTTTTGTGTTGGATTTAGCTTGGGATATAAGAGAGTCGAAGGAAGCTTGTTTGGCTAAGTAGATTTCTTTTTTGTAGAGTGCAGCTAGTTTGGAGAATTTGGTTTTGTTAGGGATAGATGGGGATTTTTTCCAAATGGCCCCGCAATTTCCTTTTTGCTGGCTTAGATTTTTGAGGAAAGGTGTGTACCATTTGTTGAGGTGCATTTTAGGTTTGCTAGATCTGATTTATGGGGAGCGATGCGGTCCAATGATGTGGCCATAATTTTATTGTATTCTTCAATCAGGGACTCGGGATCCAAGTTGTCAGGAAGTGTGTTAAGTACGGGAAGTAGGTTAGGGATAAGTCTTTCTACTGTCATGTTCTTATTTCTAGTGAGAGTGGGTGGGGCCTTGGAGATGGGTGTGGGTGGTGGTCTGTCGGTAGAGAGCATGAATGATACCAGGTGGTCGTCAGTCCAGGCTAAGGGTGAGGTATTTGTGATATTCACTAGGCAGTTGTGGTCAGCCACCCAGTCGAGTGTTCTGCCTTTTGCGGGCGTAGGTGTCAAACATCTTTGCACGAAGCCTAGTTCCGTAAGAATGTTAGCTGTGGAGCTGGCGAGATGATCATTCGGGTCATTGTACCCCAGGTTGAAGTCCCCTAATGTAAGCGCCTGGGCAGAACTTTTGAGGTTGTTAGATAGTATAGAGTTGAGGTCTTCCTCAAAGGTGCCAATAGGGCCTGGTGGGAGGTAGATAAGGTAGATGTTCAGAGTTTGGGTGTTAGTGAGTGGTAGTTTAACTGCTAGTGTTTCACAAGAGGGCATCAGTAGAGGTAGCTGGTCTCATGGCGAGACTGCACTTATGGATGATGGCAACGCCACCTCCTCTGGAATTGGGGCGTCTTGTCTTAGGATAGAGTAATTATCTGGGACTGCCAGCATAAGCATAGGACCCGCTGCTGGGTGTAACCAGGTCTCAATTATGGCCAGGAAGTCGAGGTCTTCAGTGAGGATTAAGTCTGCAATTTCTAAAGCATGAGCTACTAGCGATCTTGCGTTGATTAAGGCTCCCTTAATTTTAGGGCAGGCTAGGTTTTTTGTAGTAGCGACTGAGTTTTTTGGAGTGGTAGAATGGCGCTTGTCCTGTGTAGGTTTAGGAGTGCCCGGGATAAGAGAGTTATGGATGCGTGTATGGTGGCAGTTTTGAGAAGGGTTACTAGTTAGTGTAGAGGGATTAGGTCTGAGAAGTGACGTTCTGGAGTTTTGTGTGAAGGGCAAAGAACAGGCAGGAGGCTCATGGATTTTTGCTAGTCTGGCTCTGAGTCCAAGGTTCCTTTCTATGGTCATGCGTGGGTGACTAGGTAGAAGCAGTGCCTGAGGGTTGTTTTGGTCAGGGTAAGGTATTTGGATGAAAGACCTGGATGTGGCTGTCAAGTTGGGTAGATATGGAGCCATCTTGGTTGGTAATGCAAGCTTGAGGATGATCAGGAAGTGGGCAACCAAATGAATGGTGAGTAAATACATACTCGATGGTGAGGTCAGCATACATTAGGTAGTGCTCAAATTGGGCCGAGTGGAATGGGCGTTGTAACTAGGTGAACAACTAACTTTGGGTGTGGGAGTTTAGTTAAGATGCAAGAGGTGAACAGCTAGGTTCAAAATTCCACAATTTGGCTAAAGTACATGGACAAACCGCTAAGTTCAGTATGACGCAGTAATGCTAAGATGCAAACGTGAACCGCTAGATTTGAGATGCATTAAATTGGCAAATATACATGAACAAAGCGCTAAGTTCAATATGAGGCGGTAATGCTAAGATGCAACAGGTGAACCACTAGGTTCAAAATTCCACAATTTGGCTAAAATATATGAACAAACCGCTAAGTTCAGTATGAGACCGTAATGCTGAGATGCAACAGGTGAACCACTAGGTTCAAAATTCCACAATTTGGCTAAAATACATGGATAACCACTGGATTCAGTGGGAGGCAGTCTAGCTAAAGTGCAATGAGAGAGCAGCTAACGGAGTATGGCAGTTTGCCTAATGTGCATGGGTAAATAGTTGAAAGTTGACCAAAATTTCAGGCACTCTGAATGCTGTTTTGTCAAGTAAGGTTAAGACTAGCATATTCACACAAGATGACAAAGCATTACGTCAGTGCAGGTCAGGTTCGAGTGTCAGGGTATTTGCACGGTGGTCGGTCAAAATACCGAAAATAAAATCTCGAACTGCAAAAATCTCGAATACAAAATCCCGAAAAAATATATCGAATTATTTATTTATTTATTTATGTGTGTTTTTGGGGTCAGGTAAGTAAAAAAAAGGGTTAAAATAAAAAAAAAATAGAAAAAAGGGGGGTTGGGGGAACCCCCCCATTTCGAGAAAAAAACGTCAAAAAAATTCGATTTTTTTTTTCGGCCTTTTGTTTGAGATTTTTGTTTTCGAGATTTTTGTTTTCGGTATTATCACTATAAACCATTTGCACACGCAACATATCACAGGTGAATGATGTGAGACATTGTGGCATCATAGCATTGGAACGGGCGACTAGAGGTATGGCAGTGGTGAATATTGGTCCATGACATATGTGGAGACAGTGAGACAGTATATCGAGGGGCTGCAGGTGTTACCTTGTGGTGGGGTGAGATGAAACGGCAAGGGGGTCATGCAGAAGGCAGACACGGCAGTAAACAGGCAGTGAAACAGGAATCGTCCTTGTTCAGTGGTCCTTGGTGCTGGTGGGCCGGCTTCGCCTGCCGGTGACCAATGGGTGCCTTAGATGTAGCGGCGGCCAATCAGGGGGTCGAATGCTGAAGAATTGGCCTTGTTAGGCTTTGGTGGAGGGCATCAGAGAGCTGGCGGCCATCATGGAAAGTTTAAGATACCGCATGCATCTTAATGGCGTTACTCGACTTGCCTCGGTCAATCACCTGAGTACAGGTCGTAAGGCAGTCTGCTTCACCTTCCGAGATGACGGGGAGGTGGGTAGAGCGGATGTCGATATTTCAGAGTGATTTTTCTTTTTTTTTTTTTTAAGATTAAAGCGCATCGAATTCAGCGCTTACCTGAATTCCGCAGTAGGCTTTGTGCGGGATGCCCGCTGCTCTTCAGTCTTCTTGCTTAGGTAATGGCTACCAAAAAGGCCATTTTCCACGACAAAAACTTGAGGGGCGACAACGACATAGGCTCGAGAAGAGCCTTCATTAGCCCTGATAGCACCAGATTGAGACTAACTAGGAGGGAACTTTTTGGCGGGAGGAAAAGTCCGAAATAACCCTCTCAGGAAATGCCTGACTAGCCGAGCACTGAACAACGAAGTTGAGTGCCTTTTTTGAGTAAATCTTGAAATGGCTGTCAAGTGAACCTTTATGGAGGAGAAAGACAAAACCTTTTTTGCCAAGTGTAGCAAATAAGGCAGAATTTGCTCCGATGAAATGTTTAATGGGTCCACCTCCGGTTGATCCTTACACCACACAGAATCTTTTCCACTTACATGCATATGAAATATTCGTGGACAGAGCCCTTGCTGCCTCTAAAACTCAATGACAATCTGAAGAAATGTTCAGGGCCCCAAACTCGGAGAAGTCAGAAGCCAAGCCAGCGGGCTGAGGGAGCCCGGGTCGTGATGCCAAATCGCTCCCTTGTCTTGGAATAGAAGGTCCGGCGTCACTTGAAACCTCACTGGCTCTGCCACAGACAGTTGGAGCAGGTCCGAAAACCACAGCTGTCTCGCCCAGTGAGGGGCAATTAGAATAACACGGCATGGATATTTGTGAATCCACTGGAGGGTCCGTCGAATTACCGGAAACTGAGGGAACGAGTACACGAACCTGCCCGTCCACGGGAAGGTGAACACATCCCCCAGCGAATTGGGCTGTGGCAATCTGCTGGCGAATTGCTTGCACTTTGTTCTCCCAGGTTGCGAAGAGATCCAGAGAAGGACGACCCCATTTCCTGAAGATGCTCAACACTTGTTGATCGTTCAGCTCCCACTCATGGAGTTGGTTCATCTCTCTGCTGAGAGAGTCTGCCTATACATTGTTCACCCCTGGTAGGTGGTACGCCACTATGCTTATTTCTTGTTCAAGGGCCCAATGCCATAGTTCCTGAGCCTCGCTCGAGAGCGTTCTGGAATGAGTGCGACTTGTTTCCTGAGGTAGAACATTGTGGTAGTTTTGTCCGTTAATATTCTCACCACTGATCCTAGTATGCGCGGCAAAAATGACTTCAGTGCCCAACGTATCGCTCTTAGTTCCAGCACATTGATGAAGGGTCGATTCTCCTGGGGACCATGGGCCTTTAACTTGTAGGGATCCCAGATGGGCTTCCCCATCCTGTTTGAGATGCATCCGTCACTATTGTCGATTGAAATTCCGGTTCTAGCAGAGGCATCCCTCTTGTCAGATTGTCAGAGTTGCCACCACCGAAGCGCTTCTAGAAGCTCGCTGCTGATCCTGAACTTGTGGGTTAACAATCTACGACTGAGACCATCGGTCTGCCAGAAATTCCTGTATCGTCTCATGAAGAGACGACCGTTCTTCACTAGCGGAATACATGACGCCATGGCTCCCAGAAGCGACATGTATCTTCTGATTGACACTCTGGTTCCAGTTCTCCACTCCTCTGCTTTTTGTTTGAGTTTTTGAACTCTCGCTAACGACGGTTTCACCAGTCCTGACTGAGTCTGGAACTCTGCGCCCAAAAACACAGCTCCTTGAGGGAGCCAGAAAGGATTTTTCGAAGTTGATTGCAAAGCTCAACCGTCTTAGTAGCTGCATGGTAACATCTAAGCTTGCTTGCGCCACTGCCAGCGACGAGCCCCTTATTAGCCAGTCGTGATGACCTTTTCTTCGTAGCCATGCTGCCACCGGAGCTAAACATTTCGTAAACGTCCTGAGAGACTATTTCAGGCCGAATGGAAGCACCTTGAACTGGTAATGACACTGACCCACCACAAACCTCAGGAATTTTCTGTGTCATCGACGCATGGGTATTTGGAAATATGCGTCTTGCAATTCCAACTATGCCAGAAAATCCCCCGGCTGTATCGACCGGATGACCTCCTGAAGCGTAAGCATTTTGAACTTCATGCGTCGCAGTCTTGTTGAGAGAATGAAGGTCCACAATGGGTCGCCACTTGCCGTTGGGTTTTTTGACCATGAAGTAACGGGAGTAAACCCCTAGACCTCTCGGCCACCAGAACAAATTCTATAGCCCCTTTTTTGCAGCATAAACACAACCTCCTGCTGTAATATGTGAAGATGGGGTTGCGCCGAGTGCACAGGTGGAATGCAAGATGGCCTGATCTTGAACTGCAAAGAATGGCCTAGTTTCACCGTGTCCAACACCCAACGGTCCGATGTTATTCTTTCCCATTCGGCGACGCGACACTCTGCCTCCCAGGACGTCCTGAAGATTGTCATTGCTGAGACTTTGATTGCTTACTTTTGGTAGACGAAGACTGTCCTAATCTCCTTCTAGAAGTTTGGAAATCCCAGCTTCTTCATGTCACCTGGACAGCTCACCTGTATCCTTGGGAGGAGTAGGTTGATCTATTGAAATTCCGATCCCTGGATGCGGAGAATCGGGAATTCCCCAAAGCCCCGCGGAGGTGGCGGAAGGGCCGAAATCCTCGTCCACTTTGTAACGCCCCCAGTGACCTTGCCGTATCTGAATCTTCCTTCATGCCTTTAAGGGCATCGTCCACCTTTTCCCCGAATAACTGTTCACCTTTACATGGCATGTCTAGCACTTTATACTGGACTTCCGGCCTAAAGTTTGTACATTTTAAGCATGCATGCCTTCTTAGCACCACTCCATTATTTGTTTGAATCCCAACTCCGCCAAATCCACAGCGATGTTGATGGAGTGGTTTGATGCCTCCTCTCCCTCATGCACCAGTAACATGGCTGTCTTCCTGTGCTCTTCCGGCAAGTGTTCCAAGATGGGGGCCAAGCAATGCCACATTTCACGGTCGTATCGTGCCATAATATCCAACGAGTTAGCCGCCTTGACCGTCGTCGCTCCCACTGCCAAGACTTTCTTACCAAAGGCATCCTGCCTTCTAGCTTCACTGTCCGGAGGTGTTGTGCACTTGTGTTGGGATCTAGCTTTTCTGCTAGCTGCCGCTGACACTATGGATTCCGGGGAGGGCTGCGCGGTCAGGTGTAGAGTCCGGGGCTTTACATTTCTTTTCTAACCTGCCCTTGATTGCAGGCTCTGAAAATTGATGGCGCATGGTATGTAAGCCTTCCTGTCAAACGTGGTCCAGAATCAGAACCAAGAAGATTGACTTTCTTCTCTTCCCCATATGGTCAAATAAGAGGCATTCCTTCCATTCTTCCTCTGGGGTCAGACCAAATTCGATACAGGCTTTCGCAATCATCGCATGAAAGGACCCGATGTCATCTGGAGGTGACGGTTGTGCTGTGCTTCTAGGACTTTCTATTTCTGCATCCAATTCCCACGTAGGGTTCCTCGATGAAATGTCTGAGAAAGTCTGTAGGACCTTGATCTGACTCAGTTTTGTAATTCACCTTCCTCTGGGTGGGGGGGGGGGGGGGGGGCTGGGGTTCTTCGCTGACCGGATGGGAGACCGGCAACCAAGCCGTTGACGTTGACCGTGGAGCGGGACCTGCCAGGTCGTCGACAGGTATCACTGGAGGTGTACCCATGGAAGGCAATCTTGCATCTAACTGGCTTAAGAGGGATTGCAGCATAGACAAAACTTGTCAAGACAACACCGACTGCGGATTTAGCAGAGATGTAGAGGGGGCATTTTGAATCTCTGAGGTCGTCAACAGGCCAACGCCCTGTAAACCGAGATCTGTTGGATGAACAACCTGCTCCCGATCCTCCATCAAAGATACAGAGAAAGCCGGTTCCTGCTGTAATAGGGTGTCCGGCAGAACTGTATCATACGCCGCTGGTTGCCAAACCTCTGGAGGATCCACCATTGACGATGGAAACCTAGGCGTTTCCCCTTAGATTGTCGCCGCCGGGGTCTACGAGGCAACTGTGGGTTTTCACTGCGCGGGCAGTAGAGAAGCAGACGACGGGACTCCCGTTGACGGCAGTGGTAGTTGCGGCGCAGACTCTTTAGGCGATCCCGCCTTCTTGGAGTCTCTAGACCGGTGCTTTGCAGAGCCTCTACTTGAGGAAGAGCCATGATTGTCTCCTGAGGAGGAGCTCTTTAAAGGGTCTTTCTTATCCTTTTTTGAGGTAGATGAAGAGGAAGATTTATCTTGTTTACGGTCTTGGTCCACATGACCATGCTTTGATGAAGGGGAGTCTTTCCCCAGATGTTTCCCGAAAGAGGAGCGACACTTTTACGTAGGCCGTGGCTTCTTTGCCGGAGGCTCTGCCGACACAAAGCGGCAAGGAATTACAGGGGACTTAGGCCTGTTCGATGCCAGACTGTGCACTGATCCTACCTCAGATGGAGGGTAGGCCCCTTCGTTCAGCCACGTCATTAGACGCCGATTACGGTCCTTCAACGTCTTTTGAGAGAACCCCTTGCAGATATCACAGTTGTCCGCAGAGTGAGGGTAAAGACAATAAGGGCAATCCATGTGCACATCCCCTTCATAAACTTTCTTCATTCCACATGTGGCACACGGGCGGAACAACGCTTTCCCCGACATTGGGAAAAAAAATAAATAATACAACCTGACAAAGTGCAGAAACACGAGGTGATCCCAACTACTTTGAAGACGGTTGAAAACTGAAGGGAGCCGCGGGGGCAGGGCCATTTATACTTTACGTCCTATTGGGTCATGCGTAAGCGTCCCAAAAGGACGTCAATATGACACAAAAGTGTGGGTTTTTTCTCCCAATGGAAAATGTTTTAATAAATATACTGAGGTTCCCAGCCTGATGACAGGGAATATTCTAAGCATGTGAATCCATGAAAGATCCAATGCTGGAGAAACATTGTAATGTCATCTTCAAGTGTAATGGTATCGAGGGAATTTTTACTTTGTTCATTATTTGTATTTCTATATTGCTCAGTGCTAGAGCGACACTGGATTGCAAATGCAAACCACGCCGTACCTATTGCATCTTAGTTCCAGTTGCCCATTCAAAATGCGACTGACTGGTGGTCCCAATTGATTAAGTACATATTGATAGCAGGTTTAACTGAAAAAAATAAAGTGCTCTCACCTTGTGGGATACATGCGCGCGCTGCACTGTGGTTGTGAATGGCAGCGTGCTTTCAGGCTACTTATGGCAATCACTGTGCCCTTTCAAGTACAGGGCAGACTTGGAGATTCTGGGTGACTCGTGGGAACCTGCATTTCTTACCTCTGATATAGTGTTAAGTATCGCTCCGGCAGTGGTGTCCTTGGGAGGTCCAGGATGTGAGCCACAGAATGTCAATTACTTCTAGTTTGTGATGTATGCCCCGTAGTGCGCACCGGGCCTGCCTCCTCATTATGGTGATGTGCATACAAGTCCGCAGAGAATACAAAGGTGGCATAGTTTATTTTGTAGCAGCTACTCAGATTGCTATCAAGCACGCAACCAGCATCCTACCGGGTGGCTCTCCAGGCGCTCCACTCCCAACAAGGATCACTACCTATTTCTGCCTTTATAAAGACTATGGTCGAAACGCGCGTCAGCTTTTGTTTCACCATCACCCAGCATATTTTGCTAGACCTGTGATCCATGTTTGTTACCATATTAAAACCAGTATCGATGCTAACAAATTAGGAGTCGCTTCTTCACTAACTATACAAGTGCTTAAAATCCCAGGAATGGAAGACCACAACCTTGGTTAATAACCAACAGCGAGCGCCACCACTAAAACAAGGTTTGTCACACCCTTCAGGACGTTACTATGTATTCAGGTAACCACAACTACTTAACAGTCCGAATTCGAAGAGGCGATTATGAGTCAAGGGGTTTGACATAGTGTGGCACAGCGCATTAAGGGTGAGAATATTACAGCAGCCGCCAGGCTACAGTTGTGACCACCTTTGCCTTGCAAGTAACAACTAAGATCTTGTTCTCTCCTTCCCCCACCCCTTGCCCCGCTTCACCCCTCTACAGGCGCAGGAAACTGATGGTGGTCTCAACCCATTCACGGGGCCCAGTTAGGGACCGTGGCCCAGAAGAAAGTGGTACTAAACAGCATAAACCACTGAAACTGGTGGGCCTAAGGATCGGGGTCTTAGTGGCACCCTAATATTTAAGGAGCCGGCACTAGAAGAACCCTAGTTCACAGCAATCTGTGCACACTACTCCTTAATTAAGGAGCCTTGTTTTAAGTCTCATTTGTTTTTAACAATGCGGCAAGTCACTAAACTAGGTTATTAAAAGCAAATCACAACCACGTATGAATTCCAACACCTATCAGGCCAAGTAATGCCTTCGAGGTGCTTTTAACATTAGCCATTTTGGCACTTTGTCTCATTTTGCTCCTATTAATTGGGGCATGTTTTTTCCCCTGTCCCCTCATCCTAGATATGCGGCGCATCATTGCAAACTAGGGCTAACTACTCAATGAGGGCTTAGAAAGAATGGTTGGAGGGAAAGATCAACTGTATTCATATACAGTAACAAAAAGAAATATAAATATTTAACCGGTTTGAACAGTGTGTTAAGGTATAAGGGTTAGTTAGAGGTTCGCTTCCCACCCCAAGTCCCTATATGGGTTTTCTTTCCACGTTCAAGAAGAAAGTGCCTCTAGCTTCCCTAATGGCTTGCTGAAAAAACAACATCTAAAAGAAAACTATAAAAACCTTTTTAAAAAATCAAGTTACTCCAAACTCCCCAAAATAGGGAACACAATCTCACATGCTTATCTGGAGCCCTACTGACGTAGGATCCAACCAGCATTCAGTAATGTGCCCTTCTGTCCCCAAAGTGCCTTCAGAGAACAGGAGGCAGATACCCCACATTTATGAGGTGTTAGGCGGGGGATGGTGCTGCATCCAGCAATTTTGGTTGCACTTCCCCAAAATGTGTATGGCTTGGTTGGTTGCCAGATTCAAACACTGAAGGCTTCTTCCCAGACATTTGCTCCAATGTAAATTGAGGTATGAGTGCCGACATCATTTACTATCCAATTTATTTTTCGGAAATCTTTGCGCTCCATGAAACATTTACATACACAGAAATGCAAAACAGTAAATTTCCAATTTAACTGGTTATTCTATAAAATGTGAAAAAAGGCATATTTGTAAGTTTAAATTCTGTATCAAAATGTAGACAGAAGAGAATACAGACCGGTATCAATGCAAATTCAATGCCCTAAAACACTAATTTGAAGTATCTAAAGGTGCATCTTATTTTTTCAACTGTAGCTACTCATTACTGCTTGCACTGATAAATGGGCTTTGATTCACTGGGCGGGGCAGCTCATTGCATGGCAGACTGAAGATATTAGTCTGCTGGGTGAGGTCTCTGGTTTTTAACTGTTGAAATCTGTCTAGGAGACTCTCCACAGTCTCTTGCCTACTTGCAAAACCTTTTCTTAACTTGAGACTCTGGTTAAGGGTATAATACTATCTTTGTTTTTGTTATGGTGTGGGTTGTTCCAATTGCAGTATTTCTTTTTGGGTTATTGCCTTAGTTCATCTCCAGGTCACTAACTTCCTACACTGAAACAAAGAACTTTCCGAGTGCAGAGGAAAAACTATTTAGATATACACCGAACTTTCATTCAAGCTTGTGATGTTTAATTTAAGCAGAGAAGATGCAGATGTGACTTGTTCATCAGACTTGACTCATTTATTGGGGCAGGTTAACGCCAGGCTCCAGTTGAAGAAACTCCCCATTCAATATTTTGCATCGGCAAAGGGAAAAAAGGAGGAGTAGGTATTCCCTTTGGCAGAGAATCACTTTTTTTTAAAAATCATACAAGTAGGATAGTTTTCTTTTAATTAATTGTGAGCCGGATTAACAGGTTTTTACATTTAGCCAATGTGTATGCCTCAGGTAGGGAGTGGGACCTATTCGATGAGCGTATTCTATTGTAAGCGGCTGAATTTCCCCAACGCCCTATAATTCTCACGGTGGATTTCATGTAGTGGTGGACACTGCTAAAGATAGTTCTCTGTACTCCCATCACACTTCTAAACAAGCCTGAAAAGATGGTTCTCATAGATGCCGAACTCACGGCATTAAAGATTGTATACGTTTCTCATACCCATAGATCAGACTCAAAAATGTAACATGTTATGCTAGACTATAACCACCATTGGGAATATCACAATTTCTGACCATTCCCCAGGATCTGGCCATCTTGATTGTCTCTCTGCTGAGCAAAGACCTAGGTACTGGAAACGGAATCCATCCCCACATAGGGACCCGGTCTTTCTTAAAGAAACTGAAGTAGCAATAAAAGATGATTTCTACCTAAGAACAACGTGCCACTGGCCAAAATAAACACTAAAGGATGATCCTTTTAAAGCTACTACCTGGAGCTCTTTAATATAGAAGGCTAGCAGGCTCTGCCAGCTAAGAACAAAAAGGAACTGGAGAAGCTCACTGCTCAAGTGATTTTCCTATAGCAGACGTACAAGAAATGTGATTCCTGTAAAACCTTTCAGCAGTTATAGCTGGTCAATATGCAGCACAATACAGTTGCAACCAATAAAGCAGAACTAACTTTAAACTGAATCAAAGCTGTAATTCGTTGTGCAACAAAGGTCATGGCTTGCTTGCCAAAAGATTTAAAGCTCAAATTAAGGCTCGGCAAATTCATAGGCGTGATCAATCACTCGCTTTTCAAGAATGGGATACACTTGTAGAGTTCAGAAAGTTCTTTTTACACTTGGGTGGGAGAGCAGGACCTTATAAAGCTCTCCCTTCTATTTCTGAGGCTGAAAGTGCACTGTCAGAGGAACCCATCGCCAAAGAAGAAATTATAAAGGCATTAAACTCCACTACAACAAATCCCTGGGACATGATGGCGGGTTCCAGTGATTTTTTTTTGTATAAGACATCTGCAAAGGTCCTCCTGAAACCCAAACAAGCACTTTTTAACCAGGTCAAAGATCGAGGCCGTCCTCCCATAACATGGGGAGGCATTGATTTCAATAATACACACACCAGGGAAAGACCCTGCGCTGTTTCCCTCTTACCAGCCTATCATTTTGCTTAGTACAGATGTGAAGCTATACGCAAGGATATTGGCAAATAAGTTTTACCGAAACTAATCAGCACATATCGGAAAGACTTCAAGCAGGCAGAAAGGACCTAGATAAAACTAGGAAAGTGGTAAACCCAATTGTTCACAATGGGAACAAATCTGGAAGTCAGCTAAGGAACAAGTTACTTACCTGTAACTGTTGTTCTCCAGCATGGGTCTGGCATGGATTCACATGCTCATGGATATGCCCCGTCGTCGGGCTGGGAATCCTCGGTAAAGAAAAATCGTTTCTGATCTGTCTTTCGTAGTAGTAACCAATCACTGATCTCTGCGTCATACTGACCACAGCCAATGACTACCCTCTACCTAAGCCCCGCCTCTGGCAGCCATCTTCAGATTTGGTAGCACGTGAAGTGGCAGTATGACCAAGTGAAGAGCCGCAGAGGGGTAGGCGGGAGGGTTCGCATGTGAATCCATGCCAAACCCATGCTGGAGAACAACAGTTATAGGGAAGTAACTTGTTCCTTCTCCAGCATGGGGTCTGGCATGGATTCACATGCTCATGAATATAAGAATACATAGCAGTACACACATGCACAACCACAGGAGGTGGCAAAAGGCTCAACATTAAGCAATACAACAACTCAACATTAAGCATCTCTTACCTCCTCACCAGGCTCACCTTAAGCGAACAGGTTGCGCAGCACTGCTTGGCCGACCCTGGACTCCTCCCTGGAATCCCGATCGACGCAGTAGAATCTCGTGAAGGTGTGCGTCGACCTCCACGTAGCAGCCCTGCAGATGTCCAGCAGGGGCACACCAGATAAGAACGCTGTAGTAGCAGCAATCGCTCTGGTCAAATGGGCTCTCGGACGGCCTGGCAGCGGTCGGTTAGCCAACCGGTGGCAGTGCATGATGCAGCCGGAGAGCCATCTGGAAATAGAAGACTTCGAGAGAGCCTTCCCTTGATTCACCGGTCCAAAGTTCACAAACAGCTGTGATGTCCTCCGAAAACTCTTTGTGCGGTCCACGTAGAACTTCAGCGCTCTAGCCACATCCAGCGAGTGCAAAGTCCTCTCGGCCAGCGACGAAGGAGACGGGAAGAAAACAGGCAACACCAGGGGCTCATTAAGATGGAAGTCTGACGGCACCTTGGGCATAAAGTAGAGGTGTGTCCTAAGCACCACCCTCGAGGCATGGAAAGTCAAGTACGGTGCTTTGCAGGATAGGGCCTTGATCTCTCCCACTCGTCGTGCGGAGGTAATGGCCACCAGGAATACAGTCTTCCACGACACAAACTTAATCGGTGCGGAGTGCATCAGCTCGAATGGGGGCCCCATGAGCGTGGTCAGCACCACGTTAAGTTCCCACGCCGGGCCGGGGCCTTCACCGGCGGGAACGACCGGAACAGTCCTTTCATAAACTCTTTTCAGTCGATGGGACCACAGGGACGTCCGTCCTGTGGTTCTGGTATATCTGGAGATCGCCGTCAGATCTTAATGGAGGCATGGGCTAGCCCAGCCTTTGCCAGCGATACAGGTACGGCAGCACTTGAGGGGCCGTAATCCGTAGGGGGTTGATCTTGTGTGCTCGGCACCAGATAGAGAACCTCTTCCACTTGTGACCGCAGCATTTGAGAGTCGAGGACGCCCTGGCCTTTGCAAGAACCTCTCTGCAGTTGGCCGGTATATCGTACCCTCCAAACTCTAGCGCTGCAGGAGCCAAGCCTGCAGGTTCAGCAACGCCGGGTAGTGGTGGAAGATGGCGCCTCTGGAGAGAAGATCCGCGTCCGACAGCTTGATGGATGGGGACGTTGACAAGTCCAGAAGGTCCGGGAATCAGATCTGCCTTTCGGCCAAGGATCATCCTGCACCGGGACCTCTTGAGCTGGTTGATGAGTCGAAGCAGCAACGGCAACGGAGGGAATGCATACAGGTATAGGCCGTCCCAGGGGAACGAGAACGCATCGCCCATGCTTCTCAGCTGGGGCAACCTGCTGGCGAACCTCTGGCACTTCGAGTTCGTCGCTGTTGCGAACAGGTCGATTTGGGGTTTGCCCCATCGTCGGAAGAGTTGATCCACCTGATCCTGGCGCAGCTCCCACTCGTGACACTCGCGCCGCTCCCTGCTGAGCGAGTCAGCGATGGCGTTTCTTTCTCCTGCCAGGTGGAAGGGAACCAGGAACATCCCCTGGGCCTACCGCCCAGTGCCACAGATCCTGTGCTCCTTGGATAGGGCTGGGGATCTGGTGCCTCCCTGCTTCCGTATGTAAAACATTGTTGTGGTTTTATCCGTGAAGATCCGCACCACCTTGCCCTTGAGCGACGGGAGGAACGA
The DNA here is from genome assembly GCF_040938575.1 of Ambystoma mexicanum. Taxonomy (NCBI): domain Eukaryota; kingdom Metazoa; phylum Chordata; class Amphibia; order Caudata; family Ambystomatidae; genus Ambystoma; species Ambystoma mexicanum. The sequence continues at coordinate 979,215,741 of NC_090931.1, read as the reverse complement.
TTTGAGAGCCCAGAACACGGCTCGGAGTTCCAGGATGTTGATGTGCAGGAGCTTCTGCTCCGGGAGCCAGAGGCCTCTTGCGTAGAGATCTCCGGTGTGGGCGCCCCAACCTTCCAGGGAAGCGTCCGTTGTCACCGTCTCCTGGTACGCCCGCGTCTGAAAGTCCTTGGCCGCCGTGAGGTGCGCTCGAACACCCCACCACTGAATAGCCCGCCGGAACACCTCGTTGAGGGGGACCCTGTCTTCGAAGGTGCCTGTCGCCTGCATCCAACGGGCGTCGAGAAATTCTTGAAGAGGGCGCATCCGTAGTCTGCAGAGGCGCACCAGGTAGATGCAAGAGGACATCATCCCCAGGAGGCACTTGATGGACCTCACCCTGGCCACGTCCGTGGCTAGCAGGCGCTGCACTTTGCCCACAATGGTCTTCATCCATTCTTCCGACGCCAGGTGCCTCACTGTATCGAGCTTCGCTCCCAGAAACAGGGCCACCTGCGACGGCACCAGGTGGAAGTTTGGGTAATTTATGGCGAATCCCAGGTCTGTGAGTAGCTGGACGGTCCTCGCAGTGTGTTCGACGGCGAGTTCCCTCGTCCTTGAGCGGATGAGCCAGTCGTCCAGGTAGGGGTAGACGTGAATCCCTTGCAGGCGCAGCCGCGCCGCCACAGGTGCTAGGCACTTGGTAAAGTCCGTGGGGGACGACTTCAATCCGAACGGCAGTGCTCTGAATTGGTAGTGGCGTCCCTGGACGACAAACCTGAGGAACTTTGTGACTTTTGAGGATGGGAATGTGGAAGTATGCATCCTCCAGGTCCAGCGACGATAGAAAGTCGCCTTCCTCCAGCTGTCCCAGCATGTGCTGGAGGGTGACCATCCTGAACTTTTGTGACCTGATGTATTTGTTCAAACGACGAAGGTCCATGATGGGGCGCCAGCCGCCCGTCTTCTTCCTGACGAGGAAGTACCTTGAGTACACCCCGGAGCCTCTTCGGGACGAGCTCGATGGCGCCTTTCCTGAGCATCGCCCATACTTCCAACAGCAGTTGCGGGACATGATTTTCCTTCCTGGCCACAGGTGGCACGTGAGGGCACTTCTTCAGGAATTCGATAGTGTCCTCTTGCCAGGGTATCCAGCACCCAACGGTCGGTGGAGATGGACTTCCACACGCCGACGAACTTTGTCAGCTGGCCTCCCACTGGGGTGCTTCGGTGGGGCTCCCGAGGCCACGGCCGGTTCAGTCCTGCTTGGAGGTGGTGGCCTTGCCGCCCTGGCCACCTTGCCGACGGCGGCGTGGCGCTCCCTGCTTGCCGCGACCCCTGTAGGCCTCCTGAGACGAGGAGCGTGCCGCCTGGCGGTAGGACGAGCCACCGCTGGATCCCTTGGAGGTCCCCTGTCTGCCTCCGGAGCTCCGGAAGGGCCGTCGTTGCTGAAGGGCTACTAGGGTCCGTCTTTATGGCTTGGAGGGATTCGTCCACCGCCTTCCCGAACAAGTTGCTGCCGTCGAACGGCATGTCCAACACCCTGGTCTGGACGTCCTGACGGAAGTCGGTCACCCGGAGCCAACCCCGTCGTCGTAGGCAAACTCTGTTGCCCAGCTGGCGGAACCCGGTATCGGCAATATCGGTTGCCACCGTTATGGCGTGGTCCGACGCCACCTCGCCTTCTTGAAGTATTTCAAGGGCCTCGGACCTCTTGTCGTCCGGTAGGAAGTCCAATTATGGGGGCCAGCTTAAACCAGAGCCTGTCGTAACGGGCCACGATCGCCAGGGCGTGGGCCGCTTTGATCGTCGTCGCCGCCGACGAAATGACCCGTCGCCCCATGGCGTCCAACTTCTTTCCCTCGCCGTCCGGAGGGGAATTCGACGTTGAGGCTCCTGACCCCGCCGCTTTCTTCTTCGCCGCTGCCGAGATGACCGAGTCTGGCGTTGGCTGGGCCCTGAGGCACAGGGGAGCGGTCTCGGGGACCCGGTACTTCTTCTCGTACCGGTCCCGTTTGGCTGATGCAGTGGAGGGGTTCTTGAGTACGGACAGGCCCTCCTCCCAGATCGTTTAGAGGCACCGCGATGAGAGTCTTCCTCTTGGCCTCCCGGCGCTGATAGAGGAAACCTTCCTTTTTCTGCTCTTCCGGGCAGAGCTGGAACAATTCGGACACCCTGGCGATCATGGCGTGGAATGAGCCAATCTCGTCGGGCTGAGAGGCCCGTGCGACGGGCGACCCGTTCCGTCGTCGCACTCAGAACACATCGTCGAGCCCACCACACCGTCATCTCCCGACTCGTGGAAGGATGAGGGGGGAACTGCAGGCCTTACGGGGGCGAGCGGAGTAGAGGGTTGGGTCCTCCGTTGTTTGTTCTGAGGACTTCCCGACGGGCCAGGTTGCGGGTCCTCCGGCCTGGGCCGTGGTAATCTCGTCCTTATCTCAGAGCAGAAGGACTGGATCGCAAACAAAATGGCCGCCGAGCTATCCTGAGGCCTAGGTTCCGGCTGCGCCGGAAGGGAAGGCTGCTCCTCCTCGCCATCGTCGTCTTCTTCGGTTATCTCCCGAGGATCTTCGTTGCGGGATCGAACCTTCTCGAATTGGACTTCGAGATTCCTCATGACCTCGGTCAGTTCCCCCTCCGAGGCGGACTCCGAGCTCGAGGAGGCTACCGTGCCCCCCACGCCCATTTTCCCCTCGCTCCCCCTCTCCCGAGATCGGACGGGGCTTCTCCCGAAGACTTCGTCTTCCCCGAACCGGAGCGCTGGCTCGTGGTTGACTGTGCCGGGGAAGGTGCGCCCTGCCTGGCGACCGAAGAGCCCGACCTTTCGGCGCTCCCGGAGCCAGCGGACTCGCGGCGCTTGGCCTGGTGTTGGGCCCCCGTCGCCGGGGCGCCCGCACAGGACTTAGAAGCCCGCTCGGACCCTTTCTTCTTCTTCTCACCCGTTGAGCCCTTCTCCAACCAGCTGGCGAGACGGGATCGACGGTCCCTCATGGTCCGCTCCGACAAGTTCTTGCAGAACTGGCAGTCCTTCTCTACATGAGTCTTGTCCCCATGAAGACAGTAGAGGCATCGCGAATGTTCATCCTCAAACACATTCTGCAGCCCGCATCCAGGGCAGCTGCGAAACAGCTTGGGTCCGGGTGACGAACTCGCGTCCTGGGCCATCTCGAAGTAGGCCGCAAATCTTCTGGAATCCTCCAAGAGGTTGATTCAACGAAATCTTCACCCTTGAGGGGCGTAGGAAAATCCCGCAACGGGTACCCGTTAACGGGAGTAGAAACGGTGGAGCTTGAGGCTCGATTAACCGAAAAAAAGTGAAAATTCACCTGAAAAAGCGCGAAACACGTACCAAAAGCTCGAGAGCTAAACACGAGGACTCCCAACACTTGAACGTGCGGTAAAAATCTGAAGATGGCTGCCAGAGGTAGGGCTTAGGGAGATGGCAGTCATTGGCTGTGGTCAGTATGACACAGAAATCAGTGATTGGTTACTACTACGAAAGACAGATCAGAAACGAAACTGATACTGATTTTTCTTTACCGAGGATTCCCAGCCTGACGACGGGGAATATTCATGAGCATGTGAATCCATGCCAGACCCCATGCTGGAGAAACTTGTATCTATAAGCGCCCAAAATGCAGCGAACATTTAATTCGCTGATCAAGATGGTATCTTGTGCCTGAATGAACCAGGCCATTTTCTGTAGATGCTTCCCTGAACTATACATGCTAGGATATTTTCCAAACAATCTACTTCATCTTGAGGCGAAGAACAAAAAGAGCTGTTGAATAAAGGATTCCTACTGAATAGACTGGAAAAAGCCCCCACGCTAGAAGTCAACCCTTAACCAGACAGTTACCGAGTGTTATACCAGGTTTGGAACATGCCAACATGTGAAAAGAAGAGACCGATTGCTCATGTGAACCTTCCTCAAATTTGTTCTACATGGTGTTTATTTCTCAAGCAGTTTAAAAGAACACCAACAAGGGTTTTACCTGCCCACCTAATCCCCTCACAGATCTTGGCATCATGAACTTCACGCGAGGAAACAGAGGTTAATCTCTCTGCCTTTATGCATGGGGTAGTAGGATTCTTGACCTGACAGGGGTTGGGGAGGCAGAAGTGGGGTTCTTTTAAAAAGAAATATTTTTTTGAATACATTGATTTTTAAATGTTTTATTTGAAGAGGACAGGCTATCCAAAACATTGCAATGAACGTACAAGAACAGTGTTAATAAATAGAAAATAATGAGGTTTGCAGAACAAACAAGTGGTTTTTCCCAGTGCTACACTCACTGCAAGGTAATATTTCAGACACACCCTAATTTAGCCCAGGGTGCGTATCAACCACTGATCAAATTGGAGTCTGGTAGGAGGAGACCTCTTAAACAGACAGGACTGTACTTGGACCTACTTCTGTCTTTTCAGGTGACATTTCAGATATCACAGCAACTGAATGATAAGCTATAAAATGAATAACTCAAAACGCTGTTTCTCCATGTTAATGGTTCATGAAATTGATGACATTGTAGCACTGGCCAATACAGACGATGCCTGCATCAGTAATAAAATACTGCGTTTCCATTTCTAGGTGACATGGGGCTTATTTTGCATAATCTGTTGTCATGGCAATGCTTTCCCCCACTGCGACATTTAAATTCAGTTACAGAACCATCTCTTCAGGAATCACAGACAGCAGTTTCTCATATAAACTACCTCCATTTCCAACCTATTTGTTACTTCACACATACTGAATATCAACTGCTTGACCAAAACAACCTTGCAAACTACTGCAAGATTAACGAGTCCAAGGTACAGATGTTTAAGAGGTAATATTTTCTTAAACCAGGATTTGAATGATTAGTGCAGGTTGACATAAAAAAGGAGAATACAAGGCAACTATCATTACAAGGCACAAGGCTCCTGTACCAGAGGCTAGTCTAAATCTGTCCCAAGCCCAGGTCTCATTGTCCTGGCCTGTGATAATGGAGCCATGTGTTCCAGCGGCTCCATACCACAATGCTCCCGGACTCACTTCTTCTCTGGCCTGTCCATAAGTTCAACCTTTTTTTGTTACAGATGTAGGTGCCGCATGGAGAAACGGGCAGATTAAAAGGAATTGACATTTGACATCATTGACTGTTGTAAATCAATAACTAGACGGTGTAGTTCACCAAATGGAATGGGTCCTCCTTGCACCGTGGAGCAAACCACATAATAAATTCATTCTGGCTGTACACAAAACCACTGCATTGAACAGTTTGGTCTCACAGCAAGCCTATCTGACAAGAATTGTAGCGCTGTGTCTAGGATGGAGGAGATCGCATCAAAACGAGTTGGGAAGACGGGGCAAAGTTGGAACCAGATTTTCAGAAACTGTAGACCAAATTATGGGAAATGAACAGCATATTTCATGGACGTCAAGCCTATAATAAGAGTAGGGCAATGTTGAGGCTTCATTGGGCACATATAGGCACTGCTCGAGACAGTTAAGAAGCCTGGTAGTCAGATGGTGCAATGGAATAAAGTTTACAAACTGAACGAGGCAAGATCAATCAGACCAAATTTGGTGGGCGAGTTATACATGCTGTGGAGGAAATTCCACCACAGATTTAAACTGGAACTTAGGTTAAACGAACTGCTGAGGACTCAGATGAGACAAGAAAAGAATTTGACGCAAATTGTTCCTGAAGCAAAGTCAGGCAATCAATGAGGACTATTTCTACACCAGGTGAGTGCTATGTTAAGGACTTGGCAAGATCCTAAGAAGTGGAGAATAATGGCAAAGACGAGTAAAAGACTGGAAAAGGCAAAGATAATAAGGACGACAAAACAAAGGAGTATCGCGCTCTTGCATTTAACTTCCTGCATTTCAAATCAGACTAATGAAGCGCTGAAGTTAAGCGCCAGATATGCAAGGCATAGACTTTCTTGTGTAACTCCACTAAGAAACCGTTCAATACCATGTGATTCTTTTTTTGCAATAACACTTTAACTGCTGCCTCAATTTCTTCTTTCAGAGTAATTCTGGTTTCGTAATGGATGAATTGTTTTTTTTACAACACTTCCTAGGTTTCATTTCACTTTCCACCGTTTTACAACTTCTGTTCCCTTTTTAAGTACTTTGAAATTTTTCAGGGGCTGTTTAGGTTGTCCTCAGTTTGGTTTCCATATTGTTACCATCAGGTGGAGGGTGGAGACACTCCTTCACACCCCAGTAAACCTCAGTTTCCAAAATGGACTTCATTTGTATTAAGATTCTTCAGGCACAAATTGTTCCCTCAAACAGCAGGATTAGAAATATTTGTTTCCATGTAAGTCAACATTCAAAAGGGTTAAAAAAATTTTTTTAAAAAAAACTACAAATACCACGGTTTTGATCTTCAAAAATGACTATTGCAAAGAAAGTTAAAAGGTAGTGTAAATTGCACATGGAGACTTTCCAGCAAATTGCTTACATTTGCAGGTCCCTCAGAAGCCTCTGCCTCGATGTCGACGTCACTGCAGGTCTATGTAGCACGCACAGCCCCCTTTGGCCTCAGTTCCATTTTTGCAAGTGGAGCTTTACCTTTTATTTGACGGTTACTAACCCTGAGAGAGAGCGTACAGTGCAACCGCAAGGGAACTTCTACTGCGGGGTAGGTTGGCAGGTGTGATAAGGAATACGTGCGAGGAACATCCAGTCGAAAGAACGTTACCATGGGTAAGTAACTTTTCCTTCAAATGGATCCCATGTATTCCTCATCTTTGATACACTCCCAAAGCAGTTCACATAATTTGGAGGAGGGAGTAGAAATGAATGTGGTTATGCATGCACAGAGTGCAACACTACTTTTCCAAAAGCAGAATCTTGGCCAGTGGGAGTCTAAACTGTAGTTTTAGTAAAGGTGTGCATCGACAACCATGTGGCAGCTGCACATATATCCTTTAACAGAACTCCCCTCTGCAACGCAGACAAAGATGCAACACCCCTTGTTGAATGAACTCTTGCGCAGGAAATTCAAGCCCTGCTGGAGAAAGACGCCATAGAACTGGTGCCTGTAGCGGAGAGGAACAAGGGATGGTATTCCCCTTATTTTTTGATTTCAAAGAAAGACTGGGGATTGAGACCCATCATGGACTTGCGTGGTTTGAACAAACTCCTCAGGAAGGACAAGTTCAAGATGGTGACTCTTTCTCAAGTCCTCCAGGCCCTTCAACTTCAGGACTGGTTGGTGTCTCTCGACCTCAAGGATGCTTACTTCCATGTGCCGATCCATCCCAAACACAAGTACCTGAGGTTTGCGGTTTGCGTCTCGCACTTTCAGTTGTGGGTCCTGGAGTTCGGATTGACCTCCGCCCCGAGGGTTTTCACCAAGCTCATGGTGGTGGTGGCAGCACATCTCAGGAAAGGGGGGGATTCACGTCTACCCCTACCTGGACGATTGGTTGATCAGGGGAAGCTCTCCCGAGCAAGTCCTGGATCATCTGTCCGTCACCTGCCACTCCCTTCACAGGCTGGGCTTCTCCCTCAATTTAAAGAAGTCCCATTTGACACCAACGCAACGGCTCCAGTACATCGGAGCAGTGCTCGACACGTCCCTGGAGTAGTGTTTTCCTCCTCAGGTGAGGGCTCTTCACATTCAGCAGATGGTGCACAAGTTTGTTTGCCCAGAATCTCCCAGCGTCCGAGTTCTTGAGACTGCTCGGCCTCATGGCACCCTGCATTCTTCTGGTGCCAGAGGCTCGTCTGCGGATGAGATCTTTGCAGTGGGCACTCAAGCTCCAGTGGTCTCAGTCCTCCGGCAGGCTGTTGGACCCTGTTCAGGTGCCGCCCTCCGTAACCCGGGACCTTCTGTGGTGGGCCATCGAGGGCAATCTGATGAAGGGGGCCCCATTTTGGCTGCCCTGGCCGGAGGTGACGATCGTGATGGACGCATCCCTCACGGGATGGGGAGCTCATGCCAACGAGTTGACAGTCAGCGGTCGTTGGTCTTCGTCGGAGTCCAGACTCCATATCAGTCTGTTGGAGCTGAGGGCCGTCAGGCTAGCCCTGAAGGCTTTTCTGCCGACTATGCGCGGGAAGAGTGTCCCGATTCTGACGGACAACACGGTGGCCATGCACTACCTCAACAAAAAAGGTGGGGCAGGGTCACTTCCGCTGTGCAGGGTGGCGATGCAGCTCGAGTTCTGGGCCATCCAGCAGGAAGTTTCGATCTCGGCGGTTCATCTGGCCGGAGACAACGAGACGGCGGACGCTCTGAGCAGGCAGAGCACGATCGCCCACGAGTGGGAGCTGACTCAGGAGATTTTCCTGGAGATCTTCGCCCTTTGGGGGACCCCTCAAGTGGATCTCTTCGCCTCCCGTGTCAACCGGAAGTGCGAAAGGTTTTGCTTGCGGGAATTTCCTCCAAAAGGAGCCTTAGGAGACGCGTTTGTGGTGGAGTGGTCATTCCCACTGCTGTATGCGTTTCCTCCAGTCCCCGTCATCCCGCAAGTGCTGTGGAGGTTACGTAGGTTCCCGGATGATCCTCATTGCTCCGGCATGGGCCCGGAGGACGTGGTACCCGGACCTTCTAGACTTGTCTATCTGCCCTCCGCGTCGTCTTCCCTATCGAGACGATCTGCTCTCACGGGAGGGGGGTCAGGTTCTCCATCCAGAGGTCAGATCCCTCAATCTTCACGCTTGGCTTCTGAAAGGTTGAGGTAGAAGGATTGGGACCTCCCTGAAGACGTGATGATGGTGTTGCTCTCGGCCAGGCGGCAGGCAACAAAGTTTCTTTGCCGTTGGAGAAAGTTCTGCGACTAGTGCAGAGTTCAGAATGTGGATCCTTTTGAATGCGACATTCCCATGGTTTTGTCTTTTTTGCTTTCTTTGGCCCACAGGGGCTTGCAAGTGGGGACCATTAAAGGTTACCTGGCGGCGCTGTCCATATTTAAGCGCTCTTCTGAAGAGTGTTCCTATTTTAAGATTTCTTTAATTTCGCAGTTTTTGAAAGGGCTCACTAATGTGTTCCTTCTGTCAACCTTTTTGGTGCCAGGTTGGGATTTGAACCTTGTTCCCAAGTTTCTTATGGGTGCTCCGTTTGAGTCTTTACATTCTTGCCCTTTGAGGCTGTTGACTCTGAAAACTGTTTTTGGTTGCGGTTACTTCCGCTCGCAGAGTGAGTGAGTGAGTGAGTGAGTTACAGGCACTTTCAGTTAAGCCACCCTTCACTGTGTTTCACAAGGACAGGGTTGTCCTTAGAGTTCGTCGTCCTTTTCTTCCAAAGGTGGTTTCGGATTTTCATTTGAGCCAGAAGGTTGTTCTTCCGGCGTTCTATCCTCCTCCACATCCTGGTAAGGAAGAGGAGAGGCTCCATAGGCTTGATCCTCGGAGAGCGTTGAGCTTTTATATTTCGCGCATGTCCCGGGTCAGAGTGGACGATCAACTTTTCATTGGTTACGCTGGAAAGCGCTTGGGACAAGCTGTGACGAAACAGACTTTGTCTCGTTGGATTATTTTGGCTTGGCATTACCGCTTGGCGGGTAAGGACCCTCCGGCTGGCTTGCGGGCCCATTCTACCAGAGGAGTGGCTGCGTCTACTGCCCTGCAGAGGGGAGTTACTATTCGTCACATCTGTGATGCAGCCACCTGGGCTTCAGTACATACTTTTGTACGTCACTATTCCCTCGAGTCCATCAGAGAGCAAGATCTGGCCTTTGGCAAGGCAGTTCTCTATTCCGCAATTTGATTGGGCATGCTAAATTTGTATTCTAAATTCTTTACCACCTCCTTGCTTGGTACTGCTTTGGGAGTCTGTCATAGATATGTAATACGTCGGAGGACCCAATCCCCTCGAAAAACAAGGTACTTTCTTACCTGGTAACGTTCTTTCGATGGGATGGTCCGACAAAGTATTCCATATCGCTCCCTCCCTGCCTTCCCCGCTGCAGAATTTCTTTTGCGATTGCAGCTTGCGTTCCACAAGGCCTTACGAGTCTGAATGGCAGAAAACTGGTGGCACACGTTCTGGGAAAAAACTATAACTGAGGCTATGGGCGTCGTGCGTCCTACTTATCACATCGGGTGCCGTCGGAGGAGGTCCTCAGGGACGGCTCATCGACGCAGGACGCAGACGCCAAAGATTTTCCGAAGCAGCACAGCTGTGGACATTACCTGTCATAGATCTGGAATATGTCGTCGGACCATCCCATCGAAAGAACTTTACCAGGTAAGAAAGCAACTTGTTCTTCTAATTGCCCCGGACTGGGCCACTAGGACGTGGTACCCGGACCTTCTAGACATGTCCCTCTGACCCCATGATTAGTTTTCCACAAAGAGAGGACCTTCTCTCGCTAGAGGAGGGTCGGGTTCTCCATCCGGCTATCAGGACTCTCGGCCTTCACGCATGGATTCTGAGAGGCTGAGCTACAAGGATTGGGACCTCTGAGACAGCGTAATGGAGTTTTTGCTTTCGGCCAGAAGGCCAGCAACCTGATCTTTATACCGCTGCCGATGGAATAAGTTCTGCTGCTGTGTAGAAATAAGAATGTTGACTCATTCTCATGTAACACACCTCTGGCGTTATTGCATCTAGCCAGTCTGGGGCTCCAGATTGGTACCATCAAGGGATTCCTGGCCGTGCTTACTATTTTTAAGCGCACGTCAGACGAAGTCTCCTACTTTCAAACTCCTCTAGTAGTACAATTTTAAAATGGACTAACTAATGTTTACCCTCCAACCCTGTTTCAACTCCCCCTATTGGATCTCAACTTGGTGTTAAACTACTTGATGGGAGCTCCTTTCGAACCTCTACATTCTTTTCCATTAAGACTTCAAACTCTGGAAACTGTATTCTTAGTGGCAATTGCATCAGCCCGAAGGGTGAGTGATCTACAGCTTTATCCTAAAAGCCTCCTCATACTGTCTTTCATAAAGACCGAGTGTGCTAAAGGTGAAGCAGCCTTTTCTCTCAAATTGTTTCAGAGTTTCATATTACTCCAGAAAATAACATTAACATTTTTATCCACCACATCCGGGAAGGAGGAAGAAAGACTTCAGACTTGACCCTAGACGTGTATTGAGCTTTTACCAGATTGGCAAACTTGTGGCAGAAGGACCAGTTATTTGTGGGCTATTCAGATCACAAATTAAGACTGGCCATCACCAAGCAAACTATCTCCAGATTAATTATATTAACTATATCGGAATGTTAGACTGGTGAGTAAAGACCCTCCAGAACATCTAAGAGCTCATTCAACAAGGAAATGACTGAGTGGTAGCAGCTGCGGCGTTGCCTGAGGGCAAAGAGGCAACTGCCCGAACAGCCTTGGCACCTCGAGTACCTTTGTTTCCACCTCTGGCACTCTTACGATGGCCTCTTTGACTGCTAGGTACTCTCGCTTTACTGAAGGACGAGTAATAGCGAAAAGGAACCGCCCCTCCATTGCAGTCCCCTAGGACGAAAAGGCGGAGGTTGGCGAACTGCAGCACCCAACGATTTTGCTGCAGCTTTGGAGGTCTGCAACCTCTCAAGGCTCTCGTCAGCCTTGCTGCCAAAAAGATGTTCACCGTCAAAAGGCATGTTGAGGAGCCGGGAATGCACATCAGGAGTGAAGTCCGACTTCCGCAACCACGCAAACCTGCGCATTACGGTGCTCGCCGCCATGGACCGGCTGACACAATCCGCCAAGTCCAAACCCGACTGAACGGCCTCACACACACAGCATCCTTGCCATCCTGAACCATAGCAAGGAAACCATCCCGTTCGTCCCCTTCGGGAATATGATCAGCCGCTAATGCAACACAGAGTGTGTGTGAAACGAGACCAGGCACATATGGAGTTGGCCGCCTGAAGCGTCATACCCCCCGAAGAAAACACTTTCTTCGCCCAGCCGTCAAAACGTTTGTCGTCCCTATCCGGACGGATGGTAGGATACGACGCCTGCTTTGCCGGGGCCGTAGCCGCTTGCACCACCAAACTCTCCGGGGTGGGGTGCCTAGACAAGTATCAGGGGTCGCTACTGGCTGGACGGTATTTTCGCGACAAAGACTTGCCCACTGCCGGGAGACTCTCCGGAGCAGTCCAAGCCGCCGCCACCCTTCTCTGCAGAGCCATATGAAAAGGCAAAACCGGGTCAGTGAGTGGACCGAGATCAAGGATGTCTGTGAGATCATCCTGAACGAACTCCCCTGGGGGACCTGACCAACCCAAGTACTCGGTAAACCGAGACATAAGGCGCCGATATGAAGAATCGGCATGAGTGCCAGGCTCCGGCCGACAAAACTCCACCTCCGGAGAGGTGTCCAGTCCACTGGCATCATGCAGCGACTGCCACAGGTTATCAAATTGGCTATGGCCCGAGATAAGCTCATCTGGAACCGTAACCGGAACCAGGCCGCCATCAGAGCCTTCATCACCCTCTGAAATGTACTCCAGGCGGGGAGAGGAAGACCTCTGCGGACCAAAGCAGTGCCGGACCTTAGCCATAGCCTTTCTAGGGGCAAACCCCGTTCCACGGAGCCCCACCGACACCACCGCCTCGAAAGGCGCTGGCGTTGACAGAAAAGGCGTTGAGGGCGCCGAACGAGTCGGCGCCGGCGTCGACAGAAAAGGCGTCTAGCGAATCGGCGTCAACGACAGCTGCAGCGCCGCCAGCATCAGCGGCGTCGACACAGTCCTCGATGCCGGAGCACCGAGCGTGTCTCGACAACCTGGGCGCCGACGGCGTCAACGACCCCCTCGGAGACGGAACCTCGAGAGAAATAGTAGACGACCTCGCACAGGCGTCGACGTCTTCTTTGAAGACGGCACAGGATCACGCGGTCTCGAGCGCGTCGAGGACTGGGACTTGGAACGGGCATGGCGAGAAAGTCTACCCTTGTCCGAGCGGGACCGCTCCCGCGAGCCGTGCCGACCACCCGAGCCCAAAGGCGTACGGGCGGTGTCTCTCGACCGGTGCCGACCTGCCCCACTCAGAGGCGCAGACGGATTCCAGAATCGTTAGCATCTGCTTCCCGAAGGAAGCCCATTCCTCCGGTGTCGCTTGCATGGAGGGATAAGCGACCCGCCGACGGCCGGAGTCCTCGGAAGAGGACTTGGAAGGTGACCTATGCCGCCGCTTCCTGGAATGCCTAGAAGAGGCAGAGGAGTGGCGAGACCGACTCCTGGAAGGAGACCCACCGGACTTCCAACGATGACGCGGAGCGTCACCCCTCGAGTCATCAGTCGAAAGCCCCGCAGACCTAGACTTCCGGGGCTTAGACACCCGGCCTACTGACAGCTTCTTCTTGCATTCCCGCAAGGCCTTTGCAGTGAAGACTGGCAGTCGACACAGTCATCCGTATCGTGGGCCTCCCCGAGGCACCAGAGGCAGACATCGTGCGAGTCCATGACGACATCTTGGACCCACAGTCCCTGCAGCTCTTGAAGCCCGGACGCGGGGTTGAAGATGAGAAAGACATCGCCACGAACAGGTCTTCACAACCAACCGAACAGGTTCAACGAATCGAGAATAGAAAACAGCCAACTCCAACGAGTCGAGGCGTACTGAGATTCACGAAGCGAACACGTTCGCGGAAAACACAGAACTGAGGCTATGGGTGTCGTGCGTCCTACTTATCACATCGGGAGATGTCGGCCGTCGGAGGAGGTCCTCGGGGACGGCGCATCGACGTCATCGATGCAGGACGCAGACGCCAAAGATTTTCCGAAGCAGCACAGCTGTGGACATTACCTGTCATAGATATGGAATACGTTGGAGGACCCAATCCCCTCGAATCATGGATTTCTTGAACCTTCTCAACTTTCTGATTACGTGAGGAATCACAGGGACTGGGAGAACTCATACAGTGAACATTCCCAGTCCACCACGAACGCATCTCCTAGAGCTCCTCTTGGGGGAAATTCCCTTGAGCAGTACAGTTTGCACTTCCTGTTGGCCCTGGTCGCGAACAGATCCACCTGCGGGGTTCCCCAAAGGGTGAAGATCTCCTGAAGGACTCTGAGCTAGCTCCCACTAGTGGGAGACACTGCTCTGCCTGCTCAGAGCGTCCGCCGTCGAGTTCTTCTAGCTCTCCGCCTTGGTGAACTGCCGACAGATTCCTTCTTGTATTGCCCAGAGCTGCATTGCCTCGCTGCACAGTGGTAGTGACCCGACACCACCTCTCATTGAGGTAGTACATGGCCACTGTGTTGTCAGTCATTATCAGGGCATTCTTTCCCCATACAGAAGGCAAAAAGGCCTTTAGCGCTAGTCCAATTGCCCTCAGCTCTAAAAGGTTGATGGGTAGTTTGGACACTGATGGAGTCCAACCACCGCTGATGGTCAAATCGTTGGTTATGGGTTCCCCACCCTGTGAGTGAGGCGTCCGTCACTACTGTCATCTCCGGCCATAGTGGCCAAAAAGTTTCTCCTTTCAAGATGTTCCCCCCGACAGGCCCACCACTGAAGGTTCAACAAGACTCATTTTGGGATTTGTTGGAGATTGACATCCTTCCTGAGAACTGAGACCACTGGGTCCCCGAGAGCCCATTGGAGAGATCTCATTCTCAGGCGAGCCTCTGGCACCAGAAAAATGCAGGATTCCATGAGGCCGAGCAACCTCAGAAAAACGAAAGCCGGTAGGTGTTGGGCATTCTGGAATTTGGTCACCATCTGCAGAGTGTCTTGAGCCCTCACCTCTATTGGCAAGACTTTTCCCAGGGATAAATCCAGGCTTGCTCCGATGAACTGGAGTCTTTGTGATGGTATCATGCGAGACTGTTTGAAGTTGAGGGAGAAGCCCAGCCTGTGGATGGAGTGACGGGTGGAGCTGAGCTGTTCCAGGGCCTGGCCTGTTCTGGGGAACTGGCCCCGATTAGCCAATCGTCTGGTAGGGGTAGACGTGAATGCCCCCCACCACCCTCTCCTGAGACTCGCTGCCACAACCCCCATTTGCTTGGTGAAAACCCTCAAGGCGGAGTTCAGACCAAATGGCAGAACCCAAAACTGATGAGAACCCCCAACGGCGAACCTCAGGTACTGCCTGTGCTTGTGATGGATCGGCACATGAAATTAAGCATCCTGAAGGTCCAATGATACCATCCAATCCTGTAGCTGGAGGGCCTGAAGGATCCGGGAAAGAGTTACCATCTTGAATTGTCAACCTGAGGAACTTGCTTTAAGTCCAAGATGGGTCTCAATCCTCCGTCCTCCTTTGGAATCCGAAAATATAGGGAGTACCAACCCTTGTTCCTTTCCGCTAAAGGTTCTATAGCATCTTTCTCCAGCAAGGTTAAAATCTTCTGCATAAGGAGCGACTCTGAAATCTTCAAAGAGTTGTTCCACGGTTGATGACTGAGGTTTTTGCAGGAAAGGTAGGCAGTAACCTTGGGCAACTGTTTCCAATACCCAAGCATCTGAAGTAATAGCCTGCCATTCTGTCAGATGCTGCGACAACCTGCCTCCTACTGCAGTCTTTTGTACGAAGACCTCAGAGATTTGGGAGCTGCTGACGCAGTGGCTGAAGGTAAGGCAGCCGCTGCTCTTGCAGTCTTAGTATCTCTCCCCCGTATACCACGGGAGAATCTTCTATGTCCTCTTTGAGCTTGCTTTCCTCTGCCCCTTCCGAATGCAGAATAAAAGCGAAAGGAGCTACCCCTCCAGGGTGTACCTCTGGGGCGGTTTGGAGTTTTTCTTATTGCTTCTCCAATGGATTTGATCGCCACCTTGGAAATTTCCAGCTTCTCCAAACTCTCCTCAGCTTTATTTCTGGGGAAAATCCCGACTTTCTCAACCAAGAAAATCTGAATCACTGTACTACCCACCATGGCTCTGCTGATACTGTCAACAGAGTCGGGACCAGTCTGGAGGGATTCGCACATAGCGTCTTTCCCATCCTTGACAATGTTAAGGAAACGGTCTCATTCCTCCCCCTCGGGGATATGGTCAGCCACCATAGAAATGTATTCCCAAAGGGTGTGGGTAAATCTCACTAGCGTGCAAGTAGCATTGGTAGATTTTAAGGCCATACTGCCAGCCGAGAAAACCTTCTTGGCCACGTCGTCATAACGTTCATCAACTATCCTACGGTATCGTAGGATAGGCATTTTGTCTACCTGAGGAAGTGGCTGCTTGCACTACCAGACTTTCTGGTGTATGGTGCTTAGAGAGGTAAAAAGGGTCAGAACTAGAGTCTCTGTATTTGGCTGTTAGTTTTTTTATTCGCAACTGGAATAACCCCTTGTGTTTCCCAATTGGAAGCCACTCTCATTTGCAAAGCCTTATGGAAAAGGACAATTGGGTCCTCTTGTGGCCCTTTTGTCTAATAGATCTGTGACATCGTCCTGTTCAAAAACAGGTGTGGGTCTCGACCATCCCATATATTCCATGACCCTTGTCATTAGCTGTTTGCATGTTACTTCAGCAAAACAAAAGAGGTGATGGCTGGAAGGTTTAGAATAAATCTTAACCTCTGGCATTGCTCTGGGCAACCCTCCAGACCATCGTTCTTCGCCTGCCAAGCCATTACAAAAGGAGAAAGACCATATGCAAATCAGGCTTGGTCCCACCCCCAGAGGGGTAATCCAGCCCGAACTGCTAGGTCACATCCCTTCTGCATGAGACCACAAGCATCCCCAGACAGGTTTCAACCTTGTTGGGCGTCATCAGTGAGGAGTAGAGCCAGAGGTTAAGATTCATTCTAAACCTTTCAGCCATCAGCTCTTTGTTTTTGCTATGTCGCCCCGAGTGATACGGGTATGCCCAGACGCAGGTCCCGTACCTGCTGGGCCTAGAGACCCAAGCTACTCCTCACTGATGAGGCCCAACAAGGCCGAAACATGTTTGGGGATGCGTGTGGTCGCGTGCAGAAGGGATGTGACCTAGCAGTTTCGGGCTGGACTACCCCTTTTAGGGTGGGGCCAAACCTGATTGCATATGGTCTTTTCCCCTTCTGTAATGGCTTGGCAGGCGAAGAAGATGGACTGGAGGGTTGCCCAGAGCAATACCAGAGGTTAAGATTCATTCTAAACCTTCCAGCCATCACCTCTTTGTTTTTGCATGTTCTCCAGGGTCTGCCTTTC
The DNA here is from genome assembly GCF_040938575.1 of Ambystoma mexicanum. Classification (NCBI taxonomy): domain Eukaryota; kingdom Metazoa; phylum Chordata; class Amphibia; order Caudata; family Ambystomatidae; genus Ambystoma; species Ambystoma mexicanum. The sequence goes on along the minus strand of NC_090931.1, from coordinate 979,198,735 downwards.
CAAAATCAATCTCAGGAGAGGTATCAATGCCACTAGCTTCATGTTCCGCTCACCTGGTCTCTGCAGAAGCCTTGGGGCACGGTTGCAGCCCTCCCGGGGGTGAGGTCGCTCTGGCCCGACATCGCTCTCTGCGCTTATGTGGTAATAAGTGATGCTGCTCGGGACTGCTCCTGCATGGAGAATAGGGGGCGTGAGTATGCCAGCTTGTGCGCCTGATCCCCTTCCAGACCCTCCGTCCTGCTGCTTCTGGCAGGGGCGCTTGTATGATCTGGACCGAGTCCTTCACTGGTCCCTTGCATGTGGTAGTTCAGTCCTGCTGCAACTAAGCCACTATACTTCAGGTAAGTGTTCCTGTTTGCCTTCGTCTTTCCTCGTCTGTTTTTGTTGTATTGTAAAGTTCGTTGTCTTGTATTGCTGTCCGTTCCACTTTTGATTTTTGATCTTTTGCTTTCTTCCCTTGCAGGTGATGTTGCCGGCCGGGCAGAAGCTGCAGAGCTCGAGGCGGCAGTCGGAGGGAATGAGGAACGAAGCTGCAGCGGTACAGTAGCTGGTAAATTAACAAAGCGGCGCGCAGGGTTAAAATGCAGTGCGGCCCTGGGACATATGTTCCAACCTTGTCTTTCTTCTTCACTGGGTCCGAGTTCGTTGATGCGGAGTGCGGTGCTGCGGCATCAAGATCACTGGATTTCAGGAAATGAGTCTTCAGATGAAGCGCTGAAGCACCGGTTTACTGGAGGCGGGTATGCAGGAGAACGCCTAGTTTCAAAGGTAAGTAAACTGCTCCAAGCGGCAGTGAGCGTTGCGTTGCACGCGAGTGCACACTAACACGAAGCACTGGCCTGCAGGATGAAGCCGCTTATATAACTGAACTTCTGAAGCCACGGCCACCAGGTTCAACCTGTGTGCCACACCCGATGAGTCAGCACATGAGGATGTTCTCTGGAATAAAGGCTTTCAGCTCCTGGAAAGTTCTTGTAAAATAAAAGCACTCCTGCACTGAAATAAAGTGTTCCTGCTCACATCTCTATATGAGCCTGGTGCCAAAGGCGCCAGCACTGAGTCCAGCCAGGGCCCCTGTGTTTATGGGTCCCAAAGGGACATAAGTGAGTCAAGTGACCCATTGCCCCCATCACTAGACGGTGTGGTTTTTGTGTTCTGGTGCCTGTGGCCATGAAACGAAGACATTCTTGTAAATTCTTCATGCCAGAGTCCTATGATGTAAGTTCATCAGGCACTGATGGTGTCCCATATTGCAACCCAAAGGGTCTGTCTTCCTCTGCGTCTTCATAAATTGAAGAGAGTGATTTAAAGTAATGTGCTTGTGGTAGAGGTGTATATGTATTTTCAACTGAAGCAGGCATTATGGTAGTCATCACAGGAGCCGAAAACGTCGAACATTGTCACCTTCGATGGCCTCGACAAAAGCGTTGATGGCTTCAATGATTGTGTCGAAGGGATTGACTCATGTGGCGCCGTGGAGGTCGACACTCGAGACGTTGATGGCTTCTCCATCGGTATCGGCAGCGACGACTATGTACTTTTTGGACCTGTATTAGAGGTTTCCTTCAACATCGATGACAGCCGTTTGTTTTTGAGGACTTTCTCTCGACTCGAGGGATGAAATGTTTCTGGAGGAGACTCAGCGGCCGGGTCCGAAGACGCATGGCTCTTGTGCTTCCGAGGTCTCTCTGTTGGAACATTGTCTCCAGGGGTTGTTGAGGGGGGGAGGGGAGGGGCGGGCAAGGCAACGTCCTCTAACACCTACCACACAGTGCCTAAACTCATCCCACTGTGCTGTGTACTATATTTGGAAGGATAAACAACCTGTTCAGGTCAACTGGATGACTAGGTGGATGGTGACCTACAGCGCCTTTTTACATGCCTCGAAGTCAAGGAGTTGTGCAAACCACGTCTCGAATGGGAACGTTTAGACCTCTTCCGACAAGGAGCAGTTGTTCGACTCGTCTGATGTCTTTCGCTTAGATGGAGTAGAGGGGGATTTTTGAGGCTCACCCGTTGCCAACTTCCCTCTATGCTCTCTCAAGGCTTTGGCTGTCATCGACAGGCAGTCCTACGAACACGGATGATTTGATCCCAAACACCACAGGCAGATCCTGTGCGGCTCCATCACGGACATCTTTGCACCGCAGTCACAGCACTTCTTGAAGCTGGATCAAGGAGTGGACGACGCCGATGAGGAAGCCATTTTGCGTCGAAACTCGAAGTAATAATGATGAATTTTCAAAGAAAACTCGAAAGAAGATTTTCGAAAGTATTCCCGTCAGGAACTAGGCGTTACGGATCCGAAGCTGTGAAGCGCGGACAAACGGAACTTAAGGCAACGGGCGCTGCGTGTGCAACATATACCTGCGCTGACGACATCGAGACCGAGGCCTCTGAGGGACATTGAGTCGACAAGCATCGACGCACAGCGTCCCCTGCTGAAAATACTGGGAAATATCAAAGATAAAGAATACGTGGAAGGACAATCCATTTGAAAGAAGGTTAAAAAAAAGAACGCTCTAAAAAGCCATTCCTCGTCATAAACATGCCATGGGACATTAGGTCAAATTGTCTGGTACACTTCATCAGGCAAGCACATCTTGTATGCAAATAAGACAATTAACCTTACAAAGAAGTTTGAAGTTTTTCTACTGCTGGTCGAACGGTGCCTGCGGAAAAGAGGCAGCAGAGAAACATAACAACAAACTATAAAGAAGAAGTGTGGGAGGATGGTCGTAAGATCCATCGGCAAATGGACCCAGTGCCGAGAACGGGATGTGGCTATATGGACAAGAGGAGGCATGGCAAAAATAGAGCAGGAATAGCCATTGTTTTGTAAGTTTGTTAGATATTTCACTGGGGCAGACTTAACTGTATATGTACTGAGAAAAGACTTGGGTGTTGGGGATCCACTGGGTCCTCCTCCCCAGGTAACACTGCTCTCAGACATCATCCTTCACACCATTGGTGAAAATATCAGCTTGATGGCCTTTAACCATCATGAAAAGGATTAGTTCGAGGAAGACATGGAAAGTATTCTAAAAGACAGACATTTGTTCATACCAAATCAAAAAAGGTCACTGGATTATGGTCATTGGATTCTTCCCATTTCCCTAATACACTCCCCAAACTGGTGAAATATAGGAACTTGTAACCGCTTATTTTAATGGAATGTTACTGTTAGAGGGGAAAATGTATCAGTAACTTCAGAAACAGATAGCCGGTCAGTGCAGAACTGATTGCAGGAGCCACCTGCTGGCATCATCGAAAAGAATGTACTGTCTGGATTTGGATCAGGCAGCAAAGGAAAAATAAGATGAATGTATTATCAAGTTACATTTGCTAGAATGATTTAAGACCCTCAGGTGTGGCCAGATACTACTGCAAATGATCTGAGGTGGTCCGTTAGTAAATTGTGGTCCATATTCACAAACAAACGCCACAAATGCAAAATAGCAACTCCACATCATTCAGATCTTCATATATTACACAGATAAAGATAGCACCTGTATGTTTCTGTCTTAGTAAAAACACTTCCCCAGAAAATACACTTGGATTCTTTCTCAAGGAGAGACAGAACTGCATGTCTGCCTTTCTATTTCCTTTGCAACTCTCATGGAAAATTCAGGGTTTGGAAATCTGTCAGCGGAATCCTTCAGGGCAACATCCTCAATGGGCATAAAAACCTTTGCTTTGGCTGCTTCACTCTAAACACAGTACAGTAATTGTGCATGTGTGCGTGAGATAAAGAATATAGGCTCATGTTAAGCTCAATTATTTCAGAAGGGCAGGGGTCCCCTATACAAAAAGGAACTGGAGGATTCACAGGTAATACATAGAAGATTGTTCCTGTTGGACAATAGTTAAATTACATTTCATTGCTAGTCAAATGCCAAAATAAATATGCAAGTGCATGGCAACCTGTGGTAATAAATAGTTTAGGAAAAAGCTCCATGAAATGAACAGGATTTAAATCTCAATTACCTTTTATTACACAGATAATATACAAAAGAAATTGGATGAAAGAACAACATCTCAATTCATGTATATGTTACATAGACAACATAACCAAAAGAACATTAAATGACATCACACGAAAAGCAAAATTAGAACAACTGTTAAAAAACAGATTCCCATCTGATCTTCAAGCAACGATTGATTGACAAACACAATTGTGATATTACGGAGATAATTCAGTGACATATTTTGATTTGTTATGCCCGTGTCCCCAGCCAGTGGGCTTTGATTCAGAGCTGTTATGAGTTCATATGGATAAAATCGAATAGTGTCCATAGCAAATAATTATTTAAGCCACAATCATCTGGAGACGGGGCAAACGTTTAGATGACAAAAAAATATTCTGGTGGAACATGCGTTTTCAGAAGCCAATAGTAAGACTTACTTTCTGACAATAGGGTAGCTTAAATGGTTGGCCTATATGGGGAAAGAAAGGTTCACCAAACCTATATCCCCGGTGTTGGGTTTCTGAAAAGACTATTTTCACTCATGTGTCCATTCCTATATTATTCGACATAAGATCTATTGAGGGTGCAATGTAACAGAGCTTCACTGTTGGCATGCTCAAGTTTTATATGGGATACATCACTCACCATAATCATATTTCTGAAGCTTGTATCTGCTTAGATTCACAAGCTGTGCATAGGCCAACATGTAGTGGAAGCTGCGGAGTATTACAGTTGCTTTCGAAACTCAAAAAGGGACGTCGATAGGGCGTGCCAGTAATACTATCCCTAGTGCGACGTCCACTGTACCCATGATCCCTCATGCGTCGAGGTCCCTCAGATTGTTATTTTTCTGACATGAGGTGTAGCGTGAGTACAGTTGTATCCAAGCATAATACGCATCAGACAAGCTAATAAGCATCCATGCGCCTTCTCTCCGAGTGGAGGAAGTGTGGGTCGCATGTGAATCCAAGCAGATACAAGCATCAGAAATATGATTACAGTGAGTAATGTATCACTTCTGAGGCTTGTGGAATCTGCTTAGATCACATGCTGTGCATAGATTAGCGAGCAGTGGAAGAAGGAGGTGGTGGTATGTGAGAAGGTTCATGAGCGAATAAATGTCTTAGAACCGCTCGTCCCACTGGTGCATCTGTCTTGGAATGGGTGTCAATGCAGTAGTACTGAGTGAAACTATGTACAGAGCTCCATGTAGCTGCCTTGCTAATACTGTCTAAGGGGACATTTGCAACGAAAGCCATAGTGGCTTCAGTACTTCTTGTGGAGTGCAGGGAATAGCACAGTTGGATACATCCGACTATCTACCTAGAGATGGCCTTCTTAGAGATGCGGTCACCTTCTCTGCCTGGCGCTATGGAGACAAACAATTGATCTGTTTTTCTTAGCAGTCTGGTCTTGTCTACATAGTAGAGGACAACTCTCCTCACATCTAGTGTGTGGTGTTTTACCTCAGCTGAGCTGCTGGGTTATTGGAAGAAAGCCGGTAGCTAAATTGACTGATTTACATGAATTTTGGAGATGAATTTAGGGGAGAACCTAGGGCGAGTATGTAAAACCAGCTTGTCTTTGTTTACAACAAAGAAAGGATCCTGCACTGACAATGCTTGAATTTCACTAACTCTTCTTATGGAAGTGATAGCCACCAAGACTAGACTTGTGCATAGGCACGAAAGGGGGTCCCCATGAGCTTAGCGAGTACCACATTGAGGTCCCAGGTTGGGACCTGGTGGCGGGTTAGAAATTGGAGGGTGGAGTCTCTCCATGCCTTCCATAAATGCCTTGATGACCGGTACTTTCCACCATGAGACCTTATTATGAGAGGTCGTATAGGCGGACAAAGCCGCCCAGTGTACCTTTAGGGAGTTGAATACTAACCCTGCATCTAGCAAACGGAGCATAGAAGTTAGAATGTGGGATGGAGTACATTCTATGGGGTTGATGTGCTTAGACTGACAAATGAAGATTCGTAATTTGGTGCCAAAGTAATAGTGCCTACTGTTTGGTTTTCTTGATTCTTTTAAGATATCCATGCATCTCTGTGGCAGGTTAAGATGTCCGAACTCTATGACCTCTGGAGCCATGCTGCCAAGTTCACTGAGTGTGGTTGCGGGTGCACAGTTAGTCCCTCGTTCTGGGTGTGTAGATTGTACTGGCACGGAAGTTTGATGGGAATCGCACATCGCCAGTTTGCACAGATATGGATACTATGGTTGTCTTGCCCACATAGGAGCAACTAGGATAAGTCATCTGTTCCTTGTGTATCTTGTTCACCACCTTCCTCATGACAGTTGTTAGGGGGGGAAAGCGTAAGCAAATCTCACTTACCAGTTCATCCATAGGGCGTTCCCCTTGGAGCCTGGCTGGGGGAACCTGGACGTGAAGTCTGTGCATTGACCGTTTTCACTTGTGGTGAATAAGTCTATAGCTGGGAAACCCCATTGAGAGAAGGTGTTCTACGACTCCTTCGTGTAGACGCCACTCGTGTTCCTCTGGTAGGCGATCTCCGCACAATGAGTCTGCTAGAGAGTGGAGTTCCAGAGAGTGGAGTTCCCCTGGAACATGTGACAACAGGAACATCTTCCGTTTGAGTGCCCATTTCCAAATTTGCTGCGCAGGTTTGGACAGATGTGGAGAACGTGTACCCACGTTTGTTGATATAAAGCATTGCTGTAGTGATGTCTGTTAGGATCTGCACAGATAGGTTTGTTAAATGGGGTATGAATGCCTGGGGGGCTTTGAATACTGTTAGAAGTTCCAGCAGATGAAAGTGGTTCTGAGCTACAGTGAGAAAACACAGACCCTGAGCTGTATGGTGAAGGTAGTGAGCCCCCGACCCCGCCAGTGAGGCGTCCGTCGTGACAACCGCCTGTACCTTTGGATTGTAGAAAGGTTTTCCTTTCGTTAGATTTTCTCTTGTTCACCAGCAGAGATTTTGTACAAGTGTTGGCGAAACGACCACTAGATCGTCCCACTGACCACTTGCCTGAGATCACCGTTTCGCCAACCACTCCTGCATGGGTCGCATGCACAGGCGCGTGTTAGGAACCAGGTAAATGCAAGATGCCATCATGCATAGGGAACAAGTTACTTACCTGTAACTGTTGTTCTCCAGCATGGGTCTGGCATGGATTCACATGCTCATGAATATTCCCCGTCAGGCCGGGAATCCTCGGTATAGAAAAAAAATCAGTATCAGTTTCGTTTCTGATCTGTCTTTCTCAGTAGTAACTGGTCTCTGGGTCATACTGCCCCCAGCCAATGACTGCCCTCTCCCTAAGCCCCGCCCCTGGCAGCCATCCTCAGATTTGGTAGCACGTGAAGTGGCAGTATGACCAAGTGAAGAGCCGCAGAGGGGTAGGCGGGAGGGTTCGCATGTGAATCCATGCCAGACCCATGCTGGAGAACAACAGTTACAGGTAAGTAACTTGTTCCTTCTCCAGCATGGGGTCTGGCATGGATTCACACGCTCATGAATATAAGAATACATAGCAGTATACACATGCACAACCACGGGAGGTGGCAAAAGGCTCAATATCAAGCAATACAACAACTCAACATTAAGCAACTCTTACGTCCTCACCAGGCTCACCTTAGGCGAACAGGTTGCGCAGCACTGCCTGGCCAACTCTGGACTCCTCCCTGGAATCCTGGTAGACGCAGTAGAATCTCGTGAAGGTGTGCGTCGAACTCCACGTAGCAGCCCTGCAGATGTCGAGCAGGGGCACACCAGACAGGAACGCCGTAGTAGCAGCGATCGCTCTGGTCGAATGGGCCCTCGGACGGCCTGGCAACGGTCGGTTTGCCAACCGGTGACAGTGCATGATGCAGCCGGAGAGCCATCTGGAAATGCAAGTCCTCGAGAGAGCTTTCCCTTGATTCACAGGTCCAAAGTTCACAAACAGCTGTGATGTCTTCCGAAAACTCTTTGTGCGGTCCACGTAGAACTTCAGCGCTCTAGCTACATCCAGCGAGGGCAGAGTCCTCTCAGCCGGCGACGAAGGCGACGGGAAGAAAACTGGCAACACCAAGGGCTCGTTGAGGTGGAAGTCCGACGGCACCTTGGGCATGAAGGAGGGGTGCGTCCTCTTCACGACACAAGGGTGGTGCTAAGTCAAGTATGGAGGATTGCAAGACAGGGCCTCGATCTCTCCCACTCGTCGTGCAGAGGTGATGGCCACGAGGGACGCTGTCTTCCACGACAGCAACCTCAACAGCACTGAATGCATAGGCTCGAATGGGGCCCCCCCATGAGCCTAGTTAGCACCACGTTGAGCTCCCACGCTGGGGCGGGGGCCTTCACTGGCAGGAATGATCGGAACAGTCCTTTCATAAATTCCTTCACCAGTCAATGAGACGACAAGGACGCCCGTCTTGTAGTTCTGGTGTAACGTGAGACGGCAGCCAGATGTACCTTGATGGAAGCGTGAGATAGGCCAGCCTTGGCCAAAGACAGTAGGTACGGAAATACTTGAGGAGCCGTAATCCGCAGTGGGTTAATCTCCTGTGCACGGCACCAGACAAAGAACCTCTTCCATTTATTTCCGTAGCACTTGAGAGTTGAGGATGCCCTGGCCTTTGCAAGAACCTCTCTGCAGTCGGCCAGGATGTCGTATCCTCCAAACTCTAGTGCTGCAGGAGCTAGGCCTGCAAGTTCAGCGACTCTGGTTCGTGATGAAGAATGGCACCTCCTTCTCTGGAGAGAAGATCCCCGTCCGTCGGCAGCTTGACTGGTGTGGACGCTGACAAGTCCAGAAGGTCCGGGAACCAGATCTGCCTCGGCCACGCCGGTGCGACGAGGATCATCCTGCACCGGGACCTCTTGAGCTGGTTGACGAGCCGGAGTAGCAACGGCAACGGCGGGAACGCATAAAGGAACAGGCCGTCCCAGGGGAACGAGAAAGCATCGCCCATGCTCCTCGGTTGGGGAAACCTGCTGGCGAACCTCTGGCACTTGGAGTTCGCCGCCGTCGCGAAGAGATCGATCTGGCGTTCGCCCTATCGTCGGAAGAGTCGGTCAACTTGATCCTGGCGCAGTTCCCACTCGTGGCACGAGCGCAGCTCTCTGCTGAGTGAGTCGGCGATGGTGTTTATCCCTGCCAGATGAAAGGGTACCAGAAACATCCCTTGGGCGACGGCCCAATGCCACAGATCCTGGGCTTCCTTGGATAGGGCAGGGGATCTGGTTCCACCCTGCTTCCGAATGTAAAACATCGTGGTGGTGCTGTCGGTGAAGATCCTCACCACCTTGCCCTTGAGGGACGGAAGGAAGGACCTGAGGGCCCAGAACACTGCACGGAGCTCCAAGATATTGATGTGGAGTGTCTTCTCCTCCGGGAGCCAAAGGCCTCTCGCGTGGAGACCCCCGGTCTACTACCCACGGGGATGATACAGGCATGGACACGACTACGACGGGTACGGATGACGACGGAAGCGACGACGGGACGTGTCCCCCGTCACCCCCTGCCCGGGCGTCCCCGCCAGACGAGATTGGATCCTTCCACGCCAGGATTTCCAGGGCATCCGAGCTCTTCCAGCTCTGCCCCGAAGAAAAGAAGAAGGAAGGATTCCTTTACCAACGGCGCGAGGCTAAAAGGAAGACGGTCCTCGCCGTACCGCTTCTTGATGACATCTGGGATGAGGGGCTCGCCCTCCTCAAGAACGCTGCCACGGCTCTTGCAAAGAGGGACCGGTACGAGAAGAGGTACTGGGTCCCCGACGCTGCCCCCTTGTGCCTTAGGTCGCAACCTACCCCGGGTTCGGTCGTTTCGGCGGCGGCCAAGAAGAAAGCGGGGGGGCGGGGCATCGGCCTCGACTTCAACCTCCCCACCGGACGGCGAGGGTAGGAAGCTGGAGGCGATGGGACGACGGGTCATCTCATCTGCAGCGACGACCATCAAGGCGGCCAACGCCCTGGCCATCGTAGCCCGCTAGGACAGGGAGTTGTGGTTCAAGATCGCCCCTCTGTTGGACTTCCTTCCGGACGCCAAGAGGGCTGAGGCCCTGGAAATCTTACAGGAAGGTGAGATTGCCTCGGACCACGCCATTACCATTGCCTCGGACCAACTTGAGTAAAGCCGACATTTCTTCCCACTTGAGCCAGTTGTAACTGGCCAAAAGTGTTGCATTGTTTGCTATTCTGGTTTGATAAACTGCAGAGGAAGCACGCTTTCTACCCATAGCGTAAATCTTTTTGCTCTCCTTATCGGGTGGAGTCTCGGAGGAAGCAAGGGGTGTGCCCTCACTTTTTCTAGTTCAACTAACAAGTCTTGTTTCAGTTGCACTCTAAAATATATAATGGGTCTGAAGTTGCGGGACTAAATTGCTCTACACCTGGCTTTACAGCCCGTGTGAGATTTGGGGCCCGGGTGGCAATCTGAAAGTGCTCAGCCGCCTTGGTTAGTACCTCATTGAGGAGGGGTCGATTATCAATAGAAGAATCGACAACTGGAGTGTCTTTGTTAAGAGGGGAGTAGATGGAGTACATATTGGCTTCCTGGTTAGCCTCTTAGTCCTCGCCATCCCCATAATAGGGGTCTGCTGTATCCTCATCACCAAATTGAGGGTCAGTTGCCTTTACAAAAGAGATCTTCGTGGTCTGATTCTGGGTCATAGATATCTATGAATGTACTCTGTAAAAGAACATTAGTACATTACCTCTTAGAAGTGGGTGGAGTAGGTAGAGCAGAGGCTTGTGAACCAGAGGGAGCTGAGGTGGGGGAGTGGAGTGGAAACTCTGCAAATAATCAGGGTTCTTCTCGTAAACATTGGCCATGAACGTCATTCTTCTCATCGCTCTGTCTATGTCTTGAGAAAAACATTCTTTGGAACTAGGGATAACCACAGGTTGAGGGGAAAGTCCCAAGTCCTCATCTGTGGGAGGTACTACCTTAGATTTGTCCTTGTGAGTTACAGGCCTAGATTCTCAAAGTTTCTCTATGGATTCTCTAGAATTTTTCCTTCTAATGCGTTTTATCCCTAAGAGGGCTCTTGTCCCTATGAGGTGCTTGTCACGATCCATGCCCCTGACCCACTCGGGTATAACAGCCCCCTGGCAGCAGTGGGGCTAAAGCCCTTCACACTGGCCCAAAGGGCCTTAAAACTCCACCAGAAACATACATGGAGTCAGTCCCGGCGCCTTTGGCGCCAGGCTCATTATCAGGAAAAATGCAATACCAGTTTTGGACCTTAATCCAACATGGAAGCCTATTACACAGCTCAGTTCTTTAGAACCAAGCCATCCGGTCTAGTGTTTTGGGTGTGGCTGGGCCTGGAACTACTTTACCTGGGCTATTTAAACCACACCCAAACAGCAGAACACGCTTTGCATTATTCTGCAGTCCTACAGCGTAATGCTCACCGTGTCCAGCTCATCTGCTTCTCCGGCGGCCCGATCCTGAAGCCCTAGATCTGCATTCCATTGATAACCTGGAACAACAAGAACAGCATTAGCGAGCAAGAACACTGAAGAAACCGGTCTTGAATCCATCCTGCGCTTCGCTTTCTTCGCCCATCTTCGGAGTTCGCCGTAACCTGCAAAGAAACAAGGACAGCATTAATAACAATTCTTACCTGGGCAAGCAGCAAGTCCTGGCAGCACCCTGAGCTTCTCTTACCTCGCCCATCTCCGGGTTTCACCACAACCTGCAAGAGAGAAGGAACAAGGTCAGCATTGAAGCACTTACCTGGGCAAGCAGCGCTTCGATCGCTCATCACTCCGGAACATCACTGCAACCTGTACAAAAGGGAAGAGAACACAGGTTCGCAACACTAATAAACAGCGCAGCGCTCTGCGCATCAATAACTCACCGTGGTCTTCGTCATCGGCACGCAACTCCCAGAGGTTTAACCGCCTTCATGGGGCCTACTACTATATCTGACACAGAGCGTCGATTTCCGGATGCAGGCAGGGCCAAGGCTTCAGAGGGAGTTTTACAAGCGACACCCTTGCTGTCTTTTGACAGTTGGTCCCTGTCGTGTGGCGATCGAGCGAGATTGCCCAGAGGACCGGGACTCAGCTGACCTTTCCCAGGGTGTTGAACGCTGTCGATCACTCAACCCATGTGTCGAGTCTCGACCTGGGCGTATGTGCTTAGTGGTGTGCATCTTTGTAGCACTCCCACCACCGGGTGTAGTCACCACAACATGCCTGCCGGCCTGCCCTACAGGGTCGGGAGCCTGCGCTTGGGTAGCTGTAGTTACCCCGTCGCCCTCCGAAAGTGCCGCGTCACTGCCATCGCTAAAGGCACCTTCTACCTCCACGGCCTCGAGCTGCCTGGGGTAGTGGGACCAGCTTTTTGAGGAGCAGTCCTTTAACGTCTTTGGCCTGAAGAGCCTGCACGCTCGACAAGAAGTTTCGACATGGTCTCTTGGGAGACACAAATTACAAACTAAATGTTTGTCTACCCACAGGAATGTGCGATTACACTTGGGGCAGAATTTAAAAAGGGTATTTTCCATAATTACAGGTTATGGCAGCTGGGCAAACAAATGTAGGAAGGGGGTATATACATCCTAAAAGGACCTCCGCCCTCTCTCCCTACTGTCCGGGCCAAGGCCCAGTGTGGCCTTCCACGGTCTGTCGCGGTAGTCTTTCGACGGGCAGTTACTCAGTCTTCACCGGCGTGAAGTTTCGGAGGTCGGTGAAAGGATAGAAAGAAATACTATCGATAATTGAAAATAGTCAATGGCTTTACGCCGAAAGAGGAACTCCGCTATACGCGTCCATCTAGAATGGTAGAAAAACACAATCTGAGGGACCTCGACGTGTGAGGGATCAGGGGTACAGTGGATCTCACTAGGGATAGTATTACTAGCACGCCCTGTCGACATTCCTTTTCGAGTTTCGAAAACTGTAATTCTCTGCGGCTTCCAGTAGATGTCGGCCTATGCACAGCATGTGATCTAAGCAGATTCCACAAGCCTCAGAAATTGTGATCAAACCACCTTCTTGTACATACCTTCCCCGATATTGTGTTAGATGGCAATTGGTAAGAAGTTCAAACATGGACCGCATTTGTGATCATCAAATCAATGAGAAAAGGGAGAGAAGGTAGAATTTTGTTAATTCTCTGTCTTCCATATCCAAGTTGTCATATGCAAAAACATTTTAGGAAACAGTCTTAGCTCAGTTTGTAGCATCATGGATACAGCAAAATGGCTGCTGTGGGAGGCCAAACTGGCACATTGCAGGAATTAATAGCTACTTTTGTTTGCCACTGAGAATTCACTATCGCTCATTTGTGGGATGATGCCATTACCATATGTCCCCATCGCATCCAGGCACAATTTTAATACTTAATGCCCAAATGTCATAGCATCATTATAGACAAAGGGGACATTTTGTGTAGAACACAATTCATGAATTAATACAGTGTTGCAATGTACAAGAGACCAAGTGTTTCAGAGAATGCCTTATGTGCCTATGTTTTAGAATTGGTAGGTAAAAATTAGGTATCAAGGTGAAATACTTAAAGGCATGGTCCAGTAAAAAATGTTATTGTCCCTACGGGTCGGCCATGTTTTTTTAAGCCTAAGTGGCTCGATTTTAGAAAACTTTCCTATGGACCTTACCCGAGTTTTCGTCCATTAAACGCACGCGAAAACAGAAACCAGGGAGCCGCCATTTTGTGATAATCCTATCACTTGCCGCATCGCCCTGGCTGACCTGCTTCTGCGGCGCTAAATCAATTCCCCCGCCCCTGAGCCTGACATTATCCAAACATTCATATTCCCCGCCTCTCTCCGTGACGTTACTGTGCTGCGTAGGCAAACGAGCCCAGTCATCTTCTACGCGACTCCACACAGAACCCGGAAACCAACACAGACCATCTCAACACAGCGCGCCACAATTCGGAATATGAAACTGTACTTTAAAATCAAACAGCAACACGGTACATTTGGTAAAGTACATTTGACATTAAATGTTTAGAGAATATTCAGCAATTGCCATATGAACTCCGAAAGCCATTTATTTTCTTTTATCTGTATCCGCAATGGTACACAGGGTGTTGCTTTTCGTTAAAAGAAGCACTTTGGAAGCACAGTGAACCGCAAGGCTGTTCCATCAACTAGGTACTAGTCCATCGATCGTAAAGGTTGATATGTTGCTTCGAGCCACTAGTACAGCGTAAGGGCATGTGGGCTCTTGGCGATCGTCCCATAAAATTGTCAGTGTGCTCCAGTTGTTAACACAAAGCTGCAGGTGTCTCACGAAGAATCCGTCTGCCGGTGTCTCAAACCGATGACAGTAGCAGAAGGGGAGCAAATACCTGTTATGAAAACAAAAAAATTATAATTAGTCTCGCCAGCCGATCTTCATTAATATTACTCATTTTATTTATTAAGGCCGATCAGAAACTATTTGCTTGCAAGGATAGTTCAATGGAGTATGTTCGGCTATAAAATCAATGCGAAAAAGTAACGAAATAAATCGAGGCCAACACACAATGATAAACGACAGTCTACATGCGTGTGGAATGATATGATATGGCATTTATAACGCGCCTATACACAAGTGTTTCAAGGCGCGACGAGGCAGGGGGGGGTCAAGGGCAGACAGACAACGATCCTACTAGGCCAGGTGTCTTTCAGATTGCGCATGGGGAAGGGGAGAGGGGGTTAAAAGTGCTGTACATGGTTAGTCGAATACAAGATAAATAGGGCCAGCTGGTGGCAAGTGCAAGGTAAATGCGGGGAGAAGGGGCTGAAGGATACAGAGACAGTCCCGTAGTGCAGGTAGGCAGTGCAGGGAAAAGTGGCTGTGCCAAGGACCGAGATCGGTGAGACCAGTGGACCTGCATGCCCGTGTGCCCACTACGAACACGTTTTCCTTGCTTTTCCTAGCTCTTCATTCATTCATTTATTCATGCATCCATTCATTAATTCTTCATTCTGGTATAAAAGCGTCTGAAGATTTACTCACGTTATATTTGAAATTTCCATTGTGTCTCTTCGTAATGCAGTCTGTAAAACGGACCGTGCTCTTGACAACGATTTTTCGTATATTTCTGAATTTTCTGCCTTATTGTCTTACGTTATTGCGCACCCCCTTCAAATGTAGTTCTTTCGGCATGGTCCCTGTCTCAAGGTCAAAAAAAACAATAGACCCTTATACTTCCAGTGCGACTTGTGGGCCTCTTCTGGGCGTGAGCTGAAAATCTAAGCCGCTGTCCTTCGCATTCTTTATTTGCAACATCACGTAGTAAAGGCATCTGTGAGAACTTGAAGTTTAGAATCCCTCTATGTAGTGCGCCTCAATGTGCAAATGCGAACTGGCTTCTCTCCCAAATGCCACGGCCCTCTTGGGGCGTTCTAAGGCCCCCAATTTTGTCCCCGTTGTCTGCGAGCTTTGCAGCCCCAAGAAATCATAACTATGGACACATTTAATTTTTGGCGGAAGGTCAGGGAAAGTATAAAGTACCACAAGAGTTGAGTTAAAAGTGAGATTTATTGTTTGTTTTATTATTTGCAATACGCAAGCCTCCCCTCCGTTAACAGTGCGCAGCATTTACATGAGAGGAGACATGAGAAAAATATATAGATACACATATATGAGGTGAATATAGAGAATTCAAAGATGACACCCAGCTTGTTCGCCACCCATGATGGTGAAGGTAGGGGTTAGGGTTACAGGTACACTGTACAATAACATTTATTTACAAAAAGACAATCGTATTGCAATTATTTAAACCGGGATTTGTACTTCACAACCAGCTGTGCTTCGGGTGGGCATGGCACAGTCGCAATGTTCGGTGGCAATGGATCACTGCTCTGCATAGAAACGTCCAAAATTCCATATCTGTGCTTCTCTAACACAGCAACAATAAGGCCTTTCACAAAGTCGAACTGCATTTCACCATAGACTGGTTTGGTCACCCATTGCTTACTTCGTTTTGAAAACACCTTAGTGTAGCGAGGCATCCTTACTTTACCCCTAGTCCTAGATTGTTCACGTCCAACATTGCTGTTATGTGCCAAGACCGCTAGTAGAGTGCGATGTTTCATGCCCCGAAAGCTAAAATGCAAGCGCTTTGGCCTGTACTTTAGGCACATATTGTGGAACACCTCCAAATCTCCTGTGTGACAGAATTCTATCAGTCCTCTCAAATCTCTTGATAGAGTTTTGTCGAAAACAATCTTCTCAATGGCTTTGTGTGTCGGTGAAGATGGAATCAACCACTTCTTCCGTGCCTCCTCTGGGGACAAAGGGCCATGTTCACATTGCTGGAAATGTTGATTTTCTGTCCAGCGGTGAATGTTGGTACAGTGGTGCATCAGTGACCGCCATTTTTCAAGTAGTATTTCCACTGACACTTCACAAGTTCTTGAGCTCCACCAAAGATGGTTGTTGATAGAATCGGACCACTGCAAAATACTTTGAAAACCTTTTTTTTTCCTGCAGCCAAGATTTTCTTACTGATTGATTTAGCAAGATGCCATACGTCAAATTGATGATTAATATGCGGGAACTGCTCTCTCATTGTCTTGGCAATTGAAATGTGTCTATCCATGGCTATGAGGTCGATGTGCATTCCCCTTGATTGTAGATATTCCACCGATTTTATAAATCCTAGTTTCTCCATGGCCACTGAGGATGTACATTGTGTTACCTGCACGACCACCAAACTCACAATTTTCTTACTATCCATGTCCTGAAAGTGGTAGGTGCAGTACTTGGCAGAAAATCTAGGGCTGTCGCACTGTCCATCGCCGGCTAGCCTGAAACGTTTCCCTTTGAATGTACTTACTAGAGATAATTGTTCAATTTTCCAAGCATCACTAATGGCCGGAAACAGATAATCACGTTGGTATATGTAGTACAGCGATTTAGAAATGAAATGGACTCCCACAAACTGAAAGAAAGCCTCTACCTTTCTAAAACTGGAGCCACTAAAAAGTGATGCAGCTGCGCACAGTAGATTGCCTGCTGGCATTTTCCCCAGCATAGTTTGTGCAGACCATGAGAACCCACATACTTTCCCTCTAACGGAATGCACACATTTCAGCATACTCATAATTTCCATCAAACAACTGTCGAATACAATGTATTTGCTCTCTTTCATTAGACTGTCATCCTGCGTCAACGTTGTTTCGGCCTGTGACGTTGCAGAGATTTCAACACATTGGAAAGTAATATCGCTGATATCAAGTTCTGATGAGTCTATGGATGCTGCGGCTGGTTCATTCTCTGTCATTTCGACATCTATTACTTCAACATTGATGGGAGAACACAACAATGTCGACATGTTTTTGGGTGGCAAATTTTTGGCGGGTGTAGATTGTGTGAATTGATCTGCAACTACTTCAGAGCTATCTTCAATACATTCAATATCATCTTCTTGTGGTGGTGCGGACGCACTGTAGCAATGGTCCAATGCAACTTTGCTGTATTCTCCAAACAGTTAATTCATGTTCTGGCCATTGGACATGAGCATCTCGAGCCTGAACATGCTTCGCCTCAATCCATAGTTCCTCCATAGTGTACATGGTCTGGCAAGCAACATCTCTCATTCGCTTCACTGTCTGTGTGTGTATAGTTCTGAAATCCACAGGTAACTAGAGGAGAGATTGGAAAAGGGATGTTCAGTATAAAACACAAGATAAAGTGTAGTCCAATTGACTGGAAAAAAATCATAAACTAGTCCCCAGCACAAACATTTTTTTAAAGTTATGAACTGTTTGTAACTAACATTTTTTGTTTTTTTTTCTTTGCAACTTTTTTGACTCGACCTTCAACATCTGCACGCTGTAGCTCCGATTCGTTTCCGCATGTCCTCCCTTCCTCTTGCGCTGCAACGACTATATTTTCTGTATCTGCATAGACAGCACGGAATGAGGCTCCATCGTCTCCCTGAAACATAGTACTTTCTTTACTATGTATCAAAATATTGTTAGCATAAAGCACACGTGAGGACGAACACACAGGTACATCTCAATAGCCAAACACGATTTAAACATTGTGTGCAACTATCAAACGACAAGTATTCGACCAGTGATTATCTATTTCGATGGAGCTGTCAGTATCCATACCTCTGGGTCTGCATGGACTCCCATGAATGATTGTATTGAAGAGGAGGCATCAGCATCTCCCTGAAACACAGTACTTGCATTAGTATGGTTTTCAATATTGGAAACATAACACACACTTGAGGTCGACGACACAGGTACATATAAAGAGATAACCACAAATGATGCATTGTCTAAAACAATCAAGGAAAATATAAATATGCAGATTTCATCGACTTATTTCTCCGATTCCTTTACATCTGCATCATCACACTGGGATGTTGTGATTGTAGTGGAAGCTCTGTCGTCTCCCTGAAACACAGCACTTGCGTTAATAGGGAAGAAAGTATAGCAAATGGAATCACGTTATATGATCACGCATGATGGAGCTGTCAGTAGGTTTACCTCCTGCTGGTGAAGAACATCTAGAAATGTTGTAGATGTGGCGGACGCTTCAGCATCTCCCTGAAAGACAGTACTTGCATTAGTATGGATAACACTAATTATAACTGAAAACAAACACCAGTGGACGATAACTAAGGTGTATATCAATTGGAAAGCACTAACCAAACATTCGGTAAAATAATTACACGATAGAATAAAACTATTACTTGACATGCATAAAACAAGTCTGTAGCGGATTAGCCTAGTAAGTTTACCTGATACGCGCTAGAAGTGGTTGATAACTGCGACCACGTCAAGGATGTAGAATGTTCTTGCTTCAGATTCAAGGGATAGTCGAGAAGTTGTAAAGGTAAATTAATTATTGATAATGAAATGCCAATATTAAAAATAGCCATGTAAGGCGACGGAATACTAGAAAAATGCTCAATACAGCACAGTTCCCTGTTCCCATATATATACACATTTCGTTTGTGGGTTATGAAATCGAAAAAGAATATATTGATAAATATCATTATTCAAAAAGCTATACACTCATATCAATATCGAAATTATTACAAGGGATAGAACACCTACAATATCAATTAATCCATTCGGCTACCTACACACTACCGCAAGGCCTAAAGCTAAATCCGGACACTTGACTCACCGGTGGCGGAATGTGGACGAATAGAGTGGGAATAGCGTTTTCGATCAATTTCCGTGTCGTTCGCCGTTCATTCTTCTTTGTTACCCAAGATGTTGTGTACATGTCCAAGGAAAAGTGCCGGCTGCAGATGCGGTATCGATCACCCCTCTTGTCCTGTAAGACTTGTTGGACTCTACTTTCCAGCTCATCCAGTGGATATCCGCAATGTCTGACCCATTCTCTTATTCGATCAACAGTTTTCGGGAATACGTGCATTGTAGTGCCTTCAGATTTCGCATGGGTCTTCGAAGGACAACCGCTAATCGAACAGGCAGGCATTGTTGGTAAATCTGAAAAGTAAATATCGACATTATTATACTATCTTCATGAATAAAGATTTGATACAAAAGTAAATGAATCATACAATGATCAATGCAAGGTTTGTTTTGGTCGCAGGAACTATACCAGTTCATTATGTGCGGCTAAGTATTTGCATAAATTGCAGAAATGTATAAATGATGTGACTAAAATCTGAACATGTGACTCGTCTTGCACGAGAAGGAAACATGCTTACATTATAGACTGGACCCCCGAAGGATGCAATTCGATGACAATAGACAAAGATGAAAATAAATAGATCTGTTGATAGTATAGCAATGGAAACTCAAGTCAAAAGCAATGAGACCAATGAACATAGCACTATTGTGTACTCTACTCGCAAATAGATAGAAACTTAAAAATCTGCGAAATATGACTAGGATACATGGCCTTACCTTGACCAACAAACAGTTGGATTCAGCAAGCAGAGCAGTATGTGGCAGGAGAATAGGTGGGTGGCCACAGGTAGCACACTGATGGGTTTGCACTAAGCGGTCACAGAAGTTCACGGATAGCACGACGACGAGCAGATTAGCGTAGATCTCAGTGGTTGCCAGGTAGCACGTTCAGGAGTTGACTTGCAAAGCACAAAGATGTTCTCATGAGACATATCAAGTAGTTTATAAAGTATTAGAAACAGGGGTGTGTTTGTGAATGAATGACGTATGTATGTCGTGGTATTAGGGGGGCGGCCTGCTTCAAGGGGAGGCCTGGCTGGAGACATGGGGTCTGAGGAGACCATGTGACCGATGGCCCCTTGGCGTGGGATACCTTTTGAACTGTACATGGAGTTTGGCACCTTGGCCTTTCGTGCCCCTGACAGCGCGCATCCCCGGGTGCGAACCGCCTTTGATAGAGGGGATGGGATGGATGGGCTTGGGGCGTGCAGATAAGGCACAGGAATACTGCTGAATGGAGACACACTTACGTGGATAGCAGGGGGGGGGCGGCCTGCTTCAAGGGGAGGCCTGGCTGGAGACACGGGGTCTAAGGAGACCATGTGACCGATGGCCCCTTGGCGTGGGATACCTTTTCTGCTGCTGTGTGTTGTGAAACGGTCTGTTTATACTTATTGAGGAAAGAGGCGTCCTGCCATTTCCATGGTGACACGTCATTAGCTAAAGCGCAGCGAATGTTGACACAAGGCGTGCTTTGGCGTTGGGAAATGGGCGGTACGGGTCTGCTGATGACAGGCTCAGGGGCGGGGGAATTGATTTAGTGCCGCAGAAGCAGGTCAGCCAGAGCTATGCGGCAAGTGATAGGATTATCACAAAATGGCGGCTCCCTGGTGCCTGTTTTCGCGTGCGTTTAATGGACGAAAACTCGGGTAAGGTCCATAGGAAAGTTTTCTAAAATCGAGCCACTTAGGCTTAAAAAAACCTGACCGACCCGTAGGGACAATAAAAAATGTTACTGGACCATGCCTTTAAGGGAGTGGGATGGGGGGAAATCAGTGTTTATGCCACAGATGCGAGTCTACATACAGTGTATCCACTTAGCCTCCTTGTACAGTAGGAGTTGTTCCGTGTTGGAGTTCATGGTCACTATATACACCAGAGGCTATCAGCTGCATGGTCTCAGTCCATAAAACGTTGGACCAATGGTACATTCCAAGATTTACAACATATTCTGGAACAATGCTTTCAATGCTTACAAGTAGTGCTTGCATGGTTTGTTCGCTAAACCTTGTTACAGGGGCACTGAATGCAATAAACGACTTTACTGCTTTTGCAGTTAGTCATTTGTTGTAAGAACCACTCTATCTCAGACTTTGAAGCGTTCAATTTTCTTGGTAAATTTGCAAACTAGGTTACCACATGGAAAGTGGCCCACTAGAGGTCCAAATTCCACATATTTATAAGGGTTTAGAATGGACAAGTTTGTCCTGTAAATGTTGATCTTTTAAGGGCAAAGATAGGTAACTCCTTGTTTGGAAGATGCAGCTTAACAAGGCATACATCATTGGCATCAGCCTCGCGTCGGGGGTCCTCACTAATGAGGCACTGCTCCATCTCACTGATAAGGCCCAACAAAGCTCAAACATGTGTCTGGGGATGCTGTTGGTACTCTTTTTCAAAAGAGGTTTGCCTGCCAGTTCGGTGCCGGACTGCCCTTGTGGGCGGGACAGACTGATATGCAAATGGATATTCCTCCTTTGTGAAAAGTACAGCGAGCGAAAAGCGATGGCTGCACTCTCTCAATGTGTGAGGAAAAAAAAACAGAGCAGGTTATGCCATGTTCTTTGGGGAGAGGGGCGCCTGCTACCTTTTTTGTATGCATTTAAATAGGTTGCCATTCACTTACACATTTGTGACAACTAGTAATGAAATATAGTTAAACTATTGTCCAATGGGAACAATCGTATATGTATTACCTGGAAATCACCCGCTCAAGCAGATCACAGCATCACCCATACAGATGAAAGAATGAGATAGTTTAAGAATCCCAGCTCCATTGCCTCTTAACAACTCTCCCAACAACCAGACTATTAAGGTCTGGCTGAGCGTGTTTTGATAGCCCAGAGAGAAGATTTGTGAGAAAATCCAGCCAACTCTCAGAGAACTAGGAGCAAAACGTGTATTTGAAACAAAGCAGGAGGCTCATTTTAGAAAGCAACTCCCCGAGGAAAATATGACTATTCATAAATGTATGCCAAGAGAAATTGCAGCTACAGTCCATCCAGCAGTGCATCCTGGTGGCGAAACAACTATGGGAAAGGGAAATCTTAAGTGCTGCATTACGAGTGGAAGTCCCAGGCTATACACGGTACACAGCAAGTCTGATAAAGATGTATACCATACTATACTTACGACTGAAGGGACATCAAGTCCTAGAGAAATAAATCCTGAGTGGTGAAGAAACCATATAGAGCACATTACAATGAAAGCTTACACTTGCAATGCAACAATCAGGCGAAAGGCCAGGTTTCCCTTTTCCAAGTCAGCATGCAAAAGGTTTACACTGAACAAAGGCCTTGAAACATCAGAGCCAGTCCAGAGTATGGTGGCTAGGGTCTTCTGTACTGGAGGATAGCTTAAGAAGCAGCGAAGGTCCACCTTCTGCTTCAAAGCAAGGAATTTCGAAAACACTTGAGGCTGAACCCTGAACGTGTTATTGCAACCAGCTCTTGTGTGAGAAAAAGAAACTTAAAAAAACAATGTCCTCAATAATATTATCCTTGAGGAATTAATTGATACGGATATTAATAAACTAACGGACGATTTTACTAACATTTCATTGTTGTCGAACTTGTTGCTAAGTATCCAAGTCGGAAAATAACCCTTCTGAGAAATAACAGTATTGCAAAATGAATGAAAGGGTAACTGGTTTGGAGGGCTCTCTTGTTTTAAGTTGCAGGTGGGAAATGTACTCGTTTTGTGAAAAGCCCCATGTGGATTTTCTCATCTTTTAATATTGAGTCAATGAGAAATGTTTGTCTAGTCTTGGGGGGAGGTGTTCTAATTTTTATTTTGGCAATACGTGGGTCGTGTGTTTGTTTTGTACGAAGAATTCAGACCATGGATGAAAAAAGGAGAAGGGCGGTCTTGTAGGTAGGTTATTGTGCATCACATTCATGATCCTGGATTTATTTTAACAGTTACTTTACGCTAGGAATTAATAATGGAAGTGAAGCAGTCTCGTGCTGATTTCTCAGTACTTATTGTAGAAATACTGCACCAGAAAAGCACTTGAGCAAATTAACACAAACAAGTGCTAGGGGGCATAGCCTAAGCCATGCCACAAAATCTCACCTCACCACTAGCAACTGGCTAGTAATAAGTGACACTCGGCGGGTAGGAAATGGTGTTCTGTTTGCATATGGAGAATTGAGGAGCTTGAACAGACAGCACTGGCGGAGCACTGAATGGGGAAGTAAAAAGGCTGAGCTTGGCTATCCTGCTCTCCTCCTGCAGACACTAGTCTGAAGACCAATTACTTTAATGTAGCGTATATGTTTGTGGAACAAGCTCCTCCTTCTACATGAAACTACTAACAAAATGCTTACAGAAAGTCCAGTCCTCATAATATGCCACACCCATAGGTGATGCCATGTTTTGTTTTAAAGGAGTAGCCAGTGATTTACATGCAGAATATACAACCCACGCATTTTAAGCACGGAACACTCATTGGCAGGAAACTCACCTAATATAGATGAAAGAAAAAACAAACAGTTTGGGAAAGGGGCTTATGCGTTTATAGAAGTGGGAAATGTACGATTAACATTTGGGGCGATAAATGTGAGGCTGAAAACACATGTAACTGTTAAAAGTAGGTTTATTATTATACAACTATTCAGGCACACAGAGTACCTATATGCTCCTGCTTAAAGAAAAGGGCTAAATTGTATTTTATTACCCCCAGAGTTCTGTTCAAGAGATGGCTCCATACTCTGATGAAGCTGCCCTATCTTAACCAGAGATTCAATGTAGTACAGCTGGCTGCAATTATCCGTGTAGAGCCTGGGTTGCTCTATAGACAATTACTCCTGGTAAAATTAACGTGGGTGGGTGTCTCTGGGAGGTGCCCTAAATGAGTTGGATAGAAGGCGTTATTCCTTCCTTTACAGGGTGAGATTTTAGCTTGATCACAAATACATTCTACAGCATCTGTTACTATTTTTAATGATGAATAGTTTTAGTTGCATAATGCTTTTTTAATGTTGGCATCACAAAGAGGATTATGATTGTGCCATGATCCGTTTGCTTTCCACCAAGAAGGACTGCGCCTGTTTGGGTAACCCCAGAGAAAGACGGGGCTTACACCCAACAGCATCCGTCACTGTAAACAAACGGGTGTGTGCTTCATGTTTGAGGCAGCGGGCTGCGTTCATCTCGAATGCTGCAGAAGTGAATAGCACCACTCCAGTTATGCCCCTCAGGTAAAGCTTTTAAATATCTGAGTTCCATTCATTATGTTACTATTGTATGAAACGTGTGTATAAGAACCAGGTTGCAAAACAATGGTGTGACCAGAATAAAGGACCAGCTAAGAATATTTCCTAACAAGACACTACAGTTGTATTGATTATTGAACAGGAATGTCCTTCAGTGCCAGGAAACGCACGAATCGCACAAACACTCAATATGTGGAGTACTTGCTCATTACATGGCTGAACGTCTTACTTCCAGAGGCAGATCCAAAAGCTAAAGGGCAGTTTCAGAAACATTATTATGGGGCCTTTGGAAACCAACAAAGATACGAGACTTGTTGCAAGCACTATCTAAGTGTTTCCCCTCACTTCCCTGGACAGACTTAATTTATCTTCAATTGTAGCTCGGTAGGGCCCAGAAAATTAACATATTTGACAGGCTCAAGTCCCAGGTTTCCAAACGTGGCGCCTATGTGTTGTGCTAGCTGTGGGCGAGTGTCCATGGTGGAGTTTCCCTTGGGCACCATAGCCCCTTGAATGCGCAGTGCCTAGATTTTAAATAGCACATGAAGTGGTACATGGGCACACATGGGCACCGCATTAAATGATTGCAACTCTATACATAATCAATAGCAGAAGAAATGTCAGCACTTCTGCTGTTCCTGCGTGTGACACCAGGCTGCAAGGGCTGATATTGTCAGGCAGGACTCCAGATCTCTAAAGCGGATTTCAAGATCAAGGACATAATCAAAGGGCTACAAGGAATGGCATGGTTCTAGTAGATTAGTATTAGGCAATATTCATTATCTAATTATTTACTCTGCATGAAAGTTAGCTAATATACAGTTAATACTTGCAAGCGATATTTAGGAGTCTCAGTTGTAAGAACACAAAACGTGCACCAGCAGGTGGTAGGCGTTGGCTTTATTTCACTTGTGGCTGCTCAAGTCCCCCCCGCCCCGACTGTCATAGTAAATGAAGGGCCCCTTTGTTATGAAACTAATTTCTAGAAGAATAAAATGTCGCTGGCAATGAACTGCAAGGCTAGGGGTTAAGTGCTAGAGTATGCACAGCCCCTTAGCATAACGAATGGAAAATTACATGTTAGTGTAAAAAATATTTCCTGTGGCTATTCGGTCCATCCTGTAACCGTGCATTTTACATTTTTATAGAAAACCTAAAACCACCATTACATAAAAAATGTTTTAAAATATAAGTTATATCTGGAAGGTGTTATAGGTGTTATAGGTTTGCATCCAATCGAGTAGCCTAGGAGAAATTGTTTAATCGAGAACAGTGGAAATTAAAGAGCAAACATTATTAAAACAGTAGTTTCATTTATGCTGTTAGATATATTTGTATCCATATCGGCGGTTGTCTAGTAAAAACAAAGGAGATGGCTGGAAGGTTTAGAATTCATTCTTCGCCTGCCAAGCCTTTACAGAAAGGGGAAAGACCAAATGCATATCAGGCTTGATCCCACCCCCAAAGGGGCAGTCCAGGCCGAACTGCTAGGTCACATCCCTTCCACAAAAGACCACAAGCATCCCCAAAGATGTTTCGGCGTCAGCGAGAAGTAACTTGGGTCTCTAGGCCCAGCAGGCACAGGACACAGGTCTGGGCATACACGTCCCACTCGGGATGACACAATAAAAACAAAAAGGTGATTCCTGGAAGGTTTAGAATCAATTTGAAATCTGTGGCAATTGCTCTGGGCAACCCTCCAGACCATCAGCCTTAGCAGTTCGGAGTGGACTGCCCCTTTTGGTGTGAGATCAAGCCCGATTTACACATGGTCTTTCCGCTTGTGTAATGGCTTGGCATGCAAAGAACAATTGTCTGGAGGGTTGCACAGAGCAATGCCAGGGGTTAAGATGAATTCCAAGCCTTCCAGCCATCACCTCTTGTGTTTGGCGGTTTTCCAGTAAGGTTCGTTCTACTTGTCATGAAGGCTAGTGCAGAAAAATGTTTAGGTTGGGCCCCAAAGCTATTATGGGCCCACGTGGGCCAGGCTTCTCTAGATTACTTCAACACAGCAAAAGAAGGTCATTTGTGTGCAAGAAGAACAGCATAAGTGATAGTGAAATGTTCCTATGTTTATGGAATACACCAGGATTATTCAAGTTCATCTGTATCCTCCTTTCCACGGGGCTCTGCATTTAGGATCCCTTTTCAGAATATTATTTATCCTCATAAACCCAACGAATATGCTGCAATTAAAGCCAAGCACCATTACAGGGTCCCAACAGAATGAGGTTTTATTTACTCAATTCCTGTACAACATTTTCCATCATACATTTTGACCTAATAACCCCAAAATATTCACACTCATGTAGAAAGTCAATTCCGAAGTGTATAATTACATGGAGAACTTCTTCAATGGGGTACAAACACACAGCAGGGTTGAAAGAGAAAACTAGTCTCTTAAACCACCCTCCACAATCTGGTTAAGTACCAACAACAATCATCCCCCACCAACCACACAAACATACACACAGCCATCCGATTGTAAAAGGAAAACACTCATGAAAGCTCAAGGAGAAGGAAGCCATTTACTAAGACCTGAACATCTCTTTAAAAATGCCACAAGGCTTACCATTCATTACAAGCAGAATGAAAGGGCCGTTGAAGCCCAGAGACGCAGGTGGTAGTCTGCAGTGAACGGTTCTGAAGTTGCACCAACATGTCCTGGACCTCCCAGTACATGTAGCATGACTAGTTCGTGTTGTATATGTGGTGACCAGAAATGACATTCTGCAGTGTGCTTGAAGGGAGGGGGCTTTGGAGCTGGAGCAAGCCTGGTCCTGTGGCCAACTTTGACCCACAAGTGGTTACCTCCTGGAGACGCAAGCACTATGGCACTTGGTCAAATGAAGGTTAGCAGCGATTAGTAATCCAATTTGATGTGAATTTTCTAAGATACACTATCTAGATTTAAAAAGGGATTTTCTCATAAGAGCTACACTAGATGCACCGGATATTTTTCTTTACAAAAGTTCAAATTATTTAAATGTCCTTTAGCTAGGCAGTACCAACACTACAGTAAATTCAATTGCCACTGCTGCCTCTATATCAAAGACATGAATAATCCACAAAAATCGTACCCAATTTCAATTTTACTGCATCATTTGCGTGACATTTGTATTCTGCCAACGTCTTCTCCATAGCATTGATTCCTGGGGGGATAAAAAGGATCTGTTTAAATGTAAAATACTTAATGTGCTAAAGTTTTAATACACTGCTCACAATTCGCTGAACACAAAACAAAGTTCAAAATATGTTGAAAACATTCTTCGCAATAAAACATGCCATTTAGATAACAGGATAAGGTTTACATTGCATCAATTACGATCAGTGAGTAGAGGCTGCATCATTGTATGAGAGAAAAAAAATCTAGTCACATCATTCAAGGAGACAAAAAAAAATACTTGGGTCTCAAACAATTTCAAGGAAATCATACCCTGGCCTAGTGTATAACTGACATGTAAGCAAACTAAAGTCATCACGTCTGCCTCATTGCACTTTTAAAATACTATGTAACACCAGGAATGGAATTACAACTCCTAGCAATTAATGGGCTTCCCTACAGCATTAAACAGTCTCCTATAGACCCAGCAACACCACAAATTATCCTTACGGGAAATAACTACACAACGGAAAAAAGGCACCTGTAGAGGTTTGTGCTGGTTTAACTAAGACTAATAGTACCGATGATGATCATCGAAGAGGAAATTTAACACTTGCAATGGAATGAAGTTCAAAGCTTAAGACTAAACGAAACGTCTCAAGGGCAGCAGTGCTCTCAAACTTCCACTAGCGGAACAGGTGAACAAACCACAATCTTCTCAAGAATATCCTGCAGACAGCAACAGACAAAGGGAAGATGTAGGAGGGGTCTATGCTCTCAGTATACCCGGACTATCCCAAAGAGGTTGTGGAGAAAATAAGAGCCTTCAAGGAAGCAAAAACTATAGCCAGGAAGAAAAGGATACAAGCTATTTTGGTAAAGTCACCCACAGAGGTTTTTTAAACAACGACATAAGGAGCACCGAAAATCCACAATAGGCCATGCAGTGGCTCAAGTGGGTGCCTTTCAGGATTGATTCAGATTAGAAGCACGTTGTCCCTACTGCTGATGTTTGATGTTTATTGCTAATATTTAAACTAATATTGCTGTTTTTTCAATTTGTTTCATGATAATGTTTATTCAAATATTTTTTTTGTAATGATTCATTTACAACAGTAGCAAGTTGAATTTCCCAAAACACTTATTTGACGGTTTCTGAGGCGTTGTGCTCCTCAAGCCCTGCTGCCTCGTGCTGTGGTGCAGGTCCCCTTTCTAGCCAGTGTGCTGAAAGCGGAACTCAGCAGGTAGGAGTGTAGGCTGGGGAGGTAGGTCCTTTCCTCTGAAAGGAAGTGGTTGGGTGTGGTACATCGAGTAGTTTGTCTTTTAGTCAGTCGAGCAGTGCCGCAAAATCTAAGCGCCTCAGTGTGACACAAGCGTTATCACATGTATGGCGAGGGATTCCCTCTGGAGGATGACGGGGAATGGCATGTGTTAGCCACCGCACATGCCTATAATATGGGCTGATACAATCTACAGGACAATGTTGGTGCGACCGATGGCGCCTCACTCGGGCAGGCGGCTGTTTTGGGTCAGACCGCAGTTTATTTGCTGAACCTCTCTCAGGTATCAGAGCAGGGCATTGAGTGATCTCTGTGGAGGGTGATGGAGTTGTGCACAGCGTTTTGATGGTAGTCTGCAGTGAACAAAAGCAATGACCCTTGAATAAACATTTTTGTATTTAATCAATACAAGGATATGGTGCATGAAGTATGAAGAGGATGATTGAGTAGATGGCTTTTTAGAATTTTTTTACTATATTGTGTATTGTACTGTATGCATCAAGTTATACGACGCATTGCAAGGCACAAAGCACTTTAGTTTTTTCTTCGTGTAATACGGTCATGTACATTTCCCTTCTGTACGTGCTTCAGATACATTTAAATCAAATTAAAATATATTTTTGCACACTAACAGATTGAGTGCTTTCGCAAAATTGTTGTAACAATTTAATTAAGACAGGCATAACCCTTACCCAAGCATCTGAAACAACCCGACCCAGTGACATATTTGTTAGTTTAGGGTTAACCTGTAGATGGGTTGTTAAAGACTAGAGGGAATATATCACTCCCAGTTTGTGTCTTGAACCATTTCATAACAATGCATTAATCAATGTACAATACATGAAAACAACGGTGCAAACCCTTCTACTATGCACCAATTCAGAACAAATTTAAGGAAAGTAACAATGAAATAAATCAAAACCACGAGCACATATATATATAAATGCACAAAACCCTTTGACCAATTTACTCTCCAACAACAACTGCTTACATACCTCGCCCTCTTCTCAATCACATCCTCACTATTATGCAGTGGCCATATTAAGAGGTTCCTAAGATTCACCATAGATCTATCAAAGGTGAGGCAGGTAGGAAAGCATAGGAAATACTGTGAGACATGTTCTCCTGCCGCTCTTCTTTACGAATCGGTCCACTGAGTATGCCTCAGTATGAGATGGAATTTCTGTATCACATAATATACTAATGATAAGAATTAAGAAGCGTGGTGCAGAGACCAACAGATTCCGATCCTTAGTCGGGGGAATGACAGTTGATGCTGTACATATTGTATGCAGCATTGTACAGTCTTAGTGGGGATGGAATTCTGCATGTCTAGGAGGCTATTTAAACCAGTATATCCAGGGCGAAAGGGCTGGATTCACCAATACTCTTGTATTATGTGCTGCAATACGCATAATATACAAGAGAGCAGCATAATCTACACCACATTACTCATGTTCACAATTTTATCTCCGAGCCGGCAGTGACTGCGCTGCGCTCCTTTACTGTACCAGACATGAACTCCAATATGGCCCGTTTCAGCATGTAACACGTGACTGCGTATGGTAACGCATTTCTTGGCTGATTTACATAGTTTAATAGCTCGTCTGTCTAGGAATGTTGAATGAACTAGATGCTGGGATCTTGTTTTGAGAGGTCTTGCTGGGGGCATAGATGTCGAACAGTGTTCCACAACTGCATATGCACCGAACTTCGGCTTCGAGTAAGTATTCAGCCTCCGGCCGAATAGTTTCTTTGACATTCTCATTTGAATACAATGCAACATGAACTCAGAAAGACAAATATAGACTTCAGTTTGCAAAACTGAATAGAATTAGGACAGACAAATTGCTATCACACAGCTGAAAAATCTCTTATATTTTAATCTGCTCTTTACGGTGTGTTTTGCTACAGATTCTTAGACAAAAGGTGCTCATCTTTTATACTTAGCCTGCAACAATACAGGAACTTTTTTATTTGGCGTATGTTTATATGCAATGTGCACTTTTTTCAGTTGGAAAAAACAAACAAAGAAATGTGCATAGATATTTTCAGTTCCTGTCATGTCACTTCCCATTGTGTACGTCATAGTCCCCCCTTTTCTTTTTTTAAGGACTTGAGTCCTGAGTTTAACATTATCTGATATTTTATCAGGAACGTAAGTTGCATAGGTTTGTGTGTTGGCGAGAAAGAGTGGCTAGGATAAGTGAGCAGAATTTGTTTGGGTGTGGTGAATAGATTTCCTCTTGACTTGTGTCCTGCATGAGCCGACATGAACCATTTTATACATTTCTATGTGAGCTGCAAAGAAGTTTCGAAACTCGACCGCATCGACTTTGCAACTGGATAGAGAATGCAATGCATTTGATTCACAAAGGTAGTCCTTTTGCATTTGTGAAGCCTCCTACTTTAACTGACAATGAATGTGCAACAATCTTCTGTACATTAGGTCCCTTCATTTTGGTTAGATCTGCTTTATTTCTGGTTTTTATACTTTAAATAAAGATGTTACATTAATTACAAAGAAGAGAAATAAAAGTAGAGAATCCATTTAAAATGGTGCTTTATTTGTTTTTTAATAAGTATTTTTTTAAAGTTTGAAACCTGATTTATTAGATAAAGCAACTATTCGGTATTTGGCCGAATACTAAACATGCTATTCGGTACAGCCCTGATATGGAGGGGTGTTTAACGGATGGTGCAAAATGTTGAGCTTGCAAGTCATCTACTAATGGCAACGCAAGTTGAGAACAGGGATACTTCAATTATACATTCAGTATGTTTAATGGCTTTTTAGGAGCCGGGTTATCAGGGAGGGGATGGGGTTAGGGGTAATCAGAGCGCAATCAAGGCTGCGGAGCCTTCTGTAGCCTGGTGTTTGCAGGTATTTTAGTGGTTCTTGTTTGTCTATCATGGTCTTTGTCTGGTTAAGTGTTTGGCTGGGGAAACAGCACATTAAAAATGTCCGTTTGCATTAAGCAAAGTTTGAAGGTAATTTCCTGGAACATAAATGGAACAAATAACACCAACAAAAGAAGAACAAGTTACTTACCCATGGTAACGTTCTTTCGACTGGGTGTTCCTCATTTTATGATCTTACCATATCCAGCTTGAGCACATTTTCTTTTCTAGCAGAGGGCGCTGCGTGTCGATGCCCGTTGACTCGATGTCCTTCGGAGGTCTACGTCTAGATGTCGACGTCATTGATGGTATAAAGCGCACGCAGAGACGGTTGGCTTCAGTTCTGTTTTTAAAGCATGTATAGGATATCCTACACCCAACAGTTATTCCTCCTGAAAAAGCAAAGACTGGGATCACATGGAAAATTCTACTGCACGGCAGGCTGGGATGGGCATTGAGGAATACATGGGAGGAACATCCAGTCGAAAGAACGTTACCATGGGTAAGTAACTTAATTCTTCAAATGGATTGTGTCCTTCCACGTATTGCTCATTTTAGGATTAACTCCCAAAGCAGGGAATGTATTCCTGGAAGAAGGAGTCAGAATTTTCAGACTCCTAATAATTTAGGGGATCCTTCATAGGTCTGTCTGCACAGAATGTAGCACTGCCTTTCCAAATAAACTTTCCCGGCTTGAGGAAGTGTCCAGATTATAGTGTTTGGTAAAAGTGTGCAAGGACGGCCATGTGGCTGCCGCACAAATCTTTAATTGGGACACCCCTCTGTAATGCAGAGGAGGTAGCCATTCCCCTGGTTGAATGAGTTCTAAGACCGTCCAGGGGATCCTTTTTCGCTAATCTGTAGCATTCGGATATTCCTAAAATTATCCATCTTGACAACGTTTGTTTAGAAATTGCCATACCCAACTTGTGGCCCGTGTAACCTACAAATAGTTGGTCATTGCGTCTTATTTTGGACATCCTGGAGATGTAAAATGTCAGTGCATGGCGTGGATCAAGCCGGTGTAACTTCTCTTCCTTTTATTGGGGAGGAGGTGGTCCAATTCCACCGCACTCACCATTCCCGAATTAATATACCTTGTAGGCGTGCAATGCGATATAACAGACATAGGCACGTATAACAAAATCCATAGACTTGTTTTAAGACTCCATTTTGTACCGCAGTCGACACCATCTTTTACTAGGCCCATAAATCACCGCCCTGCGGAAAGCAGCCCTCCCAGCACCTGCACAGAGCCCAGAACACTAACCCCTTCCACCCGCCAGCTCCGCACAAGACTTGTTCCCACAGAAGCCTGGCGATTCATTTGTTGCAAACAGTTCAACATCACATCCTCAAAGTGTCCATTCCGCAGAACGTGATATCAGAGCAGGCCTCAGTGCCAGAGCCCAACCATCTCCATTAAACTGCCCGTGCCCCCTCGACCCCCACCCAGTCGGACCAGAACCCACTAGTGCTGACCTCAACTCCTTTCATATAGATACCCATCTGACCTGGCATCACCCCAACGACACCAGAACCTCCAACGTACTAATCCTGCACCGCAACATATTGTCTAGAATCAACACTTGCCCACAGATACCAGAACGATAGACTGTAGATCATATCTTGGGGTGGGCACCTTTGTGTGGGGGATAAAAGCATCAAAAGCATTGCAGAGAATAAAGGTTGAAATGTCACTAAATTAGTTCATTTGACATAAGCACCCCTATTCATACAAGATTTTATGTAAACCATTATTCTCGCATTATCAGTTCCTGTTATATTTAGTTAGATAGATTTGTGTCTTGTTTTGCCCCGACCTTCACCGCGAAGATGAGCCCAGCTGACCCACGTGTCACCGGAGCGACACCAGAGCAGCAGCCAATCCAACAGGGCCATATTGTATAGAATCAACTATCATTCTGTTTCTCCAATTATCCAGATTTTTGTACCTATATCCCCTCGTCAAAAATGACGTGTTTTGTCCTTGTAATGTGCTGCCCATGTATTGTTTGGGAGAGCGATCTCTTGCAGCAGAGTTCTTTGCTTGCATTATATAAAGTTTGTTATACTTGTAATTTATCTCTGAGCTTCATTCCCCTGATGGGGCGCATCCTCATTATTTGATCTATTGAATATTACGTGTTACACCGAGTGTGTGCCTTCATTTGGTGACCCCTTTGACGTGATATTCCTCGAGACCCCTGTACCTGCGGGGAGATCCAGGGCCTCTACTGTAAGCCCACCCCCACCTATGGCTGACCAGTCCCCAAAAAACACATAAAAAGAGCTAAAGCTAAAAAGAGAAGGTTTTTACATGGGTTACGGCTTTACGAATACCCCGCTGCTCGTCTGAGCTGGGTGCGGCAAGAAGGGGGAGGCCCAGAGATTTTGTATAGACCGTGAACAGAGGCTCTTGGAAAAAAACGGGCATGCAAGTATAAATTGCAATCGAACACAAACTAAGGGGGAATATAGAGCAGTGAGAGAGGAACACGCAATGGCTGAATATGAATGACTTTCTTTGAACAAAGCGCTTTCTTTTTATGGCCATTAGGTTTTGGAGGTTAAAGAAGTAAAAGAAGTGATGTAGACGAGACACGGGAACCTAGCTCCAAAAAGGGAGTGGAAGACGGCACCGTAATGCACTGTCCCGCCCAGTGCGGGTAAAGAAGTGGAAATAAAAAAAGTAGGAGCCTGTATAAGTAGACGGCTCGGCAACCAATAGTGGTTATTTTAGTTCATTATCTTTTTTTTAAAACTTATTTTTGACAGTGACAGCAGAGGTTTACAGTAGGCACATACATGAAGGCAACAAATATGTATAACAGGTATATTGTAGAGCAACACATTGTTCACAATACATTCGACATAGCAAGGTCATCAAATCGTCACATGGGAGGAGGGAGATAAAAGGTTCATGACGTAGGGGTTGTGCCTGGTGGGGCAGGGGACACTCCGGACCACTGTCACTTTGTTAAGATACGTATTAAATTCAACCCAGATGTTCTTAGGGGGGGAGGGGGTGGGGGTGGGGGTGGGGGTTATGGTCAGGTATTCTTCCTCACAGTTTCGTGACCAAGTGAGCAATCGCAGCCATTTCTGAAAGACCGGTGGGGGGAGGAGCTTCTCCAACTCTGGAGTATACATTTCTTGGCAATCATACAACTTATGTTCAGAAATTTAGCCAGACGTCTAGTGTCATCCGTTCTCCAAGCTCCAAACAAAACTGCTAAAGGATCAGCATCAACCGCAGTCTCAGTAATTACAGTGAGTGTTTCTAAAATGCTATCCCAAAATTCAGACAGTCTATTACAGGTCCAGAACATGTGTAAGTGATCAGCATGTTCCGCTCTGCAACGGGGGCAGGGGTGCACAGTGGTGTGGGAGAACCTCGAAGTCCTATATGGAGTATAATACAACCTATTCAGAAGTTTGCATTGCATGGCGCGGTGACGGAAATTGAGGAGACTTTTTTTGTGTGTAGGCACATTTCCCCCAAGAGACCATCTGATATTTCTAGGCCCAGTTCGGTTGCCCATTCATCGCGTGCCCCGAGAGCTTGAGTCGGGATAGTGTCCTGCAGGATCTTATATAGTGAGGACACGACACCTCGGGCGCCACCAGAGTTAGCAATATATGCAATCGTCGGATCATCTGGGGGCTCATCTGGGAATGAGGGCCATTTAGTGCAAAACGCGGCCTGATGTCTATAGTATTGGAGGGTCTCTAAGGCAGATCTGGTGTGCCCTTATTTCCATGTTTGGGGGGTCAATGAACCTGCCCTCGGGGAAGAAGTCAGACAGCGCCTGGTATCCCAGCGCCCCCCAGTGTCAGGCCAGATCAGTGTCATGCGTGGGTTCCAGGCCTGGGAAGACCCCCACCGGGAGCCATTTATAGTATGGGGAGGACTCCGATGTCGAATATAGCAGGCGTGCCCAAGCATGAATGGTCGCGTTGATTGGATCTATAGGAGAGTCAGGTGTGTAATGCTAATGCAGTATGAGGGACATTATGTTGATGCCAGCGGCTGCCAGTTGCTCCAGTTTGACATGCGGACCCGCTGGAGAGCCAGGGTACCAGTGCGTAGCGTGTTGGGCCTGGGCCGCAGTCCAATACAGTATGAGATCCGGAGCCGCGAGTCCCCCCATTTGTATGGAAGCGTCATGTCTGTCCACTTCTTGCGCACAGCGCCAGAGTGCCAAAGGAACTGTGTACATAGTGTGTGTAGTTTGGTAAAGTACTCCCTCCCGGGCCATATTGGTACGTTACTGAAAGTGTAAAGCAGCTTGAAAGTAGGATCATTTTAATAAGAGAAAGCCGACCTGCAATGGATAATGGAAGAGTGCGCCGCCGTGAGATTTTAGTCTCGACTGTTTGAGCTACCGCCAAATAATTATCGGCAAGCAAGGTGGATTTGGTTAGGGATATCTGGACACCCAAATATCTGACAACGTCCGGGGACCAGCGAAGGGGGTATTCGGTGGTGGGTTGTTGGGTAGATTTAGTAAGTGGGAAGATCTCAAACTTTGAATAGTTAATTGTAAATCCAGAGTGGGTGCCGATACGAATGATCTCTCTCAGAATGGGGTCAAGATGGGATGTGGGATCGCTGATGTACAGTAGGACATTGTCCGCATAGAAGGATATAATTTCGGGGTTATCTTTCATTCTTATTCCCTTGCGGGCATGGTGTGCTCGGACATAGTCCACCATCGGCTCTATTGCTAGAGCAAAAAGGATCGGGGAGAAGGGCATCACTGTCGAGTACCCCTGAAGAGTGTAAAGAGATCAGATGTCAGTATTAGCTCTTACTTGCGCCACAGGGGAAGTGTATAGTAGTTTGATGAACCCAATCATGTTTGGGCTGATGCCCATTGTCTCAAGCACCAGCCACATATAGCTCCAAGAGACCATGTCAAAGGCCTTCTGAGCATCCAGCGTGAATGCCACACTTGCACGTCCTGGTCTAAATGGGACATAACATTAAACAGTCTTCTGATATTGTGGGAGGTGGATATCCGAGGGACGAAGCCTGATTGGTCTTCATGGACCAGATACGGCATGATGGGCAGAAAACGATTTGCTATGATTTTTAGCAAAGATCTTTGTATTAAGTTTCATAAGGGAGAGAGGTCTATACAACCCACACTAGTCGTCAGGTTTACCAGGCTTGAGCAGTACCGTGATGACAGCTTCACGCATGGAAGGGGGAGGATAAAAACACAGTGATTTGTCCCATACTTCAAGCAGCCTAGGGGCCAATATGGTGACGTGCTCTTGGTAAAATATGGTGTGAGCCAGTCAGGGCCCGGTGCCTTACCTTTGGGTAAGTCTGAAATGGCTGTTACTATCTCGTCCAATGTGATTGGGGAGTCCAACTGGTCCCGGGTAGGGGAGATCTCTGTAGTGGGGATCTGGTCAAGAAGCTCACGCATGTGTTCGGTATGTTCGGCAGGCTGGGAATAGAGGAACCTGTAGAATTCGGCAAACGTATCTAAAATGTGTTGGTCAGCCCACTGTGCGTTGCCATGCTCATCTTTGATGGAAGTAATTTGAGTTCGGCCAGATTCCCTTCTTATTAGTGCCGCTAATGTTTTCCCCGGTTTGTCCCCCTCACCATATTTCCTGGCGGCCTGTGGGCGGCTAAAGTATTGGACTTAGTCAGTGGCAAGTGCATTATATGACTGGAGTTCATCGCTGATTCAGGAGAGTATGGCAGGGTCAGCACCAGTGGAGCACTGCAGCTCTAACTGCTTCAGTTTGGCTTCAGAGCGACCGAGGGCGGCTGATAGCTTTCAGTACCCCGGCCTCCCGGGAGATGGACATTCCCCTAATATACACTTTGAAGGCATCCCTCCTAACCGCAGCTGACGTGCCCTGAAGAGAGTTGTGCTCAAAGAAAGATTCAATGTCAGCCAGTATTTCAGCCTTGAACACAATGTCTTTGAGGTCCTCAGATTTAAAAACGCCAGGCGCTGAATGTCGGGATAGGTATTCCCAGCCCCACAGATAATGTAATTGGAGCATGGTCTGACAATGCGCGAGGCAGGATCAGGGACCCCTCCACTCTGCCCATTATTTCCCTTGACACCAAGAACAGGTCTATCCTGGACGAGCTGTCGTGAACAGACGAGTAGTAGGTATATTCCCGCTGCTGGGGGTGCAGTGTCCTCCAGACATCGCAGATGTTAAGTGTCTTAATATGGCCATGTAACCTGCGTGCAGCACTGGACAGGGCTCGGGGAACAGTACCCGTTCTGTCCAGAACATTATCCAGGATAAGATTCAGGTCTTCCCCCGCCATATAATCTGAATTCCTACCTAGCCCAGATGTATGGTAGTTCTAGAGTCAAAGAACTCCGGAGAGTCTACGTTGGGGCAGTAGGTGTGAACAAGTAAATATTCTTTGTTAACCAGTGTACAGTGGAGTATAACATAGCGTCCTTCAGGGTCTGTGTAGCTTTTATGTAATATAAATTTAAGTGACTTGTGAATCATCGTTCGCACACCCCTGGCTTGGGTGGAATAGGAAGTGAAGAATCTAGTGGAGCCCCATGCCGGGGCTATGGTCCTTGAGATGTGGCCATTGGAGTGTGTCTCTTGTTGAAATAGTACCTTACAACTATGCATATTGGCATAGGCCACGATTTTACGGGCCTTGGTATGATTGCTTAATCCCCGGATGTTCCAGGACATTGTCACTGAAATGTCTACCGTCATAGACATGTAATCCTGTAATACATGTTTTAGTGGACATCCCAGACCCAGCAATGATGTGCGCTTCCAAAGTTGGAGTTGAAGATGCGGTCATGGCCCTTCAATGCGCTTGCCTTGCAACCTCGTGTGCCTTTTTTAAATAACACCCCATTCCCACCCACCTCCCTCACCACTAACCCGAGATTAGCAGTGTGAACATCACCCACCCTCAACAGACAGCTGAGCATTCCCCCAACTTGGCCCAACGCGTCCGAGAGCCCAACTGGGGCTAACCCACAATAGAGGTGTATCCAAGAACAGTGCAATTGCAGTGGGGTGCGCCGTTGCCGTGCACTAGCACGCTTGGAACCGAATGGTTCCGTTACAAAAAGAACAGAGTTAGCGGTCGTGTAGTACATGCCCCTGCATCTTTAGATGGGAGACTGGGTCCTGTCGATGAAATATTAGAACATTGCGTTTTAGGCAACAATAAACAGTGATTGTGAAATGATAAACAGATCAGTATTACATTAGTTCAGTAGTGTGCATCAACAGGATGCTAGGCGAGATGTGGTCAGCGGAGCAGTGTAGCAGGGCAAGAAAGAAAGCGGGGTAAACTGTAGTTAAGACCAGTGACTGGTAATATTCTTGGTTCACATATAGGTATTACATGTAGAGGATACGTGCAAGCTTAGCGTTCAATCATGGCCCATGAGGTTGCCAGCGGGAAGTTGTATGGGGACGTGTGCTTCTATGAATTTCTCCACTTCAGATGGCACCGTAAAGAAATACGGTTTGTTGTTGAATGTGAACTTCAAGCGTGCGGGGAACAATATGGCGTAGGGGATGTTCCTCTCTGAGGAGTTTTTTTTAACTCCGAGAAATTGGCGACGCTTCTGCTGCACTCCGGTTGAGAAATTGGGAAAAATTCTGATCACTTGCAATTCCATTCTGAGTTCTCCCTTTTCACGTGCGAGACGGAGAATCTGGTCACGGTCTTTAAAGCTTAGAACCTTCGCAATAATAGGCCTTGGGAAGTCTCCTGGTTTGGGGCGCGGTGACAGCACTCTATGGGCCCTTTCAATGGTAAAGAAGGGGGACATGTCCAGATTGCCCAGTAGTTCTTTTAAAAGGTTAACAGCCAGTTCGAGCCGGCCCTTCAGTGCATTCTCCGGGACCCCAACAATATGTATATTATTTCTCTGCGATCTAGATCACCACATTTGGCCTTGACTGATTTCATATCGGTGACCAGAGAGGACACAGTGCACTGCAGTGCAGCAATATTGTCCTCGTTAGTTCCGACCCTGCTTTCAGCTTCCGTGATTCTCGTTCCCTGCTGGTCTAGTTTGGCCCCGAGAGATGCCACATTAGCTTTGATGTCCAGCTTTTCATGGAAGGCTGCAAAGTTCCTAGCCATTGATTCCATCATAACCGTCAGGTCTGTGGCCGGTGCCTCAGCGGGGGGCGTGTCGTCCACCTGATCTCCCTATGTATGGGCCGAGTCAGACCTTGGGGTAACTTTAGCGAATTTGTCCATGGCTCCAGATTTGTTAGTGTTCCTGGATCTGTTGGACATCATGGAGGTTGGTAACTGAGCGCACAGTGCTCAGGGAGGGGTCACAGGTGGGTATATTTAACCAGGAGGCCGTGTGACGAAGAGGGAGGGAGGAAGTTCAATCACAAGCACCTCAGTTGGGGAGACGAGGGTTGATGAAGCAGCTCAGTGGTCTCAGCATTTGCGTGGACAACCTTGGGCAGGGGCGGTAAGGCCGCAGGTGTCAGGGAGGTGCGGCTATAATGCCAAAACCGTACCACTGCAGTGAATGTAGCTAGGCCACAGGCAGGTCACAGATTCAAAGCCTCAAAAAGGATGGGCAATACGAGCGCAAGGTCAGAGAAGCTTGTACTGGGAG
Source organism: Ambystoma mexicanum (assembly GCF_040938575.1). NCBI lineage: Eukaryota > Metazoa > Chordata > Amphibia > Caudata > Ambystomatidae > Ambystoma > Ambystoma mexicanum. The sequence goes on along the minus strand of NC_090931.1, from coordinate 979,158,541 downwards.
CAGCAGTTTCCTCTTTTTAATAGTTAATGCGAACAATGCCAAGTGGTCTCACCCGGCCACTCCAGTGCAAAGATACCAAGCCAACAGGCGAATACAAAGGCCGGGGGAGGACTTTGAAGTGGTAGGCTCCTGTTGTTTGGAGTAGCACACCAGACAATTATTCATCAACAGGGCACAGTTCTGTAAGGCGAGAGCCTACGTTGCCAGGGGGCAGGGACCTGAGAAGGCAGTACTAGAGAGGTGAATGGAGGACAAGTGGAGCTTTGCACACCAATGACACAACCAGACTGCAAATGTGGTGACTGGGGCGAAGTTATTGTGTGTTGTTGATGTGTCAGAGCCTCAGAGTCACAGAGATCAGCTGCCGCTAGGGGATGGTGGTCAGCAGGTAGGCTAGAGGGGGATCAGTGGGGGTTGACGTGCAGCCGCCCCCCCCCCAGCTCCTCACCTGAAGCGCGGCCTGCGATTTAGGCCGTGAGTAGCCAGATCCTCAAGTGGCCCACGGGAGCCACCTGCTGTGAGCGTGCAGTGCACCCAGGCCTGCGAATGCGGCCGCACGGCTCGGAGGGCCAGGGGACGCGCCGCACCAACAGCAGCACTGAGGCGCGGATGTGGGATAATTGGGTCCCCTTCACGACACCAGGCTCAGCCGGAGGAAGGGCCAGTTCTATTGCTGCCGGGCGGCCTCAGTGGAAGCGAGGGGGCAAGGGCCAGTGCAGGCCAGGACAGCCAGCAGCTCCAGAATCCAAACGTAGGCTTCGTGAGGAGGCAGCACCGCCCGCGGCAGCTCCAGATCAAAAGGCACAACACGCGTATCACACGCGACGCTGGTCCCCAGGCAGTCGCAGCAGACAGCTCGAGCAGGCGGCCGCCGCAAGCCTCGATGGCGAGCGGGTCCAGGCAGACTTATGTGCCGCTCGGGGCTGCCGCGCATCTCCACACCCTCGAGGGCCGGCTCAGCACAGGGGCAGGCCAGACGAGCAGTTCGTTGGCTTCCGAGGTCCGATTTGTACCCAAATTTCGCCGGCACGTAGCCCCAGATATCAGCCAGGCAGGGGGGCAGGAATGAAGACGTGGAAGAATAGCAGACCGCAGATTTATTCGGATCAAAAGCAGCCGTGCTCGGAGCTAAAGAGCTAGGCAGCCATCTTGACGGCTGCTCAACAGCGCCCCCATTTTAGTTAATTATCTTAGCATCTTTTCTTACAATTGTGGAGGTAGGCCCAGGAATGGCAAAGTGACGTGAGTGTTGGGAGAGTGAATGTGACTAGGCTCTGACAGAAGAGGGAGTGCGGGGGGGAGTATGTTTCATGTTTTTCTGTTCCTAGTATTGTCAGGAATAGATCAATGCATATTGTGTTATGTTTGCTATCGTACAATGCATTTGTGTTGCAACGTTTAGGAGGGAGAATCTGAGGTTCTATTCACTATCTTTAGAGGAAAGGTCCAAATACAGCAAGAAGGGCGAGGAGTAGCCAGATCGCTTGCTAGTAGTGAAGAGATAGTTATAAGCAGGGAGAGACATCTAGAATGATGGGGCCTGACACTCCCCTGTCCCGCATTTGTAAGCAGCTCCCCTTGTATAGTGAACACATTAAAGAGTATCATGAACAGTGGGTGAATGAAACCCAGGGGGATGTGCGGGGGTGGGGGGACTATCTCACGCTTGGGCGGAAGAGGGGTCTTTTGATAAGGGGACACTAGAACACCTATCCACTTATCTGGCTGTAGAATACAAGGGAGGGCAACTCCAAAGCAGGAGGGAGATATTGGACTTATGGAAAATGTTTAAGGAAATGCCCATCACAAGTAAAAAGGAAGGTAAGGGAGTAGAGGATACATGAGCAGGGGAGGAAAAAGAACAGTCAAAATAACAGGAGAAAGGAGAAGAACCCAAAGATATACCCACTGCTCACAAGGGCCGCAGAAGGGTATGTAGACCCAATATATCAACCAGGAAGCACCACACCAAGTGCTCCAGGCACAGCCCTACCCCCTCCCTATAACCGGTCTACTACAGCCACTCCAGCTAACACAGGACTGAGTACACAGGATCTAGAATGCCACACAAACAGAATTGACCCGATTGCAAGCAATGTGTGAAGGGGCATGAGTAGTAGAAGGAGGGCCCCAGATCATGGGAAGAACATCACCCGTCCCCAGAAAGGAATGGAAGGCAGGAGATTTCCTATTTCGAATAGATAATACACCCATACGAGCAGTACAAGTGGAAAGTGAGCGGGAGGACAACAGCGGAGGGTATGACACAGTGGCTTCAGTGAGGGACGAGGAATAGTGGAGTGACTGACAGACGAGGAGGAGTAGTGGGAGAGATACAGCAGGTGCAATGGGCCTGCCCTAGAAGGAGCGAGACATGGGAATGGAAGCTCAGAAATAGAATGGGGAGGATTGCCTTGGCGAAGAAGAAAGCAGTCAAAGGGAGTACAGGGAAGACCAAATCAAAATTACAAATGCCTTTCATACACAAAGGAGCAGGGAGACCCCATTATGTGCCCTGGGCGCAGATGGACAAAAAGTAACCTTCTCAAATCCCTCCTCCTGCTCACAGCGGGCACGAGGGAATGGATTTATGCCTTCGAAAAGAACACTGCTGTTATGCCCTTGGCTATAGGAAAAGCCTTCTAGTATCTGCAGTAGGAGATCAAGCAGACTGTCTGGGCGAAGGCGGGTTCCCCAGGAGTAACAATTGGGAATGACACATGATGGGGCATCATTTAACAATGTCAGGACAAGAGTATGGGATGCCCTGTGAAGGACCTTCCCCAACACCCCCGATTTACATTCTATAATGCAGTGCACTATGGGGTACAAGGAAAAGGCTGTGCAGTACATTCTTCGGGTGCAGGAGATGTGGAGGGCGGAAACGGGCACAGAGTGGGATGAAAATACATCCCTATTTTACTTGATAATTAAACAAGGCATCCTAAAGGAAGTGCAGAAGGCCATTGACAAAATAGCTGGGATAGAAGCCAAGGGCTGGCCTGAAATACAGAGCATTATAAATACATCATTGCAGGAGGATCAATAAAGGAAGAAATAAACTAAACAGAGAACATTAGCTGAAGAACCAAAACTAGTACAGAGTGAACTGGTGAAGATTGCTGCAGTAAAAGCGCAGTACTGCCCTCAGATCCAACAGGGGAGGAGGGAGGCATCTCTGTGGCTACACAAGCTAGAATGGCCACAATAAACGGGCAGGAGCAGTAGGGAGGAGAATACATGGGACCCCAATGGCAAGGAAGACCGGCAAGAGGACGAGGTGGGTTTCGGGGGACAGAGGAGGGGGGTATGGAGGGCAAGGACCAAAGGGGCGGGGGGAGGGCCCGGACAGTGTTAGTCATGCAGGAGGTGGGGCCATTTCTCGAGGGAATGCCGCAACAGGCAAGGGGGCAATTATCAATACACCCATGGATACAACAATCAATCACATTGCGGGCACACACACCCGGGTAGCCCATATGGCCTTCCCCAAGGAAATTACGAACAAGACGACCAGTCAATTAGACCAATACCACGATATAACACCCTCCGAAACCCCCCACATGCCATGCAATCACAGCCAACCCGCCCTAACTAAATGGCCCATCGGCATAACAACCCTTTCGCCACCACCCCAAACAGAGTGTCGGCACCCTACCAAGGGGCCTGTGTACTCAATGACAATATTTTCTCTTGCCCAGGAAAAGACACCCACCCCGACTAGGACAGCCCACAGGGAACACTTGGCAGTCATCAGTGTGCCACGTTCCTACTTACACAGATATGCAACAAGTGCCCCCTCACTTATGGACCACTAACCCACATGCTCTAGAGCTTTTGAGAGGAGTGACCCCTATATAAATCACGCTGAAAACGGTGGCAATACTCCCCAGAGTGAAGCAATACCCATCGTCTCGAGAAGCAGAGGAGGGGATTCAAGAAACAATACAAGCTCTCTTACAACAAGGCATAATTGTCGCCTCCAATTCGCCATGAAATATGGCGTTGTACCCAATTAAGAAATCAATGCGGGTTTAGGGGGGGGGGTCGTGGCGTATGGTCCAGGACCTTCGCCGACTTAACGACATATGCAAAAAGAGTCCCCACTTGTCCCTAATCCTGCGTCCATTTTGTGTAGCATCCCAAAGCATGCCACCCATTTCACAGTAATGGATCTTAAGAACCCCTTTTTCTCGGTGCCCCTTCACCCAGATTCACAATAGCACACTGCCTACACACTATGGGGGGGAGGAGATACGAACACCGCAGACTGCCTGAGGGCTACTGTCAGGGAGAATTCTCTGTTTAGCCTGAATTTCTTAACCTAGTGAGTACCCTAGCAGCTTTGCTGGATTTCTGGAGTTTGTTTTTTTTCTCCTGCCAAGAATGAGACTTTTTCTCTCACTCTTAGGCATGATTTATGGTGTTCCTTTGAATGTTAATGTGTTTCATGGGCTATGGGGTCTTTTACTCCATAGGGTCTCATGTTTTTCTTATGTGTGTTACACAGCACCCTCCGTGCAGTAACACAAGGGCGTCATAGTGACCCCCCCCAACATAGACTCCATACCCTGGGACTGACTACTGTCTCCCAGGGCATGTAAAGTCACCATTGGCTTTGCTAGTCCCAAATTATGAACAGAAACCAGTACAAACCATCATATTGTGGACGTACTGGTCGGGGCAATTCGATTGCCCCGGGGTCTGTTGTTCGAGGGGGCACGTCTCCATCCGCCTGATCGAGTTTTGGCTGGTGGCAGTGGATACTACATTTTATATTCGACTGCAAATATATCTCTATGGGATTTTCCCATTGTTCGAGGCTACCAACTTTAATTATTTAATTCTTATAGCCTCGAACATACCGCCGGTTTATTTATTTAATATGAATTCACTGGTTGGTATTTTCTGCCAGAACTCGGTTTTCAAATGGCGTTTATGTTCGCCTCTGTAACTCCAAACCAAAGGTTGAGCCCTTTGTTCCACTTTTTGTTGGGCTTCTCCACAGAAGCCTCCAAAAGTGGTGCCACTTTGTCTGGGTACCACAGGGGATGTGGGAGGGGGTTTAGGCACCCTGGACTGAGTTACCTTGGTAACTCAAGGCGCACTCTGGTGTGATTGGCCCAAGTGGTGAGCCGGCCGGCTCACCACTTAGCATGTTTGATTGACAGCTAGGCTGAGTGAATGGGGGTGTGCTGCATAAAAGCAGGGCTTTTGGGTCTGGAACTTCAGACGTCACCACAGGACCTGAAAATCCGACGAGGGAGAAGCTGAGCCATCCTGCTACGACGACACCACCGGTGGAGCCCTGCTGAACCGACTCACCACTTCCCAACGACAGAGAAGATCTCCCGGCTGGAGTCTTCTTCCCCTGACTGGTGGGCACAACCAGTTTACCTTCTTTTTCTCACATCCCAGGACGTCTTGTGGTCGAATTGCCCGTGCCAAGCACCCCGGCAACCTGATAGCCACTTACCACTGGACCGCGGCTGGTTTCTTCCCTGGCAGTGCAACGGACTCCTGCTTTCCTCCCCGATGAGATCCTCTCCCCCCCCGGACGAAGCACCAACTTGCACCCGCTGCCAGGAACAACTGCCCCCGCTGGAGTATTCTCACCATTTTAAGGTACCGTGTCCGCCAGGCCTCCCTTTCTAAAGATTGCTACAAGTTAATAATAATCCCTTAACCTTCTGGACTGGGCTGGCCGCCTTGACCATCTAACTGGTCCCTTTCTTTTTGGTCCAACTCTTTCTGAACTTATTGCGAGACTTTTGGGCACTTTGAACCGTGTGACCTTGGACACATTTCGACCGGAGCCTCTTAAAGTGGGTCTGGCCTTGTAACTTTGATTTTACGGTTTTAACCTGCCTTCTTCTCCTACTGTGTTCTTCCGAAAGTGTTGGGATCTGTTTCCATCTTTGCTCTGCCTTTCTCTCCCTTTTAAACTGATTGATTAGAGTGCCATCTTCGTTAAGCGCTCACCGCTGTCTGAAAATAAGTGTAGCTTTACTTAAGATTTGTCTAACTAATCGTTGAAGGGAGTGTATATCTTTTAGTGACCGTGTTTTTGAACTGCTTGATATTAGTGCCAGTGTGTTTTATTAGATGTGTTTATAAATAAATAATTATATCTCTTACACCAAGCTCTGGTCAGTGTTTGCTTGTACTACTGTGTTCTTTTGACCTATTGCGAATACTCTGTATACTGCCTAACTCTTCTTGAGGGAAGTCTGATTGCTCAGCCACAGCTACCAAGTGAATCTGTGTGGTACAGACTGCTACCAAGTGGGTTTACTGCCAAACACCTGTAGTTTTAAATCTTTTGCAGTGGTCCGAGAGGGAACTGCACAGGTTTCTGCCTAACAGCTACTGCGACAGTCCCAGCATATTCAACAGGATTTTACACTAAGGCCTCTGCAATATTTAAGTCCCGAGCACCATCATTCAATACGTAGGTGACCTACTGGTTTGCAGTGACAGTGAAGAGAGCTGCCAAAGGGACTCAATAACTTTGTTATAGCTACTTGCCCACAAGGGGTACAAGGTGGACAAGAAAAAGCTACAGTATTGTTTAACTGAGATCCTGTACTTGGGCCAATTGATTTCCAAATATGGTAAAAGAGTAATACCTGACAGGGTAGCCGCAATTTGTGCCTCAGCAAGACCCCATACTGTGAGGGATATGCAAAAATTCCTCGGAATCTAATTATTGTAGAGCCTGGCTACTTGATTATGCGGCCTATTCCAAGCCGCTCTTAGAAGGACTCAAAGTAGCACAAAAAGCAGAAAATACACAGAGTAGACAACAGAAATGCAAACAGCTTTTGAAAATCTCAAATAACTGATCAGCACCGCACCAGTTTTGGCCACACCAGACTATGATCGGGAGTTCTACTTGTGTTCACACTCCAACGGAACACTAATGACAGCAGTGCTAACACAAAAGACATCCCTGGCCCACAAACCACTTGCATATTACAGCTGTACCCTCGATTCAGTGATGCAGGGCCATTTCGCTTGGTGGGAACAAGCTCTTGCAGCCGCCGCCTTTGCTATTGTAAAAAGCTCCACAATTGTCATGGGTCATACGTTAAGCACTCCCTGTTTGCCATTTGAGATCAAAATCCACACTAACCACCCAATGAGCATCAGCATATGAAATAATCATATCCAGCCCCAATGTCCATGTGGTGCATTGCAAAACTATAAATTCAGCAACCTTTATTACTGAACCATGCACTGCACAAGATACGCAAGAACATAACTGCACCACATACAAGGGGGAAGGAGATGACATTCCAAAAGCAAGGGAAAATGCATTAGAGGACGTAGAGGTGTACTTTGTAGATGGATCGGCCTCCATCTGTCCAGAAACAGGAGAAAAACATGTCAGGCAGCAGTGGCGAGATTAGAAGATGGGGAATATGAGGTACTAGTGAAGAAACGATTGCCCATGAATTTCTCTGCCCAAGCCGCAGAGCTAGTGGCACTGACCGAAGCACGCCACGCAGCAAAAGGATGTGCAGTAACAATTTATTCTAACTCAGTTTACGCAACCACCACAGTACATGCTGGGTTATCGAGATGGAGAAGGGGGTTTAGAAGAGCTGATGGGTCTCCGGTACAATACGTGGAGTTATTAAATAAATTGATCTAAGCCCTTGCAGAACCCTCTGTAGTAGCCCTGGTAAAATGCCAAGCGCACACTCATAACAAGGACGAAACATTAGGAAACGCAGCAGCAGACATCCACCAAATAAGCAGTTTATCTAGAGTTACCAACCACCACCGAATGCATACGAATAAACAAGAACCATCCAAAGGGGAAGGTTGCAGTGCATTACCCATAGCCGAAATGATTGAGATACAAAACAAAGCACCGCCTGCAGAGCAAGATCTTTGGACCAAACGAGGTTGCACACAGTCCAACAGATTTGCTCTGGAGACAAAATAACAGGAGAAGTTGTAATGCTTTTGAACATCTGTAGCATTCCAACAATTACATTTCCCAGCACATACTTCCAAACAACGTATTGTTGATCTCCAGGAGGATTTGTTTATTCCAAACCTACAGGAGCATTTTAACAAAATTGTCACAGAATGCAGGACATGTCAGACTCACAATTCAGGAATGACTGACAACACTCAGAGGAACACTGCCTCGCCCTGTAGGGCCCTTCCGTGAACTGCACATTGACTATGCAGACATGGAAGAGAGATGCAATGGAGCAAGATATCTAATAGTGGTAGTGTGTCCCTTTTCATGATTGGTAGCAGCAGGACCCTGTGCCCACCCAGATGCAAAGTGTGTGGCCAAATTCCTTGTCGGGGAAGTTTTTCCCAGTTGGGGAATATGCAACGTGTTACGTTCCAACAATGGAACGCACTTTGCAAACGTTTTATTCAAAGAAGTGACTATACCATTGGACATAAAACACAAAATGTGTTGCATTTACCACATGCAAGTGAACGTGGTGGTCTAGAAAATCAATGGCTTACTTAAGAGTAGATTATCTAAACTGTCACTCACTAAAGAAGAATTGATCTACTGCTTACCTTTGGCCCTGTCCCAACTCTGACCACAACCAAGTAAGGACCACCATCTGTCCCCCACAAGATAGTAACTGGTCGACTCATGCAAACACCGTCGTCACCAGTGCAGAGAATGTCAGATGCGTACAGAACAGCAACAGTATCAGGAGAGTAGTTTCAAGACTACCTTACTCAGTTAACACAAGCTGTCAGGAGCATAGCAAAACAAATGGAACCCCCTTTTCACCAGAGAAAATGAAACGGACAACCACTCCCGCGGCAGACAGCCCAAAACAACCACTGATGCCTGGCCAATTATTGTACGCAAGAAGTTTCGTATGCAAATGGAACTCTCCAAGGTTCTATCCATGGCCCATACGAAGTGATCTATTGTACCCACTCAGTGGTAAAACGTCAAGGGACTACTGTTCTGTATTCACCCATCAGATATAAGAAAGGCACACAACAACGTCGCGCATGGGCGCAACAGCGCTTTTCCTGGCACGGAGGACATTTTCTGTACTCAAATTCCAGTAATGCAACCTTGTACAAAATAGTAAGACAACGCAAGGAGATCCCACTACTTTGGAGACGGTTGAAATCTGAAGGGGAGCCGCGGGGGCGGGCCTCTTATACTGGGACGGCCTACGGAGCATGCGTAGACGGGTCCTAAAAGGACGTAGATAGGACACAAAAGTGTCGGAAGTTTTCCTATTGAAAAAGGCTATATATGTGAACCGAGGAGTCCCAGTCTGACGACGGGGAATATTCTAAGCATGTGAATCCATGAAAGATCCAATGCTGGAGAAACAAAGAAACACTGCAGTACCCTAAAATAAACAGCGAAGTAGTAACAGTGTAAATAAAACAAAAAAAATGGACTGCATACAATAATTGAAAAAAAATTATATATTATATATTATAGTTCTCGCGTTCAATATTGTTCTTCTTCCACACTGTCCTATCATCTCTCGCTCTTCCAAAGACTGATAAAGATAACGAAAGGAGAGTAGATAACATGTAAATAAGGCGATTAACTGGATAGCATAGTAGTCCCCGCTCCATCTGTTCATCACATTTTAGCGCCGACTTTACCTCACTCAAGTTTACTATACTTCCGACTTGTCCCATCTGCGTATATATTAACCCCCATTCCGCTTTTTATTCAACTCTTAACTGCCATGATGATGCCAAACACAGCAAATGCAGATCATAAGTCAGTTAGCAATAGGAATAGAAATGCTTTCATTTAGCTTCCAGTGTGCACTTAATGTCATTGCTAGGTTGTTCACTTTGACGATTTTAATATTGGGAGTGTATTGGATGGCATCTTTCATCTGGGGTTCCCATATACAATGAGTGGACGGGGGGGCAATTTGGAGAAATGGTAACAAACCATCCCACTATCTAACAACGCTGCACAAAAATGTTATAGTCGAGCATGTTACCTGAATGGTCTACGAACAATGACAGCCAATGGCAAGAGACAAACGCCATACGGCCAACCGTGTTTATGTTTACAACTTCACTAGATTTCCCACAACCCGCTATTGAAACAACCTCATCCTCTAGTGAACTTCGAGTATGTACCCCAAACCCCTCTGTGGAATACAAGACCTTCCTACTATATTACCCCAGAAATGTACCAACAAGAAGCAACAGAGTGTAATACCGATGCAAATGTTGAAATAATTCCCATGTATAGTGAACTACCTGCAAATATCCAAGGGTCACTCTGTAGTATTAATGATATGTGTAAAGTTTTCACGAAAGAAAAACAATCTCTTTTACATTACCGAAGAAGGAGAAGAGAGGCAAATAAACAATGGTATTACGCCCATCATGGTTAGGACTAAATACTATTGATGATCTTCGCCACCTCGGCCAATCTAATTCTGGTACTCTGACATGAATTCAACTAGTAAAAAAACAACAAATGGTAGCCATTATGTGTGTTCCTTGATTCCCCATACTTCTGGTACACCAAAGGTTTTGGTACCCCAGGATGTCCCTCTAGTTGAAGCCCAATGTCACCTTCATCTGGCACTATGTCACATTAAGAGTTTATTCCAGGCACGCACAGTAAAATTACAACTCCAGCCGCCGGACAAAAAAAATGGGCAAAAATCCAGACGGTAGTCCTGGCAACTGAAGGCACAAGTTTTGCTGACAAGAGACTGCAGTCAACTTACATGTGCAAGACGAAAGCATTACAAGGATGCTCAGATCATCAATTAAACTGGATGGATCAAAACATGTGCTCAAACATGGGCAAATCATGTATTGAAGCTAACATGGGTTACAGCTTTCGAAAAACCCATCAAGGTCCGACAAGAGGACAATTATGGACTGTTTCTATGCAGAAGACAAGACACATGGGGTCCAACAGACATTGCAACAAGACCTTTGCCATTCCAGATCTTCTAAAAGGCACAGCTGCTCGAATGGACTTTTACTGGGTGTGTGGCAATCAGGCATATATGCATCTCCCGCCATCATGGCGAGGCTATTGTACCCTGACAACACTACATTCTGCACTACTGGTGATACCGGAAGAGCATGTAAAGGGGGGAGCGGTGCATCAAAATCAACCACAGGCACCACAACCAACAGAAGACAACCCCCCATATACCAAATATTCTCAGAAGAAGTGCAACCTGGTAACTTACATCGGAAAAAGAGACATTTAAATGACATAATCACAAGAATCGTCTGACCTCCTTGCACAAATACCGGATCAATACAAACTCTTTAGCTCAGCAGAGAACTTTTTCGCATTACTTGTGCCCAGCATCCAGAGAAGAGCAAATGCCAAATGGCTCCAGATCATAAGGGGGGAGCTCATCCAGCTGTCAAAACGACACTGAAGAAGGGTTCAATGTCAAAGTAGAACTACGAGCTCTCAAGCTAATGACAATTCAGAACGGGCATGTTCTGTACCTTCTAACTTCAGTGGAAGGTGGTGTTTGCAAGAAAATAGGAAGTTCCTGATGTACATTCGTACCTCCCGACGCTGAAAACAGGACCTTATCACACGTGATAGCAGCAGTACATGAGTTAGGAGTAAAGAGGAAGAAAGAAGGTGGTATCGAGGATAACAGCTGGTGCACCATGGCATTGAGCTGGGTACCATTGTGGCTTGGAATGCCTGTCAAGATGCTGGTACCCATTATCATCTTCTTCACGTTTTTCTGTGTGTGCCAATTAGGGTTGAGGTGTTGCACAAAAGCAGTACCTAACCGTGCAATGATAATGGTGACAATCGGCAAACAGAATAGCGCTAACAAAAAATCCAGACACCAAGAGGCACAGGTGCAAACTGGTGAAAGCAACTAGCTCAAATACCGCATGGTTGCAATTTATAGCACAGCAGATGAAGTAGATCATTTTTATCACTCGACAATTTAGAAATCATTAGACCTTGAAAATTATAGGGAGGTGTGGGGAGATATGGATGGGATAGGGATTGCATTTATATGACCTGTACCCCTGAGGAATATGCCGGACATAGAGAAAGTGAGAAATGTATGTAGAGCATGGATGCCCATAAAAGGTACTCCCACTTGGGATGAAGCAGTAAAAAGGGCAGATGAACACAGGCGTACTACTGGAGGAGGGTATTCGTTACTGTAGGTGTAACGAAAGGGGGGGAATGTTGGAGAGGAGGTGGTCCAATTCCACCCCCTCACAATTCCCGCATTAATATACCTTGTAGGCGTGCCCTGCAATGCGATATAACAGACATATGCACGTATAACACAACCCATAGACTTGTTTTAAGACTCAATTCTTTTACTGTGGTAGACACCATCTTTTACTAAACCCAGAAATCATCCCCCTGCGGAAAAGCAGCTCCCCCCATCCCCAGTGCCTTGACAGACAGCACAGAACACCACCACCCACTCCTGCCAGCTCTGCACAGGCCTTGTTCCCACGGAAGCCCAATTCATTTGTTGCAAACAGTTTAACATCACATCCTCACAGCGTCCATTTGCAGAGTGCAATATCAGAGCAGGCTGCTGTGCCAGAGCCCATCCAAGTCCACTAAAATGCATGTGCCCCCTCAACCGCCACCCAGTCAGACCACATCCCACTAGATACCCATCTGACTTTGCCTCACCCCGAACACACCAGAACCTCCATCAACGTACTTATCCCACACCGCAATACATTGTCTAGAATCAACACTTGCCCACAGATACCAGTATGATACACTGTAGATCATACCTTGGGATGGGCACCCGAGTGCAGGGCATGTGAGCAGCAAAACCATTGCAGAGAGTAAAGGTTGGAATGTCACTAAATTAGCTCATTTGACCCAAGCATCGCTATTCATACAAGATTTTCTGTACACAGTTATTCTCGCATTATCAGTTCCTGTTTAGACAGATGTGGGTCTTGTTACGCCCTGAACTTCACCGCAAGGATGAGCCCAGCTGACACATGGCACCGGAGCGACACCAGAGCAGTAGCCAATCCAACGGGGCCATATCGTATAGAATAAACTTTCATTCCGTTTCTCCAATTATTATCCAGATTTTTGTGCCTATAGCCCCTCGTCACAAAATTACGTGTTTTGTCCTTATAATGTGCTGCCCGTGTATTGTTTGGCAGAGCGCTCTCTGGCAGCATAGTTATTTGCTTGCGTTACAATTTTATATAAAGTTTGTTATACTTCAATTTATCTCAGAGCTTCATTCCCCCGAGGGAGCGCGTCCTCATTTGTTCTATTCTTCCGGGAGGTCCCAATCCAGAGGCGTGAGAGAGCGGGAAAATAAGAGAAAGAGGGAAAATAAGAGAAAGAGGGAAAGAGGGAAAATGAGAGAAAGAGGGAAAATGAGAGAAAGAGGGAAAATGAGAGAAAGAGGGAAAATGAGAGAAAAAGGGAAAATGAGAGAAAAAGGGAAAATGAGAGAAAGAGGGAAAATAAGAGAAAGAGGGAAAATAAGAGAAAGAGGGAAAATAAGAGAAAGAGGGAAAATAAGAGAAAGAGGGAAAATAAGAGAAAGAGGGAAAATAAGGGAAAGAGGGAAAATAAGGGAAAGAGGGAAAATAAGGGAAAGAGGGAAAATAAGGGAAAGAGGGAAACTCTTTGCATAAGACGTATCGGAGGGCAGATGGACATGTCTAGAAGGTCTGGATACCACGTTCTCTTGGCCCAATCTGGAGCAATCATGGATTTCCTGGACCTCCTCAGCCTCCTGATAACTTGAGGAATGACTGGTATTGAAGGAAACACGTACAGGAGTGGAAACTCCCAGCCCACTACGAACGCAACTCCTAGGGGAAATTCCCTTGAGCAGTACCGATCGCACTTCCAGTTGACACCGGTCGCGAACAGATCCACTTGGGGGGGTTCCCCAAAGGGTGAAGATCTCGAAGGATGTCCTGAGCCAGTTCCCACTTGTGGGAGACTGCTCTGCCGGCTCAGAGCGTCCACCGCCACATCCTTCACTCCGGCTAGGTGAACTGCCAATATGGACATTCCTTCTTGAATTGCCCAGGACCAGAGCTGCATTGCTTCTCTGCACAGTGGTAGTGACCCTACACCATCTCTCTTGTTGAGGTAGTACATGGGCACTGTGTTGTCCATCATTATCAGGGCATTCTTTACCTGCACAGAGGACAGAAAGGCCTTCAGCCCTCATCTGATAGCACTCCGCTCCAAAAGGTTGATATGTAGTTTGGACTCTGATGGAGACCAACAGCCGCTGATTGTCAGGTCATTGATATGTGCTTCCCACCCTGTGAGTGAGGCATCAGTTACTACCTTTATCTCCGGCCATGGCAGCCAAAAAGGTTCACCCTTCAGAATGTTGTCCTCGCAGGCCCACTACAGGAGATACTGAGTGACTGTTTGGAACCTGAAGGAGCTCCGACATCCTGCCCGAGAAGCGAGAACATTGAGTCCTGAGAGCCCACTGGAGGGATCTCATTCTCAGACGCGTGCCTCTGGTACGAGAAAAATGCAGGATGCCATGAGGCCGAGCAACCTCAGAAAATCAAAGGCCGCGAGACGCTGGGCACTCTGGAATTTGGTGACCATCTGCAGAATGTCTTGAGACCTCACCTCTGGTGGCAAGGCTTTTCCCAGGGATGCATCCAGGACTGCTCCAATGAATCGGAACTTTTGAGATGGTATCATGTGGGACTTTTGTGAAGTCGGACAAGAAGCCCAGTCTGTAAAGGGAGTGACAGGTGGAGCAGAGAAGTTCCAGGGCTGCTCGGGGGAACTGGCCCTGACCAGCCAATCGTCCCGGTAGGAGTAGACGTGAAGCCCCGCCTCACCAGAGACTCGCTGCCACCACCGCCATCAACTTAGTGAAAATCCTCGGGGTGGAAGTCAGCGCAAATGTCAGAACTAGAAACCGATATAGGTCTCTTAAGTCCGAAATGGGTCTCAATCCTCCGTCGTTTTTTGGAATTAGGAAGTACAGGGAGTACCAACCCTTGTTCCTCTCCACTAAAGGTACTGGTTCTATAGCACCTTTCTAAAGCACAGTAAATTTTTCTTGCATAAGGAGCAGATCTGGAACTTTTAAATAGTTGTTCCAAGGTGGATGACTGAGGCTTTTTTAGAAAGGGAAGGCAGTAAACTTGGGCATCTGTTTCCAATGCCCATGCATCTGAAGTAATGTTAAAAGGGGTGCTCAGGCGGATCTGCAAACAAGAAGGCGGGTGGTGGGGGGGGGGGGGTTAATCGGGTGAGGAGGGAGTAGCAAAGTGAGAAAAGTGATATCCTGTTGCCAGCTTCAGTTCCGTTTTCACGGTGTGCCGAGCTTGGGTGTGAATATCTGATCGATGCGAGTCCTTGTGTGCTGTTGGTGCGAGTTATGTGCCGTTTGTTGTTGCGGTGTGAATAGGTGGTGATCTCTTGTAAGTTACGTATGTTCTTTGGAAGCCGTTCCAGGTTTTTAGGGCAAGAGGAGAAAGAATCCTCAGAATTTTCTTGTTATATGGATTTAGTTCCAATCAGATGTCGCTGCTGGATCCAAGTGGCCTTGTAGGTTTATTTTTTCTCTTAGGAACTCTGCGCCTTGGCCGTGGATTGCTCTGTGCATTATGCACATTGATTTGAACTTGATTCGCTGTTTTATTGGTAGCCAGTGTATGGGTTGGAGTTTTCTTAGAAGTCGTTCTGGCATGCCAAGATATAGGCTATTCACGTATTCTACTCTGGACATGACGAGAGAGAGGACAGTGTTTTGTTGGCGAATGACAAATGGTAGGATTATTTTTACCTGCTCGCAGAAGAAGCATTTCTTGATCCGAGCGTTTACTTGTGGCTCTAGAGTAAGTTTGTTGTCCATCAGGATCGACGATGGAGCTGGGCTGTACCACGTTCTGTTGGTCAGGGCATGTAGTGGTCGTCTCCTTTTTTGTGGTGATCATTATTTCTGTTTTGCCTGGATTGAGTTTGAGATAGTTCGAGTTCATCCAGTTGTAGATTTTTTTTTTTAAACCTTTATTTTTGGTATTTCAACACACCATACAAATACACACCCACATTAGGGTGGATTTTAACTTTACGCCGTCAACTAAAGCCCAAACCACCCCCCCCTCCGAGTCCCTCCCCTAACCTGCGCGCTCCTCCATATCGTCCCTATTGTGCATCATTTCAGCCCCCCTGCAACCCTGTAGCGAGTAATGTCGGCCTGAGTTAAGACTGCATCAGGGTGTGTTCCCAGCGTCCAATGGTCCCTCTGAGGTGTCTGCCTCACTTATCAGGAAGGATATCAGCGGGGCCCATATGTCGGGCGGGCACGCGTGAAGAGGGAGGAGTTTTATGAAATCTGCTTCTATGTCCTGATAGTAGAGTAAGTCTTTCCACCAAGCGGTGTAGGAAGGAGGGGGGCCGTGGCCCCATGCCATGGCAACTCTCCTGCGAGCTAGTGTCAGTAGGACTCCGGTCAGTCTCCTCGACGGCATGGATAGCAATCTTGTCATTCCCAACAAAGCTGCCGTGCATCTCGGTTGTATTACTTCTCCCACGATTGCGGTTGTCGTGTCTAGCACTCGGTTCCAGAATGGGGCTACTTCAGGGCATTCCCATGCCATGTTAATGAAGCTCGCTGATAGTGTCCCACATCTCTTGCATTCGGCCTGGGTGTCGGGATGGTGTTTGTTAGCTTTTTCAGGTGTATAATAGGTTTGATGGATAAGTTTGAGCCGGGAGTTAAGTGCAATTTTCTGAGTCTGATTCAGAATGTAACCCCAATCATCCTCTGATATACTTGCATTTAGCGCTCGTTCCCATCTTGTTTTCGCTCCAATGTTGACTGGGGGTGTTCCGGTGGTCAATGCTTTGTAAATTTGCGACACTAGCCTGCCTTCCCCCTGTGCTTGAATGACGTCATGCAGTAACTGCCAGGTCGGTGGCTGGCTCGGGAAACCAGGCAGGTGGGTCTGCATAGTGTATCGAGTTCGGAAGTAGAGGAACACGTCCAGAGCTTTGGTGCCCCCTTTCTGTTTGGCTTGGTCAGGAAGCCTTCCTCTGTGAATAGGTCTCCTAGGGATTGTATGTGTAGCTTGTCGACCCACTGATGAAACACTTTCTCTGACGTTAGGGAGATTCCAGGAATAAACTTGACCGGGGAGAGTACCTTATCTGCACTCCCAGTTTATTAGCTAGCGACTTCCAGACCTTGTATTTTGTGAGCATCACGTTCATTGTGCGGTTGGGAACGGGAAGTTGGCTGAAAACCACAGCAGTCAGGAAGTTGGGAGTTGCCAAGGCCCTCTCGACCTGTACATGAGGGCGAATCGTTTGCGTTGCATACCAGTGGCTGGAGGTAGTGTGCTTGAGCTGCCCAGAAATATTTTTCCATGTCGGGGAGGGCTAGACCACCGTTGGACACGGGAAGCGTCAGTATTGTGTACGCCACTCTGGCTGGTCTGCCAGCCCACAGTCGATCCAGAACCAAGCTTTTCAGCCTTTTCAAGAAGAATTGTGGTAGTAGCAGCGGCCTGTTGAAGAGATGAACAAGTTACTTCTTACCTTGTAACGTTCTTTTGATGGGATGTTCCTCCGACGTATTCCCTATCTATGATATCTGTATCTCCAGCTTGCTGGCCTTGGAAAAAAAAAAATTCAGTAGAGGGCGCTGTGCGTCGACGTCCGTCGAGTAGGTGCTCCTCGACGGCCACCGTATCGAAGCCGATGTCATCATGCCTATAAATGGCCAAGCGCAGCGTCTGTTGCTCAGTTCCGTTTTGTAGAGTAAAGTAGTTATTGTATGAATGGTTACTACCCTTGAAGGAGCGTAAGCTGCAACCACAAGGGAAATGTTACTGTGGGGATGGATGGGAGGGGCGATAAGGAATACGTCGGAGGAACATCCCATCGAAAGAACGTTACAAGGTAAGAAGTAACTTGTTCTTCGAAGGGATTGTGTCCTCCGACGTATTACTCATCTTTGATAGACTCCCATAGCAGTGGTATATGATTGGAGGCAGGAGTAAGAGATGCCATATTACCCTTTAAGAATGAACAGAGTGTAACACAGCTTTGCCAAATCTAGTCTCATGACTAGGAGGAAGAATCCAGGCTATAAAATTTGGTAAAGGTATATGCGGACGACCATGTGGCAGCCGCACATATGTCTCTAATTGGTACCCCTCTTTGAAGAGCTGAGGATGCTGCGATACCCCTGGTCGAATGAGCCCTTAGATTTTGAGGGGGCTCTTTCCCTGCCAGTTTGTAGCATTCCAGAATGGCTAAAATAATCCATCTGGAGATGGTTTGTTTGGTTATTGGTAATCCTAACTTATGTCCTGCGTAACCTACAAAGAGTTGGTCTGCTTGTCTAATTTTAGCAAGTCTACTGATATAAAAACTCAAGGCTCGCTTAGGGTCCAGCCTGTGTAGTCTCTCTTCCTCTTTCCCCGGGTGGGGAGGAGGATAGAATGAAGGTAAAGTAATCTTCTGAGTAATGTGAAATTTCCGAAACTACCTTTGGGAGGAAGTTAGGCTTCACCTGTAGCACTACTTTGTCCTTGTGAAAAGTTGTATGAGGAGGTTTACAAGACAGGGCTTTTATCTCGCTAACCCTTCTAGCAGACGTTAATGCTACCAATAAAACAGTTTTGAGGGTGAGAAACTTCAATGAACAAGAGTGGAGTGGTTCAAAGGGAGCACCCTTTAGGAAGTTTAAAACTAGATTTAAGTGCCATAAGGGAACTTGGAATGGTCTTGGAGGGTAAACATTAGTTAGACCTTTCAGGTATTGTATAACCAATGGAATTTTGAAATACGATGGCTCCTCCGCAGTGCGCTTAAAGATCGATAGCGCTGCGAGATAGCCCTTAATAGTGCCAATTTGAAGGCCCGAATTTGCCAAATAAAGTAAGAAGGATAACACCGCAGGTGTACCACATGAAAAGGGTTCGATATTCTTTTCTCTGCACCAGCTGCAAAATGTATTCCAACGGCAGCGGTATAGAGTCTTAGTTGCTGGTCTTCTGGCCGAAAGCAACACCTCCATGACATCATCTGGAAGGTCCCAATCCTTGTACCTCAACCTTTCAGATACCAAGCATGAAGGTTGAGGGTCTTGATGGCTGGATGGAGAACCTGACCTCCCTTCTGCGAGAGAAGATCCTCTCTGTACGGTAGACGAATTGGAGGACAGATGGACCTGTCCAGAAGGTCCGGGTACCACATTCTCCTGGCCCAATCCGGGGCAATTAGGATCATGGTCTTCCGAAACCTTCTCAACCTCCTGATCATTTGAGGAATGACGGGGACCGGAGGAAACGCGTACAGAAGTGGGAACTCCCAGTCCACTACGAACGCGTCTCCTAAAGCTCCTCTCGGGGGAAATTCCCTTGAGCAAAATCTGTCGCACTTCCTGTTGATACTGGTGGCGAACAGATCCACTTGAGGGGTTCCCCAAAGGGCGAAGATCTCTTGAAGGACTTCCTGAGCTATCTCCCATTCGTGGGAGACTGTTCTGCCTGCTCACAGCGTCCGCTGTCAAGTTCTTCTCTCCGGCTAGGTGAATTGCCGATAGAGAGATTCCTTCCTGAATTGCCCAAAACCAGAGCTGCATCGCCTCTCTGCACAGTGGCAGTGACCCTACGCCTCCTCTTTTGTGGAGGTAGTGCATGGCCACTGTTTTGTCCGTCATTATCAGGACGTTTCTCCCCTGTACAGACGGCAGAAAAGCCTTCAGTGCCAGTCTGATGGCGCTCAGCTCCAACAGGTTGATGTGTAGTCTGGACTCCGATGGAGACCAACGACCGCTGATGGTCAAGTCGTTGGCATGGGCTCCCCACCCCGTGAGTGAGGCGTCTGTGACTACTGTTATCTCCGGCCATGGTTGCCAAAACAGTTCTCCTTTCAAGATGTTCTCTGGAGAGGCCCACCATTGAAGGTCGTGGGCTACCTTGTCCGGAATCCGGAGGAGATCTGTCATCCTCCCTGAGAATTGTGACCACCGAGTCCTCAGTGCCCACTGAAGGGAGCTCATTCACAGGCGAGCCTCTGGCACAAGGGATATGCAGGATGCCATGAGGCCTAGCAACCTCAAAAAGTCGTAGGCTGGGAGACGTTGGGCATTTTGAAACCTGGTGACCATCTGCAGAATATCTTGAGCCCTCACATCTAGTGGCAAGGCTTTTCCCAGGGACGTGTCCAGGACTGCTCCAATGAACTGGAATCTCTGTGATGGTATCATCTGTGACTTCTTTAAATTGAGGGAGAAGCCCAGCCTGTGAAGGGAGTGGCAGACAATCTAGTTGGATCCGAGCTGGTTCCGAAGAAACTGCTCTGATCAACCAATCGTCCAGGTAGGGGTAGACGTGAATCCCTTCCCTCCTTAGACTTGCAGCCACAACCGACATTAGCTTGGTGAAGACCCTCGGGCGGAGGTCAGCCCAAATGGCAGAACTCGAAATTGATAATGAGAGTTGCCAATTGCGAACCTCAGGTACTTCCTGTGCTTGGGATGGATTGGCACATGGAAATAAGCATCCTGAAGGTCCAGAGATACCAACCAGTCCTGAACTGGAGGGCCTGAAGGATCTGAGAGAAAGTTACCATCCTGAACTTGTCCTTCCTGAGGAACTTGTTCAATTCTCGTAAGTCCAGGATGGGTCTCAGTCCTCCGTCTTTCTTTGGTATGAGAAAGTAAGGTGGGGGAGGGGGGGGGTCGGGGGGGGGGGGCTTGAGGCGGGGGGGGGGTTCCAGCCCTTGTTCCGGTCCGCTACAGGTACCGGTTCTATGGCACCTTTCTCTAGCAGGTCTACAACTTCCTGCAAGAGGAGCGGATCCGGCACTTTCAGAGAGCTGTTCCCCAGTGGATGTCTCTGAGGGATGCGTAGAAAAGGCAGGCAGTAACCTTGGGCAACTGTCTCCAATGCCCAAGCATCTGACGTAATAGCCTGCCATTCCGTCAGATGGTGAGTTAACCTGCCCCCTACAGGTGTCTTGTAATGGGAGACACCAGAGTGGTTTGGGAGCGGCTGATGCAGTTGCCGAAGGTAAAGCGGCTCCTGCTGATGCGGCTTTCTTTCCTTTACCCCATCCACCACGGGTACATTTTCCTTGGCCTCTTTGAGTCGGTCGTCATCTGCCTCTTCCATATGAGGAATAATAGCGAAAGGACCTTCCTCTCCAAGAGGATCCTGAGGGACGAAAATTAGTTTGTCGGATTGCAGCTCCTAGTGACTTGGCTGCTGCTTTAGATGTTTGCAGTTTTTCCAAACTGTCATCTGCCTTTTTACCAAATAGGGAAGAACCGTCAAAGGGCATATTTAAAAGTCTGGCCTGTATGTCACAAGCAAAGCCGGACTTTCTCAACCACGCATGCCTGCGGATTGTGGTACTTGCCGCCATGGCCCTGCTGATACCGTCAGCAGAATCAATGCCAGTTTGAAGGGACTCACACATTGCATCTTTACCATCTCTGATATTTAAAAATGCGTCCCTTTCTTCTCCTTCCGGTATGCAGTCAGCCGCCGATGAAGCACACTTCCAAAGAGTGTGGCTGAACCTAGCGAGCGTACAAGTTGCATTAATAGATTTTAAAGCCATGCTACAGGCTGAGAAGACTTTCTTAGCCATGGCATCATATTTTTTATCATCCCTATCCTGAGGAGCAGTGGGGTAAGCAGAAGTACTGCCTGATGAAGTTGCAGCCTGCACCACAAGACTCTCTGGAGTAGGGTGCTTAGATAGGTATTCAGGGTCAGCAGCAGATACCCTATATTTCGCTGACAACTTCTTGCTAACCGCAGGGACAACTTCAGGAGTTTCCCAGTTAAAATCTTTCTTTGTAAAGCCGAATGAAAGGGAACCACAGGATCCTCCTGTGGACCTTTATACAGAATATCTGTGAGATCATCCTGTTGAAAAACAGGTGAAGGCGCAGACCAACCCATGAACTCCATAATTCTTGACATTAGGGTTCTGTAAGGGGTATCAGCATGTTCCCCTGGGTCTGGTGTGACAAATTCCACTTCTGGGGAAGTGTCTAGGCCACTTGCTTCCTGTAATCATCCTGAAGGTCTTTCAACCTTCTTTCCTCAGAGGCAAAAGTCTCTGGTTCAGGTAATGTGGTCCTCTGCAGCCCAAAAGGCATTTCTTGATCAGAATCTTCCCTTTCTTCAAAAATTGAAGTTAAGGGGGGGATGCTCTGGTTTGTGAAATGGTATAAAACCCATCTTTAAGGCAGAGGGAGCCATCATCAGTGGCCTTGAAAAGGTTGATGTCGCCGATGTAAAAATCCTCGAAGGCGCCGACAAAGGCGTCGAGAAAACTGGGAGAGGCCTCGAAGAACTCGAGAGGATCGGAATCCTGCTCGAGGATGTCGACGACGTTCTGGACGTCATGTCGGAGGCTCTCGGTGTAACCGTTGTCTGTGGAGTAGCCGTGGGTTTTCTTTTATCGGCGTATGTCAGCGTCGAGGCCGGCGTCGACTCGATTGACGGATGCGTCGAAGAAACCTTCGATAACGGAGTCGATGGCGCCGATCTATGCTTCGAAGGGGCTTTCGACGATGGCGTCGAAGATGCTTTACTTCCCGATGGCTCATGGCGCTTTCGGGTCGACTCTTTCGCCGGGTGCTTCGACTCGCGGCGTTTAGATTTTTTGGGCTTTACACCCGGGGTATCACCCTCAGCTGACTTCGAGGGGGACAAGGCCGCTTTCTCGAAGACGCTTATCTTTTTTCTGAATTCCTCCCACTCAGCTTGAGAGCTGTGTTTTTTGGGGCAATTTACTCTTTCAGGGGAACTAGAAGACGACGATAAAAGGGATCTTCTTTGTCTTTTTTTCGAGTGTCTAGACCTCGACGAGTGGTGGGAGCCACTTCGAGACCTAGACCGAGAATGCTTTCGACGGTGAGGAGACGAATGTCTCGACTCTAGCGCGGAAACTTTCGAGGAAGTTAAAATTGACTTACCTGTCTCGATCTTCCCCTTACGCTCCTTCAAGGCTTTCGCCGTCATGGATAGGCATTCCTCACACTCCGAACACTGGTGTTCAATTCCCAGACACCACAAACAGATCCTGTGAGGATCCGTCAACGACATTTTCTTCCCACAGTCTCAGCATTTTTTGAAACCGGACCGAGGAGTCGTCGGGTCGGAGGAGGAAGCCATCGAGTACGAGTCGGTTTTCTCGAGGAAATATGAATATACATCGACTGATGAACTGAGCAACGGTATTCCGAGGCACACGAAGCACGGAAAAACAAAATTGAGCAAAGGACGCTGTGCGTGGCCATTTATAGGCATGACGACGTCGGCGTCGATACGGTGGACGTCGAGGAGCACCTACTCGACGGACGTCGACGCACAGCGCCCTCTACTGAAAAAAAATTTCGGAGGCCAGCAAGCTGGAGATACAAATATAGATAGGGAATACGTTGGAGGACACAATCCCTTCGAAACAGTAATTTTGGCAACATTACCATTTTGACTAAGGAGGTTCTGCCCCAGAGTGTCAGTGGGAGCGTCTTCCAGCGTGTGACCTTGTCCTGTAGGGACTCAAACACCTCATAATTGTCCTGGAATACCTCTTGTGGGTCCAGCGACAGCTGGATTCCAAGATAGCGGACCCCAGAGGTTCTCCACTTGAGACCGAAGTCGTCGGCGAATTGTTTCGTGTCTCGGGTCAATGGGAAGACGACTGATTTTGAGTAATTGGTTTTCAATCCGGCGGCCGCCCCGAATCTGATGACTTCCCGCATGACCGGGTTCAGATTGACTTCTGGGTCCCTTATGAATCGTGCCACGTCGTCGGCGTATAAAGAAACGATGAGTTTGTGTGGGCCGATGGCGAGTCCCATTTGTTGGCGTAGTTCCCGCAGGTTGGAGGCCAGTGGCTCCATTACCAGAGCGAATATTAGTGCTGACAGGGGTCATCCTTGTCTCGTACCACGCTGCAGGTTTATTGATGCTGATTTTGCCTTGCCCACTATATTAGCTTGTGGATTGGTGTACAGGAGAGAGACAAGTTTGATAAAGCGGGCCCCCAGCCCCATTCTGGTGAGAACCATGAACATGAACGGCCACTCCACTGAATCAAATGCTTTTTCTGCATCAAGCAGGACCGCGATTGCCTGGCCGGTAGGGTCTAAAGCCTCGATGATTCCGAACATTCTCCGGATGCCGAAGGTCGTATTGCGGCCAGGTATGAAACCTGTCTGGTCTGCTAGCACCAGGGCAGGCATCAGGGGCATCAATCTATTCGCCAGGATTTTAGCAAGAATTTTATTGTCCAGATTGAGCAGGGAGATCGGGCGATAAGAGGCGCATTCGTCTGGTGGTTTTCCTGATGTGTAAAAGAATGACATTGGCCTCACGAGAAGAGTGAGGGAGGGTCCCAAGCTCTAGCACTTCCTCATACACCGCTGCCAGCAACGGAGCCAGAGGTTCTGCAAAGGCCTTATAAAATTCTCCTGTTAGGCCGTCAGGGCCTGGTGCTTTGGAAGGTGGTAGGGTCTTTATGGCTGCTTTAATCTCTTCCTGTGAGATTAGTTCGTTCAGAGGTTCACGCAGTTGATGTTCGACCCAGTAGAGTTCTGTGTCTTCCAAATATTCCAGGGGGAGGTGCAAGTCCTTCGGTAGCTTGGCACTGTAAAGATCTTGATAGAATAAACTGAATTCCTCCGCTATCTTTGCGTCAGTGTGGACCTCTTCCCCTTGCCTAGTTCTGATCCTTTCGATTAGGGACTGTTTATTGTCGGCTTTAATTAGATTTGCCAGTAAAGCTCCTGGCTTCTGGCCCTCACCGTATTGGCGGATTTGGCTGGTGCGGTGTAGAAATTTAACCTCACGTTCCGCTGCATCGTTGAATTTCTGCAATTCCGTCTTCAACACTGCTGCAGATTCCGGGTTGTCTTTGTTCGCGTTCTGAGTTTCGAGCTGTTTTAATTTATTTTCACTGTTTGCAAGCTCGCCCCTAATGAGCTTGAGAATGCCATTTTCTTTGGCGAGGCAGACTCCTCTGATAAAACATTTAAAGGATACCCAAATTATGCTTGCCGAGGGGACCGATCCCAAATTGGCTTCTAAGAACACGTCAATCTCCTCTCTTAATTCGGAGGCAAAGACCTCGTCCCCCAGTGATCCCTGTTTGAAGCGCCAACGTTGTAGCGGCGGAGTGAGGCTAGCTGGCTTGAGCTTAAGGAAGATTGGCGAGTGGTCCGAGAGTGTTCTCGGGTGGATGTGGCACCGGCCACACGCAAGGGGGCTGTTTGTTGAGGTAAAAAAGTAGTCGATTCGGGAGCTTGTATTATGGACTGCAGAATGAAAGGCGTACTTTCGCTTTTCCCCATTGGAGACTCTCCAACTGTCCTGTAAATCAAACGCTTTGCAGATTTCTTTTATCTGGAGACCAGCTTTGGAGGTTGGCTGTTGTACGGCCGATGATCTATCTCTCGTTGGGTCCATAACCGTGTTCATGTCACCGCCCCAGACAACCGTGGCCGGGCCGAGCGCGGAGAGTTGCGTCAACACCCAGCCGAAGTTGTCAGGGCCATCCACATTCGGAGCATATGAATTGACAAAGGTCAACTTCTGACCTGCGACGATGCCACTCACCAGTAGTGCTCTGCCTTCCTCGTCTTTAGCCGTGTGCAGTAGCCGGAAACTGAGACGCCTGTGTATGAGGATCGCGACTTCTCTCGAGTACGTGGAGTAGGATGAAAAGCATCTGTGGCAGCCCCAGCTTTTGGCCCACTGGTGGTCTCTCCCCGGAATAAAGTGCGTCTCTTGAATCAGGGCCACATCTACATCGTGACGTCCGAGATTGTGCAGAATGTTTCTAGATTTAGCCGGGATGTTACCGCCTCTTATATTCCATGTTAAAACATTGAACGGGGCAACTTTGCTTTTATTTCGGACCACATTTCTGATTCAGCGGGCGGCCATGGTCTGGTTGAGCCAGAGCTGCTGACTGGGTCTGTATGTGAGGGATGGGAGCCTCGATGCGATGATGTGTATGGCAGCGGGTAGGGAGCAGGCGGCGAGCGGGACATTCGGGATCTGGTGGCGTTGAACTTTCCCATTAACTTTGTAATAATCAAACTTCGGGCAATCCCCAACAGGCCCAAGACGTACCTCTCCCGAGGGTGGGCAACCCTGAACATGCTCACCGGAAGGTTCCGACATTCCCAACCCCAAACCAAAAAGGCCCTTGGAGTCGCCATGCTGAGACGTGAGGTCCAGACCTCGTCGGACAGACTCAACTTAGGCTAACAGTAACTTAACAGTAGCTGTGCTGGGGGCACCAGGTGTCTCCCAAGTGTCCCAGCCCCGACTTGTGCTGCTGTAAATGATCTGGCCCACTCAGTGCTGCTGTGCCGGGTCTTGTGTCCAGCCATGTCGAACCGTTTAAGGAGGGTTCCTGGGGATTCTGTCTCTTTGCGGTCTGGGGCGAGCCTGATTCTGATCCGGGAGACCCAGACGGTCTTAGAACAAATTTGCTTCATCTGGGGTTTGGAAAAACTGGACCTTACCCTCGTGTTGGACTCTTAAGCGTGCTGGATAGAGCATGGAATACGGTAGTTGGCTGTTGCGGAGTCTGTTTGACGCTAGCAAAAGTTTTCCTTTGTGACTGTACTGCCGGGGAGAAATAGGGTAAAAATGGATTTTGTCTCCGTCGTGGCTCAGTTCGCCTTTTTCTCTGGCGAGGCGGAGCAAGGAGTCACAATCTCTGTAGTTCAGCAGTCTCGCTATTATGGGCCTAGGGGGAGCTCCTGGAGCAGGTCTTGTCGCGGGAATCCTGTGGGCTCTCTCGATTATGAATAGGTGGGATAGGGCTTCGCGGACGTATAGAGTGGTGCACAAGGCTTCTACGAAGTCTTCCATTTTCTCCTGCGTTTGAAGTTCTCTCATACAAACTATCCGTAGATTATTCCTCCTCGACCGACCTTCGAGGTCCTCGCACTTGGCAGCGGTTAGTTTCATTTGTGATTCCAGCTGCAAAACCCTATTAGTTAGAGTTGCCGAACTGTCATCGAGATTTGACACCCTCTGCTCCATCTCATTT
Source organism: Ambystoma mexicanum (assembly GCF_040938575.1). Taxonomy (NCBI): domain Eukaryota; kingdom Metazoa; phylum Chordata; class Amphibia; order Caudata; family Ambystomatidae; genus Ambystoma; species Ambystoma mexicanum. The sequence continues at coordinate 979,131,510 of NC_090931.1, read as the reverse complement.
AGGCGTTCGGCCTTGGAGTCCATACAGTGTTGCAGGAGATCAACTTTGGACGCGAGACCGTCCATTTTGTTACTCAGGCTGCCAATACCTGCTTTTAAGTCAAGAAGGATTTCTTTGATTTCAAAGGGGTTCTCAGCCACTTCATCCTGGTGAGAGCATTCGACGAAGCTTGGTCTTCTGGGTGGTGAGGGGCTCTGGGGGTCGGGCTACTCTCAAAGTTTAGCTTCCTCTGAGATTTATTGTTTTTCCCCATCGTGGCTGTGAGAATAAAAGCGTCGAAAATGGGTTGCAGGTGGTCCAGTTGTGCCTCGAACCCCCTCGGGAACCACCCCCGGCCCGGGGTGGCCGTGGCTGGTTGTATGGGGGGCTTGCTCAGAAATGCGGGGCAGTGGGGGCGGTTTTCGTCGTGCGCCGAGCTCTCCACTGTTAGCGCAGCCCCCTTGGTGGGTTTCAGTGAAAGGCCGGCGTAGGAAGGATGTTGCCCGCTATGTGAGCTTCTTAGTGACAGGGGTTGACTGTTGAGGAGCTTCGTTGGCACGTGTCAAAGATGTTTACATAGGATTTCTGCCAGCTATTACTACTTCAGAAGGCGAAGTGTTGGTCAAATCCTTGTGCCCCTGTTTTGTAGTACAGGGCCGGGTGTTGGTCTGCGGCAGGGAGGATGCTCTTCCCAATGTGGCGGGGTTCAGGTCGTCCAGGTGCTCCGTGTGTGCGGATGCCGCACCAAACTCGGCCCGGCGGGTTGCAGGAGTGAATGGTTTGCAGGGGGGGGGGCACTGTGCTGCTCGCTTGCTCTTGCCACTGCGGGTGAGGCCGCTGCCGAGACCCGAGGGGGGAAGGGGGGGGGGGAGATCAACCCCGCCTGGGGAACAGCACCGTCTCCCCACCACTCCCTACCTCCCGGCACCCCCGGAACGACCCCTCCGGGTGCCCGCTGGCCCCGTGAACGTGGGTGCCTATAGGGGGGCCTCCCGCTCACCTGCCGCGTCGCTGCAGCTCCGCGATCGCTCGCCGCCTGAGTGGGTGTGGGGATTCTTGCTGGGCCGCTGGCCATCGTCCGGGGTCCGTCGCTCCACGGCCCTCGGCTGGGAAGCCGGATGCCAGAGCCGCAGGAGCAGTTTCAGGGAGTGGGGGAGGCCCTGGCGTCTCACGGCCGTCTCCTCCAGACTGATGATGGCTCCAGGCAGGGGGGAGGGAGGCGGCCAAGATCTTCCGCCGGCCCTCCGCTGTTCAGCGAGTGCTCCCTGGACCGCTGCCGTCTCCCCGCCAAGATACTGGGCCCCCGTCTTGTGGGTGGCACGGGGGGCACGTCGGGCTCCGCAGTGAAGGAGCTCAGCTCTGGATGCGCTGAGCCGAGTGGCCGACCCCGCGAGTCTCGGCAACTGGGCCCCCCGGGCCGAATCTCGGGCTGGGAGCTCCGATTTTACACGAAACTTCGGGATGGCATAGCTGGGGACATCAGCAGTTCATACACAGGCAGACTGGGGCACAGCAACGCCAGGATCCGCAGGATTTGCCAGGATTGATGCAGGGCTACGAGGGAGCTCTGACCTAAGCGGCCATCTTGGATGGCCCTCTAGCGCCCACTATCCAGCTGTAGATTTCACAAAGGCAGCTCTCTAATGTTGGGTTTTCTTCTTTTGTTTCTTGTATTTTGTAGACTATTTGTGTGCCATCAGCATAGTTGTAACAGGTGAGGCCGTGTCTTAATGATCTTGATTAGTTGAGACAGGCAGATGTTGAATAATAGCGAGGAGAAGGATGCTCCTCGTACTACGCATGAGGATTCTCTTGGGTTGGATTTGAAAGGTTTGATCCATATGGTTTCTGTTCTGTTAGTTAGGAAGGATTTGATCCATAGTAAGCCTCAGTCAGCGATTCCAATTTCTTCCAATCTCATGAGGATATTGTGGTTAACTGTCGAATGCCGCAGAGAGGTCTAGAAGTATCAAAGCTGTACTATTGTCTGAGTTTGCCTTTAGATCATCCCTGATTGAGAGAAGTGCTATTTCCGTTGCTCTCATTGGTCTGAAGCCTACTTGAGCCTGGTCTAATAGGCGATGGTCTTCTATGAATTCTTAGGTTGAATATATATATATATATATATATATATATATATATATATATATATATATAGCCATATCTATATATCTATATCTATCTATCTCTATCTATATTATCTATATTTCCAGCCGTTTAGCTGGGTACTGTATGTTGGAGGTAGGTCTGTAATTGGAGAGGTCCTCCACGTTTCCTGCTGTATCCCTGAGGAGCGGCTTGATGTATGCTCATTTGAAGGATCGTGGCACTGTCCCTGTTGAGATAGATTGGTTGAAGACGTTTCTGTCGTAGTCCATGGGTGTGTGTTACGTTGTGAAAGGATTGATTTGTAGGCGTCTCAGGGGCAGGGTCCGTGGGGGAACCCGTTTTGTTGCTTTTGTTTACCAGTTTGACGAATGTCTCCACTGATATTTGGTGTGTACTTGGTATCAGAGTAAAAGCAAAAAGGACCCACCCCTCCAAGGTGTACCAGTGGGGTCGTGGTTTTGTGTCTAACAGAAGCTTCAAGGGATTTAGCTGCTGCTTTGGAGGTCCGTTTCTCCAGGCTCTCGTCAGCCTTTCTACCAGAAAAATGTGTGCCATCAAAGGGCAAGTTAAGCAGTCTGGATTGCACATCTGGAGCAGGCAAATCTGCGCATTAGTGTACTACCCGCCATGGACCTGCTGATACTGTGAGCAGTGTCAAGACCTGTTTGGAGGGATTTTCACATTGCGTCTTTCCCATCCTTGACTAGATTTAAAAATGTAGTCTCTTTCTTCCCCTTCGGGGATATGATCAGCCACCACTGCTGAATAGTACGAGTGAATCTGTACAACGTGCAATTTGCATTAACTTCCTGCAGAGAAATTGTTCATCGTAACGCTTGTCATCTCTGTCTGGGGGAAGAGTCGGGTATGCGTTTTGTTTTGAGGTGGCTGTGGAAGTACTACCAAACTGTCAGGAGTGAGATGTTTTGTCAGGTAACTGGGGTCACTAATGGACGCCCTGTAGTTGGATGGTAGTTTCTTATTCACTGCCGGAAATTAATTCTGTCATTTCCCAATTTGTATTTACTCTCCTTTGCAATGCCACATGAAAAGGGAGAATAGGATCCTTCTGGGGTCCTTTAGCTAGGATGTCAGCAAGATCATCTTGTTCATATATTTGTGTGGGTCTTTTCCACCCCATATATTCCACCACCCTGGACATTAATTGGTGAGTAGTGTCAGGTCTCCCATACTCTAATGCTGGGGATGTATCTAGTCTGCATTTTGCAAGGACTCCTGTACATTTTTTAACCTGGATTCCTCTGGGATCAAGGGTTCAGTGACCCCAGGTGTTCCATACTGATGACCAAAAGTTTGCGAGTCATCAGAAGAATGTTCTGCTTCCTTATAAAATCAAAGAAGGGGACTCAAAGAAATCCCTTCTTGGTAGTGGGGTGCACACCTTTTCTGGAATCCTCAATGGTGTTGATGGCGACGCCGAAATCTTCGACAGTCTACATCGAGGGCTTCGACGCTTCTGGCGACGAGTACCTGTCACGGTCCGAAGAGTCTTTCTGCATCGATGGCGTCAAGGACTTCTCCCCCGAGAAAGATTTGTATCAACAGATCCTTCGAACACTCTAGAGGAGATTTCTTTGCCTGCCGGGCCTGAGGGTGCACGGGTTTTGCCCTCATCTTTTTTCTTGTTGAGTTTTTCGACCTGGGCATGGGCTTCCATAAGTCTTCGAGGGAGTCAAGGCCGCATTCTCGAATACTAGCATCGTTTTAACTCTGAACTTCTCCCACTCAGCTGGAGAGGCAGATTTCGGACATTTTGTCCGTTCTGGGGAGGAACTCGACGAAGACATCGACCTATGGTGCCTTTTCTTAGAAAGTTGTGAAGATGACGAGTGGTGAGAACCACTGCGTGATCTTGACCTTTTACATCGAGAAGAAATATTTTTCGACTTGTCCGAAGACTGTCTTCTCAACAGGGTTGTCGAAGGGGATTTTGGCCTACCTGCCGCTAATTTTCCTCTTCGCTCTTTCAGGGCTTTCGCCGTCATCAATAGGCAGGCCTTACAGTCGAAGGAAGTGTGAGAGGAACCAAGGCACCACAGATGCACACAATGGGGGTCTGTAAGGGACATCTTCACCCCACAATCCTGGCACTTCGTAAACCCCGATCTCAAGAGTCGAAGACGCTGATGCAATTTTTAAGACTTACTTGAAGATTCTCGATAGGGAACCGACGCGCACCGTATCCGAAGCGATAGCTTTTGTGGAAAAACAGAACTGAAGCCAACAGTCGCTGTGCACGCTTTATACCGTTGATGTCGACATCGAGACAGCGGAGTCAACAGGCATCGTCATGCAGTGACCTCTGCTGAAAAAATGAAATTCTGAAGCAGCCAGATATGGAAATATCAAAAGATGAGGAATACGTGGGAGGACACAATCCAATATAAGAATAATTCTGGACCTTTTGAATGACTTAAAAGCAGATGTGGCCCTACTGCAAATGAGCGCTAATAAAGACCAACTGTGAGGAGGTTGGTACAGTTTTCTCCTACTACTGTTCAAATTCAAGCGGGTCTGTATTTTGATTAGGAAAGGTTTACCTTAGTCTAGTATTTAGAATAGCAAAGAAGTGGCTAGGGCTGTTTTTCAAGTCATTTGCACAATTCCTCAAATGAATGGGCCAAAACAATGTGCAGTTGGGAGGTGATTTTAACAAGACGGTGGATCCGTTCTTAAAAAGGAGTAGTAGGTCTCATCACTGTCGGAATGGTGGAAACCACAGATCCTTGCATGATCTGCTAAACGATTCAGTTTATGGATGTGTGGATGTTTACTCACGCATATATATGCTCTTAATTACTGGTTAATGCACAGAGAATTAGCTTCTCGTGGAAATTGATACTATACGAATATCTGATCATGCACTGGTCTCGATCGAGATCATTCTCATTCCCCAAGTCAAACTATTGGAAAATGAATACAGCATTGTTGGATGAGAGCACATTTGCGAAAGAAGCTGCATTTTTAGAACTACAAACTGGTTCCAGGAAGTGAGTGTGGGGTCTGAGTGGGAATTGTTTAAGTGCTATATGCGTGGCCTGTTGATCGGGCTCTATAGCAAAAGAAACAAAGCCAGGCAGAGGGATGCGAGATCAATGAAAGGAGATTCAAAAGCTGGAAAGTGACTACCACCGTCAAGAAAGACTCTGGTCTGCAAAAACGTACCTTACAAGCTGTTCATTAGGAGGGCGGACAGACTCCTTTTTTGGACAAGATCTCATTACTACGGGGAGATGTGGGGGCGGGTGGGTGATGTGACAGACTATTGGGACACAGTCTTTCAAAAAAGCAAAAGAACCATAAGTGTGACATAAACCTGCTGAGATTAACAGGGAGTTCCGGAATTATTACGCAAAGTTATATTCATCGGAGGGGAAGCCAGAGAAGGAGGACAGAGACATTTTAGAGGCTGTGGTCTACACCAGATTTGACGAGGACTAGCTTGGAGTCGGTGCTCTCAGTGGATGACTTGAAGAGTTGTTGTTGGAAGTATTGCAAGCGTCAAGACCACTTGGGGCGCTCCCACAATTGATGAGCCACGCTTCTATATCTCTTCTGTTGAAAAAAGACAAACCACCAACCGCCATGACAAGCTACAGACCAGTCACTCTTATAAACACTGATAAGATATTTGCCAAAGCGCTATCAATGTGCATAGAATATACTTTGATGCAACTCGTAAATCCGAACCAGTCTAGATCTGTAAAGGGGAGGAACCCCTCTACCAATATGCAAAAACTGATCAGGAGTCAGGTGTTGCTGCTCTTTCTCTTGATGCCGAAAAAAAAAGCATTTGATCCGATAGAATGGGACTTCCTCTTTGCTGTATTGGAATGCCTTGAATTTGGGCCAGAGATGAGAAAGTGGATATCACTACTGCCGGTAGCGGCGATATACACAAATGGCATGTGTTCCAAAACCTTTGAACTGGAGAGGGGTGCAAGACGGGGCTGCCAACTATCACCTTTGCCATTTATACAGGCGATGGAACCACTCGCCAGGAGGATAGATCGGACACAGAAATACAGGGAGTTCAATTTAACAAAGCCTTACAGAAAGTGGGGTTCTATGCCGATGACATGCACCTTGTGATACGGGTACTAAATTCTTCACTGCCGGCTTTGGATACAAAATCAACTGGGCCAAGTGGGCTTCTCCTTCATGTGATGGCACATGTATAGCCAAGTTTGGATTCCTCTGGTGCACAGAAAGGATGAGGTATCTAGGAGTGTGGTTGGACTGATGGTGGATAAAAACGTGAGGCACCTGATCTCAAACCTAAAAATGGATCTGGCAAAGTGGTCAAAGTTGAAATTGTCCCTTTGGGGGGGGGGGAGGGGGATGGGTCAATGCTATAAAGAGGACTACAGCACCTTGAATCACCTACATTCGGAGGAGGTTACCCCCTTCATGTGAAAAATAAGTTTATTGGACAGAGAGCCGGTTAGAGTTTGTTTATGGGAGCAGAAGCAGCCAAGCCTGAAGCAATGGCAATTCCAACTAATTATGATGGGGGAGGGGTGGATTTGGGGATGCCAGGCTTTGCCCTGTATCATCTTGCTTTCTCTGAAATTCATCTGATCTCATTCCTTGAGTAATCACCCGATGTTTGGGCTCGAGCAGGTCTGTGGTGGTTGCTCCCAAGGCACTCTTCACAACTAGGAACGTCAGAAGTACTGTTTCCTTTCCAGTGACTGAATTTCTGAGGAGTTCTTGGAGCAGGCTGGAGGAATTGGTCAATGGGGAAAACCACATATCCATCTAAAGCGTCAATTTCTGACCGCACTGGTTTTTAGTTGGTGTACAATGGATTGGAGAGTTATTCATGGATAAATAATGGATCCCCTTCACAACGCCATCTACAACGAAAGACCTCCATGGATGCACCTATAGAAAATACAGGAAAATGAGAATAGTGACTGGTGGTGCGGAAGTGGATGGGCAAGATGTCCTGAAAGAACTGCTGTTGAACTTAAAAGGAAACTGTGCACAAGCTCTTAATCCAGAGCAGGAAAGCCAATGAAACCCTACTCTGGTCCTGGTCAAATTCAATTGGCACAGAAATAACAGAAAGGATATGGGAGAACCTGTGTAAGAATGTGGCCTCGGCCTTGCTGAATCTTGGGGCGAGTGCGGCAGATACAAATTCTCAGCAATGTCTACTGGACACCTATCAAATTGCATGCAAAGGGTATGATTGACTCGGATGCCTGTTGGGGTTGTGGTTAGAGATCTGGTTCCTTCGAGTACATGATTTGGGAATGTGATAAAGTAAAAACATTCCGTCTCAGTTTTTTTAGGGCCTCACCATCTGCAAAAAAAAAAAATATATATATATATATATATATATATATATATATATACACACATACATACATATAGGACTACATATATACAACACGGTTAATCTGCAGAGATAAATGCAGAGATAAAACCTAACAGCAGACAACTTTAGGAATTCCAGAGCCATAGTGAAATATCCGAATATACTCTAGTAGCAGTAGTAGACCCCCCCTCTCCCACTCCAGGGTATGTCAGCAGGATGCCATCTTGGTTAAGAAGTTATAAACATGATATTTCCTTGTCTCGCCGGGCGCTGGGTGGACAAAATGATTACGATGGGAATGATTCCACTTGCATGTATGGTACTTTCTATTTTATGATGGCCTCTGACGCCCACTCTGGCATTTGTCGACAGCTTCGCTCCTATAGTAAGAGCTTTTACTTCATCATTGCCTCTTAGAGAGGCTCAGCTTCACCTCACTGATGATGCCCAGCAAGGCTGAAACACCTGTCTGGGGTTGCTGATGGTACTCTTGTTCAGAGAGGAATTGCCATAGCATTTCAGTGCTGGACTGCCCTTGTGGGCGGGACAGACTGATATGCAAATGGATATTTCCCATCTGTGAAGGTACAGTGAGCAAAAAGAAATGGCTGCAAACTCTCAATGTGGTTAATAACCACTGAACACGTTATCATGCTTTGTTCTTTCGAGAGAGGGGCGCCTGCTACTTTTTTTGCATCATTGCATCTTAGCCTGCATGATTTTCAGGTTTTATTTTATTAATATGTTATGTTGGAGAATGTGATATTCCTTTCCCAAATTGCTGACTGTGTTCTTCCTTGTGACTATGTGCTGATTTTTAACATTGATATTTTATAAGTGCTGCATCTACGTGCAGTCTTTATTCACTGGCTGCGCCTTTGTGGGACAAGGCGATGCTCGCGCTGCCATTTAGGTGCAATCAGAGCAGCCAGCACAGCTGGTTCGCCAGATGCACGCCAAAGGCGCGTAAAAATCAAGCCTGTCTGGGCCCGTCCGGGTACCGGGTGGCTTGTGGGATACCAGACCATCTAATTCTGGCAATGTTTCTTTGTTGCCCTCATGCCCTCTGCCCCGCGACTCAATGCTACATTTAGCCCCTCCTAATACTCGTTGACCTGTGAATTTTAGCGCAGGACCATTGGATTATCAGAGTCATCCATCAACTACATTTAGCGAACTGAAATGCATGCTTTTGTCTCTGGTGGCTCATGCTGCCAATTGTATTGATCTGCTGCTAGATTTTCAGCCTGACTGCTTGTGAAAGAGTCTTGGCTATCTGATTCTGCTGGTACGGCTGTGGTCGCAATGCTCCTTGAGGGGTATAAATACTTCGCTCCGATTGCATTTCAAAATAACCCTGGAGGTGGTGTTGCATTTATATTGAAGTCCGGCTTCCTGGCTAGTGCCATCACCCTTTCTATGAGCACCAGTATGGAAGTTTTATTAATTTGCAGGACTATTTCTGCCTCGAAGTCTGTCCATTTTCTGACTGGTTATCGCCCCCCTAGTTCAGATTCTGCTTTTGTGGATTACTGTGCCGACTTGGTGGCTGGTCTGCAGTTAATATGCTGATCTGTGTGCGGTTGGCGATTTCAACTATAAATGCAATAATCCTGCCAATCATCCTGCTTCTAATTTTATTGATGCAATGGGTGATTTGTCTTTGATTCAGCTAGTGATGGAGCCTACTGCGAGAGACCTGATGGTCACACCCGCTATCCCCAGGGGGTGGGGGGGGGATCTGTCATCCAGGTGGCCAGGACACGGACATCGCTTTTGGATCCAGTTCCTGAGGGTGGACCAGTGCGGGAGGATCACCTGGATGAGGGCTCATCGGGAAGTGGGAGACCAGATGGCGAAGACGCGGTATCCCCTTCCCTGTAACACCTTTACCTCATCCTACCAGGTAGGATACTTAGGAACTCAACCCACCCCCACACCCCTTCACAACACAAACACTTTCACATGGACAGCTCGCTATGAGAGAAAACGGACCAACACCTGAGCCGTATAGCCGACATGTCCCAATACAATGGCCAGGCAATTATTGCCCATTACACACACCTGACTTCCATTACACTTCCCCACACAGATAAAAGGTGGCGCACGAGAGCACACTCTGAGCGAGGCAAAACAGGAGGAAACAGCAGTTACAAGATGGCAGTTTAACACAAGGAGAAAGACGGCGAAACAGAAGGGGAAATCGCAAGGAGGGAAGTTCCCTTGACCTTTTCGACAAGAAATCGTTACTTTCACGAACCCTCGAGAATAGAAACTGTAAGACCAAGAGACAAGGCTGAAGAATTCTGCATTGTGTCGGAGGTACCCGGGGCCCTCCTGTGTCGATAATCAAGGCGGTAAGAATAGTCTGCTGCCATGGTACTTTCCTTGGTTCCTACAACAAAGCAGCGCCAGTGAAATCAACAGAGCCAGTGAGTTCGGTAGACCGATACCAGACGGGTCTGTCTTGAAGCCAAGGTTGCAAGCAGCAACATTGCATGGTGAGCGCTGAAGCGAACATTGTATGAAACGCATGTGGTAACTAACGCAAGTGAAAACGAAACAGAAGATGAGTGATTGAACTTTGAAACCAAGATACAATACCTTTGACAGAGTAATTCGGCACCGCATGCATGCTCTTTCCAAAGTCTCTGTAAGGTATCCAACTGAGAGTTGACAAAGGTGAAAGAGTGGCAAAAAGCTGCAACAAAGTGGTCCTTCGGTGGGTCAAGCAAAATCCTGTGCACAATCGAAAGTCTTTGATGTTGATACTGCCAAGCAAGTTGATGACAAAGTAGATAAGGTTGGTCCAAGCCCGAACGAGTAAGATCAATAGAAAGCTTTTGGTTAAAGCAAGTTTGTGTTAGATTTTGAACAACATCGTCTATGCTATTTTATTGTACTATTGACCATCCTCTAAAGCACTTAGGTAAAAAGCGCTATATAAAAGATAATCAAATACAAAATAGAGTGAATTAAATTGGTCAGAGCCTGGCAGAGGGAGACTGGCTGAACATTGTGTTAAAACTGATCTGAGCCTGGCTGAGGGGTATCCGAGGTGAATAGTCAATCACCTGAGAAATTGAGTATGTGTGAAATCCTGAGATGAACAGAACATATTATTCGCATCAGGTCCTCTGATGGAAGAGACTTTGAAAAGCAAAGAGACTTGGGCACACTAGGCCCTGATGCTAGTGTTTGAACTGTATCCTCGTGCTAGAGAAGCCACAGACAGTGCTAAGCTCTAGTGTGCCGCCTTGTCCTGTGATTAAAACATGGGGAAGAGACCCACGGCCTGAATATCCTGACATATTTCTTGAACACCTCTTTCTTCTTTATAAAACATGGTTTCACACACTATTTGTATTTAGAGGTAAGGATTGGCAATAGGTTTTTTAGTATAGGCCCTTTTGTTTTGACAAGACACCACTAGGCCTGCATTATTATTTGATGGTCGTAGCTTGCTCCCATCTTTAGGATTAGATAGGCATTTTCCTACTCTTTTTTTAAGTTCAATTAACACCCTTGAACTGTGGTCATTTGTGCCTGTCTGTCGATACCATGCCTTCCTTACACTACGCACAAACTGGGGAATCGGCTTCATCAGATTTCCTCGAAAGCTATAGGTACTAGGGTAGCTCCAGCCCACTGGGTTGCATGGCCTGGCAACGTTATACCCTTTGCTCGAGTTTAATGATGTGGTATTGGTATCCCGTAATCATAATATATTGAAGCCAATTGGCGCTTAGTTGAGTCTATCTCAATCTCCTCCAATATTAATGATTTGTGCGCGAGCCCCCTCGATTCTTGACCTCTCCTCAATGTCTAAGAGCTTCTCTATGACAGCAGTTTTGCTAGCTCCTCAAAAATATCAAAATTTGTGGCCGGGTGTGGGAGCCCTGGTTCAATGAATATCTTAATTACGTCTTAAACTTAGGCAAGCTGCACGGAAGTGGCGCTCTTCCTACTCTCTTAAGGATAGGGTACTTATCATAGGGCCATTAGCGATGCCAAGTGGAATTACCAGTCGGATTGAAAATGACATTAATCAACCAAAATAATTGTTTAATGTGATGCGTTCCTGGTCCCCTACCTCTGCTCTGCTTCATTAGTCGCCTCCTTCTCAAGAATTGTGTGATTCTGTGGCAAACATTTTTGTCCAAAAGATTGTGGATTTTCAGGAAGATAATTGTTCAGAATGGGCTGAGGACCAACCAGCCGGCTACTCCTCTGCCTTCTGCTAATTCTGGAGTGTCGTCACTGTTCTCGACCGACCCTCCCTAATCCTAGTCGTCCTTCCCCTCTTTCTTCAATGGAAATTTTTCTGCTCTGAGCAATATGAAATCCTCATCTTCTGCAAATACCATCCCTTTGCATATTTAAAAAAAGTTGATATGCTTTGTGACGGGGGTTTAGGCACTGTCAGAAGAAGGAGGGATCGGGAGGAGATCTAGAAAGACTACGATGCAAGGTAAGAGGGATGATGCCATGAAAGCATTTAAAAAACAAAGACAAAATGTAAAAGCTGCCGAGACTTAAAAAAAAAAAGCCTAGAAATGAAGAGATGAGGAAATTGAAGTACGAGGGGAAAGAAAAGAGAATATGGATGGAGCAGTTAAAGAAAGAAGAGAGGGGCAGTCAATAGGCAGGCAGTCCAATCAGCGGGGCAGTTTAGTAGTTGAAGCAAGATAAAACCTGAGAATTGCCAAGGCATGAAAGGTGAGAAAAGGACAGGCTTCACGAACATTGAAAATTTGGTGACAGCTGACAGTTGCAGTGTTGTAATGTGGACAGCGAAAGTAAGAGGCGGCAAAGGAGACATCAAGCAGGGTGCAAAATTTGCACTAGCCATTGGCTAGTGACATTTGACTTGGTGAATAACAAATGGTCTGCTGTGTGTATGTATAGAATTGAGGTGGAGTGGGACTTTTCTATGGCTGGCTAGTAGTTTGCAACCTGAATGTTTGCCCCTGGCACCAAGGTTGTGGGCAGATGGGGAACAAAAATGAGGTGGCGGTGGGGGCGAGTGGACGAGATTGCAGGAGAAGTATAAGGGATGGAGGAAAGAAAAAACAGAATTTCAGTCTTAGCTGAATTTAGATGATGGAAACAAGAATGCATCCTAGACTAGACAGCGAGAAAGCGAGAAGGCCAAAAGAGCTAGTAGAATGAATAGTGTCCAAGAAGGAAGACAATTATATGATTGGGAGTCATCAGCGTAGAATAACATTGACGCCCAAACAAGGTAATATTGGTAAGAGAGGAAGTGTAGAGGGTTGAAGAGAAGGGGGCCAAGAACAGAGCTCTGCGGACACCATTCTGCAGAGGAAAGGAGTCCGAGAGATTTCCAGCACAAGAGAACCTGTAGGAGAGATTGGAGAGTAGAATTGGAACCAGGAGAGAACACAGCCAGAAAAGCCAATTGAAGACAGGGAGGAAAGAAAAAAAGGTGGTGATCCATGGTGTTGAAGGCAGCAGAAAGATTGAGTAAGGAATTGGTGACGCTCAGAATAGCAATTTCGGTGGAGTGATAAAGGCAAAATAAAGAGTGGAGAGGCGAAAAGTAAAGAAAAATGATCAAGGAAACTAGAGTATAGACGATGCGTTCAATAATTTTGGAACAATAGGGAAGCAGCGAGATTGGACAGAAATGAGATGGCATAGATTTTTTTTTTTTTTTTTTAAGTATAATCGAGAATCATTGCATGTTTAAAGGAAGAATCAACGCAAGCAGAAGAGATGGAAACATTCGGAAAAGGAATGAGCATGGGAATACATACCTTAGGTATAAGAAAAGAGGGGATAGGGTCAAGAGGTGATGCAGTAGGGCGACCACAAGCTATGCAGGGTACAGTCAGAATAGATAAGTAAAACAGAGGAGAGTCTGCGGAGGGAGAAGTGTCTAGTAACGGCTTAGAGGAAGCAGATGTACCTTGGAGTGTAGAAGCCAAACCTTATCAGTAAAGACTTCAGCAAAATCTGTAAGATGAGCGCAAAGGGTCAGGAGGAGGGGGAATAGAACACAGTTTGAAACTTTAAATAGATGATGGATGAGTTGAGAGGAAAGCAAAGAAATGCAGGTCACAATAGTATTGCTTTTTGGCAGGGAGTAAGAAGAATCATAGGTAGAGCATAGGGAAGAGAGGCTGAAGATCAGACAAATTCGACTGTTTCCAGTACCTCAGCTCCAAAGAGAAGAGCGGAAGGACAAGAGATGAGGAAACCAGAATTAAGAAAGGATAATGCAGCCTCGGCAGAGGTGAAAAAATAATAAAAAATAAAAAAATAAATAAAAAAAAATAATAAAAAATAAAAAAAAAAATCAGAAAATGGGTCCCCCGTTGGTTAAACGAAGTAAATTCATTTGTGGTCATTTACCTTGTTGCAAACACTTTGAATAACTTCAAAATATGCATATGTTCAACTGGGGTTTGGGGTAGGATTGAAGAGGAACGGGTCTGGGGGAGCAACCCCACCCTAAATAAATGTACACAAAAAAAAAACATCGGAGTGATTGCAACAAAGTGGATTGCCACAAAGTAATTTACTTTATTGTAATAACATAGTACCAGAAAAAGATGGAAGGGAGTTCGAGAGCGTAGCAGCAATGTGGTCCGTGTTGAAATGACGAAGATTATGACGAAAGAATGTGGTAGAAGAGGGTGGAGGAGAGAAGGAGAAAGAAAAGAGGAAGTGATCGGAGGAAAAGGACTGTGGGACCGATATAGTAGAATGGGTGGGATGCAAAGAAAATAAGATCCCGACATGAACCAGAAACATAAGGAGTATGATATTGAAAAAAGTTATTGAATTGAGTAAGCGAAAAGAAGAATCAAAGGATAAGATTGGAGGTATCAGAGTCACTATCTTCACAGAAAGAAGAGATGACAAGGTGCCGATTAATAATAATAGGAGGACGGAGTATAATTTCTGCTCTAGTATCAGGCCATTCTCAAAGGAAGTGATGGGGAGAAAGCAGACTGAGAAAGCAGAATGGAAGAGTAGACCAGTGCTGGCTCCAATGCTGGTAGTGCAATGGGTATGAACAAACTTACTACTGGAAGAGGTAAGGGAGGCGGGAGTAACTGAGTGAGAATATTGAAGCAGGGTTTGTGTTACACAGAGAAATTGAAGATTTAGAACGATAGAGAAGGTGTGACTTTTTACAAATAGAGCAAGCATTAAGTAATCTAATTGAGATGGTAAAAGGGGATGTGGTAGAAGGCACCTGCATAAGATTGTGAGAGCGTTAAGGGGGAAAATGAGAATAAGTATGATAAAAGTAGTCGGTAGAAATAAGAGCAGGAATGAGTCAGAAAGGTTAAATCATTTAGAATGAGGAAAAACTGTCTTTACCAATACTATGCACAGATAGAGGGGGGCTGCAATGATGGCAGTGCTAGAACCAAGGTTCGAAATTGACTGGAGCTGGGAGCTATTTAGCTCCTGCTTGTAACCTAGAAGAGCCTGGTTAACTTGACATCAACACCTACTAGGAGCTACTTTTGGCTCCCTAGGCCAACTGATGCTGAACACACACAGCAATGTGAACTTGATGCTCTGAATTTATAATAATCTATAAATAAACATTAGGACACATGTATATGAGTAAGGGGTCATAAATAAATGGACAAAATTATAAGTTTACATGTTATGTGAAAGTTTTATTTGAGGAACGCTATGCACTAGCTCCTTGTTACCAAGTGGTAGATCATGGTCACTGGTTAATTCAGGATAGCCAGGAGATGCTTTTAGCTCCTGCTTACCCAATCTCAATATACCTGCAGAAATTAGGATAAACTGCAGCACATGTGGCTGGACTTTGACATACTAAACCATGAAATGACTTGTCGTACAACTAAGTAAGAGCATTGTGGGGGAGGATGGTCCATCTTCAAGTATAGTGCCCATTAATCTGCAAAGATCGAGATTTCCTCCCCAAACTCAGTAGCTTTTGCTTCTCCCATCATTTATAGCCCAATAGTACTGAACTAATGGATGCTAGATGAGGCACAATGGATTTAGCTGCCTATTTAACACCTCACCACAAACTCTGAAGGCAAACATTCAATGCTGGGCCAAAAGCAACCGGGAAAACAATCATTCCATCTAACGACACCCACTTAACATCACCTCACCCCACCATCAAGTCTCGAATGCGTGATGAATAAATAACCATGCCACCTTCACTCCCTTGTTCACAAAGCGGCACAATGTGGCTACGAAGGGGCACAAGTCAGATATAGTTAGGACAGAACACTGAGGGTTCACATGGGATCCACATTACCTAGATTTAGGAAGAATAATCAGGGCCATTAAATGCAATTATTTCTTAGCACCAGAGTCCTTTCTAAAACAGCTTTCAGCATATTCAAATTCAAAGGCCTATATGAATATGGTGCGATCAGAAGCTACATGTTGAAAATACATTCATGTACCCATCGAGGAAGAAAACCTCTTTGCTGTTAGCAAGAAACAAAGCTACAAGCCAGAGTTCTTTAAAAGATCGGCCCTGAGACCAAGTAGGACAATGTGCTAAGTGGCCTGCCTTTTACCACAGGCAGATCGGAGTGGAGTAATATGGTAGTAAATTGTAGTGGAGATTGACTTCAAAAGGAGGTCACACAAAAAGGGGAGATGATCAGAGTGCCATGAAATGGGCAAGTAGCTATGAAAAGGGATTGCTTTCCTTTGGGACCCAAAGAGATCTTAAAAAGGTGCATTACTTCGTTCTTCCCATGCAATTCATTATACATCTGAAGTTAGAAATAGATCATTTAAATTGGTTTATACATGTATAAAGCAAATGTAGCCCAACATTAAATACCTTCACGAACAGGTCTACTTCTTGAAGAACAAAACCTAACCTTGGATGCTACGGTACCTTTTTCGAAATGTTGTGCATGTATCTAAAGTGCCATAGCAAAAGTTAATGGATGGTGAAATGGTGGCATCCCAAGCTTGATTCTACAAAAAGAAGCTTGCTTTTGGATTCAATATGCACCAGAAAAACAACCCTCATCCCCAGTAAGAAGGTATGGCCCGTTATAAAACTTACCGCGATACCTTCTAGGAACCAAATATAGACGCAACATGGCTTCTTCTGGGAGGGCAATGACGTTTCAGTCCTTTTTAATGGATGGAGAAGTGAAAAAAATTGGAAAACAAATGAACACCGCATATGACAAAGGGTTTAAAATAAGAATTGCTGGCAAATGAGGGCGCTTTTCAAGTTAATCTAATCAACTGCTGAAGAAATAGTGATCTAAAGTACAATTGCACAATTGTCTACCAGGAGTTTGTATGGTACATTAAGTTTTTACTAGGCGAATAGGACATCAAATAGCACAATATAAGAATGTTGGCCAAATGTTGGTAATTGGCCATACACAACCCTTCTACGTTAACAGAAGTCAACCTTCATATTAAAATCTTGTCCTCTATAGGATTTCTTTTTGGTTCTTAAAGGAGAATCCGGTTGAAAGGGACCAGACATTAAACAAAAAATGACATTTGGAATCCTTATTGTGGGTGAAGTCGTGGGCAAGGTCTAGCAGAAGTAGTTCTGCCTTGGTGGATTCATTGCTGGCAACATTTGTATCAAGGAGGCTGAATTTTGACTGACTCGGAGCATTTCAATCTTCATTCCTTCAGCCTGGGAGTGTTTGTCACCTACCCTGCAGGATAGGTGCTCAGTTACTTTCTACTGCTTTACAAAAATCTGTCCGCAGCGTGAAGCGCACGCGCAAAGTAACAGGCAAAGACTAGCAGAAGCAGTTCCGCAGGTTCTCGGTCTCGGCATGGCTCACCAGAAGGACCTTCGACTTCTAACATGTCTTATGAGGCGGTAGGTCAATTACACTAGGTGTGAAAGCAGCATGTACAATTCCTGAGACATTAGATTATTAAGGTTGCACCTTGCTGGTGACTGGTTATCATCACTTTGGACCTATATTTAGTCTAGAATTTTTTTAAGCTGCAATGTTTTTTTTAGCAGTAGTAAAAAAGTAATAAAATATGGGAGGTCAGATGGCCAATTTAAAAAAAATCCATTCATGATCTGAGGAGTGGGGCAAAAACAGGATTCTGCTGCTACACAATTGGATGCGCCAGCTGCAATGTCTCTTGCCAGGGAATTGCCACTGCCTGTATCCCTGGTTGCGGTCCCTTCCCACGACTCCCATGAATGCTCTGTCGCTCAACTTTTTGCAGGCCAGGTTAGGAGGGTCAGACTCTGTTGTGTCCAAGAGAAAAAAACATGGTATCCAAATCAATTGCCTCCTATTTCTCTACAATGCAAAAGATTAAAGAGACAGACCCTCAAGATCAGGGATGACAGGGAAGCTAATCGCTGTGGACTCTCTCCAGTCTGTGCAATCTCAGACAGACTGGGTCCGTTTGGTGATATAGGAGGTTGAGGAGTCAGGGACAGAAAATGTGTTCTTGAATAGACCACCTATGTTTTCAGAGGCAGCAGATACGGATTCAGACTTCTATTACTTCTTACTCCTCAACCCCGGCACCTGTCATCAATAATTAAGAATATCGACCAAACAGCGGTGGGGGTTACAGATCCAATTGTTAGAATTGAATTAGGTTCTGAGCTCATTAATGGCACTATTTGAGAATCTACATCCTGACAATCTCACGCCTTGTTGCTGCATCCAATATGGGGAAAACAAACATATGGGCGTAAGCGCAGAGTATTACTGCTGAGTCGACAAAATAGTTTATTGTGGTGTCTGAGTCCGTAGTAGAGAATGGGCTACTTAAGTCTGATCAACTTTTGTCTAGGGGAGATGTCTGAGGTTGAAGAATGGAGAATGTGTTTATAGTGGAGTGGGGTTAGGTGGCGGAGGGGGTGGGGTGTCCTCTACCTTCCCCCCACCCCACCAAATGATTGGGAAAACCAAAGTCAAACAGCAACAAAAACAAAATAATCTAAAAACGTCAAACAGTCCTCCAACTGGATTTTTTTGATTTTTTGTCAATCCCAGTAAAGAACGTACAAGCTCCAAAGCCTATGATGATACAGGAGGTTGTTGGGTTTTCTGCTGAGGGTCAAGTTAGGGAGACATTATTATTGCTTCCTGAGGTTGGACTTTTTCTTTGAATGAAAAATAAACGCATTGCGACTTGGGCCTCTCCGTTTTTACTTGGGAGGGAGGTGAGAAAACCTCTCGCGGGGAGTTGGGGGGAGCCCCGAAGACAACAAGGTCTGATAATCTTGCCCCTTGATAAGGTTCTCAAGGCGTGGGTAAGGGTAAAGAGAGCTGGTACACGAGGCAGAAGGTGGCCTCGTAAGAAAGACCTATGCAAATGGAACTTTTGGGGCTTCCGACTTCCCCTATGGAGGCTTCACATCACCCCTGGTCTTTTGGGGATTGTCCACATAATGCTGGGAGAAAAGGATACGCTTCATCCAGCATCCTGCATAATGCCAATCGTTTGGAGGGGAGGATACAGGAGAAAAGAAGGTCCTCAGCACAAATGGCATGAAGTTAGGAAAAAAAAAAGACCAATTGGCCATATTAATAATAAACCGAAGGGCTGGAAGCTTAAAATTTTATGTGTATCCCATGAAAATTGGCACATGCTGCTAAATCGCTCCGGCATTCTGAGGTTGCTTTCTGAGATTCCTTGTTTAAGTGCTATAACTACGAAAGATCTTGAAAGAGTTTATTTCCCTTATGCAAATAGAACAGAGGTAGCAACAGTTGCTGTTCTATCAAAGATCGTTTTTGACCTCCTATTGAGTGAAATAACATCTCTCCGCCAACTGATAGGATCCTCCTCAAAACTGTGTCACTAACCTTCAAATGCCTAAACAACGCAGCCCCACCTTATCTAACGGAAAGAATAACTCGTAGAATGTCCACCCGTCCCTCCAGAGCGGCAAACTCCTGCCTCCAAGTACCTTGATTCAAGCAAAAAAAACACAACTGGTGGGAACAGTTTCCCTGTAAAAGCTGCCCAGTACTGGAATGTACTCCCTCTTGAGCTTAGAACAGATCAGCCCCGCTATAGCTTCAGACTTAACACCCTCAATTGGCTACGATTCAACGACCACTATGACTAATCTGACTTGCTTTGGACTAGATTGTCTCTGCTACGTACTTTCGTTCAGACTGTGATTGTATGTATATATCTGTATATATTTTTACTGTGCTTTAATGTATATAAGCCTTATTTGACTGTATCCTGTAACTAAGCTATAAGTATCCTTGTATCCTGCTGCGCCCGGTTACCTAAGGGTTTGGTGCGCCCAACAAATTCAATAAACTGGGTTTCAATCTTTTTCAGATCGATCCCCAGTTGCGGCACAATACCATGGGAGAGTGGGGGTAGTGAGGCGAGATCGGTGATGTCAAACAAAGTGGACGGGATAGAATGGAGAGCTGTAGCTAGGTTTGAAAATATGGGTTTTAGTACTGGCCAGGAACAAAGGGCGGATTGATTTAGGAGACCCAGTGAGAGGAAGGATTGGTCCTGGGCGTCCGATGGGATTAATGAATATCCACAATCGAGGCAGAGGGAAAGAAGTTGGTAAACTTTCAGTCTCATCTGGGAACAGTTGTGGTCATAATCATTTATTTGGCAATTTGTATAGCGCATCTAACCCGGAGGTATCTAGGCGGTGTTCTTACAGAAGAAAACCGGCCAAACAAAGGTTTCATAGTTACACATAAACATGACAGTCTAAGTAGGAGTGATATTTCTGTTGCTAGGATTTGAAGTGCTGAACGTGAATTAGTTGCATAGATCCTGGGTGAAGAGCCAGGTTTCGAGTTATTTTCAAAAGGTACAGAAAGAGTACTCTGACCCAAGTTTAACTGTTAGAGTGTTCCAGTGTCTACCCGCTACTACAGGGAAGCTGCCACCACCGGCTTTCTGCAGTTTCAATCTTGGTGTGGATAGCAGGTGTAGGTGTGCTGAGCGCATGGGCCTGTTAGCTTGGGATCTAGTAATTTTGTCTACAAGGTACGTCAGGGCTGACTATTTACAAATCGGACTTTAGGGAAGTTCCTACAACAATATGTCATTTTTGTTGATGGGTACGTCATTTTTCTGCCTGGCAGAAAAGGGGCCCTGGGGAAGAACCTCTGGCGGCTAGGTAACATTAATAAAAGAAGGGGCGGGATTGGGGTAGACCACCAAATTATGGGAAACAATGGTATGCTTGCCGTCCAAATAGGTATAAAGATCAGCAGAGTTAAAAAGAGGATGTTACTAGTGAACATTTACTGGCACACTATTGTGTAAACTGGATGCCATCTTGAATTAAGTGTCAGGTTGCATAGTGAGCTGGCCATCTATTTGGGTGGACGGTTTGATAGTTCTAGCTGGTGACTTGAAGTCATATTTTGGGTTTTTTTTAAGCAAATTTGTGGCAGATCCCCTCTATGGGAAAAGTGAAACATGGCAAGAGATGGTTGGAAAGTTTGGAATATTTTGGTCTGCATCGGGTGAATGGTACAGCTGAGGGTGACCTACCAAGTCAGATCACTTGGCCTTGGGGGACAGACAGTCAATTCTGGATTATAGGTTTGTTGATGGTCTGTTCCATATTTGTGCACATTTAAACGTGATTCCATATGAGCGGAGTGATCATGACATGATTGTCGCAGAGTTTGAAATTCCCCTTTGTAAGGGGATAAGTCATACTCTACCTCCAGTCATGGTCAATCATGGGACCAAAAGAATAACATGGAACACCCACAAGGTTTCACTTAATAGGGTGGCAGGGGTATTGGCCTCTACTACCTTGGATTGGAAGATGGAGTTTTACTCTAACCACATTGACTACTTTGTTGGGGAACTACCAACAAAAGCTGAAGCCAAGTAAACATCAGGGCCCACTAAACACAGTCACCAGTTTGATCTTACTGTGTGGGGTTAAAAAAGAAAAAAAAAAGAAAAAGAAAACAATAAAAGGGCCAGAGAGGAAAAATCAAGGTAAATGAAAATAAATATTGAGGTGATTCTCCGACCCAAGCGAAGGAGGTGAAGTTAGCCAAACAAGCATGTCGTAATTGGTCCAGATGACAAGGTACAGCTCATTCAAAGCAATGCTGAATTAATACTGGAATCCTAGATATTCTAATATAGAGTTAAGAAAGGTAGTGAGGTGCAGAGGAGAGGGACACAACCCTGACACTAGGTTGTGATTGTCACAACCCTGACACTAGGTTGTGATTGTCACAAGAACAAAAGAAAGGGTGTCCACGGGTTGTGGATCACTCGAGTCTTCTGCACACGGAAAGTACTTTCAAAAGATAAACAATAGTGAATTAGTATATTTCATGAATACTTCTCACAGAAATTTCACAAAAGTTTTAAATTCCCATTGATTATAAGAGCGGACCCACTGCTCCTGTTTAGTGTTATTCTCGTAAATAATTGGATCTGTTTCTTTAAAAAAATTATGATACGGTTTCCACAACTTTAAAAATATACACAATTTGTACAAGTTTCTTCATGCTAAAATCAACCTACATTTAGTTAATCTATTACAGAAATATTACATGCATATTGTGTTATACAGCTATTCTCTGTATGTTATAGTTTTCAGTTCAAATACAAACGCTCAACGCGTTTCGGGGCTCTGGTTCCCTTCCTCAGGAGCAAAAACAAATACTTATACAGTGTTCATAGATTCAAATATTCTTCTAAGATCTTCAGAGAAATCCGTGTAGCATAAAGATAATAAAACGTGATTGTGTTTTAGTGTTATTGTACTAGAGGAAAAGTCATTTGTATCAATAGAGATTAATTCCTCACTGTTTGAGATGGCCCTACCTCTCACTGGTGCCCCATGAGGCGGAGAAGAAAAAACAGTCATTCCCCATCCCGGAGTAGCCTAAAAACAATTGGGTAGATTTGAGTGATTTATCCCTGATCATTCGCTGCTTGGGCATATATTTCAAGAAGTTCAAGTGATCTTTCCATCATCAGGACCTACCTCCTTGTGTGGTTATAGCCACACGATGTGGTTTATCTTTAAGTGGTCAGCTCTTCAATGGCTCTTTATTGTATGTCTCCGATAGACCCTCCAAGCTCCAGCGGGTATTTAGCTCCAACTCTCCATCTATATAACCATGGAGGGGAACCTATTGCATCTCTTCTGTAATTTCAAATAATCCTAATCTGTTGCTAGTGATAAGAAACTAGCCCATTATCTATGTACCTTATTTGGATGCTCATATAACCCGTAGTGGACGTTTGTGAACTCTAGTGGCAGCTGCCTCAATTGAATGGATTGTGATCCTGAATCGAAAAAAATATTGCGGGGCTCACTATGCTGTCCTTAACGAAAATGCAATGTAGAGTGTTAAGAAACCTCTAACGCTTACCCTACAAGGTAGGTCTTCTATTGTAATCGGGTCCTATGGTTCTGGATAAACGGGAGGGCCGTATCCCATTCAAATGCACTGGCGCCAAAACGCCGTGGGGAAACCTGAAGGTAAATAAACGTCTGTCAGTGCAGTATTTTACTATCACAGATGCACATCAAGTGGTGCGCGGGTGCTACGATTCAGTTTTACAGTAGTGTATTGCAGTAGTGTTTGGAATTCAATTGAAAGTTACTGTGACGTGTAATCGTGTATGCATGATGACATCATATGTCAACAAAGGACGTCAACACGTTACGAGTGTGTCACTCACTACGATATTGCATGAAAGTGAAATTGACATGCTTTCTTTAGCCTGGGGCACCTCTGCTCACAATCTACATTCAGATTATTCTAGCCATAGTATATTTTTTGGGATTTTCATTAAATACTTGTCATTGTTTTTTGAGAACACTTCCTTCATTCCATTAGTAACAATTTAGAACATCTGGCACTGGATTATGTTGCATGACATCATACCATGTGACTTCTATTTCATGTATAGATCACTTTATTCCATTGATAACATTTTTACATTTATTAATGTTGTATTGTTGCCATTAGTCCATCTCATATTCATGGGTTAAAAATGTCAATCAAGAGAAGCTCTGTCTATATACCAACGTTGACTCTCACACATCACACTATACTGTAGCACATGTGTGGAGAACCTCTCCTTTCTCTCATTCATTATGTGCTCTACACAGGGTATAATTTTGCAGAAGGGACAGATGATGATAAAAAGCCTATTAGTGCAAGGAACAGCTTATGGTTGTCTATTCCCAACCCAAAAAGGAAAAGATCAGTGGGATCATAATATATACTTCAGTTAGAGTGATTTTTTGGTAATATTTTAGGATTGGTTTAAGAGCCAAATTGATCATGATTTTTCATTTTTTTTTTTAATATATTAGGATTAAGGTTTTAAGAGCCAACTTGATACGACGAATGATTTTTTAGGAAATGTGTATTGAATTGGGTTTGTTTAATCTGTTTTAGTCACATAAATTAAGATTCTTTTTTAATGTTTTGCTGGCGCAGGAGTCCAGACTAACCCCAGTATCCTGTGTGAGCAGCCGACCCGTGTTTTCCTTCAGTGCTTTTCAGCACTAGGAATCACTGTTTCTTTAAGCGGAAGGACTTCCATTAAAAACTCAGCACAGGCGTGTAGCGCCGTGCGTATTGACCGGGCAGGAGTCCAGTCTAACAGTCTAACCCCAGTCTTGACCCAGGACTGACCGGAATGGCTGGTGTACCAGAGATCATTGAGGTGGCGGCAATCCCCATACGCCCAAGTACAAACCCGCGTACAGGCGCTGTGGAGGAGTCAGAACAGGCTGACGCAAACCTAAGGAAGCAAAAACCAAAACCAGGTCAGAAAACAGACAAAGTAAGCGCAGGTGTAAACATGAGAGTATGAAAGGTGAAAATGGCTTCGCAAGTACGAGCGGGGGAGCGAACTTCAAAGAAACGCCTGCAAGTATCACATGACTCCTATCTCACTCAAGTGCTCATGTGAGAAATGTTACTGAGCTAAATTACAGGGCAGACGTTACCGTTGCAGAGCTGCTGGAAGTAGAGTCCTTCGG
The DNA here is from genome assembly GCF_040938575.1 of Ambystoma mexicanum. Lineage (NCBI taxonomy): Eukaryota > Metazoa > Chordata > Amphibia > Caudata > Ambystomatidae > Ambystoma > Ambystoma mexicanum. The sequence continues at coordinate 979,107,094 of NC_090931.1, read as the reverse complement.
TGAGCAAGACGCACATAGCCAAACAAACTAATGAGAACAGAGTAATTACTACTGAGAATAGCCCTAACAAAGGACGAGATATGGGCGAGGAAGAAAACTGAGACGAAGGGTGCCTCGAACTCGGTAGTGAACAGGAAACCGAAAAAATGCATGCAAGGACAGAGGCAGTTAAGAAAACTGGTGCGAAAACGCATACGGTAAACGTGTTGTCAAATCGATTAAATTCAGGTGCCTTGAACGGTCATAAGACGCTGAGCTTGCGGGAGGAAAACGGTAGCGAATACGAACACGTCTGCTTTAGACAATGTTTCAGACAATGAAACGGAATCCGACAACTTGATTGTAACTGAGAACCAGCAAAGTGAAACTACCAAATGTGAAGATGCTCATTTGAACAAAGCACTTGCCACAAATGCTGCAACTGAATGGGACCACGAAGACTATGAAGCGGAAAGAGGAGAGAGTGGAAACGGGTGTGACATAAGTGGCGCAGGTGACGAGTGCATGAACACATCGCACAGAGCCATTTGCAAAAACAGGCAAAATGTGTAACCAACAAGGAAACAACGGCGATAAGGATGATATGAGAGATAATGAGGTGGTCTTTGAAGACAATGATGAAAACCTAAGCACAATTAACAAAAAACAACCCAGAATTCAAAGACCCAGAGGAATCCATGAGAAAAGACTACATGAGAGAGATAGCGATATAGAGATAGATATATAGTACACCGCCACGGTAGTGGCCATGTAGTTATGGTCAAGTTGCCGATTCCATAGGAAGAGCACTTGGAGCGGCTTATAACTTCGCTCCCCCTGGACGAATCCTCACCAAACTTTGCAAAAGTAGTATATGGGCCATTCTGAATTGTTTTGCCAAGTTTGGTGAGGATTCGTCCAGGGGGGGCCCCAAAACTTCTGTTTTTCCCATAGACTGAATGGAGGCCAAACCCCTGGACGGATTTTCACAAAATTTGTGGCAGGAGGAGCGGCTTGGTCCCGAAAGCGTGCTTTTGTAAATTTGGTGACTTTCCATGTAGTACTTTTTTTTAAAATGACCAAAAAGTAGGTATTAAAAAATTAGTGATATCTATGTCCGCTCCGCGGTCACACTTCCCTGTTCGCTCCACGAACAAGACACCGATTGGCTAAGGGACTGGCGTCATGACCGCAGACACACGTCTCTGCCGATTGGCTGCAGCGAGACGTGTTCAGCGTCAGATTGTTTGGATGCGCCCGACATCTTGGCTCCGCCGACCGCGGAGCAGGTACCAGCGGCAACAAGCTATTTCGAAACCTATTTTGCTGCGTCAAAGTGCTTGGGGAGTTTTAGACAGTAAGAGATGGGTGAAAAACTGCTTATGTTCTGGCGGTAGGTGTTCCTGATGTACTTTCTATGGACGCCTTGTTCGGGATGTTTGTACGTACAGAGAATGAGGGGTCTAATAAGGGTAGTATTTCAGTCCGTGTTGTGTACAGGGAACTTGAAACTGTTCTAAGGACACGCGTGCTGTTAGCGAACATTGAAATTGAGTACCTGCCGTATTTACATTACTTTTTCCAATGCGTACGCCATTCATTCGAACGCCGCCATGGGTGTGACATGCTGCGGTGGGTGTGGCCAGGGCCTAGAGTCTTGGATGCATGGCCGTAGGCCGACGGCCATACTTCCAAGACTCTAGGCCCTGACCACATCCACCACAGCATGTCACGCCCATGGCTACACCTGTAGTATTGTTTATGGATTAGCGCATTGTGGGGCATATGTACAGTCTTGGCCTTTGCCCATGCACCCAAGAACACAGTTATAAGCACTGGAGGTCTAAGCCACTGCACAGCCATAACTTCCATTATCTATGCACATACAGCTAGGAGTCCAGCCTCTGGCCAGAAGCACTGAAGCATACCACACCTATAGATACACCTGTATCTCCGTCACATCACGGACGTGGTTGTGGGGAGGACCTGCAGTCTTCGGTGCATGGCCAAAAGGCCATGCACCCAACAACAAAGTTATAAGCTATAACTTTATAAGCCAACATAGATTTTATATAGTGCAGTGGTTGTGGGCAGGACGTACCCTTTTGGGTGCATGGCTGAAGGCTGTAGGCCACACACTGAAGAGTGTAGACCGTGCCCACAAGCACTGCAGGACATCACTTTCATACATCACAGCCATACATTCAATTATGTATCTGGTAGGTGTGACCAGGGCCTAGAGTCCTGAGTACGAATTGAGTACATGGTCCACTTACAATGTTTCATTGGATGGGTGTGTTAATGATGTATAAGCGACCATGGATGTAATATGCTCTGCTGGTTGTGGCCAGGGCCTAGAGTCTCGGGTGCATGGCGTAGGTCATACTTCCAAGACTCTAGGCCCTGGACACAACCACCACTGCATGTCGCAGCAATGGATACACCTGTAGTATTGCTTATGGATTAGGTGGTTGTGGAGAGTGTGTAGAGAGTTGGGGGCATGGCCGAAGGCCATGCTCCCAAACCCAACTTTATACGTAGTGAAGTTAGAAGCCACAATGTGTGCGATATGCTGTGGTGGTTATTCCCAGGACCCACAATCTTGGGTGCATAGCCAAAGGCCATGCACCCAAGACTGAAGTCAAAAGCAGTGAGGTTATAAGTGAACATGGGTGTGGTGTGGTGCGGTAATTGTGTGCACGTCATAGCATCTTGGGTGCATAGTCTGCAGCCATGCACCCAAGAGTAAACTTATAAGTAATCAAATTACAAGCAGCATGGTTTTGATATGCAGCAATGGTTGCGGCTAGGACCCATCGTCTTGGTTGCTTAGCCGTAGGTTATACAACGAAGATGCTAGGGCCAGCCTACAGCCACTGCAGCATATTAGTGCCAGAGATTAGACGTGTAGATTTGCATATGTATGAGATGACTAATTATACTTACTGTTTACTTTGTTCACAATCCATATATGTCTTACATGACTTTAGTACTTGGCGGAGCGATACTTTTTCAATTTCTGTGATAAAAGAAAAAAGCATATTAGTGTTTGCATTTTAAGAAGACTTATTACACTGTATAATAAACAGTTTAGCTTTTTTCTTTTTACCCTCATATTTAGTTTACAAACCAGTGTACTGTGCATTATGCTCAGTTTCTGTGTTTGTTTTTCAAATCCTTGGGTCTGGGAGGAAAAAAATCCTTGTCGGATTAAAAAAAAAAAAAATCTTTATTTGCTATGCTACACACTATTTCTTTCTTTCTTTGACCGTTTCCTTCTTTCTGATTAATGTTATCTTTGTTGCCTTGCTGCCGATTTTTAACAAGAGTTAGATACCTGTTGGCGTAGTCTAACTGTGCATTTGTGGTGACGGATCTGTGATATTCATTTATCTGTGTCGTTGTAATACACTCTTGGGCAGTTAGACTACAGTTCGAATACGCCAACAGGTATCTTTCACTTTATTTTTTGGGGGTAATGTTGAAGTACACATTAGTTATAATATTTTGGCTTTAAGAAGATTAAATACGCATTTGTAAGATTAGCTGGCAATCTCTGCTTTACAGTAATGGTGCTATCATTACATTCCAACCATCCACATTTCTTTTTAATGTATGCAGTGTAGTGACCTGCATTGGTTGTAGCTCCTGCATGGTAGATTATACAATACGGTATGGATACGTACACAAATTGATCATTTGGGATTTGTTCCTGTATCACATTGCTACAGAGAGTGCATGTAGGTTTCCACATGTATGAAATCTGCAAGATTTCATTTATAGGTATGCTTTTGTTTTCCAGTACTTGTAGTAAGTACATTAGAAATTCTTGTGGATCGTCTTGTGTGTTTATAGTGAATCTCCTAATTCCAGCACAGTAGTTCAATTCTTGTCTTATTCCGTGAACACTGTACGTGTTGTCAGGGTAGTTTGTTGCGTTTCTATGCAGGACTAACATTTGCAAATACAATTGGTCTGTACTGTGTAAGTAAATATTGTTAACAATTGGTGGCAATTGAATTAGAATATTTGTTGCTACATTTGCACAGCAACTTACGCCAGTTTCATTTGAAAATTTGAATGGATCAGCTAGTTCTGTATCCGAGTGCACTTTTCGACCTTTCTGTTCTTTGTTTGAAGAAGTACCTGGTTTACTTTCCCTAATAGGTTCTTCTTTGCTTGTGGTAATTGATGAAGCTTTAGCTTCTTTTGTTTTCTTTGAAGGATTTACTGTCAGATTCTATTGCATTTCTGTTTTAGTTTTCTTTTACCACGTTTTACTTTTTCTGGAACACGATATTGTTTCAGATGTGGGGTGTACATTGAATGGAGTCTATTGTATTCTAAAATTCAAGGAATATCAGCGTTCACTTTACTTGCAAAGTTCATTAGAATTAGACCGTCAAGTGTACGTAAGCGTGATAGCGCTACGTAGCTCATGCCTTCTTTAAAGACTGTTTCCTATATCTATTAATGCTTTGTCTAGGGTAAGACCTTGGGATTTATGAATGGTGACTGCATAGGCAAGAGTTAGAGAAAATTGTTCTCTACGTACATACATGTCTTTGAAGAGAGGGAATCGAGCAGTTGAGCGCCCTATCCTTTTCACTTCTGAAAGTTTGACAAAGCGAATATTGACAAACTGAATGTTTTCATCACGTGGGTATGATTGAAAGCCAACAACTGTACCCAGTGCCCCATTAACTAGCCCTTGCTCCACGTCAAGGTTACATTTAAGCATTACTCTACAATTTAAGGATAATTTTCATATTTTTTCCAACCCTGCTGTGTTGGAGATTGATTTTTCTAAGCTATGTAGTCTTGCTGTAGCCTGCTCACACATGGGTAGCGTCATACCATATAAGTCTAGTTTGTCTGTGGCGCTAATTTCTATAATTGGTTGCATTTCTTTGTTTAACATTGTTTAATTGAATTTGAAACAACTTGCAAGAGTTGGCATACAGGCCATACAATTGACATTTTTGTGCGCCAATTGTTCCATAACATCAGTAGCACATGTATTATCGCCATAAAGTGCACAAATGTGCCTTTTTTCAATATGGCTTTTGCTTCTTGCAAAAGTACACCAACTCTAATACTTTAAGATATTGGCATAAGTGAGATCTGCAGATTGCCGCATGTTTTCCGTTCATGCTCTGTATTGGAAATGTTGCCAAAAGGTTGACAATTCCTATACTGCCCACAGTTTTACGGCAAAGTTTGTGTCCTAATGTTTTAAAGATAGGTTCACCTTTCGCTGGTGTCAATTGTAGAAGATCTCCGAAAACGATAATGTGTTTTCCTGCAAAGAGTTCTTTGTAGTTTGTTTTAAGTACTTCTTGCAATCTGAGGTGAATCAAGGCCAACATTAGGTAGGAGACCATACTCACTTCATCTATTTGTAGCATTTTCATTTGTTTTAATTCTCTGCGTAGTTCCATTGCAGCTTCTGCAGAAAGTTTGTAATAGTCTAATTTGTTTTGGTTCTCTACTGGAAGGAGTAGTAATCGGTGTAAAGTAACACCACCTATGTTGTATGCAACTAAACCTGTGGGGGCAGTTACAACAGCTGACAGTTTGTTGTTCGTCAATTGAAGGAACTTGCTGATGATTTTGATTAAGAATGTTTTTCCTGACCCAGCTTCACCACCGACGTACGGCAGTATAGGTTTGTAATTTTGGCACGTACATTCTTTATTTTCGTGTTGCACAACATGTACAATTTGTTTTGTTACGTCTTCAAAAATGGCGCGTTGATCTTTAAGTTTTGCTTGTTGTACAGTTAGGTCTTCGATATCTTCTTGATAGTGACACATGGTGTTTTCCACTTCTGTCATAGCTAATTCTGCCTCATTTGCTATTAGTGGCTGTCCTAGTGGTTCTTGTCTTCCTGTTACAGAAGGTTGACTACTGTCGGAAGAGTCCTTATCTAGTTGGGACTGAAGTTTTTTGTGTTACTGCTCATTGTGTAACATTTTTTTGTACTGCGTAAAGTTCACATCGGTGATATCGCTTTCATTTGCTTTGAAAGCATCTTCATAGCAGTCACAGTTATCTATTTTCTCTTCTCTTTTCTCCACAGTTTAAAAAGTTGTAGCAGAGACATGAAACATAGTTCTTTTTGTTGAGGAGTTTTTAATGATAATTTACCATGATTAATTAAGCTTCGTTAGGTAAGTTTCACTAAGCTGCCTTCACAATCGGTTACTCAATATCTACCTTTGCTTTCAGCGGGTTTTACACTATTTTTGTATGCAGAGTTTTGAGCTATGAGGTATAGACACATGCTTTCCAAAGTGCTACTCCTGTTCAGATAGTATGAGTCCAGTAAATTGTTTTTTAAAAGGTCTTGGCTGTTGGGATCATTTCTGGCAATTTTTTCTATGTCCTCATATTATATCAGAACCCTTTTTCTAGCTTTAGCAGGACCAAGACTTAGCCATACTATGTTGTCTGATTTTCCATACAAAGCAGTACCAGTTAAACGATCTGCTGCTTCATAGGCACCACATTCTCTAGGAGAGAGCATTTGTATGCCTAGGCTGTACAATTTCCGTGATAGTGTTTTGTCTGATGCTAGGTCATCCCAGAGGTCTTGAAGCTCTGTTTTTTCTGCTTTTGTTACGTAGGCTGTAACATATCGTGCAACAGCAGTAGAACTGTCTGCAATGTACTGCACATCTATGTTTGCATTGTAATCATTGATATATTTTGATTCTTCTGTTCTTTTTATGTAATACATGTTCTTAGGTGATTTACCTTTAACACTATGTCGAACAGAAGACATGAAGTTATTCACTTCACCTGTTTCTGTAACTGGTCTTGGGAAACCAAAGCGGCATGTGGCGTAGTATTTACCTTTGTTTTTGTATTTGCGATGCCAATATTTGCCACATTTGTGTCTTTGAAATTGTAAAATCTGCCCATGCAGGTCACTGTGTCCGTTGTGACGGGATTTCACAATTGACATATTTTTGGATGAACTGCAAAACAGTGGCATCACTGTCGTGCCCAAATTTAGGTGCACCTTTGATCCATAAAAGCATGTGAATATGTGGTGCTCTTCTCGCTTGATATTCTTTTCTCCAAAATAAGTGTTGCACTTCTCAGAGGGGAGGAACAGTTTTATTACAATTAAAGTGTAGCATAGCAATGAAACGATGATGGAAATATCTTGACACATTAACTGGATCTAGAGAGCAAAATTCTACAGGTGTTAACGTATCTATGTTGGTTTTTTTGTTGTTTGCTATGCGTAGGAACTCATGTAAATCTTCCCATGTATATTCTGCACAACTTAGTGTCGCAAACCAAGTCGGTGGTCCAAGGTTTCTGATCATACAACGTATGTCTCCGTGCCGTCGGAACCAGTACTCTTTTGTACCATGCATGTTTGCAAACAAATTTGTTATACTTGATTGTAAAACCTCATCTTTTTCCTGTACTTTTTGTATTAATTGCGTAGCTGACATATTTTGAAAGTGGGTTCCAGATTTCAAAATGTGTGCAACTCCGTAACATAGCGTTGCTAGTTCACTGTCAAAGAGTAGGTGGAATATGTATTCCACATTTTGTCTAAATCTGAGATCGTGCGAATACATTCGTAATGAGCGGCATTCGGATGCCGTAATCCGAGTGGGTCTATCATCGTACCTTCCACCTTTGCCAGTAGGAAATAGCAGTGGAAAAGCACGTGCTTCTATACTTTCTTCCCATATACTCATTGGTGAATCTCTGGTTAGTCGCATTTGGTAAGTTTCTAGTGCATCATCTATGCTTTCATTGGAATGCAATGGATGAATTGTGTACTGGTCCAAAAGAGTGCATACTGCAGCAGGATCCAGAACTTAGAGTTGTCCAGTTTCTGATGGCTCTTGAATTATTTCAGTTGCTTCCCTTAAGTTTTCTTCAATATTTATTTCCTTGTAGTACTCGTTATTGTCTTTCAGATATTGCAAGGCTTGTCTAACTTTATGCAAGTCTACCAGTTGTTGCCAATTTTTTTTATCCTTTGTTGGTACACCATTTACCAAGACAATTGAAGAATGCTCTATTGATCGTTGCACTCCTAGAGTGTGTACATTTTCGGTTAGATCTAATGGCAAATAAACTACTTTGCCACAAATGCCTTTCACCAATTCAGAGGGAGGTCATTTTGCTGTTTTTGGGTGAAGGCATATAATCGCTTGAAAAGGGTGAACTGTTTGAATTATGATGCTCTTATACAAATTGAGTTGTTGCAGGGTTTTTGGTAGTGGGAACAATTCCAAATTGTTTGTGATAGCACTTGAAGGAGTTTGGTTGTGGTCTAGTTTTGTTGTGCAGTAACTGCAACATAATAGGGGTTCTCTTATTTCATATTTGTTTTCTGCTAAAAGGTAGAGAGCTAATTGAAACCATTTGGAATCTTCATTGTCTTCTATTTTGTATGCTATGTCTACATTTTTTGTATTCCTTTTGTAAAACGTTCTGTGGCAACACACACACATGGTTTGGTACTTCAGCCAATGCACTTTTAAATGTTAGTATTTCTTTTTTGTATGGGTGTAATAGAAGGTTGCTATGCAGCATTGTTGGTAGTCTTATTGCATTTTGTAAGTGGCTTTCACTTCCAAAATATTTTCTCTGGATACGGTCAATTTCTTCTTGTAGGTATTTGGGTGTACCATGCAGAAGAGTGTTATTTAAATTGGCTAATTCTGAAGCTGGACTTTTAGCATAGTATATTTTATACACTAGATTTCTTACATTTGAATAATGTATTGATACCCTTTTGATATCATGGAAGGTGCTTTTGCAAATAGGTCCAGAAATGCAGGCTAATGAAGGTCCTTGCAGTCCTGTGTATTTGCACCCTGGACAGAAATCCACATTTTGCAGCATTTTCATTTTGTCTTTACCTTTTACATACTGATTGAGGAACTGACGTAAAGATTTGAAAGATTTGTTAGGAATGGCACACATTGATGTGCACGGCCATTTGTATACCGACGGTCTGGTTCAATCAAATCGAGAGGTAATTCTGAGTTTTCAGGGGATACTTTTCCAAGCACAGTTTCTTGTTCCATGATGGTATTATTGATTTTTTCATACCTCGTCCACTGCTACGGATGGCAATTGTGTTTATTTGATTTTGTTTGTATGCTTCTTCATTAAAATATGGTTCTGTGGTTGTCGTGTGACTCCATTCACCTCCACAAATATGTAAGAAGTTATTTTTGTTCACATTCAATTTATTGATAAGTTTCTTTTGTAGTTTGGTACTTAGTTTTGTTAGTGATTTCATCCTATTTAACACTAATATGAACAGCTTCCTTTTGAAAAGGATTGCACTGTCCACGAGAGCTTGTAGGATTAATTTTCTACGGTAGGTTTTATGGGTCGAGGAGGATTTCGGTCCTGTTATTATATTCTGAAGGACTCTGGAGAAACATTTTTGCTAAAATACTTTTTTTTTACTATGGGTTCTTGTTACTACATCAGGATTAATAGGAGAATTGTTAGCAGTACTGGCAGACGATTTTTTGTGAAGAGTTTTGCGTTTCATGCTACATTTTGATGGAGGTAAAGTTTCGGTAGTTGAAGCTTCCTTTGTTTTCCGAAACGACTATATTAGCTGTTTTGTTCCAAAGTTCTCTACAAACTCTGCTACAGTTGGATGCTTAGGTTGGACACTTATTTTTATTTGCTCTACTTCTGCGTTCCTTTCTACGGACTTGCTTTTTGGTAGGCATTCTTTGGGGCCTGTTGAAAAAAAGAAGGCACGGTTTGGTCTGTTGTACAATGTACGTGTGCTGTGTGATGGGGAAACTCTTTGTGGTCGTGTGTCAATGTGCATTGGCCTCTTACAATGATTTGGGAAGGCTATTTCTGTTTTTATACTATTACAATGTGCTTGAGTACAAAGTGGCTTACTGGTGAGGAGAAGCACTAACAGTAAACGGAATGGCATAAAATTAAAACAGCTATTTGTTTTCTAGTACTAACATTTTAAGGATTGTGTATGGTATTTGCGTTCCAAACACACAGGGATTTGTGAGCCATTCTGCCCGTTATTCTTAATTTAATAAATGGGGATCTGTGGGTAGAACGGTTCAGAAATCAATGTGTGCCTTGGTGCACAAATTAAATTAATAACCCACACAGTCCGAGTAATAGTTAGAATATAAAGGTTGTACTGTACTTTTTTTTGCAGAATGACCAGGTTTTTTCGGATGTGTCATTTGCAGTGTAGATGCTGTGGATTTTCAGAAGAGTAGTTTTCACTGTGATTGTAAAAAAGAAATAAAAAAAATTAAAAAAAATTAACTGTGTGCTTAAAGCAGTGATGTTACTATACACGTTACTTTTGCATCTTTTATCAGAGTATTCTTCTTTCATATTTCGACAGTGCATGTGCACATTTCACTTCACTATGTGCTACCTCTGTTATTTGCAGCATCTTAGTTGCACGTGCTTCAGAAATGAGTACAATTTTTAGGTTATTAAAATGCCTTGTTTTTTTAAAGCTGTATTATCTATAGCAGAGAGGTTTGTAAGCGAAAGGTCATTATAGTAGATGGGAAAAATTCCTCTACTTTCATATTACAAGTACGATTCCAAAAAATCGGGAGACCCTCAGCGGGGGATGTCACCACAGTAATCGGGAGCGTTTATTTTTCTCATACGATCGCATTGCAAGTAGCATTAATGTAGGTGGTACACGTTACAAAATTCAGACATTTTCTAATGGACAATAGAGTTTCGCGCTCAATAGGGATAGTTGTGACATGTACAGGTTATGTGGGAGACAGTAAAAAGTAGTGCGGTTTGTCAATGAAGAACAAAAAAAACGAATATCTTGCACATAAAGGGGGGAGCATTGGCATGTATTTCCTATGCAGATTTATTGGCATTAATTTGTTTAAATGCAATCATAAGGGTTGCAGATGTTCTCTGCTTAAAATATGCATACCCGTACTTTATACTTATGCATGTGCGCATGCATGGAAATGTACGTAGAAATCCGCGACATTTGCACAGTAGTTTTTGAAGTAGGTGCTTTGCAATGATATGCGACCCCTTCAGAGTCATCGATAGTACATTTGAAGTGCAAAATGTTGATGACGGAGTTAGATTTAGCGATGTTGGTTGCGATTGGTGGATGGCTGTGTGACTGCTTAGTTCGGTCGGATTTGCGACCGATGTGGAAAGGGTAGAAGAACTGGGTAAGAGTTACATGCCGCACGTAGACAATGCTTGTCCGCGGGTAGGGCGTGTCACATACAGGTTTCTACAGCAAATCCACCATGGAAAGATGACTGTAGGCATCAGCCAATCAGATGTTCACATTGCTCTTTATTGTCGAAAGACGGTGCGTATACTGAAGATGGCAGATGTGCAGAGGGTCAGGGTTTTGGTGCTTGGAGATATTTTTGTCCATGGTTTACAGCACTATGCCAAGAGTAGGCATGTGGCACACCATTTCGATGTGAGTGGAGGTGGTGTGGTGCGCTGAGAGTGATCGCAATGTTGAGGCAACTGTGGAAGTTTGCCGACACATGCGTACGATGACCACTCCTCATGTAGTACTTTTGCACTACGGTGCTTGCCATTTGGGCTACATGACTTCTCGTACTTTGTTGAAAGATTTGGAACAGTTGGTTCAAGCTGTCATGAACATCTTTCCAACTACGAATGGTTTACTCCCTAGAGGAAAATGGGACAACAGTTCTGTTTTCTGTCCTGAACAAAATATTGGGAGGTGTATCATCAATCGCGGCATGCGTACATTCATGTTACAAGCTGGTATGTTTTTCTGCAGCCATGATAACATTGTTCCCAGTAATGCAGATTATTCTGAAGCAGATGGTGTTGCGTTATCTTCTTTGGGAAATGCGATATTCTTTTGGAATGTAAAGCTTGCTTTAGAGAAGGTTCTATAATGGTTGTAGGAGTAAAGCAAGAACATTTAAAAAAAAAAAAAAAACTCACAGGTGTCTAAGGCATCTGCCCAAAAACAACAACAACAAAAAACGGCTCTTTCCAGAGCCCACCTTAAAGGGGAATAATACTTAAATGTACAGTTGTTACGCTCCGATCCTGTACGTGTCCGCAAACATGGCGGTTGTTTGCAGGCGGCGCATGTTAACATGGGAAATTCTGGGGTGGAGACACATGCAAATGGGAATGAGAGGAGCTAGGGATTGGTCAGTAAAGTTCAGTGGGTGTGTTCTGAATGGAGAGATTTAATGACACGGTCTTCTCCCCGACAGGAGACCAGACAGCCATGGCTCTGTGTGCGCACAAACAGATTATCTGGATTTAGGGAGACTCCTGGATACATTGGTTGAAGGTGAATGCAGAAAGTTGCGGTCTATCTGCAGATCTTGGATTAACTCATGTGGAAGTGCACTGGCATGGCGTGTGTGGAATGAGGTGGCTCAACTTGGTACCTCGCTGTGCTACTTTACAGAAAGAGCGTCCTGATATAATTCTCATTCTTTGTGGAGGAAACAGTTTAGGCCATGTCTCTGGAATTTCTGTGCAATTTGCAATGAAGGAAGGACTTGCGAAGGTCATGGACATGTTTCCAAATTGCCAAATACTTTTTTCCCGTATTGCACAAAGACAAATATGGCTGCGGTCCTCTGCATTTGGTCCACAAATGGAGAAAGCGAGGCACAATGTAAATAAGGCGGTTTGTGCCTTTCTAAGAGATGTTGGCATGTCCTCATTCCACAATGAAAACATTTTGTTTCGCAGCACTTTCATTTTTCGCAGAGATGGAGTCCATCTCACATATGCTGGCAATCAGATTTTTCTTCGTAAAGTACAATCTGCATTGCAACCTTTTTTGGATTCACTGTAACCCATCTGACAATCCGTTTTTTCAAATGTACAATTTTTGAAGCACACAAAACATCACCACTTACTCCCAAGCGTACAGTCCATTGGTTTTGCTCCGCTTGCACCCTCCATTTTTGTGTGTCCTACGACTGTCCGCAGACTTTCAAAAATGCGCAGAGGCCTACAACGGTCACTTGATAGTTCTATTGTTCAACTAAGAAACGCGGCTCTGAAAAGAGCCCTTTTTTAAAAATGTTTGTAGTTTTCCACTTCACTGCTTTTGGGCACACAACATACTAGGAGAGCAAAGGAGGGTAAGGAAAGGACACAAACCACGGGGATAAGAAGGGGCATGTGGAGAAAGATATAGGGTGAGCTTTACTTGGATAGGAGGCACTTCTTCTGGTGCTCTTTGACCGTAGCCTCAAAATCACTTCGAAAACTCTCCCCCCTGCAGAGTACTGCATCGCAATACACACACAATATTGTCACCTTCAAAAGGTAAGGGTCAACAGCATCGCGAATGGCTTGTGAGGCAGCTAGAGGGATGTGCTCCCCCACAGGAGTGTCTCTTGTGGTGAGAGGATCGGACACGGAGGATGCTGTGGAGGAACTCAACCTACTAAGTTCTTCACATGGCACCACCTTGCGAATGTCCGCACTGTGGAACAAAGTTAAATGTCGCTTCATGGTTGTCGTACCAAAGCTGTACGCACCAGGTCTCCCGCGAATCAGCACCAACTGGCACTGGTTACACCTCACCAGGTTCGAGCATGCTTTTGGTACGTTCCCATAAACGGAAAACAACTGCCACACCCATGACTCCCGGTGAGTGCTTGGAGTGCGGAGTTCCTCCACCTCATTCTCTTCTTCCTCTTCCTCCTCCTCCTCCTCGATCTCTACATCCTCACCCGTATATCCCTCTGCAGGCCCTCGGGGAGGTGGTGGCGGTAGAGTGTTTGGGGGTGGTGCTGAGGCTAATGAAGCAACAGTACCCATGGATGCCATAACGATTACTTTCCTATTGGTCGCTACAGCAGTAAAGGCAACAAAACTCAATGTGCTATAGCCAGAGGCACAATGAAGATGCACTCGGGGGTGTGGCCATTTATAGGGTTAGAGGGGTACGGCTTACGACCATCTTCATCACTCAAAAGCGTTCCAAAAACTTTGAACAATACGTGCACAGGTACAGCTATTGTATGGCAAATGTGAAATGATGATTTTATACTGTGAAATAATTTCCCTTTCTGTATATAACTTCTTTTGTAATGTTGCGGAAGCACACAAACTGCGCAAATTAGTCCACACGCTCAGCGTGGGTGCGGTCACATGATGACGTCCTGAACACATCCTCAAGGGAAATGAGTGCCCGCTGGACAGAAAATACAGAGTTACAAACGTGCGTATGCACGCAAATGTCCTGCGGACAGTGTTTGGGTCCTGCACCGAATTAAAAGTGCGACACGAGTGAGACGGACAGTTAGGGACAGGCGCAATGTTCGCTGTACTTATGAGTGTACTGCGCATGTGCAAGCATTATCTCATGACTGTACAGACCGGTCCAGTGTCCTTAGGACACCTCCATTTTCTTTGACTACAAGCATACCGACAACCGCCCCTGCTCTACGGACGTTTCCATCTTGGATGCGGACAATACGGACATGTATAGGGTCCTTAAGACACTCCCATTTTGCTCATTTACTGACATCCCGGACACCTGGTGTGTTCTAAGAACATGTTTTCTCGTTTAGGAGCGGTACAGAGAGCTATAATGTCCTTAGGACGCCCCATTCTGTTTATTTACGCACAACTTGCACAGATGGTGCGTTCTAAGATCAGTTCCATCTTGGTTGCCATTGCTACAGGTAGGTGTATTGCCTGTTCGCAGACATTTAACGTTGTTAAAAAAAAAAGTTCCCTCAACTCTTCATGAACAACTAATCTACAAAAACTTTCAAAATGCACACACTTCAATCAACAGAAACACAGGGGGAAGCATATACTGACATGAATATAGGGGAATTAGGGTTCAATACAGGCTGGTTGTGAGGGGAAGATTTGTGCGGGAAGAAGGGATGGATGTTTCATCAAAACGTCTATTTTCCCCTTGAAGGTTTGGGGACATTTCACTAGGGAATGGAGAAGGGGGGCAGGTACAGGTGGGACAGTGATAACATACTTTTCCTCTCACAAACTCCTCCACAAATTCCCTTAAATTTTTAAAATTATAATTTAATGTGTCCATTTTCAGTTCTATCCTTTTCAGCCTGTCTTCCTCTGTTTCGTTTGTTGGCCTTTCATCTTTTTTTTCCTCGTCTGTTAAAAAAAAGATACATATGTTAAATGCCCATACAATACTGACCATTATTTCGCTTATGCAGAGCAGTGTGTACCATTCTTATCGCCATCTTCGGACATTTCCCCATGCGGAAAATTCTCCTCCAACCACTCTAAAGTACTGCACATTTCTGAATCAAAACAGAAATACATTATTTTTTCTGCATCTCATACAAAAAAGTGCACACATAAGAAAAATGAAGTTCACTTACTATTTTCTTGTAAATTGTCTTTGTTGTGCTGTGTGCGTCTGTCGCTTCTGGCTGCACAGTTTCTGTGAGGTAATTGCGATGGAGGCATATCTTACTTTGTTATGGTATAATCCATTTCATTCTACATGGTAATTAAATGCATGGGTAATGTCTGAGACGTGGAGGTTCAATTGGTTAGTTATTAGTACTTACAATGTGTTTGTGTTCTTTTTAAAACTTGTGCATTTCTAAAATGGCACAATAGTACAATTTCAGATACCCCCTTACTGTTTGGGTAGTGTTGATCTCGTCCGCGCCCGTCCGCAGACAGGCACTCAGTCCGTGCCTTTCAAATATCATTAGCGAGGGGGTTCAGTATGTTCCATCTTACATGTATATAAAGTAAGGGAATTATAGTACATATCTCCCAAATTCACATGATGAAAGTGTACATTCAGTAAAAAAACTTTGTTAACGGGATGTTATGAGTAAGTTGCCCTACTAAAAAACTATGAAATTCACTAACAAAAAAAAAAAAACCTTTGTAAATGTGACATTATGGTTGAAAGTAAAACCGAAAAACCCCTGAAATTCGCCAGTTATGGTAGGCTAAGCAACCATAACTGCCCGCACCACTGTGCACTGCTAATACTAACACCAAGGACAAAGATGACATCACAAATGCCATTGACATCACTGATGACATCACATGTGTAGCCCCTTCGTTTTTGTTCATTGCCACATCTAGGCCAGGTGGCTTTATTTACTGACAGTCAGAAACTTAACTTTCAAAAGGTATTACATTTATAGATATTGCTATTGTCACATGTTCTTACAATACTTTCCATAGAATTTAATCGCATCTTATGATGTGCATATATAGGGGAAGAAGCAGGCCTGAAACACAGGAATCATTTTAGTGTGTGTGAATACAATCATGTAGATTATACACAGTTACTAATGATACTGCCTCTTGTATGCTTACTTTACTCTCCATATATAAGCCCCATCTTTGTATGCATTGTAGTCTATTTATGTTTTGTGTGTATTACTAGAAATATGTAGTAAGTAATGCATTTTTAGCAACTTAGTACATGTTTCACAGACCACAAAAGTGTGATAGAAACATTCACCTTTTTATTATACAACTTTGGAATGTACAAACATAGAACCTCTGCGGTGTATGCTGCATCCAATACCTACATTTCTCTATGAGTAGGTTCCTGTACTAGAACAAAACACTGCAATGGAATTTTCTTTAGAACACTACATTGGTGACGAAGTATGTACTTTATTACACATGTCCCGATAATCCCTGATACATTTTTGCTACAATTACATTCACAACCCCTCGTCTGAAAAGTAATTGCCATGTGATGTCATCAATGACATTTGTGATGTCATCTTTGATGTCCTGGGTGTTAGTATTAGCAGTGCACAGTGGGTGGTGCGAGCAGTTATGGTTGCTTAGCCTACCATAACTGGTGAATTTCAGGTGGTTTTCCATCTTTGGCTGATGAAATAAGAGAAAATGAGAGACGAAGTTCCATTGAAAAGATGAAAGGAGGGGATGCATGGACTCCAAAAAAACCATGTGTATGAAAACACAAAAAAATACAGGAAGATGGAGAAAAACGCCCGGATGATCAAATTCAACATGAAAAAGGCAACCAAAAAGCAGCTGAGGAAGAGGGAACACAGACGAACAAAGTTCTCACCCTAAAATAGACGAACAAAGTTCTCACCCTAAAATAAACGAACTAGGAAAAGGAAACTACAGACATGTGAAAACCGAGACATACAGGGAAAACAAAATAACAAAACTACAATAAGAGGAGAACAGGAGGAAGCAATAATAGGTCGACAGTGACGACCAGTTAGTGGATTCAGTCACACAGTCAACGTCGGCAAAACCAAATGAGACAAGAACACCAAAAGATGCAAAACCAGTACCTATGGCAAAATCCCAACTATCAACAGCAGCAGAGATACAGATCTATAAAATCGTGATGGCAGCAATGACCATCTCATTGGCACCATATACAAAACTATGAAGCAATTAATGAAAATGTTAAAGACAACAAATATGCTAGCCACTATACTAAATAAGTTAATACAAATGGAGGTATTCACATCCAAAACTGCTGAGCGGATGAATCAAGAAGCAGAAGCCTCAGCATCGTGGCAAAAGGAGATTATGGGATCTGGCAATGAACGAGCAAGGTGAAAGAAACCAAATAATGGCAGATATGATGGACACAATTAAATGGATGAGAAACACAATAGAACAAAAGGATAAAGGAGGCGAGTACGTCTCAAAGCCTTAGAACACAAACTTCAAAAGGGAAATGCAAATGATAAAATAACAAAGTATAAAAAAGTGACAACTCGAGGATATGGAAGTGAAAGGATACCAAGTCGGTACAAAAATACTAGAATTTGGGGAGAGAATCAATCAAAAAAGTAAACAAGGAAAAGAGCTTGGAAAGTTAATAAAAATTGAAATATCGGAACACAGACGTAATACGACTCAAATAATGAGCCGAAATCACACAAAAAAATTGAGAAACTTCAAACAAAAAAAAAGAACAGAAGGTGGTTCAACAGCAACAAAAGAAAACAGAAGTAATTCTAGATAATGGAAAGAAATCTGGAAAAAGTACAAAGAAGAGCGAAAGAGAAAGTACAACAGACTGGACGAAATATACTGTGTTCCATGTAAACAAAAATCTGTTGAAAAGACCTAAAGAAACAGAAAACAGACTATGTCAAACTCAAATAAGCAAAGGAAACAAAGATGATAAAAGAAAAAAAAAAACAGAACATAAACATACCGAAGAAAAAAAGGAAGCAGATCGCAAGCATTTTTACAAAACATTCAAAACTCCACAAAGGGGAGAAACCGTCCAACTAACTGAAAGTAAAAGTAAAATACAAACAATAAATGTAAAGTCTGTAGAAGGAGACAGTGACATAGATCAAGTTGAAGATGAGATGGAAGAGACGGGTGATCTAATTAAATCATTCTATATAGAAATAAACTAGTCATGGTCAGAAAAAGACAAGGTTGAAGAAGAAAGTGAAGAGACAGAAGATCAAAAGGAACAAAGATGACTCTAATCACATTCAAATGAAATCTTTGAAAATGATGCTCAGGAACATGGTTAATCAAGCGAGGAAGTGCAATTTCGAACATTAGCGCAAAAAAGGAAAACATTTGACCTAATAAGAACAGAGTCTCAAACAAATAGGGTAAAAACAAACCAGGAGACGCATCAAGATTGGAATCCAAGTGGCCCCGCTAGAAGACCAAAAGATAAAAGGTCTGAAAACAAGATCCAACATAAAAATGGATGGAAAACAAGAGAGAAATACAAGTTGAATTGGAAAGTATACTACAAGAAAATAGAGACATACTAATTTAAACAGGAATAACATTGTGGACCTGCTAAAGGAAATCCCGGCTTTAAAGAACATTTCATCCAACGATATTGCAATTGTTGAATAAATTGATGAAAAACAAAATGATCAAGTGATATTACACACACACTCGCAGAAAGTGAAAGCGCAACTTCTGAAGTAAAATCACGACCTGGAAAGGGCAGGGTACAGGATGAGCGACTATGTATCACCAAAAAGGGAGATCACAAGGGAAGGCACAAATATAGAAGTAAACAGAAAAGAAGAGAACAAGAAGACCTGGAAAGATAACATACACTGAGGGGCATATGAGAAGAAATCCAATGAAGGTTACAGTTTATAACCGAATGAAGAGTGAAAAGGAGAATGGCAAGCTGAGGGA
Organism: Ambystoma mexicanum; assembly: GCF_040938575.1. NCBI lineage: Eukaryota > Metazoa > Chordata > Amphibia > Caudata > Ambystomatidae > Ambystoma > Ambystoma mexicanum. Next base: position 979,087,954 of record NC_090931.1, on the reverse strand, counting down.
AAAAGAAACGAAAACTGCAAACAAGATGAACGATTGGAATGGCTAGCTAAGGCTCTAGCAAATTCGAATAAAGAACAACTGGAGAGGAGGAAGGAAAAGATCTACCGATATCCTGGAACACAAGAGGATAGTGTCATCTATTAAACAAACCAGATCATCCTATGAAAAAATGCAACAATAGTAGGCCTACAGGAAACGGGGCTACAAGAAACGCCAACAAGTGAGAGCCATGAAGTTCCAACCAACCCGGGAATTAAAGGGGAGAAAGGAAGACCCTATTCAGGGCAGATCTTGGTAAAACATGTAAAAATAAATCGAATCCAAACTCGTTTGTACAATGGGCCCCTAGTACAATCAACCAACAAAATCCTTATGATAATAAACATCTACTGGAATCCAGTGAAAATAAGGACTAACTAACAAACATAATAATGGAATTCATAAGAGGCACACCAACAGAAGCAAAGACCAATAATCATTTGTGGAGATTTGAACATCAAATGCCTCGACACACAAGGCATGCTGTGTCTTGATCAAATAAGAGACGGCGAAAAAAACTATTCAAGATGGGTACAGATGGTTGAAGCACACAATTTATATTAAACGGCCAGACAATGGGAGATATTCCCGGAAAAGAAATCTGGCAAAACAATCTACAATAGATCACACGTGGATTTCGAAAAACCATCTAGACCAGGTTAAACGTCTCTCACAACAGGACAGTGACCATAACATCGTAAGCCTGACATGGAACAGTAAAAAAAGAACGTGAAAATGGAAATAACGAAATCCTTGAAATAAACCAGGGTTGCAATCGAGTGAGATTAAACAAAACGGCCATAACCGCAATGACAAACAAATATAGAGAACAAACAAGAGGGCCGGGAGAGGACGACACATGACTGGCTGGTGACAAGAAAACCAGGTATGAACTTACTGTTATTGGAACCGGAAGAGTCATATAGCAAATTTGTGGTGGCAAGAAAAAAGCTGAAACGGGAAATTGCAGAAATAAAGAAAAATGTTAACTCTCCAGCAAGAGCAAAAGACCGCATTATAAAAACTGGCTAACAGGATTTAAGAAAAAGTGAGCACAAGAGAAGGGGAACTAATGTTGAAAGCAACAAGAGACCTTTGGGCACCGTTAAATTACCAGACTTTAACCAGCAAAGTAGGCTAAATAACGTTGAAACAGAAGCGGACTGGATGGTTCATTATTCTAAAGTGTTTGGTAGAAATGATCCAGATCAAAGCAAAATGGAAAAAACAGGTAGTGAGCAACGGACATTAGAAATTGATGACAACATTGAAAAGGCAATAAAAAGTCTAAAATATGTGTCTGCAGCCGCGCTAACAAATTTGGAACTAAAAAAAGGATCCTAAAGGCTGGGCGAAGTTTATTTTAATAACCTTCAAACAGATAGAAGAATGCAAGAACATTCCAACTTCATGGACTACAAGCACCATAGTTCCAGTTTTCAAAAATGGACAACGAGAAGGTCTGTCAAACTAGGCCAATAAAACACTATGATGTGATTGGAAAGCTATATGCCTCATTTGTACAGAAAAACGCAGACTGGGCAAAAACAACCAAATGTATTGACACAAGACAAACAGGCATGACAAAAAGCGAGAGGTACAGAACTTAAATTATTCATACTATCCATAATGAAATTAAATGCGTTGAAAGCAAAAAAGAGAAACTACGTCTAGCCATTGTAGATTTAAGGCAAGCTTTTGACTGATGCAATCACCAGAAGCTCTGTCAAAAATGTAAAAAGTGGAATTGTCTTCAAGAAATATTACAACCGATTATGGCACTACATAGGAACACAACAACAAGAGTACGAACAAACAAATGTGCATTATCGGAAGCGATAAAAACAAAAAGAGGAGTCTAGCAGGGGTGCCCTCTAGCAGCAACCCTCTTTAAGCTAGATATCGCCGACCTCCCAGATCTACTGAAAGACACAAAACACCATCCTCCAAAAATGAACAATTTCGAGATAACAATATGTTATGCTGACGATTTAGTTTTGGTAAATCAAACAGAAATAGGATTACAGCACCTATTGGAGAAACTCTAAATTTATATGGAGAACAACGATCTTGTAATACCAAAAAGTCAAAGATTTTGATGATTGACGGAAACAGAAGATCAACCGCGAAAATATTTAAATGGAGGATTGGGCCTGAGAATCTTGAATCAGTGAAAGAAATTCAGTATTTGGGCATATTATTCGACAAATCAATTGCTGAAGAAAATTGGGAAAAAGATATTATGATAAAAGCGAAGATGCTATGCTTTAAGGGAAAATCATAAACAGACAATATGGTAAATTCTCAATGACACCGCTAAGAGCATTCTATGTACAGAAAGTTCTACATATATTAACATACGGAGGGGAAGCGGGTCTGAATTTATCGTGGAGGACGTGGGAAAAACTTGAAAGCAGATTTTGGAAACTGGTCCTAAATCTGCCAAGATGCCTTCCAATCTCGGCTATAGGAGCTGAGCTAGGCCTGCAATCTCTATATTCGGTTGGATGTTGGAAATCAGTTGCTCTACTGAGAAAATTAATCCAAGACGAGCCAGTAACAGGATATTAAATCCTTGCAACCAACGGAACAGGAAAAAGTGCAACACTACTAAACCTGTGGAAAGATAAATGGTGTAACTACCTCACACAGATCGACTTGAATATAACAGAGCTAATAGAGAATCCTGAAAGAGTAAAATGAAAATTGAAAAGCCTGGATTGGATAAAGACGAGAGAAATTAAACTATCGTACGAATCAGAAAGGAATGTTGAAAACGCACATGGAAAGAGACAATGCCATATTATCGGACGTAACTCCTGAGTAAATTCCACAGAGATAAGCTTCTACAAATAAGGAGGGGCGCAATTCTTACAAATGGATTCCTACATACAAGAGGGTGTCGAGGGGTTAACGAGGGGGATTGCAAACTAACATAAAAGATACTGTAAACAGTGAAACATTTACTGCTGGAACGTAAAGCAATAACTAAGGAGAGAGATGAAGTGTTAAGTACTTAAGACAATACACTAAAACAAAAGGAAGACTGGTGGAGAGAATTTCTACATGGGAAAAATACAAGATTAACCTGTGCAGGAATACATTTGATAGAAAAAAAATGACTAACCGGGGATAAGAACGACAGATTAACCTGAAATATACAAGCAACTAGAAACTGGACATTGACGAGTTTTAATTATAGAGATAGATAATGGGATTTGTGGAAAAAGTTTTATTTTATTAAGCTAATTCACAATAAAAAATGTATTGCTGTTATGTGAACTGTGCATGAATATATTGTTAAAGGTTGCTTGTCAGCTGTATAACAAATACAATTTAAAAAAAAGTATTGTGGGTGAACATTGATTTTTTTTTTTTTACACAATATGTTCTGTCATTGTTCTAATATTTTGCTAAATGCCATGATATCAAAATCGCATTGTATTATGACCACTACCACAAATGTTACACAAAATGGGTTTTAGGCTCTGTAGCTGAAGATTACCAGTACAGACTATTTGCTGGTTCTTACTTCAACAGTAAGCTACGATATTCAGCAGAAAATTCATATATATTGTGAATAAGCATGTCTATTTTAAACTGTACTCCGAGTACACAGTGTTGCATGTAGAGATGAAACAGTAAATGGACAGTTTAAAAAAGACAAGCGAGAATCTCTTCTCAGACCCTTGTTCATGGCAGAAGGCTAAAACGACCCGCAGGTTTCATTGAGGTGATATTAGCCCTGTCTTCATAGAGGAAAGTCATTTTGTGAAATTCAAAACGCACATACCTTCAGACTACTGGTTATAACATTTAATTTTAAGAAGGTGTTGGAACCGCCCAACCAAGGAAATGTTCCCAACAGGCTTTGCATGAATGACATCATGAAGAGGGAAGTCTCCAGAGCAGCGCCAACATTTTAACAGAATGGATTCTCGAAGCAGGATCACAATGCGATAGGATGGTGATCATCCCAAGTAAAGACAGACTACATCACTTGCATATGCGTCTTTACGAGCATAAGCCAACCTGCAACAAGGATGGGCACTGCGCACAGTCCTCTGCTCCCTGTTTTTTTACACAAATACACTTCTCACTGCACTCCTGCATCATTCCCGGGTAGTAGGGATACATACAGTGCATGTGGCCTGAGCAAATTGTTGCAGTTGGGTTAGGGTTGGCACTTTCCGGGGTAGAGGCCGTTTTTCTGAAGTCCACTTATTCAACGTGCGTTCATGACCTTGGATGGTGCACACCAGGACATGGGCCCATTTGTCATGAATAAGCCATACATGGCTTACTGGCTGCTAGCCACATATTTGACTGGGATTCTTCTGACCAAGACAGTCCTCAATCAGGGCTACCCCCATACATACTTGATTCAAACTGTCTACTAGCATCACGTTTTTCATGCCTAGAAACACTTGTGTACAGGCACGTTACAAATTAATCTTATCATATACCTTTGTCGGTTCTGTGTCAAATGGTTCTGCCTCACCTACCATCACATACTCGGACTCGCTGTTCCAAATTTTCACCAGCTCCTCCTCGTAAGTTGTCTCCTGCATCTCTAAATGGGCAAATGCACAGAGTGGCTTTTGCATGCCGACTATTTAGCCCATCCTGGCACATGAGGTGAGAAGACTTCCCAGTTTTGGACAACAAGGTAAACCTGTGCATTCAAGTTATCTGCTGTGGAGTAGAGGGATGACCTGAAGGGCGTGTCTCCCATTAGAAAGCCACCACTATTTGACATGACAAGTTTATGATCCGCACTAGACCACTGCATAAACCCAAAAATGAACCATCTACGAACTAAGCAAGAACACCTGGACTTAGGATTCCACATCATTCAAAAACTTTCTCTTGGACTGCTCTCAAATGTATTATCCATTCTTTTATTTACCAATTACACTACCAATACCTCTCTTTGGTGTCAAGATCTGCCCTCAACCATTATTTTATATTGCAGGTCTAATCCAGGGGACAATGGGAGATATTCAGAGTCTGTAACATGTAAAGAGATGGGAGTATTTGTGCTTTTCCACTTTCGATAAATTGTGGGAAAAATGCGATGGCAAGTTTAATTTTAGTGGTAAATTGCATGGATTCGATCAGTAGGTTATTTCATACAGGAATTCAACAAACATTGTATTTCATAAAACAACCAAGAAAAACCATAAACAAGCATCAAAATGTGAACCAGACAGTAGCATTTGGCTAGCGATTTGCAAGTAAGAAATGGTGTGTGTGGAGACGTTATGCCTAGCTAGTAGAATGCAACTTGAAATGTTTACCCGACTTAAGTCTTCCTTGCAAAACCAATAAAATAGGCAACTAAAGGATGACATCAATGTAACTGAACTACAGATAAGCAGTGTACCGGACACTGTTAACCTCCAAAAAGAGGCAAATACTCCCAAAAAAAGACAATAGCAAGAAAAAAAGAAGCATTTGCAAAGCCAACAGAATTTGGCTATGACTTTGACAAAAGAAACAAAATGATATGGGCCTTCAGATCTCACATGAGTGACTTTTCTCCCTAACAGGATAAAGCGTTATAAAAACAAACTTTTATGACTGATCGCAGTGAGGGGTCATGATGCCCATGCCATGTGGTTCCAAAATAATGCAGGTCGAGGCCGATTTTCAAAGCAATGACCTGTGACTGAGCAGCAAGCTCATTGTTCAAAATGTGAGTTTTAACACTTCCACTAATCACTCTTTCATTCAAGGTGATCAACGAGTGTGCGCCATGAAAGACCAAATCTGCAGCCGTCTTAGATTCCTGGAGGATCAGCTAAAATGTGCAGAGACAAGTTTCAAAAGGATGACAATGTATGACCTTTAAGAAAATATTTGTTAAGATTAGTGAACTCCACCTGCTATACCGCGATAACCATGATATACCGTCATTTGGCAAGCAGCTCATCATACCGCCATAAAACCAATAACGTGACACCCCTAAAAGCCATGTGTATTTATTTGTTCGGATAAGACAGAGCATGCATGCCACAACAGCATGCCAGGTGAAACCATTTCGGGAATTCCCAACAAGTGAAGGTATTGTTCATTCAGATTTCTCTGTAGGTCTTCAACGTGTGGCTGAAGGCAGGCCTGAAAAGAAGTGTTTACAACAGTGATGGATGGCAAACAATTTTAGTCTGTGTTTTTCGTGGAGCATATACTTTAAGCAGTCTTGTTCAGCATACTGTCACAGTATAAAAACCAAGCTGACATTCGTGCAAATGCGCGCCGGAGAGCTGATGACGATTGGCCCCGCTCTACTTGTATGTGCGAGGAGGCACAGGAGCTCCTCCCTCGCACATACACACATGCAGTTCCTCAGCCACCATCCCCAATGGGCCATGCAAGGTTGGGCAAGCAAAACCCCCTGGCTTTGCATGGCTCATTGTATATGCGAGGCTGAGGAACAGAACTGTCAAACTGAAACCGCGTTTCCTTTGGCAGTTCAAACCAGCCAAGGAGTGCTCCCTCAGCTGCAAAAAGCAGCAGAGTGCGTGCTCAGTGTTTACACTGGGCTGGCTGCTCCTTTATGAGCAAGGGTTCCAGTGGGTCAGTGCCCCCTCAACCATTATGGAGAAGCCGCCAAACATACACTGTCAATGTATGCACAGGGTCAGTGTGGCTAGAGATAAAATACTGTGGATTTTGAAGTCATGTACATGGACAGCACTGTTGGAAATGCAGTGATTTTGAACATATTAAGGAATCCATAGACATGCCCTACAGCAGAATGCTACCAGGGTAGCCCAGCAGGTGGAGTGCTAAAATATTATATCATTAAAACTGGCTATAAAACGTTTTACAATCCCTTAGAAAAAAAAACAAGTGCTATATATGTGCTCGACCGAGGGATGGGTTTGGCTTGTAGCGCTCATATATTCAGACCAGGGGGTTAGGGGTTAAGGCGCAATTTACGGCCACCATAGTGAAAATAAATAGTTGACACCCATGGACCCACCCTTTAATTTCCCAATAACTGCTGTCAGCACAATAGAAGCATTTATTTGTGATTGAACAGTTTGGTAAGCATGCACCTTCTTCAGAACTATATCCTGTGATAAAACACAAAGTAAGGGGCACAGAAATCACAGGGTATTTGTGTGGCAGTCCGACAAAAAAATGATCACATTTTAAAGAAAACTAGTGAATGTTCAAGACAGCATGTTTCAGTTTGGAAAGGTGTCTTTTCTAGACAAATGTAAGCTGCACATTTGGAAAACAATACTGTGCCCAGCATGTATGTAGCCTGCTTTTAACAGGGGTGTCACCCACCCAAGTGATATTCATGGCCCACTGATTCCTGTGGTGTCCTTTTCAGGCCACAAGAAAGAACACAGGCCAAGGATACAAAGCTTGCAAAACTCGCAAATAACGGCTGGTCAAAGGTGCACCTTTAAGGCTTCTGGAAAGTGTTATTTACCAGAAATGGGGTGGGCATACCATCAATGGGGCGGCAGGGGAGGGGGTTTAAGCAACCAATAGGGGGAGTAATTGGCCCCTTTGTCCCCGCCTAGAGACAAAGATGTATAAGGATGTGGCTAAAGCCGAAACGCAACTAAAAGGAAGCTATATGGTATTTTTAAATGTAGATTAGCAATGTGCTACAAGATGTGTTGCATTTGCCTACTGGCGTGGATTATAAACTTGTGGAAGTTATATTGGATAACAAGAAAGCATAAAACTGAATTGAGAATTATCAACATGTTGCCCTAGAACGGCTTACCCACCCGTTCTTATAGGGGAACCAGATGCATTAGTCTAGAAAAAGCACCCCAGTAATGTCACACGTAAAATGCCTCCTCTAAGCAGAGTCAGCATGTCTGCATGCAGAGCACAGCTTTCATTGTGTTGCACATCTACCACTGAAAGTTACATACACGCAAACACAGCAGATTCGTTGAATCCTATGAAATACCCTTCACAGTTAACACACCCTACAGCCACACGCTCTCACCATGTTGCGGTCTATACCTGTGACCCGTGCTCGGATCCAGTGATTTCTCCAGTGAAGTCAGCTCAAGAACTACCCTGATCATGAAGTGATATAACCCATGGAGCGGGGCCTGGGAGGGATTACCGGACAGGTACTGACCCCAGGGCCATAGTTTGACAAGTTTAACGAAGCCCTGGGGGCATTACCAGACCGTTAATGCCCCTCGTCTAAGGGTTATATTGCCAATAGTACCCCGGCCCGTTAGGACAGAGTACAAATGGTGTATTTTTTTCGATTGCAAGAAGCTTCATTCGCAACCGAAAAAAGAAATGCTCCCCACCAACTGGGAAACGTAGTCAGTTCTCCCTTTCTGTGGCAGCCACGGTAAACAAAGAAAATGCCCACCATAGAACGGCAGAAGGGACTACACCTAGTCCCTTCTCCCTTTTCCTTGGCAGCCATTAAAACCAATGAAAAAAAGTAAAGAAAAACAAATGGTCACCATGGAACAGGGAGAAGGCACTACGATGCTGGGGACCGGCACGCGGAAGACACAGAAAGCCAGTGGGATTACCAGCAGGTAAGGCTTGAAAACGCGCGTTGGTTTCATGCTCATTTTGGCAAGCCGGACACTAATGAGTTAAACAAGCGAACGATATCCCTTACAAACACCAGGATAGAGATACTTCCCCACAACAATTATGAACGGTTCTCTGTTCTTCGTTAGTAGATAGTGACCTGGAGCATAGATTGGCTTGGAAACGTAACCTTTATTTTTACAAGCAAATGATTACTGGCACTTTATCAGAAGGCATTGCAAAACATAAAAAAAAAAAACCCATCTCCTCGCAAGTCCTACAGGTAGATTTACTTTGTTTTCATACTGGATGTAAGAAATCTACTCTTGCCCCATGATTAGTGGTGACAAAAAATGTAATGCGACAGGTATCAGGAAGAAGCACTCTACAGGAACATTATTATTATGTGGTAGTTCAAGTAGCCTCGTCATATCACCAAAAGTAACCACATATATTTCTAGCTCTTTGCTATAGCAGTTTTATACTGGTTGACAGACTACATGGTGCGGTGATGCTCTATTGAAGGTCACCATCTTGCAACAAAAGACGTAATTCGGTTCTCTCACTCCTAAAACTCGACAGTTACAATAAAAAAAAAAGTGTCATACTATAAACTTGGGTAAGAGACAAATTGTGTCTGTTGACTAATCTGCGTCATCCATCATGTGCCCCACGCAGGTGACTTAAGTGTGTACTCCTTAACATAATAAGCAAAATGGTAGCTTGTGTATACCTTCTTGCTGTCGTGGATAATGAACAGCGAGCCCGATATGACAGTTGGTCACACATCAGCAAGAGGCTACTAATGTTCATTGAATACAAGGCACACACTACTACATAATGCAAGGGCTGGTGACGAAGGACAAAAGCAGACACTTGCTTCAGATAATATAAGTTCCTTGAATAAATAACGGACGTGTTCCTAGCAAAGAACACACATAACTTGCTGCTTGGCTTTAGTGAAAGGCGATGAAATTATAGCTTACCCCTCCAGCAGAGGCCTACCCCAACGGCATGTAGCAAGGTCAAGGTTTTTTTTTTTTTACACCATTTAGATCTGATACGCAATCAAAGTGCAGGAAACACCAATAGACCGTCCTCGCCAAGAAGCTGATGACAGGCTTTAGTCCAGTGCTGAAACAAAAGCCATTGAATGCAATGGAATAGCCATTGAACAACAGATGCGAAATGTCTTTAGAGTGTACATATCTAATACTGTATGTTCAAGCAAAGCAAAAAAATACTCTTAAGCGTTAGAGCCTTAACCTTCCAGGTAGCGGAAATGAAGCACACGTTAGTCAGACTAAGTCCCGTCTTAGATATTAAGCGCAAACTGACAGAAGGAAGGGGCAGAAGTTCACACAGCAATCAGCAGACTCAAGTCCTGGGGGCTGGGAAGAGATCGGTCATCACAGAGCCAAGAGCAGAGGCAGAGAGAGAGATAAGCAGGTACCTCTAAACAGGAAGCTGTGGTTGGAACGTATGCCGCACATCTTGGCCTAAAGCGCGAGTTAAAATGTGGAAGTCTTGCTGGGTGCATTTTGAGACTAAAAAGGTGTTTGATGTGTTACACCACTCCATAGCATAGCTGAACATAGTATAAATCCCAGGTCACTTAAGCGGCTAAACTAAAATGATCACTTGTCCTTTTCTGAATAAATGTAAAACATGCTCTTCGCTTACAAAGCAGTCTTTTTCATATGTACGGTAACGTGCTATTACGCAGTTGCTTTTGTCATAGCGTGTGCAATGCAAATTAGAGCTTGTAGAAGATCGATGTGATATAAAAAAAAATATATGAACCTATTATCATCATTGTCAATTGCATTTTTCTGAGTAATGTTTCATAATGGTGTCTCCGAGTACAAAAGAACTTTACAGATTTCCTGGCTGTTTTTTGTTAAATTATGCTAATGGGCACAAACACTCGGGAAGGTTGTCCTAAGCGCTAGGTCAACTCCTGGGGTACCTATTATAAAACATGACTTATCATGCCATGTCCACTTCCCACAGCATCGACTGAAGTGGAGGGAAGGGGCTGGAATTGCGCTTGACCACAGGTAATGAAGTCATTGCTAAAGGAAACAATCATCAAGTATACCAGTATTTATAAACCTGTTTGACAGCTTGAGATGAGAGGCTGCAGTTCAATCACGGTTCCAGTAGTAAGGCCAAGACTCGCCCACCTAGGACCCAGAAGAAAAAGAGCACAAGACAGAAAACGGGGTACTGCAACTGCAAGCTCTCAGTTGACAGCTGCGCGTGCACCATAAGAGGCTCAACTGCATTCTACTGGGCGTTGCATTTCCTGTAGGCTGCCCAGGCACTCATTCATGAGCCGTGTGTATTGCAAACGGTAATAGAAGTCCACTCATCTCCCACTCCCGTGCATCATCACTGCTACCACTCTTCATGCTGGGCCTTTTCTTTTTCCCTGCTGTTCCACAAGGAGGTTTACTGCGGCCACTTTTGGCAAAACCCCACAATCAGTAGAAAGCAAAGAGAAAAAAGACCAGAAGGGAGATCGACTGATTCAGATGGAATTCGGTCACTACCTTCGGTAGGAAAACCGGGGTTGTCCGAAGGACTTCCTTGTCCTTGTGAAAGACCAAGAAAGGATGCCCCACCGACAATGCCTGGCGCTCGCTCACTCACTCTCCGTGCTGATGTAACAGCGACCAGAAAGGACACTTTCCAAGACAAGTACTTGAGCTCTACCGTAGCTATTGGTTCAAAGGGTTTATGGCACAGCGCCGTCAGGACTACATTTAGGTCCCATGGCAGGTGCGGATTACGAACCGGAGGGTAGAGGCGTGTCAAGCCAGCAAAATGCCTCTTCACCACTGGGTTACTCAGAGAATAAGAGCATTGGTCTGTAGTAAGATGAGCGGAAACCGCTGAAAGTAAGTTCTGCATGACAGAACATGAACACCCGACTCTGCTAGGGAGGTCACGAAGGACAGCACCGTGTCAATCGTAGCCACCCTTGGATCCCACTGCTTTTCCAAACACCAACGACAGAACCTGAGCCATTTACTCCTGTATTGGGATCTGGTCGAGGGTTTCCTGGCTGCCTGGATAATACGCATGTTATCCGGAGACAAGTTAAGATGCTCTAAAGACTTGAACTCAGGCACCATGCCGCCAAGCTGAGCGATTGTGGGGAGGGGTGCCATATCTGCTGTTCCCCTTGATGAAGAAGATCTGGGGTTACTGTTAACCTGATCAGCGGAAACACCGACAGGTGTTGAAGTTCTGAGAACCAAAACATGGCCGGCCACCACGGGGCCATGAGCAGAAGGGAACAGTTCACAGAGTTCTTCAGCTTCCAAATTGCCCGATGAACTAGAGGCAGAGGCGGGAAGGCGCAAGCTCTCATGTTGTGCCATGGAATCTCAAGAGCATCCCCCAGAGAGGAGGCTCTCAGCCCCCCTCTGGAGGCATACTGAGGAAGCTTCTCGTTTACCGCCATAGCGAAGAGGTCCACCTCTGGTGTGCCCCAACGCGAGAAAATCCATGAGAGGACCTTCGCCTTCAACTCCCAATCGTAGCTGACCACTGTCAGCCGGCTGAGGGCATCCGCTGAGACATTCAGCTGGCCCGGGATGTGCACCGCAAGCAGCCAGACACCATGAAGCATGGCCCACTCCCATATCTGGATGGACAGATCAACCAAAGGTGCCCACACCGCAGGCAACAAAACATTGTGCGGAAGGGGCATTGGGGGGTTCCGGTCATTAACTGACCGATCAGGATGCGCACAAAGCTCAGAACCCAGCCCTACACCCGAGGCCGATGGTGCAGTTGTAGGGGTAGCATTCAAAATGGCCACCGCGGTCGTGGCGGGAACGGGCGCCATTTTGTCATCACCTGAGAGGAACTGCAGCACGTGAGGCAGGGGTCCCTGTCGATGGATCAGGGGTCTTAACTTTAGCCTTAACATAAGAAACCTCGGCAGAGCCGGTACTATGAGGCCTGGAATGTTTCTGCGACATACCAACCGCCAAATTAACCTTCTCAGGAAGGACCTCGGCGCTGCTGGTAAAAGAAGAATTTTCCTTCTTTGCCCCCTCAACAGATCTGGTGTCACCACAAGAGCAGGAAACAGTGCACTTTCACCGACAAAGCCTGGACCGGCCTCTCAACGGTTGGTAGCTTTAGCCTCTGTACGAGGGACCTCAGACCCAGGCCCGATAACAGCCTTTTCTGTGTGGGCCTCGAACATCCGTCCGGTAACTACAAGCCCAGCCAAGGCCTCGGGGCGCACCCCGGTTTTGTTTTTGAGGGAAGCCGACAGGGGCCTCGGAGCGAACTCTGGTGTTCACAGGCCCCTTACGGAGACCCTCAGAGAAAACGGTAGAATTATTAGGCCAACGGGCACCTCAGGGCGAACCCCGGTAACAGAGCGATCAACGCCCCTCCCGGACCGAGAGGAACCCGGGAAGGTATCCCCCGGTCGGGGTGCTCTGAAAAGTAAACAACTTACCGGGCGTTTTTTCTTCTCGTCGATGAATGCCTGAAAATGCGAAGGAGGAGTTTGTCGGAACACCTCCTCCCACCGCTCCAACCGACGTTGAAGTGCCTGGACAGAAAGGGAGTTGCAGTAAAAACAGTCCCAACTGTGTTCCGGACCCAAACACTCTAAACAAAGAGGATGGGGATCCGCCCTCGCGAAGCGACGGTGACACGATGAACAATCTGAAAAGTCTAATTTGAAAGACAGACTAGTAAACGAACGCCAGCGAGAGCCAGAGAGGAAAAAAGGGAAGAAAATCTTCTGAGGATGAAAGTGCGTCCGGCCCCGATCGAGCGGAGAAAAGGACTGATGGGCGATGCGTGGGGCGGAGCCAAGGTGGGCGGGGCTACGGGCACGTGCCGGGCCCCGCGCAGCAAAGAGAGGAGGGACACATTTTTGAAAAGAAATGTGTATGCTTTTTACAAAGTGCTCCGGTCCCATCCCACAGGACGGAGAGATGTCCTACAAGTATGGAGGAAAGGGGACGGGACGTAGGAGTACTGAGCGGATGCTCCTGCAGGCCCCACCACCGTACTGGACAAAACTAATAGGCAATGGAGAAAGACACTCTTAGTAAGAGCGTGCACCTTGTCCGTCCTTGCCATCCACAGTATCCAGGCTTGTGAGACATGGAAACAGATATAGCCTAACTTGGCCCCAAAAAAAGCCCAACTGTAGCCCAATGATGTGCAGTGTAGATAGCTTTGCCGGTAGAATCAGGTCTGCTGTCGTTGCACATCTTTCCAGGCACCACACAGTACATTTCATGTGTTCAAACTAGTCAGAACTATTTCCATAAATGAACAAGTTACTTACCAACTGGTAACGTTCTTTCAATTGGATGTTCCTCCAACATATTACTCATCTTAGATGTATTCCATCCAGCTTTGCTGCTATTCGGAAATTTTTTCGGCAGAGGGCGCCGTGCGTCAATGTCGTTGAGCTGATGGTCCCTCAAAGGCCTCCGTCGAGGGTGACGTCATCGGGTGTATAAGTAGCATGTGCGGCGCCCGTTGGCCTCAGTTCTGTTTTTCCCCCTTTTTTTGACTGTGATCTTGTACTGTGTAGATTGTGTCGGCAGACAGGTATCAGCATTGCGAGATTTGAGATGGAAATAAACCGGAAAAATCTACAGAGCGGTAGGTTGGGAGGGCGATGGGGAATACGTTGGAGGAACAGCCAATCGAAAGAATGTTACCAGTTGGTAAGTAACTTGTTCGAGTCGATTGTGTCCTCCAATGTATTCCTCATCTTTAGATAGACTCCCAAAGCAGTATTTTGTTTCTTTCTCTGGAGGAGGAGTCAGATTTTTTTTTTTAAATGCCTTTAGATGGCGGAATAAAGCACTGCTTTTCCAAAAGTCAGCTCCCTAGACTGGGAAGCATCCAGGTTATAGAATTTCGAGAAGGTGTGCAGTGAAGACCAAGTTGCTGCTTCGCAAATGGACCTTATTGGAACACCTCTTTGAAGGACCGTGGAAGAGGCGATACCCCTGGTGGAATGCGCCCTTAACCCTTCTGGTGGGTCTTTTTGTGCTAGTCTGTAGCATTCTGAAAGGCAAAGTACGATCCAGCGTGAAATTGTCTGTTTTGTTACCGATTGACCCAGTTTCCTTCCTGTGCAGCCTATAAACAACTGGTTGTCCACTCTAAGTCTAGAAAGTCTAGAGATGTAAAAGCTTAAAGCTCTTTTTGGAACCAGTCTGTGTAATCTTTCCTCCTCCTTAGAAGGAGGAGGTGGAGGATAGAATGTGGGTAAAACAATTTTCTGACAAATGAAATTCAGATATTACTTTTGGTAAAAATGATGGTTTAACCCTCAATACAACTCTGTCTTATGGAAGACAGTATAGGGTGGCCCAGAAGACAGTGCCGTTTTCCACGTTAGTAATCTTAATGGACACGTGTGCATAGGCTAAAAAGAAGCACACATTAAGAATTTTAGGACTAAATTGAGATCCCAAAAATCGGTACTTGAAATGGGTGAGGAGGAAACACATTAGTGAGACCTTTTAAGAATTGTGTTATCAAAGGAATTTTGAAGTAGGAGCATTCTTCCGATGAGCGCTTGAAAATGGAAAGCGCCGCAAAGTAACCTTTTATTGTTCAGATATTTAGACCTCTATGTGCTAGGGTCAGAAGGAAAGATAGTACTTCCGGAATTGAACATAGAAAAGGATCGACATTCTTTTCCCTGCACCAGTTGCAAAACTTTACATTGGCAACGGAATAGAGACTTTGTTGCTGGCCTCCTTGCTGAAAGCAACACCTCCATATCATCATCTGGAAGGTTGCAATCCCTGTATCTCAGCCTTTCAGATACCAAGCATGAAGGTTGAGTGTTCTGACCTCTGGATGGAGAACCTGACCTTCCATTTGAGAGAGAAGGTTCTCTCTCTGAGGAAGACGTACTGGAGGACAGATGGACCTATCTAGAAGGTCCGGGTACCACGTTCTCCTGGCCCAATCCGGGGCAATTAGGATCATGCGGTTCCCGAAGCGTCTCAGCCTCCTGATGACCTGAGGGATGATGGGAATCGGAGGGAACGCGTACAATAGTGGAAAATTCCACTCCACCACGAACGCGTCCCCGAGGGCTCCTCTCAGGGGAAATTCTCTTGAGCAATACCTTTCGCATTTTCGGTTGGTACTGGTGGCGAATAGGTCTACCTGAGGGGTTCCCCAAAGGGCGGAGATCTCTTGAATGACTTCCTGAGCCAGTTCCCATTCGTGGGACACCGTGCTCTGCCTGCTCAGAGCATCTGCCATCATATTCTCTTCCCCGGCTAGATGAATTGCTGTTAAACAGATTCCCTCCTGAATCGCCCAATACCAGAGCTGCATTGCCTCTCTGCACAGAGGTATTGACCCCACACCTCCTCTTTTGTTTAGGTAGTGCATGGCCACTCTGTTGTCCGTCATTATCAGGACATTCTTTCCCCTGACAGATGGCAGGAAGGTCTTCAGCGCTAGTCTGATTGCCCTCTGCTCTAAAAGATTGATATGTAGTTTGGACTCCGATGGAGACCAACGACCGTTGATTGTCAAATCATTGGCATGAGCTCCCCACCCCAGGAGTGAGGCGTCTGTCACTACTGTGATCTCCGGCCATTGTTGCCAAAAAGATTCTCTTTTCAGGATGTTTTCTGTACAGGTCCACCATAAAAGGTCTCGTCTGACCTTGTCCGGAATCTGAAGATCCGTCATTTGACCCGAGAACTGGGACCACTGAGTCTTTAGAGCCCATTGAAGGGATCTCATCCTCAAGCGTGCCTCTGGCACCAGGAAGATGCAGGATGTCATGAGGCCGAGCAACCTTAAAAAATCATAAGCCTGGAGATTTTGGGCATTTTGGAATTTGGAAACCATCTGAAGAATGTCTTCAGCCCTCGTCTTGGGAGGTGAGCTCTTTCCCCAAGGATGTGTCTAGTACAGCTCCTATATACTGAAGCTGTTGGGAAGGTTTCATCTGTGACTTCTTGAAATTGAGGGAGAAGCCCAGTTTGCGGAGGAAGTGGCAGGTGACTTTCAGATGATCCAGTGCTTGCTCGGCAGAACGCGCTCTGATCAACCAATTGTCCAGGTAGGGGTAGACGTGAATCCCCCCCCTCTCCTGAGGTTCGCTGCCACCACTACCATTAACTTGGTGAAGACCCTCGGGCAGAGGTCAACCCGAATGGCAGGACTCGAAACTGATAGTGTGAGTCGCTAACTACGAACCTCAGGTATTTTCTGAGTTTGAGATGAATCGGCACATGAAAATAAGCATCCTGGAGGGCCAATGACACCAACCAGTCCTGAAGTTGAAGGGCCTGAAGGATCTGAGAAAGGGTAACCATCTTGAACTTGTCCTTCCTGAGGAACTTGTTCAAGTTTCTTAAGTCCAAGATGGGTCCATTTACTGGCCATTCCTCTCGCCTTTCCATAGGAGGTGTAATAACGATAGGATCGTCCCCTCCATGACTTCCCTTACGCACGAAAAGGCTGAGGTTGCCTAATAACAGCGCCTAAAGATTTGGCAGTTGCTTTTGAGGTCTGCAACCTCTCAAGGCTCTCGTCAGCCTTGTTGCCAAAAAGGTGAGACCCGTCAAAAGGCATGTTCAGAAGGCGGTTCTGTAAGTCCGGTGCAAAACCCGACTTCCATAACCACGCAAACCTGCGCATTACCGTGCTAGTGCCCATGGAACTGCTTACACTATCTGCAGTGTCCAATCCAGATTGAAGGGATTCCTGCATGGCTTCCTTTCCATCTCCAACGATGCTAGGAACCCTTCCCCTTCTTCCCTTTCTGGTATGTGCTCCGCCGCCATTGCGAAGCACTCCCACAGAATGTACGAAAATTTGCCAAGGCACATGGAGTTGGCAGATTTTAAATGCCATACTCCCGCTGAAAATACCTTCTGTGCCCAACCATCCACACGCTTATTGTCCCTGTCTGGAGGGATAGACGGGTACGCAAGTTTGTTGGAAGCTGTGGCTGCCTGTATGACCAGACTCTCGGGAGCTGGATGTTTTGACAGATAGCCGGGGTCGCTAGTTGCTGGGCTGTATTTTGATGCGAGGGATTTATTTACCGGAGGAATAGAATCTGGAGTTTCCCCAATTCTTGGCCACCCCGTTTTGTAAGGCTTCATGACAAGGTAGTACTAGGTCTTCAGTGGGACCATGGTCCAATATGTCTGTTAAATCATACTGGACGAATTGGGCTGGTGGTCTAGCCCATCCCAAGTAATCTACCACCTTGGTCATTAACTGGCGGTAAGATGGACTGGCATGCTCTCCTGGATCTGGTCTACCAAAGTCATTCTCAGGAGAAGTGTCAATGCCACTTGCATTGTGTAAAGACTCCACCAAATCCCTCATTCTGCTTTCCTCTTGGATCAAGCATTCTGGGACATTTGGGGTGCCATATTCCAATCCAAAAGGTACATTTTCCTCCTCGGATCTCTCCTGTTCCTCAAAAATTGAGGTCAAGGATTTGAAAAACTCCTTCCTAGGGAAAGGCTTGAAAACCTTCTCTGGGAGAGGAGGAGGAAGAGGTGTAGTACCAGGCTCTGAGGAAATTACAGGTTTTGTAACCTTCTCTTTTTCTGGCTTCCCTGGATTGGCTGGAGCCTTTGGTGACGAGGGTTTTGGCGTCGACGTCGAGAAAGGCGTCACCGACATAGTGGTCGTCGACAGGATCTGCTTCCAGGGCGTCGAGGCGGTCTTCGACGATTTTCCCTTCGAGGTGTGATAGGTCTCGGACGGCATCGGTGACCTCGAGCGGTCGACTCTAGCGTTTCTCGCTCGGCGTCCTGGAAGGTTCCCTATCCTTCCTTTTACGATCACCCGGGCTCGAGGGCGCGCGAGTGTTGGAGCGATGACGCTCCCGGCTGGCTTCCGAAGATGGCGCGGACCGAGGCTTCGCCTTCTCAAACACCTCCATCATTTTGACCCTGAATGCTTCCCACTCTTCGGGAGTCTAATGTTTCGTGGGGCATTTCATACTTTTCGGCGACTCGTCCGACGATGAGGTGGAGGGAGACATGTGGCGTAGTTTCTTCGATTTTTTTGACAAAGACTACGAACGATGAGAATCGCTTCGGGATCTAGATCGATGCCTTTCGCGTCGAGGAGATATCTCCTGGTGGGGTCTCAACTCGATGCTAGAGGCTTTTTCGACCTACCTGTAGTTTTCCTCTCCTTTCTCGCAAGGCCTTCCCCGTCATCGCCTGACACTTCGAACAGGCCTCCATGGCGTGGCCTTCTCCGATGCACCACAAACACTCACAGTGCGGGTCCGTGATCGACATTTGAACCGCACGACTTGCACTTTTTGAATCCCGATCTCGGGGTTGTGGTCGGCCTCGAAGACGAGGACATATTTCTTCTTTATATTATATTTCTTCACAGAACTCGAGGTGCGCCGAATGTCCAAAGTAATGTAAACTGCGGAAAAACGGAACCGAGGCCAACGGGTCGCCGCGTGTGCTACTTCTACATCCGATGACGTCACCCTCGACGGAGGCCTTCGAGGGACCATCGACACCGACACACGGCGCCCTCTGCCGAAAAAATTTCCATGGGGCAGCAAAGCTGGATGGAATACATCTAAGATGAGTAATACTTTGTGTCCTCCAATAAACTGAACAGTTTGCAAAAGTTTGCCCCCACCAAATTAAGTGGGAAAAGCCAGTAACAACAATAAATTTAAAAAAGTAATCAAGTTGAACAGAGAAAACAAACAGGCTTCCATTTCCCCAAAAAAATGTCTACCTTGTAGAAACACCAACAGACTCCAGAGCCAATCTAATCATACTGACATCGCCAACACTCTGCACATCCAAGCAAGTACGACTCACATCACAAAACACTACACCAACACCTACAGGTAACTACATGACATTTTAGTTCAAAACATAAGTATACTGCTTTTTATTAAGTTGTTCAAAGCAGAAAACAAAAAATAGCTTTTTACAAACATTAACATATAGCGATCGACCATTTTGGAAGTAAAAATGGTTGTCAACTTCAGCACACTATACAAATGCAAGTAAAGAGTATAAGAGGGGTTTGGTTGTGGGTGGGAATGGGTGGAAAATCACAGATTTCACTTACTAACGGGCAACACCTACAGCCTATGCATCCATCCTCATCTTCACTTTGAAGCCCTTATTTGCATGATAATATTTTTGTCTTAAAGGTAGCGCTTTCAGTGCCACCTAATAGCCAAAAGTAAAAATGTGCATCAAGAAAATAAATCACAAAAAAGTAAGAGAAGCCTGCTCCACTGGTTACAATCACTAAGCTCTATGGAGATGTTCACATGAACGGTACCAGCAGTGCCACAGGGAGAATCTGAGACGACTGCCTTATCAGAGGAGGACGTTTACAACTGCATCTTTCATTTGAATTACTAGGTGCAAAGTAATACAAAAAGTATGTGCATTAGAATGTAAACCTTTGATCCACCTTACATTTTCTTTTTTTTTTTTTTTTAAACACACTAAAACACACATGCGTGGTAATAGGAATTACTTAATTACTCCATAAAAATCATTTTCACTGTTGACAAAAGCAAAAGCAAGGTAAATAAGACCATATTAAAAAGCAAGTGATTTTTGAGAGGTCAGCAAAACAGAATAGATCGATCTAAGATGGAGTGGCAAAGAATTCCAAGGTTTTGGGGCTATGAGAAAGATCGAAAGCAAAAAATGGGCACAGGATGGCCTAGGGAGTGTTGGCAAAAACAGACTGAAGAGAACAGGGGGGGGCACATTTAAAAAAAAAAAAAAAAAAAAAAAATGAGAGCAAGGATGGGGTGGAGCAAGCCCATCAAGACATTGGAAAGCAATGCAAAGAAAGCGAATAGTAGATAGGAATAGCCAGCAGAGTGAGTGGAGTGAAGATGTAATCAAAGCATAAGGAGAAAGTCCACAAAGTATGAATGGCAGAACAAAAGCCAGAACAAAAGGGGGCCAAGATGAGACGCAGGAAGACCAACAAGGAGAGAGGAATAGTCAAGATGAGAAAAAACTAAAAAGGTACTAATAAGGGTTACCAGTCATTTGGTCGAAAACCAAAGGATCGAATGCCATTTGATCGACAGTCAAATGGTCGAAAAAAATGGTGGATTTTTTTTTTTTTTTAATGGGGGGATGCCCCTTGACCCCCGTTTTCTTTATTAAAAATATTTTTTAACCAACCAAAACTAAAAAAAAAATATATGAATAAAAAATTCAACTTTTTTCCGACCGTTTGACTGTCGATCAAATGGTCATTCGATCTTTTATTTTCGACCATTTGACTGGACACCACTAATAAGAAGTTTAGTCGCATGCAAAGTAAGGAAGGGCGGACTTCACAGATGTAGAGTTTGAAACAGCAGGAACGGGCAGTGTTACAGATGTGTGAGGCGAAAGACGAATCAAAGAGGATGCCCATATTGAGTGGCTGTTGAGAAAGAAGAGAGGTAGGTGGGAAAATAATGGAAGGAGAGATAGGCGTTGGGATGATAGAAGGATTTCAGTTTTAGGAATTCAGATGTAAAAAGTGGGAGCTCATCCAGGATTGGATGGCAGGAACAGTCAGATAGTAGTTTGAAGGGTATCGGAAAAGGAGAAGGAAACAGTTGAGAATCAACCACCTAGCAATGGGAAGTACAAAGGAAGAAACGATGGAAGAAAGGACGGAGGGGGTTGGAACGGTGGGCACGGAGGGGGAGGCAGAGTGTAAAGGGAGAAGAGGAAAGGGCCCAAAACCAAGCATTGGGGAACACAGAGGTAACGTAGGGGACTTTATGCCACCCCAGAAGACAGAAAAGGAGCGATCAGACAAAACTGAAGAACAGTACTTGGAAAGCCCAAGGAGTGTAAAGTAGACAGAAGAGTAGCATGATGAATAGGTGAGAACTAGTGCAAGCGCAGCATGGCAGTGGGCTTCCAGGCACCAGAATAGAGGGACTACGGTGTCAACTTGCGAAAGGGGGGGGAAATAAGAATAGAGATAAAAGGATGGCCGCAAGGGCAGGAAGAGAGGCAGAGCAAGAGATATGATTGACGGGCAAACAGAGGTCGTCATTAAAGTGTGCTGAAAATCGACCACGATTGTTTGCCTGACACACTTGTATTCATATCCTAGATTAACTTTTGACACTATGAATTGTTGGCCCAGTTTTGATTACTTGCCTTTGTTGGGCTGTTTCCCACTGTGTGGGCTGTTTGCCCTGATTTGTTTTAGCTCCTTGGCGCTGTGTGGCTTCTGTGAGGAACTCATGGTGGCAACAGTAAAGACAGACAAGTGATTACAATTCAAGAATGTTTATTAAACTGTAAATGCAGTTTAAACCTAAATCTAAGATATGATATGATATAGGATATGGCATTTATAACGCGCCTATACATACACACGTGTTTAAAGGCGTGGCGAGGCAAGGGAGGGGGAACAGAGGGAAGACAGACAGCGATCTTACTAGGCCAGGTGTCATTCAGATCACTCAAGTGCAAGGGAAAAAAGTGAGGGGGCAGGGGGATGGGAAACTGCAATACATGGGATAATAAAATAAACGAGATATATAAAAAACGGCCGGCTGGTGGCAGGTGCGGGTGAGTGCAGACATAAGCGCTAGTGGGTGGACCGTAGGGATACAGAAAACAGTCCCCAGGTGCAGGGGTTGCCAGGGAGGCAGTGCAGGCATGCAACTGGCAGGGCTTGGGCCCGAGAACAGAAGGGTGGCCAGGTAACCAGTGCAGTCTCAGTCTCAGCCAGGAATTCAGCAGGGGAGAGGGGGAGAGAAAGCAGAAGCAAAGAGGAAGGTTTTAAGGTGCTTCCAGAACCGAAGATGGTTTTCCTCAAGTTTCAGGGAGGTTGTTCCAGAGGGAGGTCCCAGCCGAAGAGAGAGATCTACCACCAACTTGTTGCTTGGAGAAGCGACTGAGCCTGAGGGAGTTGGAGGCGAATGAGCGAAGAGCTCGAGAAGGAAGATATTTAGGAAGAGAGATGAAGGTATTGAGGCCCCAGGGGGCCTTGTGGACGATGCAGAGTGTTTTGAACTTAAACCTCGCAGTCACTGGGAGCCAGTACAGAGATTTCAGTCCTGGAGAGATACAATCCCTGGGCTTGAGGCCAAGGACAAGTCTCGCAGTCCTGTTCTGGATGTGTTGGAGAGGGCGGAGAGTAGAAGCAGGCAGATTTAGAATGAGGCTGTCGCAATAGTCCAGCCTAGAGACAACCAGAGCTCTGGAGACAGTGAGCTTCTGGAGGAAGGAGAGGAAAGGAAGAATACCTCTGATGAGGTGCAGCTGGTAGTGTGACTTTAGAGACGTCAGAAATGTGAGGAAAGAAAGAGTGTGGAGTCGAAGAGGACCCCGAGGTTTTTAGCCATGCAGATGGGAGCCGGAAGAGGGCCAAGAGAGGCCGGCCAGAGAGCTACAGGAAAGGAGGGAGTGGGTGTGCCCATGAGGAGAATCTCAGTATTACTGGCATTAAGGTAGAAGTCATTGGCGGCACACCACTCCTGGATAATAGACAGACAGAGATGAGGGACGGAGAAGAGGTGGCTGAAGGTAGCCTGAAAATGAGCCGAGTGTCATCCACATAGCAATGAAAGAGTGGGCAGAGAGCAGCAATCAATGCGGTGGGAAAAGAGTGCCATGTATTGGTTGAACAGCCAGGGAGAGAGGTTAGACCGCTGGGGGACACTACAGGTAGAGAAAAAGATGGAGAGGAAGGACCTAAGTTGGACCTGCGAGGGTCAGAGAGGAAGGAAGTCAGCCACGCCAGGGCCTGACCGGTGATGCCCAGGTTATCACAGACAATTTAGCAGGATGGCATGGTTGACAGGGTCAAAGGCAGAAGAAAGATCAAGCTAGAGGACACAGGGGGTGTTAGAGTCAAGGTTGGAGAGCAGGTCTTCACGGATGTTCAGGAGAGCAGTTTCCATGCTTCTGGCAGCTCTGAAGCCAGACTGATGGTCATGAAGACAACCAACAGATTCAGTGTGGAGATTGAGCTGGGCAGTTTCTCCAGGAGCTTGCCCAGGAAGGAAGGGATGGAGATAGTTAGCCAGACAGGAGGGATCGGCAGAGGGTTTCTTAAGAAGAGGGTGCACAAAAGAGTGCTTCAGGGGGGGATGAGAAAACTCCAGTGACGAAGGAGTGGTTGCAGAAGTCATCCAGGTCAGGAGCCAGGGTGTCAATATGGTCCTTGATGGTTTTGGAGGAACAAGGGTGAACCTGTTTTGACGAGACTTTCATAGATCAGACTTGTCTAGAAACCTTGTCTGCGGAGAACGGGGAAAGGCAGGGAAGGAGGGAGGAGAGGTGGCTGCAGAAGGGCCAGAGGAAGAGCAGGAAGATGGGAGCAAGAGTTGACCATTAAATGAAAAATAAGGCAGTCCTTGTGGCGTTGGGTCAAAATAAAAAGGCCTATGCTAAAAAAAAAATAATAAAAAGAACATATTGCCAAATCCTTACAACTAATTAAAGAAAGTGTAGGATAGGGTTTCAAAATAAAGAAAGAGGTGTACATAAATAATAAGTCAGGATGCCATTGCCAGGGTTCTCCCTACCCCACGTTTTGACCACGGGACAAGGCAGATCTCCTGAGCACAGCACACTCGAGCTTTCCAAGCACGAGCCAACAGTTCTCCACCTGCTATCAGGTTCTTCGATGGCTGAGTCTTTTCCCCAAAATCTCTTGCCTTTGAGGGCCTGATGCTTTCAACAAACACACACATTTTGGTTCCAAGTATTCTTTAGGTGATGACTGCACCCCTGGGTCCCCTCTTCTGGGCGCAGACCAGCCACATGTCGCATTCAACAGATCAATTCCTTTCTTAATGAACTTTGCATGATGACTTTCCAACCCTGGATCTCCCTCGGCACGGCTCAGACCCCAAATGACAAGGAGAACAGTTCACTTCTCCTTGCCTTGGAATACTTGTATTCACAAATCTTAATGTTAGGGTTCACTGTGTCCAACCTTTGCAGCACACTGTTCATGCGCTTACTTAACCAAGCAGGATTAATTTCCCTTAGCTTCCTAATAATCTGTCAGTCAAAAACTCGACGGTACAGAGGATTTTTACAAGACCCCTGTATGACCACTTAGATCTCTTCTCGCCTTTTCCCAAGGCCTTCTTGGTTATGGTAGTTTCTACCATCTGGCAATAGCCCAGATGGTGCAAACCTTCTGTTGCTGGTTTTCCCTCTCCTTCATAGCAAATGTCTTTCAACTTCTCAAAAGTTCAAATTAGCCATTAGCTATTTATCTTTCAACACAGTTCGGTTGCTTATCGATATTCCCCCTCGGCTCACCAGCTGTGGTGAACCGATTTCCTTTGTTTTCCTTCAAGTCAAGGTTGGTACCACAGACACCAGCATCTCTCCCCGGCTTGGTTATCAGCAGAGGAGGGTCTCCTGTACCGCAAACACCTGCTGCAAAACACGTTGGCCATTGTTCACGGTCTTAAGTTTCCATCTGCAAAGGTTTCACAGGCCTTGGTCGGAAAGGGCTAGGTTGCTTCTTTCCTTGCCACCCCCCAGTAAGCACAGTATTTCGCCCCCCTCCTTCAGAACTGCGGTGCTGAGTTAGCTCTCATGTTGTGTGGTCTGCCTTGCTGCTCCTGTGCTTTAGTGCTCTGCCTTTTATCCCTGTTGGGAAGGAAAGGGCTGTCAGGGGTGTGTGAGTCTGGTCAATTGCCTGACCCTTGTATTGGGATATGTCAGATAAATGGCTCTGGTGTTAGTCTGTTGTCTTTCATATTGTGCAAAAGTGTTTGTGCAGGAAAACAGGGTGGATGGCAGTGTTTTGGAACACCTTATGTGGTAGGATGAGAAAAAAGGTGTCAAAAGAAGGGGGGTACCACTTCTCACCGGTCGGTGTCCGATTCCTCCTCCCCAACGACCGCCCGTCCAGGTGATCCTCACTTACTGGTCTACCCCCAGGAACTGGATCTAATAGCGAAGACTATGTCCTGGCCACCTGGATTACAGATGCCTGGGTACTAGCTAGGGAGACACGTTCAAGTTTCTCACACTTCTTTGTCCTGGTGGAGTGGTTTGATTTAGTGTGGTTGTTGCCTCAGTAGATTTTGCTTCCTAGCAACCTAGATTGTTTGCCCAAACAATCTTTTTCCACACCAAAACACACAATATGCAGACCAACTTCTATGCCACTGGCATACAGCAATTTAAAATCCTTTCAGATAGACAAAACAGAATTCTACACTGCTACAACCAACTTAAAAACCACCGACACAGCCAACACTCCCTAACAGCAGGGTCCCACCCACCACAAATACCTGTATGCCCTCAACCATACCACTTAGAAACAAGCCCACAAACAGAACCTGGGTACCAGATCCACCAAAGGGCCGGGAGACCATGCAAATGGCGGCCATGTACTGTATAAATCCCAGCCGCCTAATAAAATATTCATCTGCCATTCATTTGATTAAGACGCTTCTAATCCCACCGACCAACTACCTTGTTTTCTGAGCGCCCCCTCTTTCTCTCGATCTTCAAGTTTTACTTTTCAAAAAAGCATTCAGGCGTTTCAGCCCCAACTGCATTTCTGCTGCTCTCAAATATTAGTTGGGTCAAAGGAAAAAGCAAAGTTTCAATTGAGAGAAAAAATGCATGTACGAAAGCCCAACTAGAAGCAATGACAGTATCAGTCATACACTGTGTAGGGGCAGATATCTGGTCAAATGCAATTCTGCACGAGTGTGCCATACACGAGCACCCACCATCCAACCCGCTTCAGAGAGGTCGGAAAGTGGAGCACAAGGACAGCAAAGTCCCTAGAAACTGAATGTGAAGCAGAAACTAGGATAGAAGTTCTGTACATGGTAGAACTTCAGGGACTAGTGGTTTGAAGAATTGGGGCAGAGAAAGTGTTTTACCTTCATATTATTTGGCCGGGAGGATAGCTCAGGGCAAAGTGTTTGTCTTGGAAGCACAGCAACACAGGTTTGATTAACAGTGCCACGCTTAGAGACTGGTCTCGGGTATTAAACACTTAATAAAAGATAAATTACAACTAAAGCAGTATGTTGCTTTCCTGTAGCTCCTGTTCACCAGCATTAGTAGCTTTTATGGATCCACATGCTTTGAATATTCCAGGCCAACAGGCGAGGAATCTGCTGCAATATTTTATTATAGCTTATAATAGAACTTTTAGACTCACTTTAGTAGCCCATTCATGTCCTTTTGGGTGTATTCTGCCTCAGCCAATGGGACGTTGAGTGACTAGCCCCACCCAGGAGGCCCTCTTTACATTCTGAACCCAGCGGGATTAGAGTTGGCGTAATGTAGCCTTGAACCCGTAGGGATGGTAGGTGGACACATGTTAATCCATGAAAGATACCAATGTTAGAGAACAGGAGTTACAGGTAAGCAACATACTCTTTCTCTAGCATTGGATCCTTCATGGATTCATATGCTTTGAATAGATTGCCACAACAGTTAACATTTCGTAACAAGGAGGCGTAAAGGTAGAAAGCATACCTTATTGAAACAAGCATTGTAGGATGGCTCATCAGAGCTTGCTTCAGCTTCTCCTTGTCCATCCATGCAGTAATGCTTGACAAAGGTGTGCAGAACGGCTCAGGAATGAGCATGAATGGTTCCTTTTAGTGGGCCCCTGGCCTGGGGTGTGCTGTGGAAATTGAGGTGGAAACCCACCTTGCTTTGAAATCGGCTACCCTTTGTTAGGAGGGCAGAAAGCAACAAACAGTCGAGATGTACGTCTAAGGTTTTTGGTTCTGTCTACATAGAACTTCAGGACCCTCTGAAGGTCGAGCAAATGTAAAGCTTGTTCTGCTGGTGTGGACAGATGTGCGAAGAAAACCGGTAGGGTTACTTCAGTCTACAGATGGAATTTGGACAACACCTTGAGAACAAAATAGGGTTTGTTTTCAAGATGGCCTGGTTCTTTTCAAACCGTAGATGAGGAGGTTTAACTGATGGTGCCTGTAGTTCTTAGACCTGTCTGAAGGACGTGATTGCTACTAGAAAAAAAGTCTTCCGGGACACAAACATTACGTCTGCAATCGCCATGGGCTCGAACAGCGGCCTCATTACGGCTGACAGCATGGTGCTTCAGATCTAATGAAGTAGAACCTTCTTTTTTTAAAAAGGTGGTTAAGTGCAGAATAGACCCCTCATGAAGTGCTTAACGATACAGGCTACGAAAACGGGAGCTTTTCCTTGCTTCCTGGAGCATTTAGAAATTGTTGCTAAATGCACTTTTGACGAGTGAGACAAACCACCTTTTCTAATAGGAATGGTAGGATTTGGTGAGGTTCCACGTTTAACAGATCCAACTGTTGTTGGGAGCACCAAATGCAAAACAAAATTTAACTTGTACACATTTGACTTGTTCATGGACTCCGCTCTGGCAGGCTTTATGATCTTTTTGCACTCCTGCGTGAGTGGGACATGTCCAAACTCATTGAAATCAGGAGCCAAGTCTTTACGTGGAGCACTCCTGGGTTGTGGTGTCGCCCTGTTGGTTGCACATGGTCATCAGGTCAGGGTCTTTACCCAGAGAGACTGGACAGTTCTGGGAGAGGTGAAGATGTTCTGAGAACTACGGTTGTCTCGCCTATGTTGGGGCTATGAGAATGACTGTGCACTTGTATGTCGCAATCATTCGCAGGACTTTGCGCATTACTGGTGTTGAGGGGAACGCATAGGTGAACATTCCTTCCCATGAGATGGCGAACACGTCTCCTAGCGATTGCTGGTGCGGCCATCTGCTCGCGAATAGTGCCCATTTCTTGTTCTGCAATGTGGCAAACAGATCGATGGTCGACGTTCACTTGTACAAGATTTGTCAGATCTTCCTGTCCGCCAGTTGCCATCCGTGTGACTGGTCGTTGGCTCTGCCGAGTTGATCTGCAGTTTCAGTTTCATTTTCCTTCCCCGTAAGGTGACATGCTTGCAGTTGCATGTGGTTTGTGATGGCCCACAGTGCCACAACTGTTGGGCTTCCCTTGGAGAGCGCCCTTGGACTCGTGACCCCGTTTTCACACGTAATACATTGTGGTTGCGTTGTCTTTGAACACTCGTACCACTTTTCCTTTGAGCACTGGTTGGAATGAGCAAAGGGTGTGTGCTACTGCCTGGAGCTCCAGCATGTTGATGGAGTTGTGTCTCAGGTGAGGACTGACAGCCTTTTAGGATTACTGGTTTGCGTGCATGCCCCCTCTTGTAAGTGAGGAGGCTGATTAAGGTTTCCTGGAATGGGGGGGATCCCTGAATGGGACTTCTTTGGTGATGTGAGCGGAGCCGCCACCACCACCACAAACCACCATCTGAGTGACTGTTACTGTTAGCTTGTCATTCCATGTTCCCGTTAGTTGGGACCACCGGTTCGCTAGGAATTCTTGTAGCGACCTCATTCGAAATCTGCAGTGCTGTACTGAGGGAATGCAGGATGGCATGGTGCCTAAGAGTTACATGACGGCCCTGACTGTGATCCTGGCGCTTGGGACACATTTCATGACTAGACGGGGTATGGATGCTGCCCTCTCTAAAGACGGGCGCACCCGGCCCTCATGGTAATGAACTGTGCCCCTAGAAATACTAGCTTGTTCGATGGCTTAAAGCAGGATTTGCTTGAATTTATTGTGAAGCCGTAGCTTGAGAGGGTGTTGGACACCTGCTGGATTGCTATTTCCACTGCCTGGTGCGACGGTTCTCATACTAACTAATCGTCGAGATATGGATACACGCAATATCCCCTTCTCCTGAACGACGTGGCTAGGCATTTTCTGAATGTTCTTGGGCCCGAGCCAAGACCAAACGGGAGTACTTTGAATTGATAGCGATTTGTGCATAGAACAAACCTTATGAATTTTCTGTTGCTTTTACGAAATGGAATGTGAAAATATGCGTATTTGAGGTCTAGTGACCCCGGGTAGACGCCCTGCTCTTTTGCTTTCTAGGACTTCTGCCAAGGTGACCATTTTGAACTTTTGTTTCTTGGCATATTTGTTCAGACTTCTTAGGTCCAGAATTGGTCTCCATGAGTCATTTTTTTTACCACAAGAATCGTGAATAGGTGCCTCTTCTCTCTCTCTATGATGCTTTGCAACTTTTTAGATTGCGTTTTGAGAGAGTAGTTTTTCCACTTCTCACTTAAATAAAAGTGCGGCTGGTGTTGAAATATTGGCGGCAGAGGAGGGATTCTCTGGAATTCAATTATGTGCCCTCTTTGTATGATGTCCAACACCCATCTGTCAGTGGTTACCTTTTGGCACTGCTGTAAATGGTATTGTAGGTTGCCCACCCCCTTGCTGCAGTTGGAACGAGGGTGCAACTGGTTGTTGGAAGTCAGGCTTGTTTTTGCTGCCTGCCCCTAGAGGCAGATGTTTGTCGCATTCAAGGAGCTTGCTTGTAATCTTTTTCTTTGTATGGGTACGTCTGGCAATACTCCTGGTAGTAGGTTTGTGAATATGAGGTTCCCCCCCTCTGGAAACCCTTTCCGCCTCAGTTTGTTGCGTGGAACCACCAGAGGCTTCTCTGAAGGACCAAAAAGTGCATCTCACTGGATCTGTGTCCACTTTTATCGCTTTAAGGCCATCATCAATTTTGGGACCAAACAATAAGTCTCCTTCAAAAGGCATGTCTAATACCTTTGACTGAACATCTGCCCTGAAATATGTGCACTTTAACCATGCCTGTCTCTGTAGCGCGATGCCATTATTGATTTTTTTAAAAACCTGTTTCCACAATATCGACTGCTTTGTTGATTGCATGAGTCTTCCCCGTCTCGCAGGTTGTCTAGAGCCGGCTTTCTTTTATCTTCTGGCAAGTGCTTTAATAGCTGAGCCATCCAGTTGCACATCTCGCGGTCGCAGCTTGAGTGTATCACCAGTGAATTTGCCGCTTTAAACGGTCGTTGCTCCTATGGCTAAAACATTCTTACCAAATTCGTCTGGTTTCCTAGTGTCGTCAGGTGGAACTGCGCATTTCTGACTTGGGCATTAGATTTTAGGCATGCTGCTGCTGAAACCACCAAGTCAGGGGTTGGTTGGGATTTAAGGCATTTCGGGCACACCTCTGGCGTTTACATTTTTCTCTCAACAGCCTTTGAATGCCAGTTTTGAGAAGGGTTTCTTCATGAGCAACAGCCCTTCTTCCCAAACATGGTCTAGGATGGGAGTGGACAATACCGCCTTTCTGCGCTTGTCCATTAAATCGAACAGGAAACAATCTTTTTTCTGCAATGATGGAACTAGGCCAAATTGTTCACAAGCCTTTTGAACTGTATTGTGGAATGCTGTTAGGTTATCAGGTGGAGACTGACGTGACGGTTCTTTAGCGTCTTGGTTTAGACCCAAGTCTGTGTCGTCCTAGTTGTCTAGCTGTGGTGATTTTGAGGTAGAGGTGTCAGTGTCCCTGTTCGTCCTGTCCATGGACTATGGGGAGAGGAGTTCTCCTTCTTGACATTATGTTTTGACTCTAGTGTTCTAGTGGAGCTGCCGGTCCTGTGTAGTCACGTGCGCCTCATAAGCTTGAGAGGCAGCCCGTGCAGTGAGGTTGTAGGCCTGGTGGATCACCTCTTGGCTCATTAAGTTGGCTCATCGCTGTTGTGTCAGACCTACGTGGCACCCCCGTAGGGCCTGGTGCATCATCTGTTGCCTGCGGGTGTGGTTGACTCACTGGTAGCTTAGTATCCAGTCGCTGAAGTAGAGACAGGAGAGTAGATAAAACTTGTATTGATAACAGGGACTGTGGGTCAAGTAAAGGTTCAGCTGGCCTTGAAGGGGCGGTGGCAGCCGCCAGTGCTGGTTCCGTTAACTCTTGCCTTGGTTCCACAGTTTCTTCCCCTGGCGAATATTGGTTTTCCTCAGATAACTGGTGCAACTACCCCTGTTCAAATTCTGCAAATGCAATTGGTGCTCTAGTATCTGGTCTGGAAGAATTGACGAGGTTGGAGAAAGGGCTGGGCCTTTGGGCGCTATTGGGTGATCAGTATCTCCCACTGGTGTTCGAAGCAAAGATGGGTTCCCGCTATTATGGCCTGGTTGTCTATGATATTGGGCGAGTGCCAGGACATAGCAGGTATTTTAAGGACTGTTGGGCTTGGTTGTACAGGGACAGAGTTTCATATTGGCTCTTGTTCCTGTCTTTTTGGTATGCATGTGCCTCCAGACCTGTGTTTGTGCCTCATCATTCCCAATTTCCATTCAGCTTTTGATATTTTCTGTATCCCCTGAGGACGCTTCAATGTCCTTTGCCATGCCACCCCCACCCCCACTCGCACTCGCACTCCCCCTGTTAACGGCGCAGACAGGAAAGATGTTGGTGGCATTCCATGCATCGTTGATGCTGCCGTCAACGTCGCTTGTGGAAAACAAAATGGGGGCTCCAACCACATAACAATTAGTTGACGCTCCTATCCAATTCGAGTATCTACTGTGCGGCATCAGTTGTTACTGTGTATTAATGCATCAAAAGTAAGCCAAGTATCCCATAGTAGGGTCGTTTTACTCTGGATTCTGGTCCATGCACATACTTTGAGACATCAATATTATGCTCAGAAAAAAAGCTGCTTTTATTTAGCAGATCGTGTCCTCTGACCAGATTTGTATCAGTCATATTGTCTGTTTCAGCAGATGAACAGAGTATAGATAGTGTAATGTTTATAACAGTACTTAATCACAGTGCAAAGTTTGAATCAATGGTGTGTTAGTACTGTTTGTGAGGTAAATATTACATCATATTTAAACCTTTATAAAAAAACAACAGAAGGCAAAGTAATAGTGTTGAGACATAGAAATGCAATAGTCTGCGCAACTCATACTATATATATATATATATATATATATATATATATATATATATATATATATATATATATATATATATATATATATATATATATTCCCTCGTACCGATTCAAAACAGGGATGTGCTCATACACTTTGTCTGAAGGAAGACAGATGACAGATGGTAGTCTAATTGTTCTAGGCTAGCTACAGATCTGGGGCTAGTTAAAGTAGCCAGCTCTGGGGTGGGTTAAAATATTCCCACAGAGGACCAAACCGCTGATCTACGCCAGGGGAGGCACCCCTAAGTAGTTCAGGTGTATTGATTAGCAAAGTATTATGCTTGAACCACAGGCATTTTGGCTCCTTGGTGAAAAGCCTTCATCTGGGGCTCTGGGTTTGTCTCTCTGTTAAAGATCCTAGGGGTAGGGCTGAGGCTATGGATGCCCTTCGGTTGTGGTAGTGGTACTCAGGGGCATGGTAGTGCCGATTCCGGGTGAGTTGGTTCTTGCCGTCCTCTCGTGTAGGAAGACCCAGGAATGGATGGTGGAGCTTGTGGATTCTGGGGGGCAGATGCCGTAAATTTGAAGGTTGACAGAATGAAGCAAGGGCTACTGAGGACTTTGGAAGCCAGTGGCTCTGGCGTGTTCCAGAGTGCAGGTCTTGCTGGCTGCATAGAGAAAAAGGGGGGGGGGGGGCAGGGGTTAAGGGGAAAGAGGGGTAAAGTTACTGTCCTGGAATAGCATGCAAGTCCAGGGGTGAATGGAACTCGTGGTGCCCTGGTGCTTGGCCTTGCGTGGACAGTACTGTCGTCAATGAAGCAGTTTATGCTGCCGACAAGGCCTTTGAGGTCATGGTTGACGACGTTTTAACAGCCGTCGACGATAAGTGGGTTGTGGGCGATCGTGGCCCTGCCATCAATGGTCATTTTTGGGCAGCGGCGGGGATCGTCGTACTTGTTGATGGAGCGCTTCCTGTGGATTCAGTCATAGCTTTAGTCCTCGACAGGTCTCTTGTCTGCGAGGCAGTCGACGGATGGGGGATCTTTCCGTTTTTCCTTCCCTTTTTAAAACTAGCAGAAGACATTCTTTCCTCTAACCTAGCCCTTTTATGGGTTTTTGGTCTGTCAGATTTGTCCTCCACCAAACTCAAACTTCTAGAAGATGCAGCCTTTGTGGGGGGAGGGAGGGATGTACCAGCCCTCATTTAGCATAAGGGGTTTTCTATCCTTGAAGGTTTTTGTGCAAAAAGTGGCAAAAATGTCACAATCCTCCTGGATGCGATTTGGATATAGACAATAAATGCATTCAGAATGCTCGTCTCCCTCATACATTTTTAATGCCACATGACTGGCATGCTTTAAAGAGAGCTTTCCACTTTTTCTTCCATATTTGAAAGGTAAAAACACATCTGTTTTTGAAGAAATATTTTGAGTTTTGAAGAAAATATATTGGTTTCTCCAGGAGAAAAGCCTTGAGGACTCCTCAGCACGATGTGCGGTTAGAATCTGATGAGGGCCTTCTGGGTGGGGCTGGTCAATTGACGTCCCATTGGCTGAGGCAGAATACACCCAAAAAGGACTACTCAAGACAGCCTAAATGTGTTCCATTATAAGCTTGATTTAAATGTTAAAGGATTCCCAGCCTGTCGGCGGGGAATATTCAAAGCATGTGAATCCATGTAAGATCCAATGTTTGAAAACCAGACCATACTCCCTGGATGGCTCACATTGCACAACACCATACTTTGTCTCACATCCTCCTCCATAGCAATTCTAAGTCCAGAATGCCAACAGCACTTTACTTAGAGATCTGGCCAACTCCCTGAGTAATATTCATCCATGTTTTGCACTGCCCTCTTTCATATGATGCCAACAAATCTTGGGCTGTGCCATATCCCTAACAAACTGCAAGTAACAAGATCTCTAAACATGACAGAAAATAAAACATGTAATGAAAAAAGGCAACCAAAGTATTAACAAAGACAAAATAAAGATGAAATGGATAGCTGCACGATCAAAAGCACCATCATGGACTGTCTAAAGATTGGGGGGCCTTTGCAGTAGCTATGCACATAAAAAGCATCAAGGCAATGACAGACAACTGATAAACTGGCACAAACTACTTTAAAATCTGCCAGTAGGAGAAGAGAGGGGGTGGTGAATGGTTAAATTTGCACCCGTTATGTTGGAAACAGCCGAGCAGAAACCATAAGCTTTCATACAGTCCAGAGACTGCACGACCACAACAAGCATCAAAGTGGTTTCCTCTTCTACTTTCAGTTAAGCTGCAAAGTAAGATCCCATAGGGGAATATCTTAACCCGGAAAATCCACATTCCTCCCCAAACTAAATGCCCTAATCCATGATAAAAGAAGCTTTATCATCACAAATTTGGTGAAACCATCTCCAAGAGAGCCAAGGAATGCCCTGAAGAATAACGTTGTTACAGGTCTGATGAGCCCACGGGATCTTAAAACTATGAACACCCAAACAAAATATAATTGCTAACCTGCTCAATGAGGAAACTTCCTTTTTGAAGTTTTCTGTGATTAAAGGGTGACGGTGCTCCAGATAAGATTTGGAAGTATTTTACGCCCCATTTTTTAAAGTTAGCAGTAAAATGATTTTTTAGGGTGTTCTCAATGAGAGTAGTTTATAAGTGAGTAAAATTATATTAACTGAAAAACGGAAATGTGTTTGTAGTTAATTTGTTGCACCTAGTTATTCATGAACATTAAAAAGATGCATGTTTGCTCCTTCCAATCCGGCAGTTAAAAATAGTACAGTACTCACAAAATGTACTAGCCCACTAGCATTGACGAGTAGTTTTTATGAAGGGCAAGTACCATTTGCATGATACACTACCTTACTAGTAAGTATGGGGATGTTAGAAACATTTTTCATTTACTGCAAATACACTTTGCAGTAAATAGCAAATACAAGTTTCACTGTGCGTACTTGACAGCATTGCACCAGATTATGGCGACATGAACCATTTTACAAAAAGCACTGGTAAATATTTTGTCACCAGTCACCTTAGGGCAAGAACATTTCTCTTAGGTCGAGTATGTAAACTAAGGAACTCGCCCTGCAGGTCTAGTGGGATAAGAAGAATTTGCAAGGCCTGGAGTAGTTTCATCCTGAGGTACTACTTGCAATACTGGTCCAAAAATATCCATGGGGCTGTGAGGGTGCAAGCAGGGGCGCAAGATTTTTTCCAATTTTTGGTCAAGAGTATTTTCACTCCCTACTTTTCTTTTTCGGGTATATGTAGCAATTTGTAGGGCGTAAAAGTGGTCGATTCACCCCTTATCTGCAGGTTGGGATGATAAAAAGCAATAGTCCCTCCACCTGTTCCTCGTCACTACTTGACCGAGATAAAATAGGAGAAAAGCTAGTTTCCTGATCAATTGACTGCTCATCCTCATTTTCTTCTCCCGACACTGACCTTCAAATAGTCCTTTTGTTTTGGATCTTTTTAGAAGCATTGAAACATCACAGGCATTTATACACAAGCAGGTTTCGTGTTCACCTTTGGGGTATTTGTTGATCTTATTTCTTCAACTGTTTTAAATGCACCAACGCAGTGCAACACTAAGGGCTGCTGGCTACCTGTTATCTGCACCAGAGACTTATTTCTCACTGACGAGAGATACGAATTTTGGGATCATTTTGTAATAATTCTGACAAAGGCAACTTGGCCACGCAACCTCCTGCAAAAACCTCTTAAATCATGCGACCGTGCACACACAACTGAGTGCTATTGGGTGGCTGGGTGGAAGTGGCGAGAGGGTCAATCACATTCTACAAATAGGTATTTCCTGTTAAAATTCAGGCTTTAGGATTACTTTGTAGTACAGGAGAACGGTCTTCAAGACTGACCAATCGAGGTAAGTATCCTCCCTCCACCCCGTATGATTTCAGCCCCTCTGGGGCTTCTCCTCACCTTGTGGTAGAATTAGGTGTGCTCTCGTC
Organism: Ambystoma mexicanum; assembly: GCF_040938575.1. NCBI lineage: Eukaryota > Metazoa > Chordata > Amphibia > Caudata > Ambystomatidae > Ambystoma > Ambystoma mexicanum. The sequence goes on along the minus strand of NC_090931.1, from coordinate 979,051,619 downwards.
CTGCCTTCTTTGCAGGGGCGCGTTGTTTTTCATGGGCGTGTGCGGTCTAGTTACTACACTGACGCCGGCCCGGTTGATGTCTTTCAGGTAGGTCCTATTGCGGTTCTTTCGTATTGTTGTCATTCCTGCATGCCTTTGTTTAATAATGTCTCTTTTCTCCCTTGGATATGTGGAGCTTCAGCGCGGCGAACTGGCTTTGTTGAGCCTCGCTGGTAAATGATGGCGCGTAATGAGCGCTATGATGCGGTAAGTAAGCGCTATGTAGGTCGTGGTGTTCTCCCAGCGCGTGTGGAATTTCCAGAGTGATGCCAGCCGAGAGGCGACCAGCCAGGTAAGCCTTTTGAGCAGTTTGTAATTTTCAATGTCTCTAATGCCTTCTTTAATGTTGTCTCTACCTTCCTCTTTCAGGTCGTTCGGTCCGGGAGGCGTGCAGATTCAAGGAAGCGGTTCACAAGAGCTGAGAGAAGATAAAGGTGAAGATTGCAGGTAAGAGGCTGCTGCCAACGGTGTTCCTTTTGTCTCCTTGCAGGTTCTGCTTCTCCGAGTCTCGTGGGTATAGCTGGACACTGAGCATCACGTTGCAAACTGCAAAGTAACGCAAAGCGTGTCGTCTTGCTCGGGTGTGGTTTAAATAGCCCCAACAAAGTAGTCTCGGTAAAATAGTCCTTAGGCCACCACACCCAAGACACTATACCGCATAGCTTGGTTCCTAGGAACCAAGCTATGTGGATGCCTCCATGTTGGCTGAAAGCCTCAAAGTAGTTCCCTGAACTCATGCCCTTCATGGTGTATGAGCCTGGCACCATAGGCGCCAGGACTGGCCCCAAGAGGGCTTTTGAAGTGGATGCCAGGCCCTAGAGACCAGAGTCCTGATCCCACCTGGCCGATGCGCTTGCCAGTGGGGATTCGGGGCGAGGGTCGTGACAGCACTCCCACGGTGTTCCCTCTGTCTGGCCCAGGTTTAGTTGGGTAGTTCCGATGAAATTTCCTGATTAGACGTGGTGCGTGGATTTTCTCACTGGGCTCCCAGGATATATCTTTCGGTCCGAATCCTTTCCAATCGACAAGATGATATAACTTGGACCTAGAGTATTTAGAGTCCAGGATATCTTTGACTTCGAATTCTGGTTCTCCGTCAGTAAGTATGGGCTTTGGTGGTATCCCAATCCACGTACCGGGTTGCATTGGTTTCAAAAGGGACACATGAAATACCAGGTGGATTTGTAGATTAGGTGGTAAATCCAGTTTAACGGCTGCTGGGTTGATAATTGCCTTGACTGTATAGGGGCCCAAGTATCGGGGTTGAAAGGTCCGGGTTCCCTTGATGGGTACAAATTTAGCGGCCAACCAAACCTTGTTTCCTTGTCTCCTACTTGATAGTCGGGGGCTTTTTTTTGGGATTTTTTTATTTCTGGTGTTGGTCGACGAATTTCTTTTGTTTTTCCTTGGCATGAATAAGATGTTCCTTCACCTTTTTGAAAGCCTGAGTGATGGTTGTGTGTAGTCTTTACCGCTGGCATTTCCAAGCTGGCTGGCAGGTCTAGTTCAGAGGTACGTGGATGTCTGCCATAAAGGGTATAGAAAGGCGTTTGTCCAGCGCTTGAATGCAAGGAATTGTTATATGCATATTCGGCTATCCATAGTAAGTCTTTCAAATTCCTTTGTTCCGTGTTGCAGCATGCACCATAAATATAGCTCAAGCGTCTGGTCCTCTCGGTTTGACCGTCCGTTTGGGGATGGTGACTGGTAGATAACCGAACGTCAATCTGGGCCATAGAACAACATTTTCTCCAGAAATTGGATACAAACTGGCTGCCTCGACCAGAACTGATGGGAAGCCATGTAGCTTAACAATGCCCTCCAGGAACACTTTTGCTAAAGTGGATGCGTCTGGGAGGCCTTTGAGAGGAATAAAGTGTGCCATCTTTGAGAATAAGTCCACGACTACAAGGATGGTGTTGAACCCTTGGCTGGGAGGTAGATCAGTGATGAAGTCGAGGGAAAGAGTGCCATGGAACAGGAGGAATGTCCAATGGTTGTAGGAGACCAGATGGTTATTGTGATTTATTTTGTGCGCAGACACCGCAGGACTGAATGATGTCCTTACGCCAGCAAAAGTTCTATTTCACCTTAGCTAGGGTTTTGGCGATCCCAGGGTGCCCTTCGATCAGTGAATCATGATAACCTGAAATAATATATGTTGTAATTCCTTCTTGGGTACATATAGACGATCCCTAAAAAAGGATAAATGGTCCTTGATGGAATATTGTTCTCCTTGAGTTTGCCATGCAAGGAAAGCATCAGGATTCATTGTCCGTTGAATTTCTTTTCGTAGTTCTGCTTGTGCTAAGGCTGTTGGGATACCCAATAGTTTATCTTCAGGTATAATTAGGTACTGGGTCTGGAGTTATATATACCAGTTCATCAATGCCCTTACGAGATAAGGCATCAGCCTTTGCATTCCTGACCCCTGGTCGAAACGCGATTACATAATCATATTCGGCGGAGAAAAGGGCCCACCGCAATTGGCACAAGGAATGGGCTTTGGCTGTTTTGAGATATTGCAGGTTTAGGTGGTCCGTGCTTACTAATGGTGTCTGGCCCCCAGAAGGTAGTGCCGCCAGGCTTTAAAAGCAGATTTGATGGCCAGGAGTTCTTCGTCAGTGATGGCATAATTTATCTCTGGAGGTGATTACATCCTGTGTCCTTCTGGTCAAAAAAGTTGTTGGCTGGTTTCTGGGTCTCTCTGTGAAAGAACAGCCCCCATTGCCATACTGGAAGCATCAGTTTCAACGACATAAGGGAGGTCTGGACGAGGATGTTGCAGGATTGGAGCAGAGGTAAACCTTTGTTTAAGTTCCTGGAAAGCTTTTTTGGCTTCTTCGGTCCAAGCGAACCTATTGTTTTTTCGTAATAATACTGTGATTATGTGCACAACCTGAGAGAAGTCTGGAATAAACCGGCGGTAGACAGTCGCTCAGCCCAGCATGCTTTGAACCCCTTTCAGAGACGTCGGTGATGGCCATTTCAAAATGGCGTCTACCTTGTGCATGTCCATTCTGATGCCTCCTGGAGTAAGGATAAAACCAAGAAACTATTTCGGTGACGTGAAAAAAAGCATTTTTCAAGCTTTGCATATAAGCGATGTTGAAAGAGCTTGGTGAGGACTGAACGAACGTGCCTGATATGATCTTGTTTCGAGGACGAGTACACCAAGATGCCGTCTATGTACACTAAAGCGCAAACGTCAATTAATTGTCTCAAGACGTCATTCATGAAGTATTGAAACGCTGCAGGAGTGTTGCATAACCCGAAGGGTTATGACTTGATATTCATACAAGCCGTATTTAGTATGGGCAGCGGTTTTCCAGTCATTTCCTTTTCTGACTCGGACCAGTTGGTACGCTTCTCGAAGGTCCAATTTGGTATAAATCTGGGCATCTTTGACTTGCTCTAGCATCTCAGGGATAAGTGGCAAAGGGTAACGGCTCTTCACAGTGATCTGGTTCAATGAGCAGTAGTCAATACAGGTCCTCAAGGCCCCTTCCTTCTTCGTTACGAAGAACAAAGGACTGGCTGCTGCGGACTTCGATGGACGGATAAATCTGTTTGCAAGGTACTGGTCTAAATAGGATTTCAAATGAAGGTTTTCTGGTTCTGTGAGCGCGTAGATCCTGCCACAAGGGATTTGTGCACCAGGAACGAGGTCTATCTGACAGTCATAGGGCCTGTGCGGCAGCAATGTATTTGCTTGGTCCTTTCGGAATACATCCTGGAAATCGTGGTATTCACTTGGCAAGGTATTAGTTACTCCCAGGGTTGATACTGTCGCTCCGGGAGTCATGGGGATACAGACTTCTGGTTTCTGCTCTTGATAATAGCAGCCAGGGGAGCAGTCACCGGGGAAGGTTAATTTTCGTGCCCGCCAGTCTATCAAAGGGTTGTGAGCAACCAACCATGGCATCCCTAGTATTAGCTGGAACCGAGGTGCCTTGATGAGATCGAACGAAATAGACTCCCGATGTCCATCCTGGCACAGCAAGGTTACCCCAGCTGTGCACTGGGTTACTGGTCCGGAAGCGATTTCTGTCCCATCCACGGTGGTTACCTTGTCCATAGTCAGCTTGGAACATAAAGAAAGCCCCATCTCTGCTGCCAGTTCTTGATCGATATAATTTCCAACTGCTCCGCTGTCGATGTATGCTTCAACAGCATGCATCCTTGACGACCTTTGGTGGTTAATTAAGATCACTGGTATTGCAAAGTGCGAGGTCAGCAACTCCTTCTCACTCGAGAAACTGACCTCTACGTTTGCCGAGCTTGTTAGTTTTCCGATTCCTTAGCTTCATCCTTTTCTGTGGCCCAGACTATTCTCCTTGGGGGTTTTACCAGGCAGTTCTTCAGGAAATGTCCTGGTTTCCCACAATACAAACATAGTTGTGGTCTTCTTTTAACCAGCTCTTGTTTTGTTAATGGAGGTCGTATCCTCTGATCTGCATGGGTTCTACAGCGTTTTCTGGTACACGTGATGTGTTGTCCCTTGGTCGAAAATGCACAGCCTGAGGGTCTGTTTTAGACCGGTCTGCTTTTCGGTCCTGCAACCGGTGGTCTAGCTGCACGACCAAATTTATGAATACGGTACAGTCTCAGGGTGGGGGTGGGATTGGGATAAACCACCTGGGTTAAGACGTCCTTTAATTCGCCTCTTAAGCCTCGATGGAATAACGTGGTTCTTTTGTTTTCTGGCCACCTAACTTCGGCAACCAGTCTATTGAAGGTGGAAATGTACGTTAACAAGTCCCGATTCCCCTGTCGGAGGGATAGGAGTTTGTTGTCTACTGCTTGTTCCTGGGTATGGCGAGCAAAAAGTTTCCATTTCTCTCTGGAACCCCCCCAAAGTCATGTAACAGAGGATCATCATAGGTCACCAACGGCACCAACCAATCTGCTGCACTACCACTCAAGTATGACAAGACAAAAGCTACCCGAGCTTGGTCGTTTGTAAATGCTCCAGGCCTACAAAGAAAGTGAAGGCGACACTGATTTATGAATGCTGCACACTTCCGTGGGTCGCCCGAGAACCTTTCTGGTGGTGCCAGTGGAACTGTTCCAGGTAACGTGATCTGTACTGGAGTGGGGGTAATGGATGGTAAGGTGGGGTTTTGCATCAGTGGATTGATCCCAGGCAGAGTAGTCTGTCCTGCCTGTGATTGCAAGAACTGTCTGCCGATCTTCTCAGTACGATCGTTGGTCACTAGTAGGTCTGTCCAGAGAGCATTAGTCTCTTGTCGGGCAGAATGAACCTCAGCACTAAGTTCCCCTAACAATTGGGTCAATTGGTCCATTTCTGATGGCTCCATGGCGCCCAGGTGGAATCGTTATGGTAGGCTTCGCGTTCTGTTACGCTCACCTGGTATCCACGGGGACGCCAGCAGGCCGGGCTGCTCGCTGGTATACTTCTCAGTGGTTCCCATATGTGATCTGCGGGGAAGGTTCTGCCTGAAAGTACAGGCGGACTGTGTACAAGACTGACCGATCGAGGTAAGTATCCTCTCTCCACCCCGTATGATTTCAGCCCCTCTGGGCCCTCTCCTCACCTTGTGGTAGAATTAGGTGTGCTCTCCGTCCTGCCTTCTTTGCAGGGGCGCGTTGTCTTTCATGGGCGTGTGCGGTCTAGTTACTTCACTGACGCCGGCCCGGTTGATGTCTGTCTGCTAGGTCCTATTGCTGTTCTTTCGTATTGTTGTTATTCCTGCAGCCTTTCTTTGTTTAATGTCTCTTTTCTCCCTTAGATATGCGGAGCTTCAGCGCGGCGAACTGGCTTTGTTGAGCCTCGCTGGTAAATGATGGCGCGTAATGAGCGCTATGATGTGGTAAGTAAGCGCTATGCGCAGCGCTGCGATGTCTTGCCTTTGCTAACCTGTTTTCCTTCTTTTCTCTTAGGTCGTGGTGTTCTCCCAGCGCGTGTGGAATTTCCGGAGTGATGCCAGCCGAGAGGCGACTAGCCAGGTAAGCCTTTTGAGCAGTTCGTAATTTGCAATGTCTCAAATGCCTTCTTTAATGTTGTCTCTACCTTCCTCTTTCAGGTCGTTCGGTCCGGGAGGCATGCGGATTCAAGGAAGCGGTTCACAGGAGCTGCGAGAAGATAAAGATTGCAGGTAAGATGCTGGTGCCAACGGTGTTCCTTTTGTCTCCTTGCAGGTTCTGCTTCTCCGAGGCTCGTGGGTATAGCTGGACACGGTGAGCGTCACGTTGCAAACTGCAAAGTAACGCAAAGCGTGTCGTCTTCCTCGGGTGTGGTTTAAATAGCCCCAACAAAGTAGTCCCGGTAAAATAGTCCCTAGGCCACCACACCCAAGACACTATACCGCATATCTTGGTTCCTAGGAACCAAGCTATGTGAATGCCTCCATGTTGGCTGAAAGCCTCAATAAAGTAGGTCCCTGAACACATGTCCTTCATGCTGTATGAGCCTGGCGCCATAGGCGCCAGGACTGGCCTCAAGAGGGCTTTTGAAGTGGATGCCAGGCCCTAGAGACCAGAGTCCTGATCCCACCTGGCCGATGGGCTTGCCAGGGGGGGATTCGAGGCGAGGGTCGTGACAGGTATTCCACATTTTTCTTTCCCTGTTCGAGATGCTGTTACCTACTAGTTTCTATGGACTAATAATATTTATAAATTCTTTCCTTGTAGTAACTATCCCACTTTACATTCTTAATTTATTTTCAAAATCTTATGGAAAGTGCACACCTTTTCCTCAAATGTGGGCATGCTAGTGGTAAGGCCATGTTCTATTGTTTCAAGTAATATGCAAAGCTACTCTGAAAATCTTCTCATTAACGATCTTGTTTTACAAAGTATTAAGGCATGTGCACACCCTTTCCTCAAATATGGGCGTGCTAATGGGAAGGCTGTGTGCTATTATTTCAAGTGAAGTGAAAAGCTACAATAGAGAATCTTTTACCTTAGTATTGGAGATGCGTTTGTCTCCTCCACCGCCGATCCGCGATCTGATTCCTTGTAGAGTTTGGCGCCCTTTTAACCACGGGCACAATGACGTCATTGCGTTATTCTGCGTGATAACGTCATTACGTATTGCGTGCCGCAGTAATATTTTTTTTCCTTGCTTCTTCAGACTTAAGTCAAAGCGAAAAAGCAAATTTAATGAAACTGATATGTTTTATACATCTGGCTTTCCATTTTGACATATTTATTGGAAAACTATTTGTTGATTTGGGGCTTTATCCGGATACTCATTATCTATTCCATTTTATTTCCATTCCATTTTCACAGAATTGAAAATGCTTTTGTTGTACTTATGTGCCATGGCCCGAGTTAAATTTGGGCATACTTGTTCTTTTTCCAAAAAGTTCCCACCTTAGATTCAACAAATGTTTTATCAAACAAATCAATGTTTCTATAAAGTTTTTCCCACTGTTAAAGGATTTTGATGCAGTTAAACTGTATATTTCACTTTTTTAGAAAGACCAGAATATTTCTGGACTTAGTGTACAGTGGAGATTTTTCCAATTGGTATAACTTGCCAGAAATCTTATTTGTCAAGTCACAACCAATACGACATTTCATTGTCCGAACGGAGACCTGTAGCGCAGGTATCCATAAGGCAGATCCATTTTGCTTCCTTTCTGCTCAGAAGTAGCTCCCTATTTCCACCTCTTGATGGTGCCTTTACACCTTTTACAATCCAAAGAACCCGATACGGTCTCTCTCACTTTCATTATGCTCAGTGCAACAATGTGTTGCCATGGGATATCTTTTTATTGCTCTCAAATGTTCTAGTAGTCTTAATTGTAGGACTCTAATCGTACTCCCGATGTATAATCTGATGCAGACACATCTTATTCACTTACACCACAAACGTACTGTTATAGTTGATGTACTGTGCAATTATTTTGGTCTTTCCATTTGGTAGATCAAAGCTCTTCATCCCATTTGCAATTTTCAGACACATTTTACAATTTCCACATCTGTGGACTCCAATCGGTATTTGTAAATTCAAAAGACTACAAAGATGTTTGGGTTGCTCCGTTTTGAGGAAGCTTGGACTGATCTGTTCTTTTTTTAGTAGGTGCTTTCCGAAAAGTAATTGTAGGTTTATCAGTCAAATATTTCTTCAAATGTTCATCGGTTTTACGAATATTACAGTGTTTTCTCAGGATTACTTTGATCATTCTCGCATCACTACTATATGTAGTTAAAGTTTACTTTTGACATATGACTTTTTGATTTGCCTGTTAACAAATAATTCCTTCCGATTTTGGTTGTATTTTCTACTGCTCTGGCCAGAGCTTTAGGTTGGTATCCTCTTTGTCTAAACTTTGTTTTTATTGTTTCCATACATTTTTGAAATGATTCAGATGTACTACACTTTTTTTTTACCCTTAGTATTTCTGCCCAGGGTATGTTTTTAATTATATGGTGCAGATGGTTACTCTTCGCATGCAGAATGCTGTTGGCTTTGTGTGACGATCTGTATAAATTGTGTCTCCAAGTGAAGTTCCAAATCTAGGAATTCCACTCTTTCCCGACTCTTTCATGGTAAATTTAATGTTGTAACTGTTTCATTCAAGTAATTAACAGTCTAATAGGCTGGTCCTTTCTCCATTCCAGATCATTAAGACATCAATATAGAGTACCCAATAGATCACATTTTCATCTTCATTGAATGCTTTAGGTTTCCAAGCATGATTAAGTTCATAATACCCCATAAACAGGTTTGCATATATGGTGCAAATTTCGAGCCCATGGCCGTCCCGTGGAGCGGACGATAAATTTGTTGGTCAAAAGTAAAGATATTATTACTGAATGCAAATTTCTAAGATCATAGTGTTCTGATTTTTGTACAAAAATCGATCTTGATATTAGAAAATACTATGCGCAAAAAAACAAATTTTGAGAAGATAAAGTTTAAAAAGCAACATAGAGAGGATGTCTATGTGGAAGAGTGGGGACCGGTTAATGCATTTTATGACTGAAGATTAGACAGAGTGTATGAGAATTTGCTGAGGTCATCTGGTAGGGTGGGTGGTTGTATTGTGTGTATGCGTCTGGTCACGCCCCATGTGTTTTTTTTATTTTATTTTTCTCATCTGTTATTTGGAAAGCCACTGTTAGATGTTAGTGATTTGGATTCATTTTTTGCTTCAAATGTGCCATTGCTTTTTATTCCGATTGTTATATACTTATAAGGATCGTTTTATTCTGCTGAATTGCATATGTTACTTGTGTGTTTATTTGGTTGTTGTTACCTTTTAAAAAAATGTAAAAGATTTTAAAAATACTCAGCGCTTTTACACCCCCTTATGTTCAATGCTAGTGTATAAGGATACTACATCCAATGTGAAATCTATAATTTTCCTCCAATGGGATTAGTTCTAACTGCTGAATGACGTGTTTTGTATCTCTTAAAAAAGATGCCAGAGGTTGCCAGTAAATGTCTATTTTTTGAGATATTCGTTAAAGACCCAAAACTTTTCATAATTGGACAGCTATGTTGGAAAGATGGTATACTCTGTAGTTTTGGCAAAAAATATATAAGTAGCCATAATTGGGTGTGCTATATTCACACAGAAATTCCGCTTCTGTCGATAGTCCATTTTGCCAGGACTTGCTTTTGTCTTGCCATTCTTTTTGCACTGGTAATGGGTTATTTGCACATTTTTGATAGTGTTCATTATTGAGGTGACTTTCCTTCCTTTACATAGTCCGATCTGTTCATGAGAATAATATTCCCCCCCCACCCATTATTGGCCATTTTTATGATTTCCTTATTGTTTTCCAGTTTCTCCATTTCTTGTTTTTCTTTTAGGGATAAGTTAAACCAGACTTTTACATGTTTGTTTGTAAGGTAATTCTGTCTTAGTTCTTCACATATGGCTTTCTGAAATATGTCTACGACATTGTTCTCTGGAAGTGTTGGCACAAACTTTGACTGTGGCCTTAATGTTGCTTCTTCTGCCAGGTAAGTGTTAATATCTTGTTCATCTGTGAATCTTTGTAAGGTGAATACCTCTTCATTGAAATTCAATATATTTACTGTATTTTCCGCCATTTCCGAGACATCTTGCGTTATTGTTTATTCCTGTTTTTTATGGAGTCTCCTCAAAGATTTTTTTTAATTTAAGCCGACTGCGGAATTTAAAGATATCCACTTGTGTTTGAAAAAAGAACTGGATCCATCCGGTAGTCTGATAAGTTAAATACTACATTTATCTGTTCCCCCCTCAGTTGTGATCTGGTTTACATTCCTTGAAACTGTCATCCTTGGTATCTTGGATCCTCCCCACTTACCCCTCCTTTGGGTATATGCATATTTGAAATATTTAGGTTTAGGAGATGTTCTTTGTCCTGTATTTGTTGCATCTGGCTGCTAAAGATTTTGCAGTGTACTCGTCTTGTGCCTTCTCAGTTCCTCTAAAAAAGGACATTCAAAATTTTCTGTCAATGTGCTGAGTATTTATTTGCCCTTTCTCGCCATCACTATTAGTATCTAGGTTTTTTTTTCTAAAGTTAATTTACTGTTGCTCCTTGTGGCATCATATTTCCTTTGGTAAGTATAGACTGATACTTGTAGTCATGTTCATCTCAGATGAAAATCCTGTTTTTTTGTTTTCAATTCCTTGGTGTAATTTCAGGTACTCATCCATATGATAATTTTTGAAAGTTAGTTCTGAAGGTTTAATTTTTTTATCTTTGCTTTCCATTTCTTTTACAGTTTTCTCATGTATTAAGGCTGTCCCGATTATTCTAATCCTCATTTCTTTGGATGTTTTCCTCATTAACTCTTCCCAATCATTTAGAGCCGAGATATCTTCTTCAATACGGGATGATGTCATTGCACCCACGTTTAAAAGACTGGCAAAAGCTAGAAAGAATGAGATTGCGGATCGGCGGTGGAGGAGACAAATGCATCTCCAATGCTAAGGTAAAAAAGTATGTTTTGATTAATGATCCCGTTTTACAGAGTAGCTTTGCACTTCACTTGAAACAATAGCACACATCCTTCCCATTAGCACACCCATATTTGAGGAAAGGGTGTGCACATGCCTTAATACTTTGAACATCATCTCATTAATGATCTTGTTTTACAGAGTAGCTTTGCATATTACTTGAATCAATAGCACATGGCTATACCACTAGCATGACCACATTTGAGGAAATGGTGTGCACTTGCCATAAGATTTTGAAAATAAACTAAGTATGTAAAGTAGGATAGTTACTATAAGGAAATACTTTACAAATATTAGTCCATAGAAACTAGTAGGTAAAAGCATCTCTTGCAGGTAAAGAAAAATGAAGTATGGAATACCAGACAAAAGTAAATTAGAAAGGGACAATTATATAGGATAATTAATGAATCATGACGGATAAGAAATTATTACTTTACTTGACAAAAATGTAATTGATTACTTTAAGGATCACAATCTGCTGTGCAAATTAACAGCAAGGAGAAAGATACTAACATCAGACAAACGAGCCACCTGGGACAAAAATCAGCATAGAATCAAAAACAGGGCGAGTAACTACAAAATATCTAGAGTAAGGAATCTTTAGCTTAAAAGAAAGGGAGGAAGAAAGAAAAGAAAGAAAAAAAAAAAAAAGAGGGTGATGAACCTTATAAAAATGTTAATTTTGTGGTCATGTACGATGTTGTTCAGATTCTCTCCTTTAAATCCATGTTAAATACATGGTGAAACGTGTTTAGAGAAAAAAATGTAGTGATGTGTACTGATTAACAAAACAAGGCAAAGAAAAATATGTCAGCTCATGTCTGCACAATAACAGGCTAAATGATCAACTGAATAGGGGGGAGGTTCAAATACATTGTATAGGCTGGTTAATCCTATAGAAGAAAAAAAAACACTCCGACAGTAGCTGGGGAAACTCAATCTGTAGCTTTGTTAACTAGCAAGTTGATGGCAGGTATAGTAACAGAGGAAAACCAAACCTCCACACCAGTTTTCCCCGATCCCGCTTAATCTCTCTCTCAATCACCTATAAAGCCTAAAAATCTAAAACCCCCCCTAATAAAATCAGTAGCATTCGGTTCTAGATCCTTCTTGTGCTCATTGTCCACGTCAATAAACAAAAAAACAAGTACATTTTAGGGGGGAAAAATAAAACCTCCAGCAGGATGATTAAAAAAAAAAAGTCAAGGGTGATTATATTGGCAAATGATAACAACCCCCCCCCCCTCCCCTCGGAACCAATCCTTCCTGTCCAGAAGAACATGAGGGAATAGATGAATTACTGCAAGAAGCAGAATCATTGAATTGGATGGTGCACACAGCTCAACAGGACTAGTGTATAGACATTGAGGCCTCTACACTTAATCAGACTCTGGATAATGAAGGGTCAGAAGGGCAAATGTCGGAACGTAACAAGGGGTCTAGCCCCAATAGAAATTCTCCAAGAGGGGAATTCCTAACACTAGAACACAGAAGTCTGCATTTATTAAACAGCAACCTGCCAAAAAGGACTCAATCAACCGTTACACCAAGGCATGAATACAACCAGTATATAGAGAAACAATAATGCTCAGGGGAAAACCCAAAGTCAAATGAGAGGGGAAACTATAGGGGTCATAGGAAATTAAGATATGAATCAGGAACCGCTGGTAGGTGGGGGTGAGGGGGGAAAACACCCATTATTCATATCCCTATTCTGAAACTGGTATTAATAAGCAATATACTTTTACATTAGAATGTATGAAAGAATCCTACCCCCAGTATCTCATGAATAGGACAAGTATTTTGAATCTCCTACTGGACACCCCAGTCCTAGAGGATATTCAATCTGCTGATATTGCCCAGGTGGAATTTTTAAGTGACCATAACCTGGCTAAGCTGAGGTTGTTCTCCTCTCAGCTGGTTGCTAACGTACTATGGCAAGCTAGACATTGCCTATATAAGCAAGAATTTGATCTAAAGGAGGAGATGAATTCCCAATTATTAAACATTAGGAAGAGGGATTTTACCCCAGATCATTACAAGGAAGAAGTCCTTAAGGATCTCCTGCACCCAGGGAGATCCCATTGCCTCACGTCAGGTAAGGTGGCTAATATTGCTGCAAAATAAGAAAGATCACAATGGATTGGTCCTGCGGGCGTATTACGCAGTAAGCAGTGTGTCCAGGATTAGATACCAAAGAAAAGTCTAACCCAGGGGGTGGCATCCTAGAACACTAGGGGATTCAAACATCTCCTGGTTAAAGATCAAACATGCTGCAAGGCCTGGACATAGTTGCACTTCAGGAGACTTTGCCCGTAAAATCTGGAATGGTTATGCTTTGTTGGTGGTCAAGAAAAAAAAAAATAAATTAAAAGAGGTAGACCTGCGGTAGGTTTTCTACATGCTTGCAAAAATGATCTATGGTTGACTTGGAAACCTGGGCTTCACCAAACTCTTTCACCCAACTTTCAAAGATGGTTTCGTCAAAGGGGTATTTTGCACTATTAAATCTAAACTGAAACCACATGGCAATTTCTGAAGATCCATTTTTGGGGGGGGATGGAACAGATGTTGGATTTAATCTGCCAAGAGAATTGTCACACTCACCTGTGTCTCTGCAGGAGCGATGGATGAGCCTCCCTTGACCCAGAGTTCTCACTTCCCCCGTTTCACCCGGAGGGATACCAGTCAAATACAAGGTGTACACTCAGACCTGAATTCACCCGATTCCCCTGGGCCCTTCCCTTCTCTTCACGGTTTGCTGTGATGTCCCCTAAGGGCTTACCTTGATCTTTAGTAGGGTGTGCACTCCATCCTGCATTCGCAGGGGCGCAATTCGCTCATGTGATTAATGCCAAGGTCTGTAGACGAGTTCAGATGCCACACGCTGTTTTATGCCTTCACAGCGAGGCCGAGTGTTCAAGGGGCCAGTTTCTTCACTGGCTAGAAAGTCCTTCCCACAAGTGAACGTTGCACAGAGAATGGAGTGTCCACAATGTCTGTTTTGTCTTTGTTTGCCGGTATCTTTGTGGGCGAGTAGCGATGCGTGTAGAAGCTAGCTGCTGGTAGGTATGCGCAGCGCCTTCAATTCGAGCGCGCCTGGTAAGGTCTCCCCCTTTCCCTTGCAGGAGAAGTTATGTGGTATTAGCCCCTCGAGTCTGGGTTCAGCGCTACTGAAGACTTGGTGGTTTGGTAAGTATGCACGGAGGCTTTGGTAAATATAAACTGCATTGAGAGAGAGCGCAGTGAAATAAGTGTCTGCGTTATAGGGGCGAGCGCAATGAATAAGGTCTCTTCTTTCTTTTTTGCAGGGTTTGTGCGCTCGTACAACTGACCTGGATTCCAGCGTCGCGGGACGATTCGCGAGTATGCGCAGCGTTACTGATGTGCGCATGTTAACACAGTTCTTCTTTGTTCTTACAGGTGCCGGTGTAGAAGTCGCCTCTTGACTGGAGAGAGCTGCGGCGTGAAGTAAGAATGGAGGTTCCGCAGAAGCAGAATGATCTGGAGCTGGTAAGCAGAAGCAGTATGATCCAGAGCACGGCAAGTGTGTTGCTGATACAGCTCACAGTAAGCAACACGAAGCACTGGAAGAATCTTGGGTGTGGCTTATATAGCCAGCCACACCCAAACACTAGAGAGCTCATGAATTGTCATGCACTTCCTGTTTGGCAACAGGAAGTGGTAACCAGGAAGTTACTACAAACCCTAGGAAGGAACTAAAGGAGGGATTTGCTATCGGTTCTTTGTGTGCCTATGCCAGGCCTGCCAAGCCTCCACCCAGCTTGCCCCAACTACCTGCCTGATACCATGACAATAATAAGGTTCTCTCAACATTAATTGTGGGTGACCTAAATATTCAATGTGCCCAACCAGTTGAGGGTTTAATTACCAGGTCTGTAAACCGGGGGTCAGGCTTAATGGAAAATCATGATTTTGTAATGCTGAATGGGGCACTAAAGGGTGGTATTCCAATGAGATCAACTTGGACACGGAAGCAACAGACTTCCATAATTGATTATGTGTATGTAGAAAGAAATACCTTTATGACCGTTTCAAGTGATCCCTCAAAATCAAAGTGATCACATTCTACTGTTTGACGTGGGACCTACCTATTTGCTCGCCCCCCCCACCAAGCGACCCCTTATGGTGTTAATGTGGAGATCACAGGGGGAGGATTAGGTTCAGATAAACATCGTCAGCTTTATAGGATTTGAATGTCTTTGTAAATAGTAACCATACACCTCTGGATTGCCAATTAATGGGGGTGGAGGATCGTTACGTGGCAGCTCCAAGTCTGTTTACAGAGATAAATCTCAGACGCTCTAGGCCGGTATTTAAACACAAGCATGTCTTCAATATTGATATAATTTGTTTTTTTTTTTTTTTTTTTTTAAACAAGAGAATTGAGAGAGAGCCTTGGAGCATTGTCTAAATTAGACAAAACCCAGAGAATATCTATGACTCAAATATTCCAGCTTCAACATAAAAATTGGCTGAAGACACGCTGAGCCTATATCTACCAGCAAGATAGGGAATTAATGCTACACACAATAGCAACAAAAAACAGTGCCCAGATTTGGGCCCTATTGAACCTGGGTACCAATGATGCCCAACTACCGCTGCAAACTAACCCCATTCAAGAGAAAGTTTGGGTAGAAAACTTTCAACAATTATATGCCTACCGATTAATACCACATGACAATAACTATAAATGGCATGCAGCGGACAATCTAATTTTTTACCAGGATGACATTCCTACAGATACAAAGATTAAGCGCATCAAGAGCCCCGGTGGCCAGATAGCCTTACTAATTTCATATTAAAGGTTCACCCAGAGGAATGGACAATGGTTCTCTTCTCCATCTTAACTCAGATTGTCCAGTTCAAAAAAGATAGATATTTTATTTCTATTGCGCTAATACACAGGTGTTTCAGAGCGTGACGAGGCAAGGGAGGGGGAACAGGGGAGACCATCTTACTAGGCCCAGTGACATTCAGAAGACGCAAGTGCATAGGGGAGGGGAAATGTGCGAGGAAGGGGGAGTAATGGAAAATGCAAAGCAAAAGGAGAACAGAATAAATAATAAAAGCAACAAAAAAAAAAAATGGTAGTGCAGCCAGCAACTGCTGAGTTTAAGAAAGCAGACAGGGTACGTCAGAAATGTGCACAAAGAAAAAAAGGGGGGGCTGCATGCATGGGTACCGATACAGACCCCAGTGTAAGGAGTGGACAGGAGGCAGTGCAGGAGGGTGGCATGGTGAGCCGCAACCTGGGCCCGGAGGACAGAGGGTGACCAGGTGCACAGTGCCAAGAGAGAACAGATCAGCAGGGGAGAGGGGGGCAAAGGCAGAGGCAAAAGGGAAGGTCTTGAGGTGCTTCCGGAACCGCAGATGGTTCTCCTCAACTTTTAGAGTGGCAGGGAGGCTGTTCAAGAGGGAGGCCCCAGCCGAAGACAAATCTACCCCCAGCTCGTTTCTTTGAAAAACGACTGACCCTGAGGAGTTAGCGGTAGAGGAGCTAAGAGCTCGAGAGGGGAGGTATTTGCAGGGGGATAGCTGAAGGTATTTTGGACCCATGCCCCAGAAAGCCTTGTGGATAATGCAGAGGGTTTTGAACTTAATCCTTGCATCCACTGGGACCAAATGGAGAGATTTCAGAGCTGGAGAGATACAATCCCAGGGCTTGAGGCCAAGGACAGGTCTCCCAGTCCTGTTCTGGATTAGTTGCAGAGGGCGGAGAGTAGAGGCAGGTAGGTTTAGAACGAGGCTGTTACAATAGTCCAACCTAAAGAGAACCAGAGAAGGAGAGGAAGGGCAGAGTACCTCTGAGGAGGTGCAATAGGAAGTTTTACTTTTGAGAGACAGAGATGTGGGCGGAGAAGGAATGTGTAGAATCAAGGATGACCCAGAGGTTCTTAGCCTCGCAGGTGGGGGTAGGAGGAGAGCCAAGGGAGGTCGGCCAGAGAGTGAGGGGAAAGGATGGAGAGCCGATGAGGAGGATCTCAGTCTTGCTAGCATTCAGACAAAGATCATTGGCGGAACACCAATCTTAAGTGGCAGTAAGCCAATCAGAGATGAGAGAGGGAGAGGAGGTGGCCGAGGGCAGCCTGTTGAGTGTCATCAGCGTAGCACTGGAAATTTGAGCAGGAAATGGCAATGCAGTGGGTGAGAGCTGCAAGGTATTGGTTGAAAAACCATGGCGAGAGTTTAGACCCTTGGGGAACCATGCCGGAGTCGTGGAAGCAGTCTATTATCCCCATATTTAAGAAGGGCGATCAGGAATTTCTGCTAAACTACCGGCCACTCTTCTTGATTCTCTGGGAAAGATTTTTGCTTGCTTGCTCCTCAGAGACTGAACGTGCCGGATTCAGTGCATGTCTCTGGTGGACAGGCAACAATTAAGCTTTGTACCAGGTTTAGGAACCTCAGTAAACATGCTGTCATTAACTTTGGTTAAGAAAAGAGTTGTCCAGTTAGGAAAAGTCAGTCTATATGACCTTCGATTCAGTTCCCAGATAGCTTTTGCCCGGCACACATTTTTTCTTAGGTCTCTGAACTCTATACCAACACCTCCATACAAATCAGACTGAATAAGAATAGCCTCTTGACGCAAGCAATCCCAACGTTCAGAGGTCTAAAACAAGGATGTATATTAGCACCAGCAATTTCCAAATTTCTTTATTGCAGATATTGTGCCGCAATTGAAAAAGCATCACTGGATATCCACCAACATTGGGAAATAATCCTTCACAGTGGCTCCTGTATGCAAATGGCTTGGTTTTCTTGGATAAACCCCGGTCGGCCTGCAAAGATCATTAACAGCCTTGGAGCTGTATGTAAAGAAGAATAATTTAAGCATTAATGTGGATAAAACGAATATCTTGATTTTAACTGCAAAAAAGTAATCAAGGAGGTCGTGACAAAATGGTTTTATATAAAAAGCCATGGGCTATACTGAATGAATATCGTTATTTGGCAACGAATACAAACAATAATACTCAGGAGATACCATACATCCTGGAGATTAGCAACAAAGTACTAGCAGCAGCGGCTCAGGCTGCTGATATACACAGAAAGTATGGGAAATTCTCCTAAAAGCCTTTAGTTATTTTTTATAAGCAGAAGTTGGTTCCCATTATAATATATGGAGCAGAGACCGAGATAACAGAATGTGTGCCTTTGTGGAATCAAACTGAGGGTTTGTTTGGGAGGAAAGTGCTGTCTCTTCCAAAATGTTTGCCAATTCAATGATTTTTAGCTCGGGTAGGATTTGAGCTCAGGTTGCTATCACTTATTATATACAAGTGGTAAATTATGAAGTTGCACAGGAAATGTATTTTGTGTACTTCCAACCTGAATTAAATATTGCCGTTGATAGCTCTATTATTGGAACCAACAGAGGATTGCTCACTGCAGGCATGGAAAACATCCTGTGTCGATATAATGAGTGAAGCTGACACCCAGTTAGATCTCCTGATGGTTAATCCAGATGAGTGCTACTGTTGAGCTATGGCACTATGACTGGAGACTCACTTGGGAAGAATGTAATAAATATGAGACTTTTAGGGGCCGTGGCTTGGGGGCCATGCGAGCGTGAGCAAGTCTCCAAGAGCTCCCGTGAGATCAGTCTATTGATCTTGGGAACTGGTCAATAGACTGCAGCAAGAATCGTATAAAAAGACTGAGGAGGTGTCCGAAGAACTGCTCTCCAGACTTCAAAACCCAAATTAAATCGGAGTGAATTGAGGCAAGAACAGAGACTGAAGCAAGCGAGAGACCACCACACAAAATGGCGGGGTCGACTCACTGAGTGAATAGCTGAGCTACGATGGAACGGAGGCACAGCCAGGGGTGCAGAAAGGCCAAGCCTTGGGGGCGCGGTCTGCTGGTGTGGAAGAGAGGAGCAGCGGACACCAGATCTCCCGCCGGGGACCAGAGGCGGCGACCGGGGTGGCCCGCCCCACCGAAGGCAGTAGACAAGGACGTGCTCCGCTGCGGCTGTGCGACATCTGACAGGGGCGCTGGCGGCCACGGCAAAGGACAGCCGAGGAGAACAGTAGAGGTGCAGCGGTCCCGGTCGGGGACCCGCACCGCCAGAATAAAGACTAAATCAAGAGGATCCGGTGAGTGAGATCTCTCCCCGACCCCTCGGATGCGGACGGCACCAGGCCTGTGTCGAGGGCACAGCAGTCTCCTAGAGGCAGGGGGTAGCAAGGAGACCACGAGCTGACACCCAATCAGCATACATGAAGGCAGGCATTGTATCAAGGGCAAGGCTGGGCGGCTGAGGATAAAATACATTTTTTAATGAGGACCCAGATCTGGCAGGCAAAGGGCAGAGAAGGGAGACCCCGCAAGGACGGCAGTGAAAGAATCCAGGGAGACGGACGACACGGGACACAGCAGGGGAGCCCGGCCCCATACCAAGGGCCACTACGGAGCATAGCCCGACAAGCACTAGAAGGGAACAGCCTAGTGCTAAGTTACCGAACAGGTGGGAGGACACAGCCCACCCAAGCAGAGCAGGATCTGAGGGCACAAAAGAGACTACCGGCTCTGGCACCAGAGGGTGAAGCACGGAAGAGGGGACCCACAGAGAGCCATAACATAGCTGAGTCACCACTAAATAGAGGCTCACGTTGAAAGTAAGGGGACCCTCGGTCCGCACCACCAGAACAGAGTACATGCGAGGGCTATAGCTACTCAAACAGACACTGGCCAGGAGGGGAAAAGGACACAAGCCAGCAGAGGAGAAGCACCCAGGTGCCACTAAACATCAGAGGGCCATCTAGAGAGCCGGGGAGGGAAAGGTGGCAAAACCACAGTTCAAGAGAAGCCCGGAAAAGCCCAATAAGCTGGCCTCCAGAGCCCAATAAGCTAGCCTCCACATCAGGGACAGGAGACCGCAGAGCCAGCATACAAAAAGACCCTGTCGGGCGCCGCCAGACTGCCTGAATGTTGGGGGGGGTGGCCTCGGGACCCTCACAGGACAAGGCAAGGGGCACCACCGGCCCAGAGGCACAGCAAAACGCAAAAGGCGCTAACTAACCCACAAAGAGTGTGCAGGGAGGGCATTCTCCCTTGCGGCAAACACTGACAATAGCTGGAACACAACAATGAGAGTGTCGCCATCAGGGTACAGGGCGAAATAAGAGTAAGGCCGCATCGAAGGAAGCTAGCATACGTGGGAGACCATAACCCACTCGAAAGACTGCAAAGTGAACACATTGGAGAGGGCACTGACCCCACAAACGCTAGACTCAAGGAAGGCGCCCAGAAGCAGCAGGGACAGCCGGGCTTCGAGGTGGGCAGCGCTGGGACTAAAACAGCTTGTTAGGAGAAGAGGGTCCCGGCTCCAAAGGGGGGCAGCCCAGAGACATAGCAGCCGCACCGAAGCACAGCGACATAAGACCGAGGAAGCAAACATGCCTGACAAACAGAAAGGAGGCAGAGGGAGACAACCCAGCATGGAGACATTTGCTCGCAAGAATCAAGAAGCGCAGCCTGGGACAACAGAGGCGGCCGCGGCCACACCAAAACCCACACAGGGAGAGATCAGACAAGTAGAAGGCAGCATCAATAGAGGGGAAGCTAGATGCCGTGATCGCAGATGTGAGGCTCCTTAGACAGGACAAAAGAAACCTAGCAGAGAGGGTGACAACGGTGGAACAGGTGCAGAGCAACACAGCGAATGTGACCACCTCCCAAACCCAAATGTCAGAGGTACTGGATAGGATCCGTACGCTGGAACGCATAGCCCAAGATGCACAAGGGAGGGCTTGACACAATAGTGTGCGCATAGTGGGGCTCCCGGAGCGGGAGGAAGGCAGAGACCCCACGGACTACAAAGAGAGCCTACTGATCCAAGAAGTGGGAGCAGGGAACTTGTCCCAGGGCTTCGAAGTGGAGAGGGCGCATAGAGCTCTAACCAGGAGACCCCGCCCGGCAGCACCCCCAAGACCTATGATCGCAAAGATCATGAACTTCAAAAGACAGGGAGAAGATCTTGGCATTCTCACGTGAGGGCAGGGTAATAACGAGAAATGGCGCCAGAGTAACCATCTACCCAGACTACACAGCGCTCGTACAAAGATAACAGGTGCAGTTCTGGCTGAACAAGGAGCGCCTCGGGCAGAGGGTGTGAAATTCATGTCGTTATACCCGTCTAAGCTAAAAGTGTTGCACAATGGGAGGACACATTTTTGAGATCACAGCTGGCACCCAAGAGTGGATGGACCAGCAAGGGATCCCACAACCAAGAGAAAGGAACAGGAGAAATAGAGACACACCTCAGTAAGGCATGGAGCAAAAACAACGAACAGGCACACACTACAGAAGTATAGACCAATAGTCTGACGGAGGGAAGCTTGGAACAATACTTGAGCAGACCGCTGGATGCCACAAGACCTTACTAGCACAATGGAACTGGGGACATACCCCGACGAAACAAGAAGCAAACAAATAGCAGAGCAGCTGTATAGAGACCTAAACCAGTAAATTGAAAATGGGAGCTCACAGCTTCTGAGAGCGGACCGCCAAGACCCACAGATGGAACCCAAAGGGAAGACAGTTTGCAGTGGAGGTCGAAAAGGAGGGCGGCACCTGGAATGCGGCAGAACCCGAGCAGGGGATGGATGGCTGGTTGGTTTTTTAAAGTTGCAGTAGTTGTGTGTTTAGGTTTGTTAAGGGAAGGCATGAGAGGAGGAAGACCTATTAAACGACAAAGGCACAGCAGAGGCAAAGAAGAACAACAAGCATGGCTGTACCCAAATACAGGAAGTCAGCGAGGAGCACCACGAAAGGGGGCCAGCAAAGACCTGAGACTGGAGGCCGAGGGGTCAGTTGGGTCAGGAGAGGGCACAAGAAGAGGAAAAAGCGGCGACCGACAAAAGCACGCAGGGGAATGGAGAGAGACTTCCCGGAGGCACCATACACTAGAGGAAATACAGCATACGAGCCCATGGGAACAACTGGGCTGCCGGATTCAGCAAACACATGGGCCAGGAAGCACTAAATGTGGTCACATGGAATGTTAGAGGACTAAACGCCTACGTCAAGAGGCTGAGGGTCTATGCTTGGTTGAACAGGACAAGGTTCCACATTGCAATGCTACAGGAGACACACCTGATGGCCAAAAAGCAAGCCAAGACACTTATGCTCCGGCTGGCCCCATACAGGAATGCAACAATAATCTGGGCCGGCTATTTCAACTGTACAGTGGATCCCCGACTGGACGGGTCGGACAACAAGCATAAGAAACCAGCGTCACTGGCCAGAGCACTACAGAAGATACTGGATCTGGAGAAAGGTACACAAGGGCAAAAGGGGATACAGACACTACAGTGCCCCACACGGGACATTTACCCGAATAGAGTACCTGTTCACGGGCAAAGAGACAATCGTTGAATTCACCAGGGCACACATTCACAGACGAACACTGTCCGATCACGCCCCGCTGGGAGTAGCCTGAGCACACACATACAGGAGAGCCCCCTCCCCCATACCCACATGGAGACTGAGGGCAAAAGCACTGTTGGATGGGGAATTCCAGGAGTATATCGAGAGCACGATAGACTACTATTTTGAGCAGAATACAGGGTGCGTGGATAGCACCGGAACGATCTGGCAGGCCCTTAAGGTGGTAGTCAGGGGAGCAGCGATGGGGAAGACGGGAGGGCTCATGGGGGCGATTTTGGCTGAACTATAGCGAGTGGAAAAGGAGATTGAAAGGGCAGAAGCAGGCGAGATGGGAGGAGAACTGGGAGAGCTCACAGTCCTGAGACAACAGTGTATGCCAATCTGGGAGAGGCTGGGGAAGCTGGATTATGAGAAGTATATACAGAGGCTAGATGCAGAGGGAGACAAGCCCAGCAGGTTCCTAGCCTGCCTAACTAAACAGGAGAGCAAGCGGGAACCGATAAACGCAATCATGGACAAGCAGAGCAAAGTGATAAGGACCCAGGAAGGTATAAATATGGTTCTCACAATCCTATGAGAAACTATACACCCGGGTTCAGGAGGAAGGAGGAGACATAGCCGATGCTTTACCGGAAATCAAGCTCCCGCAACTGACAGAGGAGCAAGCCTAAATGTTAGAGATGCCACTCACCGTAGAGGAGCTGGCGGAAGTCATAACCCAGCTACCGACGGGGAAAGTCCCCGGGCCCAACTGGTTACCAGGGGAATTCTACAAGAAATATAGGGACAGCCTGGCCCGAGACTACTGGAGACGTTAGAAGAGGCATATGAGAGAGGTTGGCTCCCGAGTAGCATGTCAGAATCAATAATAGTACCAAAACTAAAACCAGGGAAATCACCTCTAGAGTGCGGGTCCTATAGACCAATCTCCCTGATAAACCAAGACTCCAGAATCCTCACAGCGGCCCTAGCCTACCGGTTCAAAAGAGTGATACCCACGCTGGTGCATCCGAACCAAACAGGGTAAGTACCGGAATGGACGCTCCAGAGACTCCATCACGTCAGACATGACGAATCAGGAAGAGGGAGAAAGCGGAGTATCATCACTGAATGCCATAAAGGCTTTCGGCTCGGTGAACTGGCTTCTGGGAGTGCTCGTCCACTTTGGGCTAGGGGAAGGGTTCCTAGGTTGGATAAAGCTTTTATACAGGGATCCGAGGGCGAGGGTAAAAACGGGGAGACATGTTTCAGAGGGGTGGAGCATAGCGCGGGGCACAAGGCAGGGGTTCCAGCTTTCCCTGATTTTATATATCCTGGCCCTAGAACCATTTGCGGCCTTCCTAAGAGCGCAGCACAGGGATGCCGGAATAGTGATAGATGGGTAAGCACACCAGATATCAATTTACGCAGACAACATGCTGCACTATGTCCAGAATCCACAGAACCACTTGCCGGACTTGCTGGAGGCCCTAGAGGCATTTGGGAGGCTATCGAGAATCACTATCAATAAGGAAAAGTCCTCACTGTTCCCCTTGGCCGGCCGGAGAGGAATGACATCAGACCAGCTGCCGGATTTAGGCCTCACGTGGACCCCGCTCACCTTTAGATATCTGGGAGTGGCTATATAACATGACACCAATGAGACACAAACAATACACAGGCAGCCCTGGATAAAATTGGGAAGGCCATGCAGCTTTGGAGGACGCTGCCGTTGGGGACAATGGGAAGGACGGCCCTATTGAAGATGACGGTCCTACTCTGATTACTATACTATTTCACTAATATCCCTTAGAACATCCCAGGGTCATTCTTCAAACAGCTACACACCATGGCAAGGGACTTCCTGTGGGGAGGAGGGAGAACAGAGTAGCATTGAACACACTACAAAGGGGCTACGAGTGGAGGGGCATCAGGCTCCCGGACTTCGAATGATATTACCTGGCAGCTCAACTCCAATTTGTGGTGCAGTGGTTGGGTGAGGACACTTCTATAGATGCAATACTTTTTCAACAGCCGCTCCAGCAATATTACTTGAGAACTCCTGTGGATGGACAAAGCTTCAGCGAAAGCACTCCCCAATATGGTTCAGCTGGGATGAGCTTTATGGAAAAGAGTGTGGAAAGCCCAGGACATGAAGGATCCCTGCTCCAGCTAAATCACCCTAGCGGGACTATTGGACACCCGCATTGCAAGTCTGGCAACGTTCAGAACACAGTGGGAAGACAAGGGAGTAGCTGAAATAGGAGATCTCTGGCAAGGACGACACTGGGTAGACTTCCAGAACCTGGTGGAGGAACAGGACATACACAAGGGCCAATTTATATTGTACAACAGCATGGTTAAAACAATAAGGAGGAGGTGGGAGACCCTACCGGAAGCAGAAGACACAGGGTGTGGGGGGGGACTAAACACATGGCACAATGTTTGAGGGGACACACACCATGTCCAGGCTTTAAGAATAATTATTAGGAACTAGGAATGAAAGAGTACTATACACGAGGGCCAAATGGGAAGAAGAGCTTCAGAAACCCTTCAAGGATGAGGAATGGAACAGGGCCCCCCAGTATGCAAAGAAAGTCTCCAGGAACACAAGGTTCAGGCAGATGCAGCTCTAGCTCATACACAGAGCATATCCAACGCCTAAAAGAATATCAAACATGGGGAATAGACTTGAAGCTGCCCACGCAGCGAAGCAGAGTTAGCGGACATGGCGCATATGTTTGGTCATGCCAAGAATAATGATCTTTTGGGACACAATCAAGGAGAGAGCGCTGAAGGCGGGAATCCAAATGCAAGTCTGGTCGCCAGCATCTTATCTACTGGGCTTCCCAAGAGGAGACAAGCAGAGAGCACACTTGGCAAAGATGAAAGACCTGATGACAATATTGGCTGCATCGCAATGGCGTGGAACACAAGCACGGGACTCTTGATAGAGGGCTGGTGGGCGGACCTGCAAAAATTGACAAAAGCCGAAACATCAGTCTGGACAAGAGCGACGCAAAGGGGAGAAGGCAATAGTGGGGCCAGGATAGTGGCATGGAACACCCTTTCGCAGGACCTGTTCGGAAGCAATGAAAGAGACAGCAGACGCGAACCAGACTACCTGGTGGAGGACTAGTCGCGTGACAAGAGCAAGCTGGGGGATTACAGGCCAAAATGACTCGAGAAGAGAGCCGGCCCATCCGCACCCAGGTGCAACACAGAACAGAGTACGGACAGTATGGATGGGAGAAAGGAGGTCTAGCCGCGAGCCGAGCAGATAAAGAATATGGACTCGAACTCGAAGGTGCCAATAGAAATGTGTTGCGAGTTGTTGTTTATGTGGTTTTAATGCAAATAAAAAGACAAAAAAAAAAGAAGACTTTTAAGCAAGACCATTTTAACTTGAAACCTTTGAACAAAATACAAAATGCTAGCTTATCTGTTGAAGTTTCCATCGCCAAAATTTAGAACACTTTTTAATATTGCGTTTAAATTTATGGCCGACCAGAGAAGTTCTAGGAGTCAGATCAAGGGTATTATTGAGGAAAGATGATTTTGCAAAAATGTTGTTGATCCTGAAACTTTGAAACATCTGATGGTGCTATGTCCAAAACTGCTCACAGAGAAAATTGTTTCTGCAATATCTCAAAGATTACAGAGATTTAACAGCAGATGCACTATGGGAAAAGATGTGTATGGGTCGACAAACACAGATTTTAGAAGCAATAAAATATGTATTTTATTTAACATTTTAGGCTACGAATAATGGGATGTTTAAAAGAAGTTTGTTTTTATGAACTGTGCATACATATAGTGCTGCTTGATGAAATAATTGCTGAGGCCCTTGATTTTCAAATTGAAAATTAATTTGAATTTTAGTTTTTCTTTTTAACTATGTGTATAATTGTATTGAAAGGTTGAATTGTTTATTAAACTATAACAGTACATTTTAAAAAGAAATAAAAAATGTATATGCTCTATATTCATTGAAGTTTAGTCGAAATGTGTTTGAAATAAATATTGTAACGGTTCAAAATTTGCACTCGCCTCTAGCTAGAGAAATGTGACTCTCTGCAAGTAAATTATATGGTGTGTGTATGCATAGAATGGAGGGAAGGAGTGACTTATGGCTGGCTAGTTCACGGTTGTATAATACTTATCAGGCAACTACGGGCACCTCATGTGAATCTTGGAGATGCTCAAATCGTGCATCGCCACCTACACTGGATAACACACACTGTCCAGCAATCCCTGCAACAGGACTTGTTGCTGCTGCCCAGACGATCTCACTGTGCTCAAACACTTCAGATACCCAAAGGAAACCATCTACTAAGGGAGAATCCAGAATGTTCTGCTTGTCAATTGGACTAGTAAAAACACATGCCTAGAATGACCTCCCTCAACCTCACCGGTCCAGCAACAAGGACCTATACACCATGACCAAGACTAAGATACATCAAGGGAGTCTTAGTGATGGTTTCATCGTAAAACAGGAAAACCCAAGGAGGCTATTCTGCCGTTATGGCCACTAACATCTGGAGTGGTAAACCCAGACAAATGCATACCAGATAACCATCCTTTCTGAAAAGACCCTAGTTTATCCAGAAACTGTAGATAACTAAAATTAAATAAACAAGTAGGGCATGTGGCACTGCTTAGTCAGCTGGGCCATCCAAAACACGCACCAGCAGATGTGCGGGATAATATCTCTCAACCTCAACAATCCAGTCTCATCCCTGTAAATTACGGTGACAATCACTGAAAACAGAAGCTAGCAGGAATGCCTTGTGGTACTGCTGATTGAAATGGACCAACCACAGCGCCCTGTTACAAAGTCAAACTCCTGACCCCATCCCAAGCTGTGCAGGGGAATCTACGGATATGGAAAAATAGCCTACCTGGGTGTTTAGGTCAAAGTTATGAACGGGAGGTGGACTAGGATGGGTTTTGCAAAGTCGCCTACCCAGTCCATTAACCTCCTCAGTCAGATAGCCTATCCCAGGAAGATTCTTGGTATAAATCCACTCATTCTCCCCTCTCCTTCAATCCAGTACCTCTAGGTGTGAGTCGGAGGCACAGACTCCTGTGTTGTAGAGAGGAAAACGAGGATTAAGAAAAATGCACTGTCAAGTATCATTTTTCAGTGTCGGATCCAACATTGGACGCAGCCCTACAGATAAGGGGTGTAACTGTCACTTTTACTCATTAAAAATAGGCAAATATCCGCCCTCCTAAAAAAAAAATAAATGTGGAGTATAAATACTGCCAGCAAAAACATGTAAACAGACACAGACCCATGTGCCCCTGTTTTCACTTGCGCAATGCCATCGATATGTTCGGACTAGTAAGTGCCTGATCTAAAGAAGTACCTGTGTATCTTTTAATGGGCATGAATAACTAGGTGCAATGAAATTACTACAAAAACATTTCCGTTTTCCATTTAACACATCTGTATACGCTTATAAAAAAATACTTCCATTGGGAATTAGACAGATTTCCACTAACTAAAAAAATCATTTTACTCCCAACTTTAAAATACAAGGAGTATAATACTCCCACTTCCAAATCTCATCTGGAGCACCGATTGGACGTTGGCAAATACTCACTAATATGAACGCAGAATGCTGCTGAAAACAAATGAAGCTTACCATCCTCTGCATCAGGAACCTGCATTCCAAATTATACCTGCAGGGAGACTTACTAAAATAAGAAAAAAAAGCAAGCACTCTGGATGAAGCTAATGGAGCGAACCAACGGCCCATGCAGGATCCTTTATGCTACAGGGGGGGCCCTCCCTGAAACATAATCGGGATACCAGGAAGAACAAGGGTGCCAGAACAGCCAAGGCTGAGGGAGCAGCTCAAGTCATTGAGAAGCGGAGAGGAGCAAAAGCAAGAAGACCCAGAGCAGAAGGCAGGACTTCAACCAGATCCCCATAATGCTGCTAGAGCTTAAAGCTTTGGTGGGATGAAGAGGAACCAAAAAGGTATGATTCTGCAAGACCCTGGGGTTGGGCATTGCTATACACAAATTGAAATCAAATAAAAATAAGGTGATATTAATGACATTGTGAAATCCTGAAGCCTAACAGCAAAGCGGAGGAAGAACAGCCCGACCAATAGCAAGCCCACGACATAGGCCGGTGAGGCAAATAGGCCTACAAAAAAAGAATTTAAAAATAAATAAATCGGCATCAAGATAGCAGTCAAGAGGGGAGGAAGAAACCAGGACTGTAAACACACGGACCAGAGAATGCAGCAGGGTTAACCTTGGCCAGTTACACACCTTGCATGCCTGAGGTAGCAACTGAGAGGCCTAGACATAGGAGTGCTACAAAAGAGCTGCACCCTACATCCCTGAACATCTTACGAATAGAGATCAGAGCACTATATCCCAGAGATGGACTGGTAGCAAACTAGTGCTATAGCCATGTGATTAGAACTTGGATCATGGACCCAGAGAGAGCAATATCCCCATTAGACAGGATACCTCGTATGCACTATAATTTGATCCCCTCCTATAGACTGTTCAGAAATAGGAAAAGCATTTGTGGATAAATCCCTAAAACCCATGAATGTTAATCCAATTCCCCATCCAAACATAAAAAGGTTGTTGAACCCGTGTCTGGTGTTCTACTGGTCCATCCCCAATGCACAAACGGTGCCTCCAATAAATGAACCATCCCACCCACTAACCAACCTCATCTTACTTCCTTACTTACCGGGTTCGAAATCGATGGCAGCTTTGAGCTATTTATCTCCAGGTTATAGCCTACAAGATTTCACAGAAAGGCAGGGATCCAAGTCTTCCAAACTCAGGGAACAATAATTGTGATATCCCAAAAAAATATTTTTATAGGGGATACAAACAGATTGCAACTACTCACAATTCACCACATTCAATCCATGTACACTCAATATTACTGTGTACAAAAATATTACAACATCAGGGAAAATTGTACATAAAACAAAGCCAAAGGAAAACTATTTAGAAACAATGTATGATTTGAAATGTAGACAGGCGAGGACTGGAATGGCACAATTTTGCCAATGTTGGCTTCCTGATACAAAAATAGCACCAACCGGTTTCAACGTTGTCAAAATGATTCAGCAGGTCTTCATTAGGGAAATTAAAGGATCTAAAAACAAACGTACACATTTTCAAATCAATATACAGCAAAACTGCCTACATTTGCATCCAAACATACAGTCTAGAATAAAAACTAAATTTACTCCAGTCTAGGTTGTCTAATTCACGTACAACTAAATGAAGCAATCGGCACCAATGGCGAATTTGGAAGCCTGTGCAGGAGGAACAAAAGGGTCATGAACTCCGGGTGTCACCAATTGGTGGAACCCCACCAATCAGTGACAGACACGCTAACAAGCCAGCCAAACACAACCAGTACTTCACTGTGAGACTGAGTGCCAGGCAGTGGCACATCATCACCAATGTCAGCGTTGCAAACAACTCATGTGACAACGAAACACTTTGAAACTAACCTCCCTTTTTGAACACTGCCATAGCCTACGAGGGCCTGGTAGGTTTGACACCAAAAGCTATCAGGAGCTACCTTTGAGTCATCTGGTGTCTCTCTCTCTCACACACGTTTGAAATTAACTTTTTTAAAAACGCCTATAATTGGGCACTGGGGTACATTTAGAAGTCATTTAAAGCATAAGGGGTCATATATAGATAAAAGTTAGGGTTTGCATCTCATGTGGAAGTTGCAGCACGCTATGTATTAGCTACTTGTTCCCCAGAGGCAGCTCTTGCCGACATGATGCGAGATACCCTCAGGAGCTGGTTGTAGCTCCTACTCCTTACATCATTATTAAGATTCCAGCTGACCTACATTACTTGAATCAACGAAACATGCACACGACAGCAGTCCACCGCTGAAACAGCGCCCTAATGCACAGTCACCACTTTTCTATGGATCGCAACAAAGAGGATTAACAGGAAGAAAAAGCAGCTACTCGGTGTCTGGTATTATCCAATTTAACTTCCAAGTGAGATTGTAATGTACAAAACCTTGGCCATTGTAGATTACCCGTTACGACATGCAGGTCTAATGCTCCTTTATACACATTCTGAACCATCTCACATAGGCATACATGCATGGCACTAGATGGCCTAGGATGTCAAATGAAGGTATTGGCATCAGGCCAATGATTCTCTCCTGGGCTATGAACAGGGATCAACACTACCCAGCTTTCAGCAATAACAGTCCACGTGTCTTCACTTTCCATATAGATCCCACCACTGTACAATGCCTGGCTCCTCTCCCATGCTCGCATGTGAAAACATCTTGGCATACAACAGAGCACTGGAGCTCTCATACGGCAACACAAAACCCACCTGCCCTAACATAACCCACATAGAACCACACTACCAGGTTCTTGCATCGCCATGCATTAGATTGTATGCCTTGCCATTCCCTCTGTTCCCACTAATCCAAGCACCCGCCCAATATGCCTTCCAGAAATAAGCACCAAATGGCAGAAGCCATGCTATTTAAGATCCAGTGCATTACCTATCACTATTCATTCTTAAGTGAGATGCAAGACATATGGCTCTCAGTTGCCAGACTATTTCTCACTCTAAAAACTGAAGTGCACAGCAAACTTTTAATTATTTTGCCCATCTCTGATTGGTAAAGAATTATCCAAATACAAATATCCACACAGGCTATTATTTTTTGACAGTCGTGAGAATGTATTCATATTTTATTTAATATATATGCACACTAAGTAAAATGTTGCAAAGAACATTGCCGACTGAGACTGATCATTATGGAGACAGATAATGTTCATCTTCCGTGTAACGAATGCATGAGAAATTAAGTGTGCCATATCACTTCAAGGCATAAAATAAGCAGTGTTGCATATCAATTTGCTAATTAAATTGGCACTTGTGTAGCAAAGGTAGCTATTACAATGAAAACTCAAGCTTGCACTCCATTCCTCTGTTCTGGCGGGAGAGAGAGAAGGGAAGCGAGCGCAAGAGAAAGGGCAGCGAGCGCAAGAGAAAGGGAAGCGAGCGCAAGAGAAGAGAGGAGAGAGAGAGAAATCTTGAGAAAAAACTTAGGGTAACACATCAAGATACACTTGCACACCAATTTTTAAATGGTAATTCAATGAAAAAATAAACAAAGTGAATTACTGAAGTGTAATGTAAGAGTTCAAGGTGCAGGGGAGAGAGACTCGGCCTTGGTATCTAGGACGGAATATATAAAGGGACAAAGAAATCCAGACTATGGAAAACTGCGTCCCCCTGCACACTTTCTAAAAGGCAGTAAGCCTAAATGGTTTTAGTCACAAGTTTGTTTGCTATACAATTACTGTTGTAACTTAAATACAACAGTAATTGTACAGCGATCTACCTAAGCATCATTAGGTTTCTAGTGGCACTTGAGACAGTGTCCATCTCCACAAATTATTGTGATTACTAACAAATAATTGGGACAATCGACAAAAGTCTTGGTTTAATTATGTTAATTGTTTTTTTAAATTACCATACGGGTACATTTCAGATTAATTTTTGTTCTTTGTAGATACTTGTGAAAATGTATGTTGAAATCTATGCCCCTGATGAAGAGTCTATGAATCTCGAAACGCGTTGGGCCAACTTGAAAATAAAAATGTAGAAGACACTCTTCTCTAATGAAAAAGAGTTACTTGAATTTTTTTTGGATGAACCTCTTTGTACTGAGTTACAAGAGTAACTAATTTTATATCAAAAAAACTTGTGACTAATATAATTTAGGCTTACTGCCTTTTAGAAAGTGTGCAGGGGACACAGTTTTCCATAATTTGGATTTCTTTGTTCCTGAAAAATGTAGGGGTATCATGAGCAGAATGGAGAATGACTCTAGTAGCAACATAAGGGGCATAAGGGACAAATTGAACTTTTACAATCTAACAAAGCAAAAAAGGTGCTCCTAAACTTACAGCAGAGATACTACATGAAAGCCAATAAGCCGGACAGATTGCTGGCGAGACAGCTCAGGGAAAAAGACAACAGCACAGACCATACAAAAACTTAAAAACCGAGAAGGGAAGGACGGCCAGCAAGGATATAACAGAGCAATTTGAAAGCTTTTACTCAAACCTTTATAAGTCCCATCTCTCAGCCTCATCTACATAAGATGAATATTTGCAATCGACCTCGCTTCAGAAGCTCACAACATGGAGAGGAAGCAACTAGAGGCAGAAATAACACCGGAAGAAGTCTTGTGTGTAATGCAACAGTTACGCTTTAACAAAGCCCTGGATGAGGATGGGTACCTAGCAGCATTTAATAAGGGTTATCGGACGTACCTGGCACCCAAGCTAGCCACAGTATTTAAATGTAATGCCTTTAGCACATCAGGGAGAATATCCCCCCCCCCCCACGTTGGAGGAAGCCAAGTTAGTCCTCTTCCCCAAACCGCATAAAGCAATTGGGGTTCATAAAAAACAGAAAAACATTCAAGAACACCTGTCGGGAATGCTACCTAGTGGCGAAGGTAGATAAGAAGGAACTCCCAGCCCTCCTGCTCTCATTGGATGCTGAAAATTAATTCGACTTCATTCCCATTTCGTACAATGGAAAAAAATGAGGTTCAGATCTCAGTTCCTACAAAGCTTTCAGGAGAACTATATCTGTGTAGGGAGGATAGCGCAGTGGCAGACCACACTTAAAAAACAAAACAAAAAAACAAGAAAAACACAAAAACCAACATTGGATATTAAGCGGGTTATAAATACCTGCACTTGCATGGTCCGAATGTAGAAGGCTGAGTAGGATCGTACCGCCCTCCCCCGCACCCCATGCCTTGTTGCGCCTTGACACACCACACGTGTATAGGCACAATACAAAATAACAAAATAAAAATAAATAAAATAAAAATAAGCCAACGATTTGACTGCAGATAAATGGGAAGTTATCCCAATGTATTTCAATCATAAAAGGGACGAAACAAGGGTGCCTGTCCACTCTCCCAACAGTTATTCGCAATATATCTGGGACCATTCCTTAACTGGGTCACAGTAAATAAACATATCAAGGGCATCCCATTTGAAGGGGAGGAGGAGGAACATAAGATAATGGCATTCGCAGATGACATGCTGGTGGCGGTAACCAATCTGGTCAGATCACTACCGACCATCGTTTGAGAAATGGGTGACTTTGGAACAGTGGCTGGGCTGAAAATGTATCTAAAAATAAGAAATTCTGAACTTATCAATTGAGGGAGAGCTATTAACAGTCAATGCCTGGCATTTAGATGGCCAACAGGTGGGATAAAACTGAGGACCAATGACCATCTCATGGCTGGGTTGGATAAATACTATTAAGGTGGTGATTCTGCCTAGAGTCCTGTACTATTTCCAGCCATTCCTAATAGCCATACCCAGAACATTTTTCACATTATCCAAAATGATTTCCAAATGTATATGGCTAAACAAAACACAGAGGGGAGCAATGAAAACACAAATAGTTTCCGAGAGTAGGGGTGGGGTAGCCCTACCAAGCTTTATGCAGAGGTGCAGATCAGGGCGATTAGAGAATGGCTGACGAGGGACTCGAAAAAAGATTTGGGCTAGGATGGACAAAGCGATAGCAGATACAACCCTGGATGAGGTCCTATTGCTGAAGACCACCAATAGACCACAGAACATAATAAAAAAGCTAAATAACAGCATTAGTAGTAGATATATCGGACAGATTAGCAGAAAGATGCAGGCGCACACCTTTCCCTTCTCAGTTGACACCTCGGTTTCAATATCCTCAATTTGGTCCAGTAAGAGAACAAGGGGCAAACTGGGGGATATGTACCAAAACCAAGGGGTAATTTCCTTGAGGATTGTAAAAAACAATTGGGCGAGACTGGAGTACAACCAGATGCAACACTGGCTTAAAGAACCAACAAACATAACAGCAGCTACTAGACCACCTACACCATTTGAGAAACATAGCACTACACAGTAAGGCAACAGTAAATGGATTTCAGCATTGCATAAAATGATATCAGAGAGAACCCCACAGATCAAAAGGGCATACATGAGCAAGTGGGAAATGGTGGTGGGGCATGAAATTCCACAAGACACCCGAGATAGGGTCTGGAGGAATATCCCTAAATTAACGAGGACAGTGCAAACAATAGAAATGTGGTACAAAGTAATGGTGCAATGGAACTCCAGAGAGGCTCCACAAATTCAGGTTGGGGGGGGGGGGGAGGTCTCCCTGAAAATGCTGCAGAGGGTGCAAAAGCAAGGAGACTGGGAACATATTTGGTGGATTCATCCGCGGGTCTTGTCATTCTGAGTCATAGTAAATAGTATGAAAGATGTTCGGATCGCCAATTAAAAGAGACAAGGTGGAATGTCTTTTGGGACTATATGATGAGGATGCAAGCTCATGGTGCAATGCAAGGCGTTTGCAATACTAAACCTAGCGCCCCTGTTACTTACTAAACAGAGATAGAGACAAAGGACCTCCAGTGGAACATGATTGGATATTGAAGATTGAGAACATTATGTCCCTAGAGTGGGTAACGTTCTCAATACAAAGGATCTGTTTATTTGTATTGCGCACCAGACCCTGAGGAATCAGGGCGCAGAGGATACAAGAAGTCTTTCAGCATAGGTTACACATGGCCTATATACAAGTCAAAAATACAGATGCAAGTAGGAAAATATATACAGGTCGAGATAGACAAAAATGCAGAAGCACATGAAAGAATACAAGGAGAGAGAGTACTATACAGGCAGCATAATAAAAAGGCACTCCGATAGCCGTATATGATACGATGAAGTGGTATTCTTGGTCACTGTCTTTGAGCCAGTTGATGAAATTCTTTCTGAAGTTCATATATGATCGGTCTACTCGTAAGGATGGAGGCATAGTGTTCCAAAGCTGGGCAGCTTTAACTGGAAAGCTACTACTCCCAACCTTAGAGAGTTTGAATCTTGGGATTGTAAAACAGTTATTAGCTGTTCTCAAGGGCATGGTCGAAGATTTTTTAGACAGTCTCTCCGTAAGGTAGTGGGGTGCAGCATTGTTTAGACATTTGTAGGTGATTGAGGCAGTTTTCAGCCTAATTTTGTCATAGGTAGAAAGACAGTTATTTTGTCTCCTAATCTCGGAAATGTGCTCTTTCCTTGCTATGCCGGGGGCAGCTCTAAGGGCATTATTTTGGAGTGGTTGAATTTTACTGGTGATACATTTATTAGCTCCGATGCAGAGGGCGTTACAGTAGTCCAATTCGGACAGAATGAGAGCTCTGGCAAGGATAAGACAATTATTCTTAGATAAGAATGGTTTGCCCGCTCTGATTAGTTTGCATGTGTAGGCAGTGGTGGACGCCATAGCGTTCACTTGTTTAGTGAACGTGCAAGTGAAATCGAGGTAAAAACCTAAGGTCACTATTATAGGGTTACCGTCTATATTAAAAGGAGTGTATTTAGGGCCTAGTTTTTTTTTTTAGGTTGGAGGTGGTGCCTATGATGATAAGCTCGATTTTGTCATCATTCAGGTATAGACCGTGAGCCACCATCCATGCCTGGATGATGAGATGGACTCTATTCATCAAGGCCAAATCCTTATCTTAATCCCCAGTAAGTGGTAAGAGAATATGGGTATCATCTGCATAATTAGTGTAGGTGATACCAAGAGGTTCCAGATCATCGAAAAGGGGCTGGGTGAAAATGTTATACAGAGTAGGTGAGACAAGATCCCTGAGGCACTCTGCAGGTGATAGGGGTAGGGGTAGGGTCCGCCGCTGCAGTCGTTAAGACTCTCATGGTCCTATTACTTAAGAATGATTCCATCCAGATGATAGCCTCCTTGGAGAAATGTGCCGCTGAGTCAAGGTGCTTACATAAAACCTTGTGGTGAACAAGGTCAAATGCAGCCGAAAGGTCGAGGAGGAGCAGTAAAGTTGATTTTCCCTTGTCTCTGAGCTCATCAATTTGAGCCTTGAGGTCAATTAGAGCCGGTTCCGTTCCATGTTGTGGCCGGAAGCCAGATTGGCGAGCTCCTAAAAGGTGGTCGAGTTCCAAGTACTTCTGGATCTGTATGTAGGCAACCTTGTCTAGAATTTTGAGGAGGAATGGCACTGTAGTGATGGGCTGGTAGTTAGTTGGAATGGCTGGGGTTAGGGTCTGTTTTTTTTATGGAGTTGGAGTACCCAGGACTCCAAGGTTGCTTGGAATGGTTCCTGTTTTGAATGAGGCATTGATAAGCTTCGAGATGAAGGGTGCCAAATCTCTCGCTGCATCCTTAATGAGTTGAGCTGGGCATTGGTCCCCTTGGCACTTCTCAACCTCAAGAATGGATATTTTAGAGAAACTGAAGCAGGTTGTAGGATTGAGAGGGCAAATTTGTCTTGAATGGTGGTGACTTTATTGGCTAAAGCATGCTGAATATTAGAACACCAGGTTTTGTCCTTAGTGCAGGTATCTGGCACTGGTATAGGTGTTTCTAATTCTTTTAAAATTACAAATAATTCCTTCATGCTCGAATTGGCTTGTGAGATTCAGTTATAGGATTCTCGTTTGGCTAAAATTATTTGCTTCTTATAATGAGATGATATGTTGCTAAGGTTAGTTCCATTTTCTTCTCATGGTAATAGACTCCAAGAAGCCTCACATCTTTTTTTCCAATCGTAAGGTTTTCAGCTCTGGGGTGAACCATGAGTTGAGGTGGGCTTTGGGTTTGCTTGGTCTCATTTTAATAGGGGCAATGGAGTCCAGTGTAGCTGTCATGATTTTATTATACTCATCGACTAGCAAGTTGTGGTCCAAAGAGTCAGGTAGAGAGTTGAGGGTAGGGAGGATAAGGGGAATAGGTTTATCAGCCATGATATTCTTTTTATTTCTTGTTAGACTAGGGGGAGCAGATGGGGTATGTTGAGAAGTAGGCTTTTTTGTGGCCAGAGTAAATGACAGAAGTTGGCGGTCTGTCCAGGCTTGCGGGGTTATAGCAATGATGGAGGCGTTGAAATTATAGTCTGCCACCCAATCGAGTGTTCTGCCTTTATTGCGAGTAGGAAGGTTCACTCTCTGGGTGAGAGATTTCTGACAAGATGTTGGCTATGCTAGATGCTGGTTTATCATTGGGGTCATTGAAACCTAAGTTAAGTTCTCCAAGCATTAGTATTTGTGCTATGCTTTTTCAAATTGGATTGGGGTCTAGCCATTTCCATCCTTAAAAATGACTATAGCTAACCAATGTGTCCTCAGAGATTTCAGATTCTGGGAACCGAGCAACTTTAGGGCAATAGGTGGTTCGCCGACAGTGAAGAATATGTGGGGTCTAGTGGGGGCAGGAGGAGGGAGAGGCGGGGACATTGGGCATGGGTTGGAAAGTTAGTGTTGTCTACTATAAAAATCCAATAAGAATAATATTTAAAAAATAAATAAAAGAAGGGCGTTCACTCCAGGGACAGGAAACCCAGGGTGACTAAAATCTTGATAGTTTCCATGCAACCCCACCCACAAGGAACTATTTTAATGGTTAGAATCCTGGCATTATCTTGTATGGTCTTTTGCACTTCGATACATTTGATCACCAATTATTTATTACCTTGGGATTTCCACACAAGTATGACATTTTCTGCATGATGTCCAAGTCAATATTGAACGGCATAATTTCAGTTTTATCTGTGGTTAATTGTAACCAGACACCGAGTATTCGGAGACGTGTTTTAGGAAGGCAGTTGGGAGGCAAGCAGGTCCTCTAGCAATACCAGTATTAATACGAATATGTGGCTAGTTTCATTTGGAGAGACTACATGACCACTCCCTTGATCAATGAATTCATTCAAAGCCATCGCAGAAATGGTTCTAATGATATGAATAAAAGCGGGAACAGAGGGCAGCCCTGGGAAAATATGCCATTAATGAAGACCGAGGCTCTGGGGTGACTGTACAGTGTGCATTTAAAAGGCAAGAATATAATGATCCAGCCCATGCCCAAGGAATCCATTCTGCCCAGTCTAAGGCCTTCTCAGCATCCAGGGCGATTGCTGCCCATGTTGTAGAGGAAATCTTATCTCTAACTAACCCAGTTTGGTGCTTGTATATCCATATCCGAAAGTAGTGGTTCAAGGCACTTTGCCAGTGTCTTGGCATAGATATTTGATTCAGCATTTATCAACGAGATTGGTCTATAGTTCTTTACTGGTAAGTGGTCCTTCCCGGGCTTAGGAACACGGATCATGGTGTTGTAAAAGGTGCAGGATGTAAAGGAGTCTAGTCATTTGTGGGAAAGGAGGTCTGTGAAAGTTCAAAAGAAATCTACTGAAAGCCCACCCAGCCTCGGTGCAT
The DNA here is from genome assembly GCF_040938575.1 of Ambystoma mexicanum. Classification (NCBI taxonomy): domain Eukaryota; kingdom Metazoa; phylum Chordata; class Amphibia; order Caudata; family Ambystomatidae; genus Ambystoma; species Ambystoma mexicanum. The sequence goes on along the minus strand of NC_090931.1, from coordinate 979,012,933 downwards.
TCCCCAGTTTCAATTCAATTTCAATATGGCCAACTTAATTTTAGCCGATGTAATCTTCCCACCTGGAGCTGTAACTTCTGTTCCCCGATTTGACTGGACTCAAGGGTAAGGGATAGATTGCAGATATGTGTCATTTTGGCTAGGGTTCTGGTGTGCTTCACATATATAGGAGGGAGTGGTAGTATTTTTCAAAAAGGAGCTCTCTGTCCTCCTCTTTAACAACTATTTTGGTATCCTTCCTGAGAGCAGCCATCTTATCGTTCTGATTTTTAGTTCTTAGGAATTAGGCAAGTAGTGCTCCCTAGACCCTACAGAAAAATGTTGAGTGATGTTTTAGAAAATACACGCTCTGTAGGCAGTTTTTTAAATTATATACCTTAACAGTTGTGAGGGCCAGTCTTGTCTAGTGTGGGTTGTTGCATGTTCCATGGTTCTATGGTTCTATTCATTCTGAGGGATCTCATTGTTTCCTGTTTCGCTACTTTGTTTTTCCATGCCACATGCTCAATGATGTGGCCCAGAGAAGCTGGTTTATAGGCATGCTATACCTGAACCAGAGACAACTTCAGAGTTATCATTCAGCGGAAAAAACAAACGTGCAAATATTTCAATCGAGTGTGTCAATTATGTGGATACTAGCAAGTTAATGTTGAACAGTCACTTACTTTTTTTGTTCGATACCACCTCACAGTGTAGGAACAATTTGGCAGGGGCATGACCTGAAATAAAGAAGGGTGACATTTCCACCCTATGAATCTTTTCCAGCAGGCTCTTACTCAGTAGGAAAAAGTCTAGAGTGAAATTCAGGGATAATGCGGGGGTTGGTGGGTTGAACTCCATTGCGTCAGGTTTATAAAAGCTTCCAGGCGAGAGCCAACAAGCTGGTTACCCTGAATTAACTGTACCCTGGTGCACTTTTGATAGGAATTATCTACAGCAACACGTCCTCAGATATTGGGTCCAACAGCAGATTGCAATTAAGGTCTTTCCCAAAACTGGATTCAGCTTGGTTCGGTCTGTAAAGGTTCAGAAATATAATGGGTTTCTTCTCAGTCATGGTCCATCTACCTGCGCTACGGGCACTTGTTTCAAGGATGTGTGGGTAATTTAGCAATAGTATGGCCATCACCCTTTCAGACCTGACTCATCAGAACTACACATTTGACCCATACGCAAAGTTCACACCCTCACAAACTCCCTCTCAGACCGGAGAGGTGAGTTTCTTGGATAAGGGCAATCTGGGCATCCAACTTACTCAGGTGGGTCAAAGCCTTTTGACCGCCGATCTTAACACATTTAACATTACTTGTTATATTAACCATTGACTAATCTGTCACAAGCGTGAATGATGACCGACAAACCTGAGGAGGCTTGTTCTGATGCAAATGCACCACCTCACCCTTATAGTAATTTACCCTACACTTGGACATGTTAGCTACAGCACTGTGAGGATTTCCCGGGAAAGAAAAGGAAGGGGAAAGAAGAGAAACCAAAGAGAGTTGGAACAGCGCATTACAGAATACTTCAGCCTAAAACACAAAATGTGTCCTTACACTGGGCACTTAAGGGAGGAGATGTGCAAACCACAAAATATCTTCCAATGTCTGTACCAAATGTGCCACAAGGCCGTTCCAGTGGGAGAAGCTTAGGGGTGTCTCAGAAATCATTTAGGCCCTAAATTAAGCCAATATGCTAGATAATAACTACTTATTAGCATGCGTTTCAGTGAGGGCCCCAGCATTCATGCAAGTAGTGAACAGCACCCATGATCAGTCTGGGATATTTGACTGCAGTTGTCGAGTGAGCAGCAGATTGCTTTTAGCAGGGATCAAAATGTATGCCTTTCTTGGTTTAACCTGTTTGGTGCAGTAGCCATGTCCAAGGAATCCGATCTATGCCTGTGGTGTGAGATTTGGCGGCATCGGAATCGTGTTAAGTCTGCTGTCCAGGCTTGAAGTTGTCTCTATATCCTTCCAATCTGCACAAGAAAGCTAGGTTACAGTACTCTGGACGGATGCTATGGTGATGTGGTTTCCATGTCTTCATCAGCAAGTGAGCGTATATACCTTTAGAGGTCAGCGGGATCATAGAAAATTGTGGATATGCAGTTAGCGTCGGCAGATATTCGCACAAATCCCCCCTATCCCCTCCCAAATTTCCTAGGGTGTATTCGTACTTGGGAAATGATGGAACAGCCTGTGTTCATGCATCAAGTGAAGGGCTTTTTTTGAAGACATCCTATTGGGAAGGTTCATTTAACCCCAGTTAATATCAGAAGGAAAACGATTCTATGACCAAGCGTTGCCAGGTATAATGCCCAAAAGGGTTTTCCCAGTACGGTGCTACGAGAACTGTTTGAGAAACACACATGGTTGGAATGTTCCAATATGACTTTCAAGTTATGCATAGGAGGATAAAAATGCAGAAATCGCGGAGCCACTTTCCCAGTTTTTCACTACCCTCCAAGCCATGTGTGTAGCCAGGTTCTCACTGTCTTGGAGCCTCCCAGGTCCACTCTTTACTGACCAGACCTCAGACCCGAATTGACACCCCCATCCCGGTTCCATGTCTTAAAAATCGTGGCAAAAATGGCTGTGAATACAAAATATTGCAGCAAAAAAGCTGTGGTTTTGCCGCCACAATCACGTAAAGAATGCAGGGGACACCCCCGAACCATTATACTCTTTAAGTGGAGCTGGGGACACCCTGCAATCCCCGCTCCCCTTAAATGGTATAATGGGGTACACCTTTACTAGGTCAAACCACAGCATTTTTGCTGCGATTTATTTTTCCAGCGACATGTATGACACAATTTTATTACCCGATACCGCCATCCCCAGCAGAGACCCTGCTATTCTTGGCGAGCACCACCTCTGAATGAGGTTGCAGCGGTCATGAAATACTGCATCTGCACAACAGCCACCCGGCCCAATCCAGCCTGGGCGTACTCTCGCCAAATCCAGCCAAGCTGCAAGCACACCTACCTGTTCACTCCGAACTGCTCAACTTTTGCACAGGTAAGGTGAAGGTCATTTGTTGCTTCATTTGCTGCAACAATTTGTTACTGTGGAACACAGAGCTCCCGATTCAAACTGCCATCTTGTGGGCTGCCAGCCACACCGGCCAGTTACAAGATTTGACCATTAATGTTAATGTCAAGACCCTGCCAAGCCCGCTCTATTCTGCCTTCCATGGTCGCTTGACTTTTCTCACCTTTCAGTGATCTGTATATACAGTTGCATGCATTAAATGTAATTCACAAAAAACAAAATAGAATATGTAGATCTGTGCAGAAGTTAAACATGCACTCTGCCTAGTCTTTACATGTAAGAACGGCCATGCACCGGCCTATATGTCTAAAAAGGTGGTACAATACCAGCTGAATTGCTCTTTGTTCCTCTAAGGAGTTATTGGTCATCGCTTCTTCTCGGTTTGTCCAGAGGTGATAGACGCTTTTCCATAAAGGGTCCCTGGTTATGGGACTCTTCTATTTCTATACAAAGCCCGAAGTCACCGACTGCCATCCGGAAAGGCTTTAAAACCCCACCTCTCCATCTAATAGAAGTGTGGCTCTGGGTGAAATTTCTATAGGTCAATAGATGGACATTGGTACTTTTCTTTCCCTGTAACACTCTGCGTTTAGATGCCGTTAATCCGGTTTGGAGCACAATAGAAACACATCAAATACAGTGCACTGTATTATAGTTTAACCCTTTCAGTGCCTTATGGCAGTATACACAGAAACTGAAAAAGAATGGGCCATTTATAGTCTAAACTAATTAGAAAACAGGGTGCGAAGAAGGTTAAAAAGCTACGTGAAGAAGGCTCCATTACTGGGCAACACAACTAGCCATAGAAAATGGATGGGCGTACCTGAAAGTATGAGACACCTTGGTAGAGACAGATTGGGACTGATGGGAGGGGCTCCTGTATGAAAAAACCCAAAAGACGGGGGCCTGCCAATTATAACTGCCGTGGGACTGGCTTGGGTGCACACCCATAGACAACTAGAATGGGGGAAAAAATCTGTGATCACTGCGCTGCCCGTAACTGCACGGAGGAAAATGTCGACGCCATTTACGGTGTGGCAGTGATCATATAGCTCACTTTGCCCGCATCCCCCCCGACCCGCATTCCCCTTCCCGAACCCCTCGCAACCCTACTTACCTTTGCAGCGTCACCACTGTGTGCCGCCTACACTCCTCTATCCCTGCAGCCTCAGTTCTTCCCACAAACGTGGGTCAGAGCTCACGCCGCAGGGTGCTTTTCTTTAATTTTGTCCCCTGCTTACCACAACGGTAAGCGGGGGACACCCCTGCAGCCTGGGGGAGGGTCTAGGGGAAACAGACTCATCAAGGGAATCCAACATCTGAGATGGGAAGGCGAGTGGAAGGACAAAGGGATTAGGATGGTGGGAGATATAGTGACAACCGAAGGGGTCAGGTCCTTCCAGGAGTTCAGGGAAAGTTGGGGGGAGGGGGATTTGAGAAGACAAAAACATTACAGATACTTGCAAGTAAGGCATGCCCTGGGGCAACATATACGCCGAGGGGCACAGATCCCTCAGGCCCCACCCCCCAATAGAGCAGAAAGTACTGGATGGGGCGATTAAAGAAAAGCAGATGAGCATTAACTCGACAACACAACTAGACAATTTGCAGGGGCGAGAGGTGAAGGATCTGGGTGAAAAAGACAAGGAAGGAGGGAGACTTTACTATATGCACTAGGGAAGTAGCAATCTCAGCTCGACTGATACAGGTCAAATATTTATATAGAGCCGACTACTCTAGAGAGAGAGTTTAAGGCAGAGGGGAGGATGACACTTGCCCAAAATGCAAGATCCTTCCTTCGTCCATATGGTATGGCAATGTTCAAAGCCACAGAGATATTGGGGAAGGTTGCATCAAGAGGCGGAAGGGGTCTGGGACAGAATTTTTCTGGGACCCCCAAGGGACGTTGCTTGTTATCTGGGGGCAGGCGGAGGTGGACAGATTTGACAAATGCTTCTTGCATACCGCCTGCATAGTGGCAAAGTACTACTGCAGAGCAGTGTATGAGCCCAGACGCCCCTACAACTCCAGTGTGGAGAAGAGGGATGGATAGAGGCGTGACCAGGTGGTGTACAAAAACAGGGTAGGCTCTCAGAAATATGAGAAGATTTGGGGGGAAATGGAGCGGCATATGGGGGGTGTCCTGGGGTTGGCAGGATGGTGGAGGCAAGAGAGGGAGAGATGATCCCCGGAGGAGCAAATAACGGAAGGTACTGAAGGTGAAGGTAATTTGTTGCTTCATTCGCTGCAAGAGGCAGACGAGAGACGTTTGTCAATGCTTTAATGTTGAAATGACTATGGCAGTGTTTGATAAAGCCATGTCTGAAAATACCAATAAAAATGTTTTAAAAATAATAAATAAATTTAAAAAAGCTATGTGAAATCCTACCCAAAGTACCCAGGCGTTGAAGCAAAGATTTGATGATCTAGAAACCATTCCCAGTTACAAGATATCAACTAAGCTGTACCTAGAACGCCACCACTGCAAGATTCCAATGAGGTGTATGCTTCTATTATACATGATTAGCCTTTAAAGGTCTTCACAAAAAGCCCACTTTAGAGAAAAGAAACTGAAAAGAGCACCAATGACAGAATTTGCAGCTTGTGAATATGGTTAAACTGTATTTTATTGCAGATATACATTTACATCAAATTGCACATTTGTGCAAGTCATTTAAAAGAAATCCCTTCCATACTCCATGTGATCATTTCCCCACAAAAATTGCGACATACAAAAATGGCGCCTTTTTTTGCGGCAACATCATATGGAACATGTGAGGGACACCCCCGCTCCCATTTACCCCATATATTGTCCCCATAAATAAATGTCGCCTATGCAGTTTCCCGGCAACTATATGCATGGAGTCTTTCTTTATGGAGACAATATCACCCGATACCAATCAGACCACAAAGTGTGCACTGGCCACTAGCCAAGTGGTGCTTCACTCCTGACTGTTTATGTCTGGCTAGAAGCTTGCAACGTAACATGTTTTACTGTGATCTGATCAAAAGCCTTCCAAGCATTAATGAAGAGCTTTTAAGGTTCAGCCAAACTGTTATTGAGTAGTGGTGTACCACTAGTATTAACATCTAAATGTCTTATAGATAACCCTGCCTTGGCGGACAGGTCTTAATTGCGGGATAGGTTGCATGCGATACAATGTTGCATAGGTGTCCAAAAATGTCCGACATCCAAAATCAAAATAGCATTTTGTCCTAAGACTCATGTCAGGCGAACCTATGACGAACACGAAGATACTGTGATCCTAGAAGCAGTCACTACTACAAAAAAAGCAACCAATCGCAGCACAGCACACGGCCCAATTCATTAAAGACAGAAGGCTCATACAGTTTACAGATCCAATTGCTGTAACAGTGATGGAGAGAATCTAATGAAGGCAAGGCTATTTTTGCTGGATTGGGGCAGCCACAACATTTTCCAAGGAGCCGCCAGGCCCTGGTGGCTCTCAACATAAGTCACTGTGCTGAAGAACCCAGTAGCGCAGTTACAATACTTGTGTTATCTCTCGGAGGGTGCCAGTGTGGGCGCAGCCCGACAGACTACGGATACACTAAAATGGTCTACAATGTACTGTACTCCGGTCGGAGGAACCAAAAGGTGGCAGCGCCACTAGGCCACTTAAGCTGTGGTGGCAAACAGTTACCCCGCACAGTAACTGCGTGTGCGGAGGTGGTGGTGTGACCGAGTTTTCACTTTTATGGTTAAGGGGTGGGAAGGGACGGGGAGAGCCGGTATGTTTGCGTTTCTGACGCGGGTGGAGGGGAATTTATGTGCCATGGTTGAAGGTTAAGCAGCGTTCCTGGTTGTTCTGCATGATGAGGAGGAGGAGGATGATCCTATATGGAGTGGAGTGGTGAGAGGGCCTATTCACCCTGGCCCGATATGGATTGGATGGAATACCAGTCGTATACCATGGGGTATGCACTACATTGATAATGGGTGAGAAGATCATGTTGATGTGAAATATTAGGGGCTTTACAAATAGTAATAAGTTTTGACTCATTGTGAACACAGCCGACAGACATCAGGCCAAGATCCTGCAAGAGACCCATCTGGATAAAGAAGGGAGGTTGCCTTTGGCTAGCAGCTGGGGGATTCACAGATCTGACTTCCTTTGCAACGCACTCACTTGGTGAGTGTTTCGGGATGAGGATTCTCTTGATTTGTACGTGTCTAATGTTAACTCACTGCAGTTCTTCTTAACCTGCGTGACTCACATCCATAAATGCACAGGGTACAACATTCTTTCAATGTAGCCTCCTTGGAGCTTGGTCCATCTTTCACAACTCAATTCAGGTTTGCGAAAGCGGTAGCCGCACAGAATGACATAGCTGCAGCCTATGGTTTGGTAGACACGTGGCGGTTTCGGCTTACTGGGAAGCGCGACTATACCTTCTACTCAGGAGTGCACAATAGTGTCTCTAGCAATGACTGTCATGTTGCCATATAACTTAGCTAGATTGCTGGTGGAGGCGAAGATCCTTCCACAAACGTAATCAGATTACTCCCCTGTAATGACCACCTTTGCTATACCATAGCACTCCCCCAAATTGCTCCGATGGAGATTGAAAAAGAGGCCCTTGAATTACCCGGTGTTCAGGGATGATCAAGCAAGATGTCACCCAGTCCTTCCAGAATAATGCTGATTTGGTCCCAGACCCGGGGGTGGTATGTGAAACCTTTCAACTTTATATTAAGCAGTGCCGTCTTTCCAGAGAGGGTGGGGTAGTGAAAGTTATCTGGGGATCTATGGCTCTGCTGGTGGATGAAATCAAACAGTTGGAGGGGTGCTAGGCTGAGCGAGGGGCCCTGGAGGTTGGGGATAGATTGCAGCAAACCAGGGGTGAATATGCTGCCCGTGTGTTGCGGGAGGCGTGCTTTCTGGGCGAACCGGTGGCTGCTGTGGCGTATGGGCAAGGCTCCAGGCCAAGTGGGACACTGGCGTGGGTAGTTCACCAGGGGAGTCACGATGTGGGCATTGTGGAGGTGGAGCGAGATGACAGGAGGTTAAGGACAGTCAGGGAATTAATGGCGTCTTCCGGGACTATTCCGATCGTCTATATGCCACACAAACTAAAGCAGATATGCAAGACATATGGGAATATCTCGAGAAGGGCCCTTGGGTGGTTGGATCCAGGCCAGGCTGTGCTATTGAATGAGACGCTGTTGGACAAAGACATCAGGAGGGTGATTGACTCTTGCCAAATTGTAAAGCAACAGGTTTAAAAGAGTATAACCGCAGACTTTTATAAAGAGCGCTGTGATAGTCGCTCCCCACCTGAGGTCCAGGTACGAAGCAACTCTTGCTGCTGGTAGACTCCCTGAATCCACTAGGACAGCGCTGGCAACAGTACTCCAGGAGCCCAATAAAGATCCTGTACGTTGCGCCTGCTACAGGCCCCAGTCCCCGATTAACACGGACAACAAAATTATTGCTCGGCTGCAGGCAGATCAGACTGCTGCAGCACTGGTCCTACCTGATCAGGCAAGATGCATCTCTGGAAGGTCCATGCAAAACAAAAAATAAATATTTAAAAGATTTGAAATAAATAGGAGGCAACTCTTTTGCCGAGAAAGTCTGAGACTGCGGAGTGGTGCTTTCTGTTTGAAGTATTGAGCAGGGAAGAGCTGGGGAGACTTCTTGCAGTGGGCAAGGCTGCTATATACGGCCCCTAAAGCGAGTTGGTTTGACAAGAACCCAAGGGTAATATCCAATTCTCTGTTACAAGAATTGTGGATGTGTCTTCAGGAGGCTGGGACCCCAGGTTCTAAATGTTTGAAAGGCCAAAAACAGGATGTTTTATCATATATTGACCTGGAAAGTAGGTTTGCTGTTAGGAGTCCCTTTCCATTACTGAGCCTTAAATGTATTACATCCAAGGACTTAGCTCGGAAAGAATTCATTGACAATGGTAGAGTTCATCTTGTTGGATTGGGTTTCTATTCCGAGTTGGTAAAGAGCTTAGTTATGAGAGACTCATTAAGCCTGAAACAGCATGGCTATTCAAAAACTAATAATGAATTCTAATATGGCCTCTGCACGGTGAAGACGTGCATGCGAGCGCTCCGTCTGCAATTAACCTTCAAGCTTTTCATAGATTGAGTGGTGGAAGACCGTGATCATGCGTTCCGGGCTGATTCAGGGATGGGTGTGGCTAGCCGTTTGGAGAACCGCAGTGAGTACTCCTGAGCCAGGTTTGCCGGGATAAAAACAGACAGCATCCCTCATGGGCTTTATGTCGTGATGGAAGGATCTCCGTGCTGCAGGGGCGGCCCGGGAGGAGCCCGGCGAACAGTAAGATAAGAGTGGTAAGCTCGGGAGTGGTGCCTTCGGGGACGCTCGCCTGAAGCATCGAATGCCGTGTGGGTAGTTCCCAGGGCTAGATGAGCCAGGAGTGGGCGGCGGTGTACATTCTCGCATCTCTCTCCCGGGGACTATTTGGTTCCTGGTGAGCTGGGAGACAAGTGCCATCATGTGAACTTAACACTCACCCTGAAGGAGCTTTGTCCTACAGCTGATCTTGGCCCAGAGGGCGTTTAGAACCTGCTAGTCTGCAGAAGTCGCTGTGAACCCAGGATAAAAACCAGTACACATCATTCCCTGCAGCTTGCTGATAAAGCACCTCAGTGGTGTCTCGCAAATGCACAGGGGTGGTCGTGAACAACACATACCCTTATCCTCTCCTAAGAAGTAACCCCTTCTCACTTCGGAATAGCGGCGCAAGCCAACGGTATGCATACCCCTCCCCTTGTTGGTATTGGCAGCACAAGGGGCTTTTAAGACATGTAGCCACCAATAGGAATTTGAAGCGATAGGCTACAGAGAACTTTGCAGTACCTTGCCTATGCAGATATTTTGATCCGGAACCTGGTCTCCCCGGTTAGTATATAGAAGCTGTAAACCAGGCGCTTCACTGTTAGTCACAGTGACGTATACACTATTTAAGGCTTCAGGCACATGCCAGGAGGCAGAAGGAAACCACCCAGGCTGGGCACACAGCATTATCCACAGCCAAACCCTCTGGAAAGGTTTTTGGCAAGGCTCTTGGAAACAACATTGCCTAGAGATCCACCAGAGTTACAGCCCTCTTTGGTCCCTTCCACTAAAGATTTAAATATGGCAGCATACAAAGAACAGGAAATATATGAAGAACTGGACTGACTACCTCTCTTTGGTCCCTTTAGTGAAAACCTTCTGGTAATCTTATTTATCTGTTTATCTATTGAAACAGATCAATCAGCGCATCATCAAAGTACTTTTTTTACAAAACATTTTTTATTTCATTATCATCATCAAGCATTAAATTGCATGTGATCACTTATCAAAAAACACAATATCAAAAACATCAAACATTATTAGTTCATTGTCACAAAGTAACATATTTCAGAAGTTATTTATACAGCACTTCGGTTTTAAATTATATGGAAGAAATTGAAAGCCTTATGAAACATGCTCTTCAGAAAGGGTGAATCGATGAATATGAGCAAGCTTTCTTAGTGAATCAACATCCCATCACTCCGGCGTTTTACATTCTCCCCAAAATTCATAAAAGCCTTACTGCACCTCCAGGAAGACCAATAGTAGCAGCTATTCATTTTATTCTAGAACCTTTCTCAGTTTATGTAGATTGCATTTTTTACTACAAAAGGTCTGAGAAACCAGTCATATATAAAAGACACCACTAGCATGATTATCACCATGAAAATGCTACAGACAAAACAGGAAGACATGTTGGTTACCTTAGATGTAGTTTCCCTCTACACAAGTATTCCCCAACAACATTGTATAGAGTTGATATCTATAAAATATAAATAAATGAACAACTACGCTGACCAAAGTCCCAAATGCATTCATTTTAGAATCCATTTGTTTGGCACCAACGGAAAATGTCTTCCTATATGATAACATGTTTAACAAACTGCAGGGAACCAGTATGGGTGCAACTTTTGCCCCAGATCTGGCCAACCTGTCTATGGATCATTTTGAAAATGACTATCATGTAGACAATCCATTCTGTCATAACATCAAAGCATGGTATCGATATATAGACGACGTTTGCATTGTCTGGAGAGGCTTGACTGATCAACTGTCCTCGTTTTACAGTTGGCTTAATGCTCAGAATCCATAAATTCAATTTACTATTGAACGAAACAAGCAGAAAGTGTCATTCTTAGACCTAGAAATAAGAAAAACCAATCTAGGAGCCTTAGAAACGGTCCTATATCGAAAACCAACTGATCAAAATATGGTGCTAGACTATACAAGTTTTCATCCTCAAAATCTGAAAGAAGGGCTTTCATTTGGAAGGTTTCTGCGCATTCGCAGAACTGCACACAGATACAGGATTACAAAACACATGGGAAAATTCTTTAAAACCAGGCTCAAGGACCGCGGTTACCCTAAACATACAGTACAACGTGCTTACAAGAGAGCACAGCATATAAATTGGGAAAACTGTCTTAATCCTTTAAAAAAAGGAGACTTTAGAAAGAAAATAACCTGTGTTAACACATTCAGTACAATAAGCAATTCCATAAGGAAAGCTGGTATAGGATTAAAACAGAGGAATTCAACCCTCTTAAACCACGTTTTGCTTTCAAAAGACAAAAGAACCTAAAAGAAACATTGGTGCACACGTATCCTGTACACAATACCGTTAGAATCAGTTAAGCTACATTGTGGGGACTTCCACCAGTAGTTGGCCATCATAGATGCGGGAGATGTTCGGTTTGTCTGCAAACCAAAGATTTGAAAACTATTACTCTAAGAAATAGAGTTATACAATTAACATCCTTCACCAACTGCACAACAGAATGGGCGGTGTATGCGATCATCTGTCCCTGCAAGTTGGTGTACATAAGAAAAACAAGAAGACAAATAAAAAACAGGATATGCAAACACAAATCATGCATTAGAAATAAAGTGGACAATAAACCACTTGTAGCGCACTATATACAAAAACAAACCCACAGACATGCTTTGGTGTGAATTACAGGTCATTAGATCTTCACCTAGAAGTGGAAATAAGGGCCTCACACTACAACAATGCAAACAGAAATGGATATATGACATAGGCACTGTAAACACGATTTGAATATTTCAATAGAGTGGAATGTGTTCCTTTAATCTTGCAATGCAGTGGAAGGATTAACTACAAGAAAGCTCCAAAGACCCTTCCATGCAGCCTTCCTGTAATATCTCACCCGATAAAAGATAAAATAGATAAAATAGCACATATCAGCAAGCTAAAACATTGTAGTGAATATCAACCTGGAAGACAGACCATAGGCAAATACAAGATAACACTTAAGATGTTGCTAACATTTAGCATTAGTTGGGAGTGATAGCTCCCTGAACCCTCAAAAGATCATGGTGGGCTAACGAAACACGATGTGACGGTTGCAGAGTGTAAAACCCATGTAGTAAGAACAACACGAATTGTCCATCTGCACATCACACATTTCCCATTTTCTAGTCGATATACGGTAACTGTGTTGATGCGACATGGCAGCGTCTTCGAAAAAGATGTAGTGCGTAACTGAGATTCACGTGATCTTTTGAGGGTTCGGGAGCTAACGAAACACGATGTGACGGTTGCAGAGTGTAAAACCCATGTAGTAAGAACACCACAAATTTTCCATTTGCTCAACACACAGTTCCCGTTTTCCAGTCGATATACGGTAACTGTGTTGATGCGACACAGCAGCGTCTTCGAAAAACATGTAGTGCGTAACTTAGATTCACGTGATCAAGGACAGTCTACACAAAGAGAGGCGATTAACGCACCAGAAGCTTCATACGCATTTGTGATGTAATTGCAGATGACGGAGTACTTGCAGCACCCAGGTAAGAGAGCATCCTCATAATAACTAACAAATAATAATGAAAAAAGCCTTGCACAAATGGGAGGCAAAGTTGTCCATCAACATGCGGAATTAACGAGCCGCGCCCACATGTAAAGAGGCATGTTTATACCATAAAGTGCCCAGTGTTTAGCAATAGACAGCGGCACCAGAGAGGTCTTGATGCACTTTGGAGCCTCGACTGTCAAAGAAAAAGAGCCTAACATGAAAAGTAAGGCTGTATTTAATATACATAGCCGGTCAGCATGAAAATGCGCCAGATCCGACACTACAAGTATTGACACAGTGCAGTAAATAAGGGAGATGAGAGACTATGGGCCTTATTCTGAGATTGGAGGTAGTCATGGTGCTATTTGCCTCCAAATCTAAAGTCCTGGTGAGGAATCCCTTGAAAAAAAACTTAAGTGGGGGAATCTTTCAATTGGTTCTTGTCTAATCAGGAATTGGGTGTTGTGCGCACATCTGGATGTTAGATTTGCCAATAGGGAATCTCAACAGAATTGTTTAGCCCATAACCAAGTTATTTCCCTAAGTGCTGCAGCACAACTGAAATTACTTGACAAACGTTATGGGCGTTTCTCAGTGTCTCGAGTGGTGACCATATACAACCAGAAGACAATACCTAGGTTAATACATGATGCAGAGACAATGGAGGAAGGCTGGGACTGGGCAAAATCAGAAACAAGGATTTGGAAGAGAGTTCTGGGCCCCTCCGAGTACACCACTAGCAGCGATTTGCCATGAACTCAGGCTAATTTCTATAGAGACACGGATTGATTGGGGCTGCCTTCAGTTACTAAGAGCGATTTTGCAACCTTCAGAGAATACCCTTCGTTATCCTTAATGATCTTTGGGGCTATAGCACCAGTAAAGTGTTAACTACTTGGGTGAAACCATGCCTTAACATACTTACCAAAATTAGGTCCATTGAGGCAGAGTTACTATGCAATCCACATACGGTGAAAAGAAAAAAAAAAAGAACTCTTAGAAAATGATAGGATATCAAACAGAAATCAGACAACTAAAGTTTATGATCATTTTTACAGAGATGTAAAATCTTTCAAGACGCTCAAACCGTTTTTGCAAAAGACATTTCTAAGACTTACAGAACTGTTTTGTTGAGAGTTTACGAACTGAAATGTAATCTGACTAATGAGAATATCAGGGCAAGAGTGGGACTTGCTTGAAAGGAGCAAGTATGTTGCTTTTGACGTTCGGATATTGAGTCACAAACTACTACATTGATAAGCTGTGATGAAGTATTTGGTAGCTATATGACAAATATGGAGTCTGGTCTTGGGAGTGTATGTGGCACCGTTTGCTAATAAATCCAGGGGATATGTTGTCCGTAGCCGTAATTAGACGTTTATAATTTTCAGGGCTATTTAACCCCCCTGCTTTATAGATTTGGTGGCGCTCCAAGAGACGCATATATGCCTGTCGGATAAGCACAAACTGTCTTTGTCGGTACCCATTGGTGTTACAGGCAAATGCAAAGGCAAAGTGGCTGGTGTTTTGTTGGCATTGAAATCTGGTTCCCAGTGCAAAGTACTGAAAACGCTTATTCATAAAGGACATTATGTATATATTATTTTGGAAATAGGCCCCAAAAAAGGTAACTGTGGCGTCGATATATGCGCCTAATACGGGCCAAGAGAGCTTTTTGAAATCTGTTACTACTCAGGTAGAAAGGTTTTGTGAGGGGGACAGTATATTACTAGGTGACCTCACTAAAGCGTGGGGCCCCTTGTGAGACCAGAATGTGATTAGCTCCTCGGTGCATTCTGCACCTTCGAACCTGTTCAAACAAAAAAAGTTTCCTTATTCGGCTTTGGTGAATGTGTGGCCAGCCCTTACGAGTGAAACAAAACAATATACTTTTTACTCGCACGTCCATCACTGGTTTTCCCGTATTGATTACGCCTGGGTCTCGAAAACTCTTGTGGGCGGGGTCCAGTCTATGATTTGTCATCCAATTGCGCTCGCCGATCATGCTCCACTAACTGTACAGATAGACATAGAAGGGATGATTCAAAGGGCGTGGACGTGGCGATATCCATCAGGAGTAGTTCAGGATAAAGTGGTTAGGGGGAATACTGGGGCATAGATAGTGGAATTTGTTGACATTAATACGACTCCTGATTTCTCTGCCAATTTGGAGTGGGACGCATTTAAGGCCTCAATCCGTGTGAGGCTTATAGTAGAGGCGGCAAATAAACAGAGATTGAGGATTGCGCTGGTAGAAAGACTGGAAGCCGAATGAAAATGTAAGAGCCAAATTAAATTTGTAAATGACCAAAAAAAGCAGAGAAATCTCTGCTGTACCTGCACCAGTCATATTGTTGGCGAGACAATTACGTCAGAAGATCGCTGCACAGACCATCCTAACAAGAAAGCTGCCAGAAGATGGGAGTAGCGCTACTGAATCCTCTCAAATAATATCACAATTTCATTCATTTATTCACACCTTTACCATACCAAGGAATCAGATGAACGATCCCAGATATTATACCTGCAGACAGTCAGGCTTCCTCAGATTCAGTGGCTTGAACAGTATGTCCTGGAAAAAGAAATTACTATTGAAGTAGTAATTAATAATATTAAATAGCTACCCCTTAATAAATCTCCCGGACCAGATGGGTTTTCTGCTCCTTTCTTTAAGACATTCTGCAGAGTGCTAGTTCCAAGGTTAACGCAGCTTTAGAATTCATTTCCAAGCATAGAGCTAGAGAGAAATGGAAGGTGGCACTGAGAGGGGTGCTCTCGGATCATTATTGGAAGGTTGCGTGCATGCAGGTGTGGTGGATATCGATTAACACGTACTGACTGATCCGGTTTAAATACCATGGACCAAATCTATTACACTCCATAACAAGTGCAAACATATTACCCAGAGAGGTCAGCAAAATGTATTAGATGGCCACAAGACCGGCCGGATTCATGCACGTGGTCTGGTAATACAATCACATATGCCATTTCTGGGACCAGGTAATCTGGGTGACATGGGCATACCACAACGACCGGTGACCCTGCAAGCATGGCAGCTAGCTAGGTTTGATGTGGACGGGAGGTGTACCAAACGGCAGCTGGGTATGGCCTCCATTGTAGCACACTCTCTGATCGCAAGGGCTTGGAGGGGAAAAAATAAATAAATAAATAAATAAAGAGGGCCTCTGAATTCCGCCAGTAGCTAAAGTGCACGAGTGATTTGAGAGAACCCCAGTATGCGCATTGACCTTGCCGACAAGGAGACGACCGCTGGACATATGTGCTTCATTAAGGAAGGACATGCATAGCAATGGACAGGGAGGCATCCAAGCATGATGCATATGCAGCAGACAATACTACTGGAGCTTTTGAAAAACCTGACAGTGTTCTCAGTCCTACTCCCTGGATCCTCGGCACAGGCTACCAGGGAAAAGCCATTGCTCTTGGATCCTGACAATGGGGGTGGTGAAGTGAGGGAGGATCACCTCGGTCGAGGGTCCATGAGGATTGGGAGTGGGGTGCCCTTGGGCGAGACATTGTATCCCCCTTCCCCTATTGACACCACCCTAACCCTCCCCCAACCTTTGTGGGCTATTGTAAACCAGTTCGCCTCAAATCTTCACATGTAACACTCGACGGAACGGAGACGAAGAAGAGGCAACTAAGAGTGATGATGACTAGACCTTTACACCTTTTTTGGTACTGGGAAGATGCCTGCAAGGAACTGCGAGGGTCAGGCATGTCCCTTTAATTGTGGTCAGGCAGGGCTAATCAGACTTCCACACCTGCAGCCTGTCAAGGGGCTGCAGGTCTATAAAGGGAGACCAGTCCAGCAGGGCAAGGCGCGACAGGTGAAGCCACAGGGAGACCTGGGTGTGGAGGAGCAGCAGGAGACCGGTGAAAGGAGGCAGCCATGGTGGCCCTGGAGAAAGAACCAGGATGCAGGCAGAGTTCCCAGACGACTTGTGGGCCTGATGTAAGTGGGTTCCGTATTCACCACAAGCATGGGAGCCTCCAAACTTCAGCGTGTGCTGAAGAGCCAAGAATGCTGAAGGCAATGCGTCCTGAGACAAGCGTCAGAGGTGCTGGTGTGAAGAAGAGAGCATATGCCGAAAGAGCAGAGCTAGCCACAGTGGGTTTCCCAGACTCCAGGAGGGAAATGAAGTTGCGGGAACCACCGGGTGGACGCAGAGAAGACAGGCGAGTGTCCGGGAGGTGCTCCGGTACTGGGGAGCGCATAACGGACCACAAGTCAGTAATGGTCCATGAGAGTAAACAATTAAGTGTGCATTGAATATTGAACTAAATAGAAATTAAGCATTGGTAATAAATTCAGCGCATACTGAATACCGAAGGAAATAGCAATGTTACATTAAAGCGAACAAGTATACATTGAACTTAATTGAGCAATATAAGAGTATTGAACTCTGAGCTGAAAGTGAACTTCAAATAGATGTGGCACAGCGAAATAAGCCAAACCTTGAAGCCCAATAAATTAAAGGCTGAGGGAAGGCAAACACTGATCTTTAAGGAGTGAAAGCAGTGTGGCAAGGCTGCAGGTTGACAAGTGTGTGATACATGATGCCATAGTCATGAGGCGACCAAGGAGAAGCCAGAGTAGCACAAGAATACACCCTAAGCAAACTGACCCATAGAAGTAATCAAGTGACAGTAACTTTGTGCACAGGAATAAATACCAAGTAACCAGTGTAAGGGCTGAGAAGCCCAGGGGTCCTGGTTGCACGACCTGTGATGGGTGGTCTGTGGTCCACAATACCAGAGAGTTCTGAATGGTGAAAGTTAACAGTGAAACAAGCCCACCGAAACCATTGCAAAGGAGCTGGCAAGGCAAGCCAGAACGAGGGTCAGGTTGACCTGGTGTTTTGTTGCAGACTTTTAACAAAGACAAGTTTAATTAAAAGGCATTGACGTCTTGAGGAAGGGGATCCGGAGACCTAAAAGGACTAAACTTTGTTGTGGATTGTGTTACTTGAAACTTGGGGTAGCAAACCCCAATGATTGGTTCTGAACTGTATCTCCTTGAACTGGAGAAAGGTAAACTTTTTCATGGAACTGTCTAATGCTTGGGGAAGAGGAAATCAACGAATGTTCTGACCTCCTTCCAGCTCACAACTTTTTTCGTTAAACACTTAATTGTAGCGGTGAGGGTGAGAATAGGTTTTGGACACAGACAGACTTAAGTTGAACTCTTTGACTCCGACTTTCCAGACTTTCAATATTTTATTAGCATAGGGCGACTAAGGCTTTCAACCAACCATCATGACATTTAAGTTAATAAATATCTTTTGTTTGAACTTGAAGTGTGTTATCGGTGTCGTACTTCAAGATATCTTCACAAGCTACAATTCGGGGGGTGGGGCGGATAACGGCTGTTGTAGAGCATCTTGGCTACGCTATCGGGCTTTATGGTAGACAGGCTAGAAGGGTTGTAAGCTGATGGTGGGTGATTTAGTGGATAGTTTGGACATGTAAACGATATGAACACCGTTTTCTTTGTTATACGTAATCTGTATGTGGTTGGAAAACGAAACCTTAATAAAAAACATGTAAAAAGCGTAGAGGGCTAAAAACCAGATAAAATAATAGCGTACGCATGCAAGCAAACTTTATTTCAACACTAAACAAATCAGAGCTTCACCCCTACTCCCCACTCTGCTTAAGCAGTGTACAACACCGGTCACAGGTTATGAATTTATAACAACCTCCACAAAGCCTTGCTGGAAGAAAGGATAAGGGAACCACGATGATCTGATAAAGCAAAGTTCAACTCCAAAATAAAATGAGGATAAATTCTTATTAAAGGCTATATTTACCCAGTATGTGTTAAAGTAAACAGAATCTGTGGAGAGAAACCTGAGAACTATAAGTCAACATTGCCCAATGAGCCTATGTAAAGAGGCTCCCGCCAAAATAATGAACGGAAGGGGTCCAGCAAGATTAAGTCTTAGTATAACGGTTCTTTAGCATTTCTTACCCGCTTACAATCTTATGGGGGTACCACGGACTACATCCATAGATTGAATTGCATATTTTGTTGCCTCCTAAATGGTGAAATGTATTGAAACCGACCCGGGCGACATTAGTTCGGTCATGCGACACCACGCCATGACAAAGTTTTTGTAGCATTCAAAACTAATAGCTCGACTGCAAACCGTATTACAGACATATCTGAATATGCAGTGGTGTCGTGCGATGTCAAGTGTCATTGCACATATTGTGCGGGACAACTAAACCATTGATCGCAGTGTGAGCGTTGCAAAGTGTATTAAAAAAGTGAAATGGGAACTTCTATATTTTAAGTGTAGTGTACACTATTCACTGTATAATGTACATCAGTTACCTGGCAAGTCTGGTCATAATACAACTAACATTTCAGGATCAAAGTCCGATGGAATAAAAAAAATCGTCATTGGTTAAAATTGTCACACAGTGTTAGATGTAACAAGATCAAATTTAAGTATCCACATTTATTTATTTTTGCATTTGTTGCAGTGCACTGAACCCTTATCTAGGCGCTAGTTACATTGTGAGACAAAAAACACAAATACAGCGGATATAAGAAACAGACGTTGATACACACCGGGGCTGGAGGGGTGTCAATGGGTCTTAAAGTCTTGGTTCGGGGGGTGGAGGGAGATAATGGGGAGACAGGTAGCAGATTGTCTTAGGCTGTTGTCTCGCTTTAAAGGCAAAAAGACAAGTTTTTAGATTTTTTTTTTTTAAAGAAAGTCCAGTAGGAGGGCTCCTTTCACAAGGTGATGGTGAGATTGTCCCAGTACTTGGTGGCCATGACAGGAAAGTTATGTCCTCATGTGGTCTATCTGGTGAAGGGGGGCACACAGAGGAGATGGCTGTCTGTGGATCTTGGGTGGTTGGGGGGGGGTGTATTTCTCCACCCAGCATGATAGGTAGACCGAGGCAGTGTTCATGGTGCACCTGTGTGTGGTAGAGATGGTCTTTAATTTAATCCGTTCACAAATTGGGAGCCAGTGGGCATGTCTTTCATAGCCTTTGTGACATGGTCGTGCTTGGACAAGCCTAGACCTGCTCAGAGGTCATTGTTTTGGAATGTTTTCAGCTTTCACAGGTTACGTTCAGCAGTTCCTGCAAAGTGAATGTTACAGTAATCCAGCTCTGGAGATGGCTCTAGCTATGGTGAGGCGGTTGGTTGTGGTACGGAATGGCTTTGCTGGCGTTCAGTAGTTTTGCGGTGTAGGCAGCGGACGAGGCAATGGCATTGACCTAACGCAAGTGGTCAAGGATGGAGTCTAGTTATACCCAGGGTTTTGGCTGCAGAAGATGGTTGGGTCCGGTTGCCGTCAACGTAAAATGATCTGTAGGCTGAGCCCATGATGCAGAGGGTGGAGTGAGAGCAACTGGTGGGTTGTCATCCAGTTTTGGACAATGTCATAAACTGAGCTGATGGCTGCAGCGTCAATGTGGTAGGTGCCTGAGAGAGGGAGGATGATTTGGGTGTCGTCAGCATAGTTTGTGCAGGATATGCAGAGGGCAACTAGATCAAAAAGGGGTTTAGTATAAATGTTATACAGGGTTGGGGAGATGCAGAAACCTTGAGGGACTCTAAAAAAGTAGTGTATAATATTTGCGGTCTAATATCCATCAAGAGTTAAGAGAAAAAAAAGACAATGAATCATGTTGGTGTTAACACGAGGCAATTATAACATGTCACAGTCAAACAGATCAAATGTTAGATATTCATGAAGGACATCATGCACAATTCTTCGAGTGTCTACTGTGCCAGTCAACTGTTGCTGGTGGTGAACACATTCTGGAGTAAATAAGAATAGCAGATGTTCATATCAAACATTGTATTGGATTGTACATCATTTAAAGAGGCATTAATCAGTTAGTACAAGGTATATGATACTGCAAATATGGTCGATCACAGTTTTCAATAAATGACAAACATCAGATCATAAATATGCAAGTCAATTTGTAAAGTAGTTCATCAAGTACAAAGAGCATACTTTTTGGGCCAATTGTGTCAAGGTAATCGATCCAAAAAGCTTTACGCTGTGATGAAACCTTGCCATAGATGGCGCCACATTTGCGGACGACCTCCAATTTACAAAAATGAAGTTGGGTTTATTCTCAATAAAGGGTCTGGCAAAAGGGGAATTCAGATTGTTCAAGCGAATTGAAGAGTGAGGCTCATTCCATCTAGCTTTAGCTTCACGGCCGGTCTTCCTACAGAAAATGCACCACAGAGGCATTTCACAAGACAAATGACTCCCTGCAAATCTCAGGTAGCAAAATGTAGGCAGGTCTTATGGCCCTTTGAGGGATGGTGTATGCAAGGACCCTTCATGATGGAAGTGCAGTTTATACAGGTGGGGAGAAAATACCAGTTGGCGATCAAGATCACTGCATTCTGCGATAACCAGATGACGTAGATTACTCTGTACGACATGGTAGGAGCTTCAGGGAAAAGACGTTGTATGGTATGGTCCCACGTAATGATTTTCCAATGATCTATTACCGATCTCTGATGGTAATATGTGGAGACGTAAATGAGATCTGGATTAGATTTTGCTCCAATAATGCGTGCCTCTCTTTAAGCACAGCTTTTTGGAGGGCAGTTGCCTTCAGTTCTGTAGCTCCAACTCTGCTGATCAGACGTTTCTCCAAGAAGAGAATGGAGGGGGTGGGTAGATCTCTCTCTTCGGCAGGTACCTCCCTCCGGAACTGCCTCCCTGCCCCTTGAACTGGACCTCAAGTACCGGAAGCTTCTTAAAACCCTTCTCTTCTCTACCTCCTTCCCCCTGCCTTGCTAATTGACACCCTCCCACGCCCTGGTGCTTGACCGGCAGTCTAGTTTGCTCATGAGCCATACAGAGCACCTTGTGGCACCTAGAAACGCTTTTCGCTGCACAGTGCCATGCCTTCTAAATAATCAATGAAAATAAAATTGTGGTCGACATATATGTTCAGTAAAATTATTTGTCATTATGTAACTGTTCAATGAGTTTTCAACAGAAAGAACTCTTTTAAACCTCACACTTTGCGAAAAAGTAAGGTGCTGTATGACTGTGGTGAATGATTACTATCGCCCCAGTACGCTGTTGCTATCTGTAGGCTTAAAGGAGATGTTGGAAAAAAATAAACGCTGCTCAAAACAATTCTGATCATATAGATACCTTAGTTTGACATCAAGAAAAAGGATGTTGGGGTCAGCAATGTTCATGGTAAATTGTGCCCTCTTGTCAATGCTATTCAGGTATTCAAAGCAATCCATGAGTTTGTCTGTCAAGCCTATCCAGACTCCAAAAACGTAACTGATATAACAAAGCCATTTGTGGATATGAGAATTCTACTGACAGTTGGTTAATACGTTGAGAGTCTCCAATTGGTACATAAAAATATTCGCAGAGTGAGGGCTGCAGATGAGCCCATGGATAAAACAGCCACTTGTAAATAAGTTCTTGTTAATTGTGAAAAAGTTGTTATAGAGGATGATCTTCAAGAATTCCAATACACGAATGTTATTGGCTCGCACGTGGTCAAGTTGTAAAACAAAACCTGAAAAGGGAGAAACACTAGGGAAAAAATGGACAATGGTGCAGTGATATCAGCAAAAATGAAAATCAATGTTTTCAGACATATCACAACCAACATATAAAAGCACTTTAACATCACACATCAGGAATAAAAACAAAGTACAGAACATAAATGAGAACAGAGGGCAAGTAAAAAAATACAAACCAATGATTAGGTAAAACTGAACTAGCGCAACCTTCTCACACCACATATATCGGTTTTCACATCCAAATCAAAACTGTTTTAGGAATGCAAAACTAACATCTTCAATCAATACCCCAATCGTATTGTCCCGACTTGTACAAGAAGCCATTCAACCGCATGGATTCCGTCTATGTGAAGAATCGAAGTGTACAGACTTACTATATTCATCATGAACAGGAGGCAAGTGTTGAGAAGCTTATCGAGTAAAGCAGGTCTTAAAAAATTGCCTGTATCTTGAGGAAAGTAGTTTTCTGAATAAGATGTCGGAGTATTGAGTCAATGTATTGGGCCAAAGGATGTAATACTCCCAGTGCCGGAAACAATGAGGCATAGCGGGGGATTAATTCGGTCTTTGTGGATTTTAGAAAGCCCATAAAAGGCAGGCATGAAGGGATGTTTATTTATACAAAAGTAAATCAACAGTTTTGGTGGAGATTAGCTCGTTTTCATGTGCCTTAGCCAATGTGTTTGTGATTAGGGTGCCTCGATGCAGTCTCCACCAAGGAGAAGATGAGACAAAATGTCACCCAATTGCTGTTGTAAGCTTGCTGAATATTTAACGGAATCCATGATAACTGTAGAGGTGCCTTTATCCTTTATCAGCAGGCTTAATCGGGATTATATGATTTTTAAAACAAGTTATCCATAGAGATGACTTGTTTTTCGTTGCGTAATAATTGGATTGTTTCTTGCATCGATAATACAGGGTACTGAGGACTGCCGATTCAAAGGGATCGATAGAATTAATTAGAATGTTGGGGCAAAAACTGTTTTTGCGTTTGAATTCTTTAAACTCCAGCGGTGAAGATGGCTCTGTGTCACCAGTCATGTCATGAAAAGTCTCAACTTGAGGACAATCTTCTCTGTTAAAAAAGATTCTAACTGGGAATAAAGGAAATTCCTCTCCGTAAAGTCTTATGTTCAAAGCTAGTCAGGTGCTAGATGGAGATATTGTGAACTAAGGGTTCTGGACTGTAAAATGGGATCGAAATGGTCTTTTAGTTTAAAGCGTCTCAGCGGCCATTTCCTAAAAAAGGAACTGCATTGGCACTATGACTAGTCGTTTGCGTTACCCCAATTTGTATGCCACAATTTCAGTCTTTCACACTCGAGCCAGTTGCTCCGATTCCCTCCCTCTGCAAACCTTCACCCATGCCCTGCACACTCTTAACAATATGTTGCAATAACCTGTGAAAGTACCGTGTGTTCAGCTCCTTTCAATACATACAAATAGAAAATGCACAAGGACCTCTTACTGCAACTATGGAGCAAATGGCCGCAGGACTACTTTTAATTTTAAAACTCTGTTCTGTGGATCATTACCTAATCAAAGAAGGGGGATGCAATAACTGTACTGAGAAATCCAATCAGCACACGATTTTTTTTTTTTTTAAAGATAAACACGCGCCTTTTAGCATAAAGGCTCAACTCATGTACACCCGAGACCTTATTCAATAATAAGTTCTGGAGTAGGATCTATTAAGTAAAGCATACATCACAATTTCCCTTTGAACCATGGTTTGAGCTGCTATGCTCCCAGCTCTATATAAAAATGCTTGCACTGAAAAATGATGGGGAGTCAAGAATGATGCAACCGGTTCATAACATTTACAAAAGATGCAAATAAAGTTCAATGGCTCTGCATAACGAACAAACAAAATTACTTGGTTAGGTTTCCTCGTCAAGAGAAAGGGAATCTCAAGCACGTTTCACAATTTTTGGTGCAGATTAGGTGAGTTGCATAATTGTTGTTCCCTTCTTCAATGGCACAGATTGGCTTAAAAAAGCAGCTCAAGTATTTGCATCAAAATAAAATTTGACACTAAAACAGAAATATTATTGGAATTCATATTTATTTGCACCTAGTTATTCATGCTGCATTAAAAGGATAGGTTTACCTCTTCAGATCAGGCACTAAATAGTAGTTTCTTCCTCCATCACTGTGTGTACAACTTGTCCAAATATACCCATGGAGCTGTGTCGTTGAAACCAGGAGGACTGCCATTTTAGGTGTCTGTTTTCCATTTTTTAGTTGGGAGTATTTCTACTCCACATTTTTCTTTTTTTGGGAGTATTTGCCTATTTTTAAAGGAGTAAAAGTTGCTAATACACCCCTTATCTGTAGGGCTGTGTGCAACTCCGACAAATAAAGCGAGCAAAATATTTTACTTCAATATTACAGAAAATGGATTGAATAAGAATCATGAATTACATACATCACTTTAGATCTTTGTAGAAAAGTAACTGGATGAACGTTAAAGAGTTAATATGGTACACATTTAAAGGATCATGGGCTAGCTACCATTGCAATGTAAAGTAGATAAGAACGATACACTATTAAGGGCATGAAACAGATAATTCATTAGAAGTATAGTATGCTTATATGAGGAGATTGCGAGTAGTATCTTTATAAATGTAAACCTTTCAACTTTTATAGATTAAAAATAAGACAACCCCCATTACAGAACCCATGTGTACTCTAGGTCCCCTTGCAAAGACAAAGCAATCCCAGCCATGTTTCACCCTTGTTGGTAAGTTAGTTGATGGTTTGTAACTTTCAGTGATGCCACAGCTTTGATTAAAAAATAAAAAGTAGCTCAGGCATTTGCATCAAACAGTCACCCTCTGCTGCATTCTATGATCAGCAGTAAACAAGACGGACATGATCTGCATTAAACACGAGGTCAATGTGCACAACACTCGACTTATGCCCATTTAACCAAAATCAACAAACCACAATTCAGTAGACTTGTTCAAAGGTTGATCTTTATTAAAAGGCGTATA
The DNA here is from genome assembly GCF_040938575.1 of Ambystoma mexicanum. Taxonomy (NCBI): domain Eukaryota; kingdom Metazoa; phylum Chordata; class Amphibia; order Caudata; family Ambystomatidae; genus Ambystoma; species Ambystoma mexicanum. The sequence continues at coordinate 978,987,442 of NC_090931.1, read as the reverse complement.
TATGTCAACCAATAACATTTTCATCTCAAAATTGAAGAAGTAATTCCAAATATAGTCAATTTAAAAAACGCATTAACAAAAACGGACTGTTCCATTCGATCAAACACCCCATGGCCATCATAATCTGCTACAATAGGCATTACTATAGTTATCCAACTACAATCAAAATGTGAAAAAATGAGGCCATATTGTTTTTAAAGTAGGTTATATACACGGAGTGGTGGTGAAAGAGAATGCCATAGCGCAATGCCACTGAATCTTTTACTTTAAAATGCAGTCTTTGAATGGCTATTTGGTGCTGCTATGCAATTAAAACCAACGCATCGTTAGCATGTGGGTAGGGTTCGTGAAGGATGTTCAATAAGCATTACTTGTCATACATGAGTAAACTGAAGGTGTATTCCAGCTGCAACTTCCTATACTCTGTGTGAACAGGATAAGACACTTCGCACTTTTCCTCCATTTTAAAGTTGTATAACGTGGGCAAGATGGACTATTCCGAAGTAACAAAAATGGTATTATATAGACGGTTCAAACAAACCACGCGACTAAATGAACAGCAGATCAGAGCCTAAAGAAATGTGTGAGTGTTGTAAAATATCGGAACCAAGGTTTCAATTTGGAGTTACGTCTTCCAATTTGGTTTTACTTCAGCTTCACAAACCCAACTTCAACATCTTTTGGCATGCCAAATTCGGTGTAATGCGTGTGTATATGTAGAGCCGATGCAACGTGTGTGCAGTACAATATGGTATTGCCACATGGATACAGTTCTCCCGGTGTCCAAAGGGCCCACTGCTATATTCATGATATCCGACCGTGGTGCTCAATTTCAATTAGGAGTCAGTAACTTCCCATTAAGGGTCTACTCGCCACATCCATAGGTAAAGCGGGTGCCCATGCTGAGAAGCAAAAGTTCACAGTCAGGTAAAACGAGGACAGGAGAACACAAACGTCCCGACATACCACATTAGGGAACTTCAGGGACAGAGGAAGCAAACCTGGGGCACATGGACGATGTACACTGAAATATTGTGGGCGAGTGGTGGTCTTACATTGAAAAGTGGCTATGCAGCATGGTCATGACTTCCAGACCATGTTTTAACATATACACCTAAACATTCTGGGGATATATCCACACGAGTGGCAGTGTGTGGGGTGAGGGGAGACATCAAAGGCAGGCACGCTATTGGGCAATTTGACACCCCCGAAATTCTGGGCCATCTTTCTAAGGTCATCATGCCAATGATAAACAGTGTCCCGAGAGGCCGGAAATTACAAGTGCCTGGCAACTACTTGTTGAACACATTTCTTTGCAATGAACAACGAAAGACATTAAACAAACGTGCTGGCCAGGGCAGGTTTGCCTTTTCTTGTGCGTGCTGTGGCTGAATGGAAGTGTTTGTATACTCTTTAAGCTTACTGTGCCGCTCCCTATTCCATGCATATGTTGTTTACATTGTAATGCGGTGTGAACTCTTGCTGTGCACCAAAACTTGCCTGCAAAGGAGAGAATATCTGCAATGCTGTAATGTGTACTGCCACATGAATTGTTGTGTAATTATTTAAACGCACGGCAACGCAATGTGCCATTTCCATTCTCCCATGTACGTACAATAATGCAACTATCAGTAGGTTCTTTAAGCTTATTGTGCTGCCCCACTATTCCATGCTTATATGGTTTACATTGCAATGCTGTATGAACTCTAGCTGTGCACCACAACTTGCCCGCTAACGCGATTTGTTGTCATGTTGATATGTTATCGCATAGGCCAATTTGGAATGTATTGTGCGAACTTGACCCCACATATAGTCCGACTGTGCTACGTAACACTTTTACTTAACATACCCATACTTGCCTCACATTGCCTAACCTGCACTGCGCGCCGCAATGATTAAATAAGTAGCAGAATATTTTGTTGAGATTCCCCCTTACCTCTGCCCGAAACAGGATGTCTAGTCTAGATTAATTTCTATTCCTACTCTTTCATAGAGTATTCCCGCTTTGATCCAGGCAGCTGATGTTAAGGTGTAGGCTACAGTACTACTCGAGCCACCGTCTCACCGAGAAAATAGTCATGCTAGGCATGTTATTTACCACCATGTTTCCATTTTGCATTGTACAAGACTGCCCATCTTGTTCAGGTAGCTCTTACATCACCTATGGAAACGGCCTCTCCCGAATAGCCAGTTACCGGCATCCTCCCATCCCATGTCCAACACCTTTTCTACCCAACATACCTCCATTTTTGCCTAGCCAAGACTACCTCAATTCCCTAAGCACTGCTAAAAGCTTGAAGAATTTAGCAGCTACTAAGTTTACATTGTAGATCTGGAATACACCATAAATAATACGGTTGAATCAACTACCTATCCGATTCAGGGTACCACTAGACTACATCGCCTTAGATCACGTACCAATGCAACCCCCATTAATTATAATTCAGCCTGTGTTCTACCCAAACAGTCTAAGCCCAATCCCTTGCCTAGTAACAAACATAAGACGCCCTCTGGAGTCACTGCCAAACATCTCGCCAGTGCTATTGATGATCAGATGCCAATCTTCACCCTAGAGCCTCCAATAGAGCTATCATGGAACATTGAAGGTGCCATTATTAATGCCTGATCACTAGGAGCCCACGCCATTGAAATCCATGACCTCATTATCGAACAACAACTGGACCGGCTAGTAGTTACAGAAACCTGGCTGCACCAAGTTTCTGGACCCCTAATAGCTCTGGCCATCCCACCAGATTACAATATTATCAGGATTTACCAATATAATGCACAAGGAGGTGGTGTGGCCATAATAGCCAAATCCAATCTGCAAGTCAGATGCTGCCCCATCAAAGAAATTGTAGGTTAAGAACTCCTCTTAGCCAATTTTGCTACTGACCAAAAAAACACTTTCAACTTCTTGGTCATTTACAGATCACCCAACAGCAATACCCATCCAGCCCTAGACATACTTTGCTGCTAGCTCCCCATATGAAACCTAATACCAAATGTATCATCCTAGGCGATATCAATCTAGGTTTCAATGACGAGGACACCAAAGCAGAAGTCCTACATACTGCACTCAGGATATGAACTTCACGCAGCTGGTGAATGCCCCCACCCATATCAAAAGGTCGAACTCTGGATTGGATATACACTTAATTCCAAAATATCTATTGAATAGATTGTACACCTTGATTGGACCGACCACCCAGTGCTCCAGATAAGATTTGGGAGGTGGGAGTATTTTACTCCCCCATTTTTAAAGTTTGAGAGTAAATGTGATTTTAAGAGTAAAAATAACCTCTCCTTTGCAAGAGAAAAATGTATGCGACATCCAGCCGACGTGTGAAAAAACTGCCTGGAAATCATTACTATAGGTCAGCTTTCTGCATTGTGACAGAATACACCTTTCATTATTTCTCTAAGGTCTGGCCACTTGATCTCTCCTGTATGCATTTAAATGTTGAAATCGCAAAAACCTAGCCAATTACATACTAAAGCAAACAAATTGTATTGTGTGTTTTGGAGGTTTGATAGCAGAATTGTCTTTTGATGTTTAATGAAAGTACTCATTTCCTGGAGCAATTACTACCTAATGCTATGCCATTGTTATTATACAACAGTGCAGAGAGTCAAGGACTCTGTGCTAAATTCTATATCTAATCTAATGGACAAATGGTTATTTATATAACGCTTTTGGCAAAACGCTGTACTTAGAACATATTTATCACCAAGCCAAAGTCGGTACTCCTTTATCGACCTCAAAAGGATGAACGGCTGAGTTGGCCATGCTGAGATTCGAACCTACAACCTACAGATCACGCACAGATTGCAGCAATGAGTGTTCAACCGGCTGAGCCATCTTATTGGCTAACATCCTTCAAAGGTCAGTAAACTGGGGTATAATAATCACAGTACCTAGATGTTGGACGAACCATTTATGAAGCACTACATAAAAGTGAAATGGCTAGCTGGATTATAACTGACAGGTTTTGCCGAGTTTCTATTTCAATTACCAATTTGTTTGATTTTGAAAAGCGCTTGCACTTCCTGGAAAGTCAGGTTTTGGATGTTTTAATTGTAGTCTTGAGGATTTGAGAGGGTAGAACACCTGTGATTGGTGGAATGACAATCACTTACCCTTGAGCAAAGACTCTGCTGCCACTGACCATTTATAGTAATGTACCCCATTGACTGCAAGGTTGAATGGATGCAAACTAAACTGTGCAGAGTCATAATTGTACACACTGTTTATATAATTAGAGTGTAATTTAAATTATAAGTGTATAAATGATGTGCTTCCGCATGATTACGCACACAGCACCGGAACTCTGAAAAATACAATTGTGTAATACTGGTTTGCTTTCATTGGAAAAAAAAGCATAATTTGTTACAAAATATTAATTCTCAATTGCAACTTAGTTTTCCATCTTATTAATTATACAATCCTAAAAAGATAAATATGCACATTGCTTCCGTTTGCTCCATCAGCATCCACACTGCAGAATCTGAATGGAAAGAAACCATTCCTTTTATCACAGTGTGCAGTTTCTTTTTTTGAAAGGCTTCTGAAACAGAAAGCATTTCTCCAAGGTGGCACACCCGTGTAGATAAAAATCAAAATAAGCCTTCTGGCTTCCGTCAAGTAACCTGACCTTTTGCACTGCCCTCTGCTCCAAAAGTGTACAAGGAAAATAAAGCTGTCCTATTTACAAGATTTTCATGTGGCCTGGTACGCACCAGAGGCCTGTGACTACCATCACATCAATTGTTCCTTTACTAGACAGGAGATAAGCCCTTTAATGACCAAGGCAACGGATACTTGCGAAACAAGAAATATTCGTAAGCTAACAGCTGAGAATCTAGCCCCCCCGCCCCCATTATAACCAATGCACTGTCCTCCAACATAGTCACTAGCAACACCACCGGTCTCCTGGCAGAGACCTACCAAAAGTGCCTTAACGCCACTATTGACACGTTAGCACCACTAACAACCAAAACACAACATGCTGACAAACAAACGAGTTTCTGGTTTAATGAGGAAATAGTTTTGCCAAGACAAACCAAAAGATTGCTTGAACATAAACAAAAAATCCCCTACAACAGACTCCACCAACGCCTTCAGAGCTGCTAACATAATCTACAAAGCTGCAAATATAACCCACAAAGCTAAGGCATATAACATGCGTATCAGCAGTGCCACCTCAAAATCTAAAAAGCTCTTCTCCATTCTTAAAGAACTGGAAAACCCAATCACAGTTACTACACCTGCTAACTCAAGTAAGGAATGGTGCACTACCATGCAAAATGCAATTGAGCAACTCCAAAAGAAAATCCTCACAAAAAGAAAAATCCTAGCCAAAAACAAATGTGTTGAATACCAATCTCCATGTAACAAAGGAAAATGTGAACCTGTGATTCCAATTTACCCCAGTGACCCAAGACACAGTGGCAGACACCATTTCCAAACTTAGAGCCTCAAATTGCAAAGGGGACAAGTTCCCAGCCCACCTAGTGTGCCCCTTTACTTTTATAAATGTATAATGCGTAGCAATGGACCGGGAGGCATGATGGCGCAAACAACAAAAAAAGACAACAACAACAAAAAGTCTCTAGAGTGACAGTCCGAGGGATCAAGGTAAGGGAGGCTAGCTTTATCAAACAGCCGGGTTTTAAGCTTTTTCTTAAAAGTTTCTATATTAGATTCCAGCCTCAGATCCAGCGGCAGACTATTCCAGGCTGCTGGTGCTGCCATTGCAAAAGATGCTTTAGCCACCCTTTTGGATTTGGTTGTAGGAATCACCAGCATTTTGGATTGATTGGATCTCAGTGATCTCGAAGAGGTCTTGATCGTAATGAAATCGTTCAGATAGCCGGGCATTTTTCTCAGTAGACTTTTAAATGTGATCAACAAAAGGTAGTACCGAATTCTCACCTCCACATGGAGCCAGTGCAGAGTTCTTCGTGCAGGCGTCACATGGTCGCGTCTGGCCAGACCCAAAACTACCCTTACGGCCCCATTTTGAATCACCTGGAGGCAATTTATTTCAGTTTTGCTTATAACTATCAGGAGGCTGCAACAGTAATCCATTTTTGCTCCCACGATGGCCCATGCCAGTGTTTCCGCATTACTCTGGGAAATCAGAGTGCACAAATACGCAAAAAGTCTTAGATAGTATGCTGCTCCTGAAACCACGCTCCCCACATGGGCCTTCATGGAGAGGTGCTGGTCTAGCATAACCTCCAACGACTGTGTTAATATTGACATCACCGAGTTGAACGTTTTTATACATGGAATCCATTTTCGAAAGCGTGTTGGTGACCCCACGATCTACCGAGGTTGCTTCTGCTGTTTGAGCATACAGAGCTTACCCTGTTCTGGAGAAAGGAGGCTACCCAAGAGGGAAGCCTCTGTGTAAAATGCAGCCACTTTTTCGAGCGTGGTGACCAACAGCTGGTGGTCAGCCATGTCGAACACGGTGGAAAGATCTAACAGCATAAGCAGGGAGGCTTGTCCTTTTGTCCAGGTTAGTTAAGAGCCTAGATTTAAGTTAGAGAAGGGCATTATCTGTGCTGTGCCCGGCTCTAATGCCCGATTGCCGGCAGTTGAGAATGGGAAAGCTTTCCAGGTGATTGGGAGAGCCAATCAAGTATTTTCAACAGAAATGCAGAGTTAGTAATGGGCCTATAATTCAGAGGGTCCTCTTTGGCAAGACCTACTTTTTTTTAGCAGAGGAGTCACCCATGACCATGACAATTTAAGATTATCAGGCACAGTGTTCTCTCTGAAAGACACATTAACAAACTGGAGGATAGCTTCCAACAGAATAGGGGGGCATGTCTTTATGATAATAGCAGAGAAAGGGTCACCTTTACAGCTGGTAGTTTTGAAGCGATTCACAACCTCTGTCAACTCAGCTAGTGTGATGGCGGCAAATGATAATTCAGGGATAGTCTGATGTTGTGGAGGGTCATCGTAGTTTAACGAGATATCCTCATTAGAATCCCTAGCTTTTTTAATAAGGATGCTAGACTTAATGCCCTGGAGTTTGACGTCCATGGCATCCTGTATTGACTGATACCAGGCACTATCTTGAGGCACATCATCCACTTCCGAGGCCACAGTGGACTCTTGTTCTCCTCACCCCCATTGCCAACTTTGTGGACGCCTCATTCAACACAAATGCTGTCCCAGCAAGTAAAAAAGAAGCGTAGGTGACCCCACTGCTGAAAAAAAAAAAAACATCTCTTGATGCAACAGTACCCACCAACTACCAACCAATAACCACTGTACCGTATTTTGCTCAAGATTATTGACAAAATAGCTTACAACCAAATTCAAGCCCATCTTGAACAAAACCGGCTCCTTGGAGCTGGACAATCTGTATTCAGGCCCAACCACAGCACAGACGCGGCTCTCCTGGGTCTGAAAATCCAGATAGTATACAGAATTTACCTGAGTGGTGTCTATTGCTGTTAGACTTTTCTGCAGCATTCGACTTAGTGGACCATGATAAACTATGTGCTAATTTAGCCGATGATTCCTGCTTCTCTAAAGATGCCACCCTCAAGGTAAAATCCTTTCTAGCTGAACGCACATCGAGTGTAAGCATTGGTAAAGAGGCTGCCGATCCCATACCAGTCCCCATAGGAGTACCCAAAGGGTCCTGTCTCTCGCCCACTAAGCTTCTCACCTCGGCATTGGACGCCATGGGTGTCATCTACACCAACTACGCAGAGGACACCCAGATCCTCATACCGATCTCAGGGGATTATGTCCAGGGCACGATAATTATTAACAAACATATTCCAAACTGGATGGCTCTGAACAGCCTCTGCCTTAACAATGAGAAAACAGATTCTCATCATGGGCTCCCAAACCAAAATCAGCGCCCTCCATTCAGACTATTCAGCTATCAACATTGATGGTTCTCTGATCCCAGAATCGAAACAGGTCAAAACCCTAGAAGTGTATTTAGATGCCAATTTAACAATGACCAGACATGTAAGCGCTTAATCTGCGTCTACATCCTACACTTTCTAATTGATCGGCCTGAGTCGCCAGTTCCTCACTTATACAAACTGCATCACTCTAGCCAGAGCATTAATACTTTCCAAGTTGGACTATTGCAACGTACTCCTATTAGGGACCTCCAACACCAACATAGGGAAACTACAATTAATGCAAAACAAAGCACTACGAGCAGCACTAGGAATCAAGAAGTCCAACCAGATCTCCAACATTAGGAGGTAGACTCATAGGCTACGCATCAAGGCGAAAATCATCTTTAAATCACTGTGTTACCCACAAATAACTTACCAATAAATCTCACATCTACTTAAATAACCCAATAAGCAAAAAAGAATCCAACAGGATGCTCAGATCCAATAAAAGGTCACTCCTTGCTGCCCCTCGGTTCAAAAGCTCCACAGCAGGAGGCAGCAGCTTCCAAGTCACCACCTCAAAACTCTGAAACAAGCTCCCACTAAATATTACAAATGAAGACTCCTTTCAATATTTCAAAAAACGATTTAAAAAAAAACCTGGTTATTCAACCAATACTAGTTAACCTTACATTATCTTAAATATCCACTCTCCGTAGGCTCCGATAGATGCCTCCCCAGGGTAGACTATTAGCAGAGTCCGTAAATAGTGAAAGTGACCATATAATGCATTAACCTTTGTACATTTTTGTACATTTGTTTTATTGGATGCATTTGTAATACTATTGAATGCTATTGTAAGATGTCTGCAACAACGCCGTGATACCCGAGGGTTTGGGCGTTTAACAAATGCAATAAATACTTCAACAGAAAGCTTGCACACAGATCCAGTGTACTTTCAAATGCGTGCCTTCTTCAAAGACAAACCAGCCAAATGAGTCACAAAATTGAACTCTTTTAAAGCATATTTTCTACCCATGATATCTGCTAAAAATGTCATAACATCATGCATAACCAGGGTTCGAAATTGCTGGGAGCTACTTAACTCCTGGATGTAGCCTTGAACAGCCTGGTTTGCTTGATATCAACACCACCAGGAGCTGCTTTAGGCTCCCTAAGCCAACTAGCGTCATCCAAACATTCTGATATTCTCAGTCTCCCGTGCAATTTGCACAAAGGCGCTTTAGGAAACCTCTGGAAGGCTTAAAGCATGGTGATCATATGTACTGGACACAGTTTCAATGTTCAGCTCATGTGGAATTTCCACCAAGCTATGCATTAGTTACTGATTCTGCAGCAGACACAGGCAGCATCTCACAAAGGGAGATTGCAGCAGAGATCAAAATCGTGTGGCAGTAAAGGGACAGCAACGGCCATCAATGCAGTGACAGTAATAGATTTCGTGACAGTTATGGATGCAGTGGCAAATACAGCTAATCACTAAATTGAGAGTCAGCAGCAAGACAGAGGAACTGAAAGACAGATCAACTTAGTGGAGCGAAGAGGGGGTTTACGCTGTGTGTATTTTTGGGTGCATGTCACAGTTTGAGGAGAAAAAAGCAAGTTGCGTCATCGTTTAGGCACCTCAGAGTGGCTATTGGGACAAGTGTGCATCTCTCAATGTTCACTATACAAAAGTAGAGGTTTTTTTCACAATTGCAGTTTTTCCTATAATCTTCTGCTGCACATTTTATTAAGTCATCCTTTAAACAAACTGTTCTGATAACGTATTCATGAGACTTTATATAGCTCCTGGGTGCTTATGAGTAACTACTGGTCAGAGAAAAATCCCAGTGCCTGGAAACTACTTCCAGCTTCTACTCAAAGGATTCCAATTTCAACCCCTACATAACAAGCTAGAAGTTTGTGCCAAACAGATGGCCATGTCTCGCAATCTTTCACTGAGCTTTGGGTGTTAAAAAAAGTATAGTGTAAAACGGAGGAGAATTGTCAGGCTCACGTTACTTTGCATTATGGAAATTGTAAGCTGCAATGATACTCCGTGGACTGAAGAGGTTTCCATAAGGATTTATAGCTTCAGTAGAATATCACTTGATTTTACAGGTTATGTATCTCCGCAGACAGAGAGGACAAAAGGATTAATGTATGGGTGACCACACCAAAGCCATCCTTGATTTCCCCCTTTGTTGACAGTCACCAGATTTGCTTTAGCAAGGCTGAGTTCTGCCCCACAAGAGCGAGTTAAAATCTTTGCCATGCCCTGATATGCAATTAAATTTTTTATTGGATTGCAGGGTGAGTTTGCATTGTTGAAATGTGCAGAACTGAAATGGTAGGGGCAGAGCATGGTGTGCAAATTTTAAGATATTTTGCCAGTTTGCTAGCACAGTAGGTAATATGTGCTCTTGATTGGGAATGTGAAGTAATGTGTGCGTGTGCTCAGCTGGTGACATCAAAGGTTCTTGCAGCTAGAACGTTAGTGTGCTCGGATTCAGAAAAACTGTTGGGCAGTTAGAGTGAGAGCAGCTGGCTGGATGGGTCTGGAGGACCAGTGTTTGCCATACATATGTTCCCCATCTTCCTGTGTACTTCTAAACCCGGCGTGTTCGCTGACCAATGGACAATAACGCGGTAAAGTAACTTAACACAATCTCCCCCAACCCCGTTATTTCACTGGTGACGAGGATTTCCAAGGGGAAGGTCAGGAGCTGCTGAGGGGGTTGCAGCAAGCGGCAAACACTGCCCCCGGTAAGATCTTATTCCCCCCACACCCAAAAGGGCAGGCGTAAGCACGGGCCACCGACTGATCAGGCGTGCCTCCAGTCAGCCAGCCGTTATCATGGCAGAGCTAGAGTTTGTGCGTGCACAGCCTGGAAAAGGTGCTTATCACGTTTGCTCCACCTCTGTACACGGTGCCAGTACGGAGCAGGATGGCGGCACACCCAGCATCCCAGGACAAACAGTTGCAGGTTTGGAATGCCCTCCAGTTCATCAACGATGGCAGCATGATATAAAAGTTTGGCTAAGCCGCCACATTTGGGTCCCACTGGTCAGCACCTGCAGCCTGGAGGAATATTGGCCCTGGGGCATTTGTGGCGTCCCTCTCCTCCTTCATGGGGCGTTTCAGCACATCAAGGAAAATAATTATTGAGGACGGTCTGACAGGTTTGAAGATAACGGGACGTCCTTCTCCGAACGCCAATGAGGGCAAAATGGTGATGTCAGGAGAACAAGGAAGAGTGTGCCCTGCCTGCACGTCAGGGCGTTGATGTGCGTGTGTGTAGTAATCTGGTTTACAGATTAGCTTTGAGTGTGAGGTCATCTGTAGTGGAATGTTTGCGTGGAATGTTTGTGTGGAGGTGTTCTGCTGGTGACAGTTATAGAGGAGAGTGAAGCTGTGAGCTGAGAAGATGGGTGTGGGTGTGAGCCCGGTGTTTCCCGTGTCATCTCGTGTCCCCTACCATCCCTGTGTCTTGTGGAGGAGTTCAGGACATGGACAATAAAGAACCCGAGAACTTACCTTGATGTACTAGCGGTCCATCATTGTTACAGTGTGGCCGTTGACCCACACACGTCATGCTGCAAGTGCAAGGGTTCCTTTCTCTGTGAGCCAAAGAGATAATGCCAGCGAGTTTGTTCGCGATGGGTAAGCAGCGATAGCAGTAGCAGTGGAGATTGGTGTGCCCCGGAGGCTGTGAATCGAAGTCTGGGCATTTCTGCGAAAGGGAAGCAGTAGGACTTATTTATGGAGACATTTTATGGGCCTGGTCAGGTTGGGCTGGGGCTAGCCGCAGTGATAAATGGGCAATATCGTGTGGGTCGGTTTCATATTTGTCTATGTGGGATGTCTGTATGTGGTGGCTCATATGTAGAGGGTGAAATTAGTTCCTGTGGTGGTATGGATTAATTGTGTTTGAGGCCGTCGTTTGTGCTCCCATCCTAGTTTCCTTTGGGTATTAACGTTAGGTCCGAATTTTAACACATTTGTGCGTGTGTTTCAAGAGGTTCCGTTACCAGATGCGTAAACATAATTTGTACAATTCTGCAAGCGTTTTCTTACAGGTGACTGTTCAGAGCTTTAGTGCATGTTTCTGTGCATCATTTATTTAGTGAGGATGGTGTTTTGAGGTGATTAACACAAATGTGTCCAAATTGCTTTTGTCAAAGTACAAGCAAAGTGCACAAGTTTTGATTGCGGACATGAGGGTGAAGTTTCACTGAGGGGGTTAACTTTGTAATGCTGCGCTCGAAATGTACATAAATGATTTTATGCTATGCAGCTTGACAAGAGTGTTTTGAACATGCAGTACACATTTGTTACATACTGACATTGGTATGAATTTCACAAAATGTTCGAATGGGTCCATTTGGCGTTAGGTGTGGCGAGTATTGGCATTTGCAGCGTTGTGTTCCGTTGAGGTGTGCATGTGTGTGTGTGTGTGTGTGTGTGGAGATAAAATACATGGTTTTGCATTAGCAATGAGGCGTATATTTGGTGTAGGGATAAGGGAAATGGTTTCGTTCACCAGATCAAGGAGGGGTGTATTGTAAAGGGTCAAGCACGAGACTCAGTTTTATTTTTCTCTTGATCGTGGAAGGTGTATTGCGAGTAGGGTCAAGGATAAGACCCGTTTCCCAGTTTTGTTTTCCTGTTCAAGGAAGGATATATTGTACGTTCTGGCGTTAGTATTGGGGGTTTTGGTTCTCCCGACCAAGGAGGGGTATAGTGTCAGTGTACACCACTGTGTGATCTATGTGGTTATGCAGGAGGTGTGTTGAGGCACAGGAGTTTAGTATGGTGTTAAGGAGTATGTTTAAGGGTTATGGGGGCGTGGTCGGGGCCCATGTAGTCCAGACGGGTCCTGCTGCAGCTCCTGCAGAGATGCTGATACTGCAGACAGACGATGGGTGCACGGTACCCGAGACAACAAACTGGTGAAGTTTGGAAGAGAAATGTTGCCCAGAGAGCATGCACCACCAAACAAGATCAGAGAAGGACAAGCCAAAATGGTGGGCTGTGTGCGCATTGGCAGGGCTCAGCTGATGTGGATGTGGGCGGAGGAGTTGCTGTGAGGTTGAAGGATACCGCTTAGTCGCCCGGGGGAGAGAAATTGCTGAGCCAACAGCTGTGCAACCCCCACAGTGCTGATCAAGTTTGGCAGGCAGAGACCAGACGTCTGATGGCCGCATGTGAGTGGTGCCGCAGAGTGGTGCCCGACAGTGGTGAGAAACTGGACGTGGGAGTGAGGGATAGCAAGAGAGTGGAGATGGGAGGCAGTGGATAACTGGGGAGCATGAAAATGGAACCGAGGAGACAGCTTGACGCATGGAGCACGGCTTTTAAAGCTGCTAGCAGATTGAGTACCGAGCACGGCCAGCGCCAATGCTGCTCTCGACAAACCAGTGAAAGTTGATACAGTAGGGCTGCTGACAAATCAATCGTGGTTAGGAGAGGGCTGATGCTTCAATTCAATGTCAGCGCAGCAGGGATACTGCACCAGTGGCGCACTGCAGGAGGCACCTACTGGAGAGGAAGGGAGGGGGGGGGTGCCTGGAGAAGGGGGTGCTAAACTTGCTGGAATCACACTTAGGACTCCCATAGGAGGCAGTGTCTTAAGTGTAGAATTTAGCACTAAAAGCATTGTGAATTGAAAGATGGACTAGAAGGCGGAGGCATAGGCATTTGCCCCATAATTGAAACCTGCGGAAACGCAGCTGAAGAGAGAAACCATAGTGGGACCCGAGTGGCGAAATATATAGGTCTTGGCAAAACATAGGGAGAGTGAATAGCAGCGATGTCCCCCCAAAGAACAAACCAAAGGGGTAAATTATGGACTCCTTCACGATGCAGGTGAAGGCCAGGTATGCTGTGTCCGCGACGGGGGTGACATCCAAAGAAGAGGGCGAACCACGAGAAGACCCACAGGAGTCAAAGATACTAGCTGCAATACCGGACCTGAAAACGTCCTTGAGGGTAAAAATCAAGGCAGTGGACTTTGATGTACAACTCCTCCAACGGGATGTCCGTTTGCTGGCAGAAAGGGTGATTACAACGGAGCCAACCCTGAAGGAATTAGCCCCTGTGGTGGAGGATCACAAGGCGAAACTACAGAAATCGGAAATTAAAAATGCCTCACTTGAAGCTAGGATTGAGGAAGCAGATGGGAGTTAATCAATAAACAACGTTAGGCTACTGGGGCCACCGGAGGGAATCGAGGGCCGAGACATGTGGAAACATTATTGCTGCAAGAAAGTGGACCTGAAAAGCTGGCAAAGGGCTTTGCAGGGGAGAGGGCGTGTAGGTCCCTACAATGGAAACCCCCACAAGGTTCGCACCCTCAGCCGGTAATAGTGAGAATATTAAAAAAACTTAAGGGATCGGGAAGTAGTGCTGCGCTATTCCAAAGAAAACTGAACCATAAAGAGAGGAGACGCAACAGTTACCATATGTCCAGATTATACACTGTTGGTGCAGCAAACGCAGAATTCCTTTATCGCTGTAAAGGCGCAACTCAGGAGGCGTCAAATATTATGCTGATGTTTCCGGCTAGGCTGAAGATCCTCTATGGGGGAAAGATGCACTTTCTTGAAAGCCCAGCTGTGGCAAACATATGGCTAGACCACAACAATGCGGGAGATAAAAGAGAGGAGGGCATTCCCGGCGTAATGGACAACACTAAAAAATGAAAGGCGGATGCTGGCAAGGGCAACCCGGACGGCGTAAGGAACTTGATAGATAGGCTGACTCCAGGAATGATCAGCCGCTGGAAGATGGTGCGATGCAGCAAGGCCTGAAACTGCAGATTAACGCTATATAAATTGACACAAGTCTGCAGTTGTGAATGTGTTTTTGTAGCAGGGGAGGGCAATGACACCACTAGATGGTGTTAAGATAACCCCCAAACAGGCGTTTGGCTAGGTCAACTGGTTGCTGGCTTAGAACCCAGTACCCGATGGCTGGGTGTAACCCAGGAAGTACGGATGTGCTCAGAAGGGACATTGCTGTTGAGCATTTCTTACCCTTGACATTTGAGGGGTTGTTTTTGTTGGTGTTGGCTCTCAGCTATAGATAATTAGAGACTGGGGTGTGCATGGGGTGGCGATATTAGGACGTTGTAGAGGATTTGCAAATTGTAGGGTAAAGGAATGGATGGGGAGTACAGAGTGGTCCACGCCTAACTGAGGACAGGGGAGGCGGCTATCACAAGTTAGCATTCTCTAATGTGTGTTATGTGGATATTCACTTTAAACATGCAAAAGGAAGGTAAACAAAGTGACATCAGAAAGACCTCCACATCATTGGGCTAACTCCCCAAATGTCATTCCTTGTTCAAAGAAATACAACTTTATCAAATCAATCACAAAATCAAAATTGTGGTGGGTGCAAACAGAAAAGAAGAAATTAGAGCCATATCATGTAAGGAGTCTGTACTCCTTTGGGAAATTGCAACTTGTTGAAGGGTGGCTCCTTGATGTGCAGATTCTTTCAAAATATGAGAAAATAATGTTTTGTAGGCAGCATAAGGTGGTGATGTATGAGGCATTGTGGGGACCTTTTAAGGAACTCTATGGGTGATGATAGATGGAGTGTCGAGTGTGAAATGTAGAAATATAGTATAGGGAGGGTTTAGGGGGGGGTGTATATCTGTTCTGTCTTATGTGTTTGTCATGTGTGGTGTGGTGTCATGCTTTTTGTTATACACTGGATTTGGGTTTTAGTTGTTGGGTGACTCAAGTTCTGTTGCATATGTTAGACTATATTTTTAAAATACTGAAATTGTTGATTATCTAAAAACTATCTCCGTTTTTGTAATGTTTTGAGGATTTGTTGAAAAATGAAAATAGTTTTTAAAAAAGACATTAAAGTTAATGTATAAAACACAAGTACATACAAACATGTAAACAATTGATCCAAAGTGCAGCAAACAATCCATGTACAGTCTTTACACTAGATTCCTCTTACTAAAGTGTACTGTTAGTGCTATTACTCTTAGCATTGTAAGCCCTCTAAACCCAACTTGTACAAGTTTCTGTCCCAAAGATGCACTTTAATGCTTGACATTCATTAGGGGCAACATTTCCACTTGTGTGTGTGAAGACCTGGCGATGTGTTGCAATATGTTCTCTCTCTCCTAGTCTATGTCAAGCCCTGTTGAATAAGGACACTTTTAGTATAGGATTATAACCTTATAATTCGATTTCTACTGTCGCTGTTGCCTTGGAATGAAGATAAAATACCATATAGGCAACTTGGGGACAATGTTCCCTCTAAGCTGTGTGCATGTGCGCTTGCCCAGCTTCCTTCTGGGTGCTGCTCAGAAGATTTTTTAGCAGCGCACACAGACCATTCTCACCTATTCAAAAAGATTTAATAAGGCACAAGTTACAGCAATTACCTGAAATGTTCTCTCTTAAAATAAGCAACTAGTCTTGATATTCTGCTAATTTGCATTACACTACTATGCACCTAACATCTCTAACAGCAAAATACAACACAAGAGGTTGAATACTAATATAAAAAACTGGCTCAATGAACAGAAGAGTCTAACCAAGATATGCCTGCACACATTCACCAAACATTTTCCCTCCCCACCCATGACTCTTAAACCTGGCTCTACCACACATTTACCATATGACTCTTACTTCTGCCCCAGATAACATTAAAATACTACCGGACAACCTTGACTCTTGGCTCTGCGATAGGTTAGCAAACGTGTACCTAATTCTACTTGTTTTATGTTTGTTATAACATGAATAACGTTCACGCGCCAGAATTTCTGTCACTCATTGTGCCTTACCAAAAGCGTCTGAGTGACTATATAATCGAACTACCAGCTCAAATATTGAATACTGGCTATAAGTAAGCAGGCTACTTGGATGTGTAACCAAATCCCATATTTCCTCTTCTTTGTACATATGTCATGCAAGTGCTTTGAAGCGGCCACCTTGTAAATTAACGCATTATAAATCTGAAATATTATTTGGCCAATAAAGATTTTGAAAAGACAAATGTGATGCTCAGCGTCTCCTACTTTAGCATTAGTAACATTACCCTATAATTAGAGGGCAACATTGCAACATCATTTACTTAGCCTACAAGTGATAATGGGTATGGCCTATGCCTGGGATTACTCGTCCATAGTATCAGAGCACCGGATATTCAGACAGGAGAATGCTTTTCACACAATCTGCATCATTTCCAAGTGTGCAGAGTTCCTTGGGGCATAGACCTTCACACATTGGGTCTCATTACGAGTTTGCCGGTCCGGTAACAACGGTGCCGGTAAGCTACTGGCACTGTTGTTACCGGACCGGCAAACTACTAGTTGTGTTTGTGGGTGCCTTTCTGCCCGCAAGGTTTGACCTGGCGGGCAGACCAGCACCCGCGAGCACAACTCAACGGATGCACCGGCACCATTCATGAATGGTGCCGGTGCATCCAACCTCCCCATTCCCATTTGAGTACTATGGGGCTCAAATGGGAATGGGGAGTGATGAGTACTGGTACCCAGCAATGGGTAATTACTGGGTCTGCTGGGGTCGGAATACCCTGGTAATTGCCCATTGCCGGGTGCCGGTAATTTAACGAGTTTGGCGGCAGCCGTGCTGGTAAAACTGGCACGGCTACCGCCAAACTCGTAATGAGGCCCATTATATGGTAACTCGCTTATATACATAAACAGTTTCACTGAGCACTTGTGTAATCCTACACAATGATATAAGGGTGGAGTATGTTGCAAACAATCTTGTATGCACTGCAAAAGAATTGCGCACATGCAGAGTCATGACATTTTTAAAATGCACATCATATGTTGAGGCATTTACATATGCCTTCCGTGCAAAGAATTGTGGGTCTGCAAATATCCCAGTGAGTGTTTCCTGCTACAATCCCTCACTTTTTACAGTGCTCAGTCAACTAGTATTGGAGGCAAGCACGGGTGCCAGGGAAGGGTATGGGTGGAAGAATCCCTCCTTGCGGGTGATTAACAAAGCAGCAAATTTAAAAGACCAAGTCAGACATTTCGGCAGTACACTGCAGGAAATGTGTTGCGTGTTTGCTAAAGGATAGGAAATTCTAGTACCCATCTAGACAACAGCACCTTCTTTTTCTTTCTATGCTCAACTGCTGAGGGCTTTTAAATATAACCATGTGTTCTGTGTGTGCAGTCTCTAGCATCTCCCTGCATCTTATTAAACTGATGAAAGAATTTCAGAAGAGGGATCCCTAGTTACAAAAGAAGGCACTCAATCAGTTGTATCTGATGAATTGCTGCAATTCACTTAAAAGGCTAATCAGATTTTGCTCCCTACTTGGAGTCAAATTATTTTTCAGGGAGTAAAAAAGTAATTAGCTTTGCCAATAAGGATACTTTATGCTTATGTTCTTTCCCCATAAAATTCCGTTTGAGATTCGGCATTGATATTATTAGAGTTCCTTCCTTCCTATGTCACTGATCTACTGGTCACTAATTCAAAAACATATCAGTGGAGCTTTGTGGATTGAAGCAATGATATGTTAATTGTTTCTCATTTTTGTGAAACAAATTTTAGGGACTAAAAATGCATGGTGCACATGTCTCTTAGCTCTAAGGCTGGTGTTATCACTACTCACAGGAGAAAGTAATGTGGATTGTAAACTGAGGCACAGGAATTTTGGATCATCCTATTCTAAGGTGCAGTTATTCTGATGCAGTTATCATCCTTACACAAATGATCAGAAACATGTTTTCCTGGCCCTTGAATTACTTCATTAAAGTGTCACTTGAACTCCTTTACGCATGTTTTTGGCACATTGCTTTTAATTTCCATTAATCCATCTGCAAATGTATTCTGTCTGAGTTTCTCGACAGCTACATCAGTTATGACAAAAGATATTGGTGTTTTGTTATATAAATTCCAGTGGCATATACAGGGCCTCATTACGACTTGGGGCCGTATCCCAGCGTAAATCCACCAGAATGCCAGCCAAACGAATTACTGTTACTGCCACTTGGTCTGAAGGAATTTCCGCCCAATTACAACTGGTGGTGAGGTGTAATTCCCCATTCATATTGAGTCCATTGCACTCAATGTGCCCTTTTTGGCGGAAATACCCCAGCAGAAATTCCAACGATTTCGGCGTTGAGTTTGAGGATTTATTGCCAGGATTTTCCTGGAGGCAAATCCTCCACTCCAGGCCCGAAATCGTAATTTGGCATAGGGGTAAAGTTGGCAGTAATTGAGTTACTGCCAACTTTACCACTTAACGCCAAACTCGTAATGAGGCCGACCTTTTTCTCTGTGCCAAAGTAGGTTTGCAAGGTAATGTGGCAGATATTGAAGTCTTGGACTGGTTGATGAGTTTTCTGTATAATCACATATGCCATATTTAATTTTAGTTTATGGGAATCATTACACAGTCGGAGGTAACCATGGCGCAATTAGCGCCATGGCTACCCCTACTGCCTTCTGGGTCCAGGTAGGCAGTATGGGGACTTACCGGGTCATTCCGACCCTGGAGGACCCGGTAAGTCCCCATGCCAATTACCATTCCCCATTCGAGCCCCTGTAGGGCTCAATGGGAATGAGGAAGGATCTAATAACGGTACCGCTATTAGCGGTACTGTTATTAGCTCTGAAGTACCTCAGCGGGTCCCGTCCGTAACGTGTGGTCTGACCACACGTTAAGGATGGGACCAGCTGAGAGACCTCGTAGTAGGGCGATAAGGGATTACCGGCACCGGTGCCCTTACCGGTGCCGGTAATCCCATACCGCCTACCGTGTATTGAGGCCCTATGTGTTCGGAAAAAGTGTTTTAAGATTTTTGAAGAATTGCAGTGGGTGGGACGAGGTAATTCCTTTCCAAACTCTCTTCTGAGACCGTAGCTCACAACGTAGCTTACCTCATTAGTCAGTTGCGCACATGGAAAATAATGTGCGCACAACAGCCAACCAGTTCCGCACAGAGAACAATAATTAGAGGGAACATTGCTTGGGGAATATATCCACTGCCTCCGGGAAACCTTTACTCGTTGCTATAACTGGCTTCCTTGATATAGGACTGTCCGTATTCTTCCTCTCCCTCACCTAGAAAAAATATACAACCCACACTAAATTAAAAAAGTTCTATAAGGCCATTAGAAAAACACTTGCAAAATCGAAGTGTCCCCAATGTCTTATCTAAGACCGGTATAGCCTCGAGTTCTCTGGCTGTTTCTTTAGGGCCAATAACTAACCTAATGAGCCAATAAATTCTGTTATTCCAGCAAGCATGAGGTATTGATTTACAGGAGCTTGAGACACAATGATTACAATGGCGTAACTCCCTAATACTGGCAACATCACAGTCCCCATGGATTGGTGTAATGATATTAGGTAGATGGACATGCCACTTACTTGGAGGTTACTTTATGTATTTTTAAAGATGTCAGGGGCAATGCTGGGGACAAAGATGAGAACTTATCTGCTCATCCACCAATCTGTAAAATCAGACATACCATGCTTGATAAAAAAGCAATGGGCCTCATTACGAGTTTGCCCGTCTGGATTTAACGGTGCCGGTAAAACCGTACCTGTACTGTATACTGGACCGGCTAATTCCGACCTGCAATCCCGGAAACACCATCACCTCGAAGCCACCCCTGCGATGACAATGCACCCGGAATTTGTGTCGGTGGAAACAGCGCGACGACTCACTGACGCACCCCCAGTCACTGGCAATGCGTAACACTGTGGCCATTACGAGTAGCACGGACACAAACTCTGCCCTAAAAATGGCAGAAACACTGTGCCCATCGTGGCAGCACCGCCGAGATGGCATTAAACAGTGCCAGGTGAGCTGAATCAGGCCACAGGTGCACAAAATGAGGCCAGTTGCCCCATGTACTCAACAGGGAGCATACAAAAGGGCCACAACCAGGTCACCTTCTGACACAACCATGCTAGCAGTTGCAGTAGCAGCATTCGGTCTAGTTAACCTACAGGCTGCAGTGCATATTGTGGCAGCAGTGGGGAGGAGGAGGCGGCAAATTGTGAACCCAGTACCCATACCAAACATACATTTGCAGCCAGCACAGCCCCGCAGGCAGCCTGCAATACCCCACATCGGGGCCTCAGCCTGGAACCTGACCCCAGGGCAGATCCACACATTATACCGGCTTGACCGTCCAACAATCATGTCAATCGTCACCCTGATCGAGGAGGACATCAGCAACCGCATTGGCATCCGGACTGCAATCCACCCCTGCTGAAGGTTGTCTCGGTAATGCATTTCCTTGGAACCGGAACATATCAGCACACTGTTGGTGAGCTGCACGGGCTGTCATAAACCTGTTTTTTCTAGAATACTTGACCAGGTACTGGAGGAGCAGCTGACCCACGCGGCAGAGTACATTGCCGTACCCCATGCCCAAGTCATTGCCACCAAGTTGGCCTTCCATTCCATCGCAGGCATGCCGAATTGCATAGGTGCATTAGACTGCACCCACGTTGAGTTGACAGTTACACATGCAATGGAGGCGGTGTACCGCAACAGGGAACAATTCCACTCATTGAAAGTCCAGATAGTATGCAATGCTGGATAAGTGATCACCCTTTGCTGTGCACGTTTCCCTGGGTCAACACATGACTCCATGGTCTTGCGGAATTCGACATTGACACGCTACATGGAATGCTATGCAGGACAAAGCACATGGCTATTGGGTAAGTACAACTGCCAATGCATGACCCCTGCCCAATGGCATGGACAGCCACCACACCCCACACATTGCAACACTTCACATTACAAATTGCCACAGTGTGCAACTACCTGCCCTGCTAATGCCCAGGCACACCCTAGACATGTTGTGGCACCACAAGCAAGGTCGACATGAGTATGCAAGTCCCTCGCCCGCCCAATGCTGTGTGCTCCCATGATTCACACGATGTGCGCTTACCTGGCAGTGTGCATTGCTCACATAATCAGTGACCAGTGTCTGACTGCTGCAGGTGTGTCCATCACGGCACAATGCCATAGTCACCGACCACATATGAACTCATGGGCATCGACCTGTGTGCAACAAGTCGTTGCCCAATTCCAATTCACTGATGTGATCATCAATGTCCCCTGCATGGTTTGTCCACCAAGTATAATCATAAGATAACCCATATAACAGATTCACAAACAGGCCATAATTGTACTGCATCTGATTTAGACAGTAGAACCACAAACACTAACATGTGCCCTTGCTTTCACTCCCATGCAATGCAGGTGATGAACTCACACCATGGCTGATGACTCCCATACGAAGGCCAAGAACTTGCATGAGGAGGCCTACAACAGGGCACACGTGGCATGATAGAGCGTGCCTTTGGATTACTCAAGGCCAGGTTCCGCTGCTTGAGCCGATCTGGAGGCTGATTACTGTACAGCCCAGTCAAGACGGGGGAAAATAGTGCTGGCATGTGCCATGTTGCACAATCTGTGCATACGCAGGTTCAACCGCACCCGGACACAGAGTATGAAGATGATGGGGATGGGTGCACTCCCTGGCAGGGGTGCCCAGGATGGACAACATGCACAGGCAGCACACAGAGTTTTTTCTGAAAGACAACACATCATGTACCGCATGTTTTTGCACAACATTGAATCGTCTGAATGCACATGAAATTAAGGATGTCCACTTGTCACTTGCATTTCCAAAATAGTTTATTCACAACAAAACAGGGGTGTGGGGAATTGGATGGAAAAGAAGTAAACCAGTGCCCACCCCCCAACCAGGCCCCAACCGATTAACCCCACTAAGGACCACCCCCACCTCACCAACGTACCCACCATCATACAACAACCCTATCCCAACTGTGCGGACGACAGTCCAATGTTCATCACACTATTTGCGACCGCGCTTGTGGGTGTATGAGTTCTTCCTGGAGGATTCGGTCAGCCTGAGTACCGCCTCCGCAAGCTGCTTGCCACCAAACTTGAGGGGGTGCTGCTTGTAGATGGCACTGGTGGTGTTGCAGCTGGCACATTGCCCATGAATGCCTGTTGGGCAACTTACAGAGACTGCGCTATGGTCGACATTACATTATTACCCTCCCTCACCCGCTGTGACAGGACCAGGTTAGTGGTTGTGAATCTGTCTATCGCCCGAGACAGCCTACGCACAGAGGTGGCAGTGAATCTGCATCCTGGCCACCTCGCGCTGCAGCCTCGATTCCTGGAGTTGTTGCTCTACTAGCTGTGTGAAGCTGGCCTGGTGTTGCTCAATGCGCAGGAGGCGGGCGCCGAGTTTAGTGATTGAGGGGGTGGGTGAGCACATCGGGTGTGGAGTCCTGTCGGACTGAATACTAAGTCCTGTAAGGGAGTGATGTCTCCCCCGTCATCTTGATCCTGTGGTGCGTCAGCACACTGTTCAACCGGTGCACTATTGCCGCTACATGCATCCTCAGTAGTTTCTGGACAGGCACTGATGGGTGCGACAGATGTGGCTGCAGGTGTTGCATCTGTGGCAACATGCTGCTCTAGGGGGGCAGCGGGGATGGGGGTTTCTGTAGCCACCGCTGGCGGTGCTGATAGTTGTGTTGCAGAGGTGCTGGCAGTGGCATCCTGCGATGGACGGGTACGCTGGCTCCGTGCGGTGGTACGTGGTGTGGCCTGTTGCACTGAATCACTGTTGCTTGATGTGCCTATGGAGACACGCAGGGCATGCTGTTGTGTGGCAGGTTGTGGATGGGTCCATCACATGTAACGCAGTCCTCATACTTTGTCCACTTGCATGTATGCACATTTGATGGGTGATGCACTCTTTTGCATCTCAGCTTGCACGCTGTCTGTCTGTCCTGGGGGGCATGTCTCATGTGCGTGTGGGTCATTGGTGGATGTGTTAGGTCATTCTGGGCCTGGCAGGGGGTGGGGGGCAACATTCACACTCATGGTTTTCATCTCTGTTTACTTACCAGCATCGCCAGGTGGGCTGACTCCGGCCTCTGCTTCACCTCCGCCCTGGATCCCTTCAAGGTGTAGGATACTACTGCACCTCTCCTCCCATGTCTGAAGCTTCAGGGGTGATGCAGGCCCTCTGGCATGTGCTGGTGCTGTGTTAGCGGTGTACTGCCATTAGGTTGCGCACACGCAGCCAGAGATCATCCCACCGCTTGTGGCAGTCTTTGACTGTGCGCGCAGTCACACCTACTGCAGTGCACTTCTGTGCAGCTGCCGCCCAGATCTCCTTGCGGCGCTGCTGAGTGCCTTTGATCGGCACTAAACAGCATAAGGGCGTTTTCTACAATGTGCTCCACCAGCACTGTCAATTCAGGCTCACCGTCAATTCAGGCTCACTGAAGCGTGGCTGGGATGCGCAATGCCATCTTCCTTGTGGTGTGTAGCAAGTCCCAGTGGAACTTGGCCCTGTGGTTGCAGAGGATGGCAGTGGATTGTGGTTTAAGTAATGGCCGCTGCTCTCTTTCCGTGATAACTGTTTCCGGAACCAGTATTTCTGTATCCGCGACGGCAGAGGTGGATATAGATGTACCTCTGCCATGTTTCATGGTGCTTCCGTGTCCGTTTGCACCCCGGCGATGACACAGTTTCCGTGTTCGTCTGGTGCGCGTGACCGACAACCCGTAATCGCACCTTATTTCCGCATGCCTGAGGAGGGGGTAATGGTGTCACCGCCATCACGAAAACAACCGATTCCGGACCGGCAAACTCGTAATGAGGCCCAATGCCTCCAAACTTAACCATTTTAGTACTGGGACAGGGATTGGCAACCCCTCTTACCTCGTGTAAGACTGCATTCAGCTCCCAAGAGAATCAGACAATTTGCGGATCTCGCAGTATTCCAAAAAAGCTATTTACGAGCAAAGCGCAATTATGTCATCAAGTTCAGCGTGATGACACCATGCATGACCCACCTCGATGGTCCCCTCTTTCTTACTTAGTTCAATACTAGAGTAGTATAGGCTTGTACATATTGCAAAAAAAGGGCATCATTAGGTACTCATTATTTCCATGGTGCACCTCTTTATCCTTCCCTACCGAAACTGGTCAGTGCAATGTGTGTAGTTCTATATATTGCCACCAGTCAGCCAGTAGGCCTGATGTCAGTAAATAGCTTGTTGTGAAACTAGCCTCATAATGACAAACATGCCCAAATAAAACAGCTGTGTTCATTAATTAGCACAATCACTGTTGTCACTCCATAGTAATTATTCTAAAAGGTCATAGTGCATCACATTGGTTATCAATGTGAACATGCCCCAAAACATACACTCCCATAGAGGTCTCTTAACATGCATAGCTTCTGTAGGAAGAATCACACAAGTGTAAAGATGCGATGCGTGGGTTGTATCATATTTTTTCTAGTTGAGAGAGAGGAAGAATACCGACGAGTAAAGGTTGCCCGGGGGCCGTGGATATATCCCCAAGTTGCCTATAAGGTATTTTATCTTAGTCCCAAGGAAACAGGGGCAGTACAAATCTAATTAGAAGATTAAATTCCTATACTAAAAAGTGTCCTTATGCAACAGGGCTTGACAGAGAGAGAAAAAATATTGCAACACATTGCAGGGTCTTATATACAGCACACACAAGTGGCAATATTCCCCCCGATGAATGTCCAGCATTAAAGTGCATGTTTAGGACAGAAACTTTTACAAGTTAGGCTTAGAATGCTAAAAGAGCAATAGCACGAACAGTACACTTTAGTAAGAGGAATCCAGTGTAAAGAGTATACACTGATTGCTGCACTTGGGATCAATTGTTTACATGTTGATATGTACTCACGGTTTTATACATTAATTGTAACGTTTTAAAACGATTTTGTGATTGTGTGTTTGATGATTAATAAAGTTGTATTTTTTTTAAACCAGTAATGAGATTGTGAGTTGGTGAGCCCAATGATGTGTAGGTCTTTGTCTTTTAAGAGTGATGACACATTGTTTACCTTCCTTTTGTATATTTAAAGGGTATGCAGTGATAAAATTGCAGCAAAAATGTTGTGGTTTGCCTCATTAAAGGTTTATTCCATTACACCATTTAAGGTGAGCAGGGGTTGCAGGGGTGTCCTCCAATCCCCTTAAATGGTATAATGGGTCCAGGGGTTGCAGAGGTGTCCCATGCATCCTTAACATGGATTGCAGTGGCAAAACCACTGCTCTTTTGCTGCAATATTTTGTGTTCACAGCCATTTTTGCCGCAATTTTAACACATGGAACCGTTTAAAGTGAATACCTACGAGGTAGGAAGGCTGCGTTTCCCCAACGTGGGGCTATCCATTTTGAGACTAGTGTTAGTATGTGGAACCAGGCTTTTTCCGACAGCTGGAGGGGATTCTGAGTTCTTGTGGGGAGACGGTCGGTGTAGGATAGCTATGAATACGTTATACTCACTGTACCAAGAAGGGGAGCACAATTACCACAACTCGAATGGTACTATTTGGCATTGCAGCTAAGATTTGTGGCACTGTGGTTCACGGATGAGACAACTGCAGAAACAGGCTTGCTAAGGCAGGTGGTGTGGCGAAGTAGGCTTAAGGAAAGTATGTGGGCTCCAGCGAAATGCATGAGGTCCCAATGGCGGCTGCTGCTGCAACTAGGCAGGCTGGTAATAGGACACTCAAGATTACAAGGTTGTCGTGCCCATTTGCTAGGCAAGCTCCAGTGGTGGCATATGCCAGTACTAACCCTGCAGAACTGGGGGAAGCTAGAGTCTGGGAAAGACATGGGGTATACACATGGGGAGATGTATTTACTAATGGGCAGTTTAAAGAGCGGGATGATCTAGTAAAGGAAGATGGGTTACTGGGAGGACAATTCTTGTGCTATATGAGAGTTTGTAGAATAGCAAAGCAAAACGGGGCTACCAGAGGAAGCTATATTAATTAAGCCGACCACTTGCATATATGAATGCATTAGAGGGGTGAACAAAAATATGCATGACAAATTGAAGGGCAAGTGGGAGGTAGATGTAGGGGAACAGATTACTGCTGTACAATGGGAGCAAGCCCTGTCTTTTGTCAAATATGTATCACGCAACGAGAGGATTCGCTTAATACAACTTAATGTACTACATAGGACATAGAGGGACCCCTGCAGAGTGGCTAGGTTTGGAAGAGGGGTATCCGCGGTCTACCCATGGTGTAACTCGGAAGAAACAGACCTAAAGCGAAGGCTATGGATCGAAATGCACTAAAGTGCAAATTTTTTGGGACCAAATAGAGCAGACCTGCAGAGGCGTTTGAGTTATTAGATTTGAGTGGACTCCTTTAGAATGTCTCCTGGATGTATATTCCAGACCTACCAAATTCAAGCATGTATTTAAATTTATAGAAGTGCAAACAAGGACCTGTGTATAAATAATGGATGAGGGATTTTGGACACTGGAACCTAGCAGAGGCAAGGGCATGGGCAGGCTCTAGTAGAGGGGTAGACGATGGTCAGTCAGATCAGCTTGCTGCATGGGAGATCCTGCTGCTAGCAGTATTTCTGCAATCGGATGACGGGCCGCCCTGAACACAACACAGTATTATGACATGATATATGTATAACTGCAGTTTGGGAGATGGTTGCCCCACCCTAGAAAATGGACACTGACCGCCAAGGCATAGACTTTGTGCACATGCGCCCCAAACATTGGTACATGAACTGAAATTCTAGTGTCTGAGCTCTAGTGTGAAGTAGTTATGTTGAAGCCAAGCAGAGAATTGAGGATACATGAACATGCAATCTATAAAATATGACAATGATTGTAACTGCTGTGATTGGAACAGAGGAACGCGTAGTAATTTGTGATGTTTTGTATCTTGAATAATATGAAAACAATTTTTAAAAAATGTACAACAAAAACAAACAAAAAAGTGTGGAAGGGGGGGGGGCAATGTTCGCCATACATACGTTTCTGTCTTGTGTTCCCTACCTTCTGACCTGGTGGCGTTTTGCTGACCAATGGACAATAAAACTTGAAAGTAACTTAACAACGATCTCTTCCACCTCTGTTATTTCAGAATGGTTTCAATGGTTGTCTGGTGGTGTTTAAGGTGGTCACAGAGTTGTGACGGTGCATCTATGGTGGGCTACCGTGGCGTTTAACGGAATTTAGAATAGACATGTCTTTTGGAGTGGCAGTGTACATTCCGTTATGTTAAACTCTGCGGTAGGTGTGTGTCAAAACGGGTTGTTAGTTAAGATGAGTTTGAGCAGGTTATGGTTGCCAAAACTATAGCGACCCAATAACTGCAGGCTTAAAGAACAACATGACTGGACATTCCCCACGTGCTAGCAACTGACAAAGCCACCCACTCCCGCCACATAGCATTCGCAATGTTACCATACAAACAAAATTAACGTGCGATTTGTCCTAAAATCCCATCACGTTTTAGTTCCTCTAAACATTCCTTTTCGGGGAAACCTGAATTGAGCCACTGCAAGAAAGTACGATCTGCCCTGCTGCTGCCCACACAAAGCAATCTAAGGTAGAAAGCAATCTAAGGTAGAACCCAATACCACTCATAGCCTTTCCCACAGAGTTCCTGAGTAGTTGCGGCCCTGATACAAAGTTGGCGGGTGGGAGGAGTCGCATCACATTATCTGGAAGAGCCAACCAACGCAACAGAGGGGAGGAGCATCCATAAGTGTGACAGTTCGTGTGTTATGCCTTGGTTGCCCCAAGAGTAACAGGGGCGAAGATATGAAGCCATGCTGGTATTCGTATGATTTCCCCATGCGAGTGAAGTACTAGGAGGAACAATATGCGTGGGCCGGTGGGGGAAGGGCGGGTGGATGAAGAACCTCGAGACAGTGGTGTAGGGCTTGGCGACAGGCAGTGGAGAAGGTGGCGAGTGTGCATTTCTTCACTCGGGAGAGAACAGCCAAACAGTTGGAGGGACGTTGAAACTACATGGCGGGTGATGGTGCTCGTGTGAGTTACTATTTTGGAAAAACAGCAACTTGCACGGTTTTGATCACGCCGATACCAGACATTGCGTACACTGCAGAGCCATACGAACAATACAGAACTACAGGAAAATCTGTGCAGCCCCGGGCATGGAGTTGGGGGGCGGCTATACGATATTTCGAGAGCACCAGGAAAAGCACTGGAGGAAGGGGAGGGAGTAGGTTCGCGCGCTACCCGGGGCGGCGCTGTCAGATGTTTGTAGCCTACTCACGACCTCTGCTCTCCACCACCCCTCCCACAAACCCATTGCTGCTGCGAATGCGATCAGAACTGTGACACCAAACCTCCCAAGCGCCTTTGCTCACCGCACCGCGCACTCAATCTCAACTTCCCGTAATAGTAACTTACCCGCCATTTGAGCTCCTTTACAGCTACCAAGCTCGGGCCAGTCACAGCGAATCAGCCGCGCACGCTCCGCTTCCGTGCACTGTGTGACGTGCTTCCGGTAGCAGGAACAACAACAACGAGCATGTCAAGCATGGACAAATCGGTGACAGACCACGGTCAGCTGAGAACTCAGGGAGAGGCAACGCACTTCAGAACCCGAAGGCTCCCGCTTGCGAACTATACAGTGCCACGTTACAGTATCAACGTAATTCTGTACATTTATTGAGCAAATATGAGGGTGGGATTTCATCTGTATATATATTATGCCTTAGCGCTAGGTTACGAAGAAGACTACAATAACTTTCGAACGCTTGTATGAAACAAGCATTGATAATGCCAATATCCAAACATTAGTAATGCCATTAGTTTTGGCTTTTGGGTATTTTCCTAAATTGATTAAATACGCTACAGGAATAATGTTGTCCTTTTTTTAATAAGAGGAAATGTAATAATGTATTTTCCAAACACTGCACTTCAGAATTAAACTCGTTTGTATTGAGAAAAAAATCACCTCAGTCAGGTAAGGCACCCTTTAATGAAGCTGTAGCAAAGTCCACACTGTCCCAGACCGTGAAACCATCCCTGACGCTCACATACTTTGCACTGGGCTTGCACATATCTGGATCCCTCCCATACTGTGCGCTGACTCTCACTTACCTTTCACTGGCACAACCCAGATCTGGACCCCCCTATACTCTGCACTGGCCACGCCCAGATCTTGACCCCTCACATTCTGTGCATTGATGCTCACATACTTTGCACTGGCTCAGCCCAAATATGGACCCCTCACATACTGTGCACTGGCTCTCACATACGTTGCACTGGCCCAGATCAGGACAGTGCATATAACCCTAAATAGAGCTTGGTTGACCGCTGAAAAAGGTCCAATATCCAACTGCGGCCAATCTCATGCAATGTACATTATTTAAAACGCCCTCGATTAAATGTTCCTTCTCTATTAATAAACTATATACAGGGACTTGTTTTTGCAATGTAAAGAGTTTGTCGAGAAGGAACCTTTTGATATAACAGCACAATGGATAACAATAATATAATTTGCATTATTCATGAACTGAAACACGCTCTACCCTCTAAAAACTAAAGTCTGCTTTTGAAAATGCGAAAAGCCAGAGGGTGTTTCAAAGCCAAGTCCCCGGGAATCCCGTTCTCAAGTGGCCAGGGAAGGGCCATCGCTTTTGAATCTCGACCCTGGCCGTGGACAAGCGAGGGAGGATCACATGGGTTGGGGGTCCTTGAGGAGTAGGGGAGAAGCACCCGATGAGGCATGGTATCCCCCTTTTTCCACAACCCCTTTAACCTCTATCCCTGCTTATTTTATGGGAAACTACAGCTCCCATAATTCCTCCCCACGTTACAATGTCGACACTACTGAGCCGAGGAAGATGAGGAATGAAGTCAGACAGATTACTCCTACTGATTTGCAATGGCTCTGTCCCTGTAATAAGGCCAGGCAGAGTCAGGAACGTAATCCTAATTATGTACACCTGCCACTTGTTAACTTGCCCGTTCAGGTGAATGAAAGGTGGCACACAAAGGCAGGCGGTGAGCGAGGTTGAGCACGAGAAGGAATAGCTCTTTCAGGCTGATGCGAGCCAGGCCATAGAAGTTGGAAGGTGAAGGCAAGCGTCCCCAGCCAGCACGATCCTCCCCGCAATGAGAGACAATGACGGACTCTCCCAAGTCGGGAATAAAGCCAAGACAGAGTGCGGGTGAGCTTAAATGGGAGTTTATCAATCAGAATAGGGCATGCAAAGAACTCTGCAAACTCCGAGAGCGCTCTGTCTGACAATAGCAAAGACAGGCGTATATATTTACAAAAACGTCATCAGTACCTACATACTATAAGGGGCACAAGTTCAATGGGATTGGGTGGCGATGACTAACTATAGGTGCTGCTGCGATGTGGTTGGCCTTGGCTGGAGGACGTCACTGGTCAGCCTCGTGGTTTGGGCTGGGCCTGGCAGGTCAGCTGAGTTCATCCGGGCGGTGTTGTTGGGCCATTGTGGCCAGTGTCAGAGATGAATGTCTTTTCCTGACTTATTTGCCCTATGCCATGCACACCGCAGTCATTCAGTCATTGCAATGTTATCTTCTTTAGTAAATATATCAATAGGTTATTCTACAGGTTAATGCAACACAGGAGGAATGCACCTTGTGAGGGGTTTGATGGTGATTTATCCGTGCATGGTTACCAGTGTCCTGTTTGACCGGTACCATAGGTCGTGGGGCTAAGTCTCCGGGCATGGGACGGGCGGTACATGTCCTTCTGTCTCGTTAGAAGTTATTATGAATGGGCTGTTGTGTGTTGCCACAGTATTGGGTGTCTTCGTTGCACCGGGTCATAAGTCTGAGGTGTTCCGGGGGGTTGTGGGGTTTACGAGGGGGCGCCTTGGATTTGTGTATTCAAGCGGAGGTTTACTACTGGGCTGTAAATAATGCAGGTGGCAGGCCGTGGCCTTGGGTGCTGTAGCGGGGACTACAAATCTTTGAAGCGGCTCCAGCCTAGTTGGGGGAGGTGGAGCAGCGTGGCGCAGGCCTTAGCTCTCTTATTTGGCAGACTTTGCAGGGTGGGGGGGGGAATGGCCTTGCACATATTCACAAAGGTATTTTTCTCGTGTGTTGCCGACTTTTGGTGAGAACATCATAAACATTTGAACATTCTTATAATACTCATTTGGATCATTTGAAAACATACATTTCAACTCACTACATGTCTCTCGAATATAGCCAGTCTGAGCACCTTACTAGTACATTATGTTTTAACAACTACAGCATTTAGTAATATCCATATATGTTTGCGTTACGTGAGGTAGTAGTGTGGTTGGTGGAGCATAGAGAACGAGACCCGCCATTGTACGTGGCGGTAATGGCATATAAGGGCTGTAGATATGTACACATGACTGGCGCATTTGCCCGCGTCTTTTCACACAAGCCTTATGTATAGTTACATTCGTCCTCCCCTGCACTCTAGCAGCATTAGTTCAGTTATGGCGCGGGACCGCGGGGTGTACGGTTTTCAATGATACATATAGAGAATAATCCCCCGGAATGCTTTTTATCATTTGCACCCCCCTGCAGGGGTGTGGGTCCTTCATTGCTGGTGTCATGTAAACATGTGTTTCTTACAATAATTACACAATTTTACAGGTTTCTTTAGTAGAAGTAGTTTTATGGAAAGGATACACGTATTACAAGTAGTTTTGACATTTGTATTTGGGTATCTTTCTGCTTTCATCGGATGACCATTCTACAGTTCTCCCCATCACCCAGGCCTCGCTGACCGGGTAATGCTGGGAGCAGTGATACACTGTGGACGATGAAATGTTACAGTGTTAGTATCTTATGCTAGCTCATGTCCGTCTTGTTCGTGGGAACGGGCTCACAGCGGATCTGCCAGGGAGCTGCGGCCACAGGGATAATTGAAACTCTCTGAGGGTGGGGGCCGCGCTACAGTGCGCTGAGCTCACACCATCTTTGATAGACAAAATGGTTTCTGGGCCTAGCTAAATTCAATACGTGTGGGCAATGTCTTCAGCAGGTGAACCCTCCACCACCTTGGCCCGAGTGGTCTGAGGGGACGCCCAATGAGTCATGGCCCTCACCTGGAGAGGGGATGTAGGCAAGGGGGGGACTTTTGGACCACTCCTCCCCTACATTTCCCCCCTTTCGTTACTTAAGTAACGAATTCTTTAACTCATTCAATCTCCTACACTCTTCTTCGTCCATAATTGCCTCATCCCATGCTGGTGTGCCTTTTATCGGCATCCAGGCTCTGCACACCCCCCTTAAGCTCTCACCCCTCCTAGCATATTCATCTGGGGTACAGGTTAGGTATATACATCCGCTCTCTCCTTCCAAGTCTACCCACACCTCCTGATACCATTCTAGTATACGGGGCTCTCTGATGGTGGTGTGCCATAATTTGTCTATGATATCCTTGTCATGATACCTAGGCACTAGTTGATACCTTGGTGTATCATCAGTTCCTGTTTGTACCTGCACTTCCTGCATAGTTTGCATTGTCCCACGGGTGTTGCCCATTGTCACCATCATCATTGCACCATTAGGTACTGCGTTAGCACAACATCGAAGACCCACCTGGCACATGCACAAAATTAAAAGGAGGAACACCACAGCTGGCATCAAAAATTTCACAGTCGTTCCAAGCCATGAGGGGACCCAGGAGAAAATGTTATCGAACCACGTACTATCTTCTGCTCCACCTTCCATTTTCATTTTTTCTCCTAGGTTGTGTACTGCTTCGATCACATGGGACAGGGAGCCGTTTTCTGCGTCTTCGGAAGGTACGAAAGTGCAGCAGGCACTTCCAATATTTCGGCAAACACCTCCATCCATCGCCGTCAACAGGTCCAAGACATACCTGTTTTGCATTGTCATCAGCCGTAAAGCCATTAGTTCCACTTTTATTACGTTGAACCCTTCTTCAGTGTCATTTGCCAGCTGAATCAATTCCCAGCGTGTTATCTGGAGCCATTTTGCGTTTGCCCTTGCTTGGACACTTGAGATGAGGGAGGCAAAGAATGTTTCTGCTGAGCTGAATAATCGATATCTGTCTGGGATCTGAGCCAACAGTTCTGATGATGCCTTTGATATATAGTTTGATGCTCGTCTGTTACGGGTCAGCACCTCTCCCTTGCTCCCGGAAGACAGGACATACATTTGTGACTCCGCAGTCGGCTGGGCTGCACTCTGTTGTATGCGTTCCTGTGTCTTTTTGCTCCCATCGATGTGGCTTTCTGGTATTACCATTTTGGCTGAGTGCAGAGTGGCCATTGAGCAGCTGCCACTCCATGACGGGGGAACGTGCAGGTATGCCTGGTTGCCGCATACCCAGTACGTTTCCATCAGGGCCGCTGTCCCTTTTCTCAGATCTGGGATGGTGAGGGTCTTGTTACAGTTCTTGTTTGTCCCCATGGAGGTTTTCCCCTCTCCTTCTTTTTTTTTTTTTTTTTTTTTTTTTTATTTATTTATTAGTTGTTTTTCGATACGAGTATCTTTACAACATTTTCTTAATATTAATTCATTAGTTACAAAACTTAGAATAAGGCATTGATATTATACATTACAATGCAGTGTACCTAAAAGTTACAAAGTAAAAACTCTAAAACATTGTCATAACTTTGATATTTAAAGCCGACATGACAAAGCAGCACCTATTCACAATCGAAACACGTAAATATAACATTATGATAACTCAATACCACCAGATTTTAATTTAAAATACCTTAAGAGCCTCAGTTAAACACAATTATTTACCTCATTACACACTTCTCCTTTTAAAAAGATAGCCAACTATTGTATGCCCTAATCATAATTTGGCTGGAAAATCACGAAACTCAATCCCCACTCCAAATTCACATGAGTTTTTGAGTACTAAACTCTTCTCAATTATAAACAACAACTGTGTTAAGTCAATAATCATTGACATACGATAGCCCCACATACATTGCGACCACAGCAATTCACTTTGGTATTCAGATATTAGACTTTGATTTTTTAACAAGCTATTTTGTCGTGTTTTTTCAAAATACACGCACTGCAAGACAAGATGCTTCAGCGTTTCTTTTTGCGAATTAACGCAAAATCTGCAACCCCTATTTACCAAGGCAGCACAAATTAACCAATTCTTAATGCGCTCTAATGTCGGAATTAGATTAAATTTGAATCTCATGTACATAGTGCGCATCTTGTGGCTAGGACACAATTTCAGATATATAGGTAAACATGACTGTTTGTGCCGATATTTTGCATACTCCCTATATAAAAGATATTCCCCAATTTTATCTGAATTGACTGCCCAATCAAATTGTATGAGCTTGGACTTTACAATCTGAGGACGATTTATAAGGTCGTCCCTTACCATTTCTATTTTTTCAAGCTCTTTGTCACACCTTATACCTTCAGTCGCCACTGACACAGGCTTGCCCTTTTTTAGCATGTTTAGAAGATCTTCATATAG
The DNA here is from genome assembly GCF_040938575.1 of Ambystoma mexicanum. Taxonomy (NCBI): domain Eukaryota; kingdom Metazoa; phylum Chordata; class Amphibia; order Caudata; family Ambystomatidae; genus Ambystoma; species Ambystoma mexicanum. The sequence goes on along the minus strand of NC_090931.1, from coordinate 978,952,237 downwards.
TGAATTCGGTAAGGGCTCCAAGATTTTAACATAGGACGTAAGCTTTCTCCATAGGTGTTTAGTAGCCAAGGAAGATAGACCTAGTTCATGAATAATGATAGAGTTTGGAAATGACATAGGCAACTGTAGGACCTTCTTCCAAATGTTTCCTTGTATTTTATTTAATATTGGGCCAATTTCCGCAAAGCACAAGTCTAAGCCATATAAAATAATTGCTTCAACTTTGAGCTTATAGAAATCTAATAATGGAATTATGGAGAAATTACAGATTCTTAGATAGATTAGTTTCATTTGTGCGATCAAAGGCATTACTTTAATAGAAATTTCTCTATTCCATTTGTCACATGAGTCGGAATTATTCAAATTATAGCCCAAATAAATCATACCTAAGGCACGTGGAATCAAAGAGCCATTTATTTTCCACTGGTATCTTACCAGTTTTCTTTTATTTGAAAATACCAGGATGTGAGATTTGTTCGGGTTTAATTGTAAATTACGCTTCTCACAGAAATCGACAAGACACTCTAATTTATGTTGAAGCCCAAAGGGAGTAGAATCAAACATTACCAAGTCGTCAGCGAACGCTAACCAATCTAAGCAAAGGTCCCCTATTTTAAGCGCAAAAGAGTTACACGTCGACCATATTGAAGCTATTTCAGACAAATATAGGTTAAACAGGGTTGCAGCGAGGTTACAACCCTGCTTCACCCCTATATATGTACTGATTGGTGGCGTCAAAGAACCTTCTTTGTCCAGCTTGATCCTATAGCTTGTGTTAGTATGAAGCAAGATGATCAGTGCTATCAGGTGCAACGGAATTTGCATATCCTGCATCCTTTGCCACAACACTTGTCTAATCACAGAGTCAAAAGCTCCTGATATATCTACTAATGCCATATACACTGGGCCATGATCCTTCACCCTAGAGATTTTCAATATGTGAGCTAACAGGGTTGCATTTAGCTGTGTACCCATACCTTTTCGAAAACCAGTCTGACACCTCGAAAAAATTTTCTGTTTCGAGATAAACTCATTTAGGTCCTTCAAAATTAAGGCTGAGAAGATTTTTGCAAAGGTGTCAATGAGGGCTATGGGTCTAAAGTTAGCTGGGTCATTTAAAGGACTTTTTTTATGTAATGGAATAACGATCGCAGATATCCATGACTCTGGAATTTTCTTTATTTTAAATACACAATCCAACCTCTTTAGAATGATTTTTGCCCATAAATTGGGGTCGTCCTTGATAACGCATGGAGGAATACCATCAGGACCAGCAGCTTTAGAAGGTTTTAATTTTGCAATTATAGCAATGATATCGCTCAAACCCCAAGGACATATAGAGGGAATATTGCTAGCCAGATCAGGGGATCTTAAGCTACAGAATTTCGCAGGCATGGCATATTTTGCTTCATAAATCTTACACCAGACCTCTCCACTTACTGCGGAACACAGATCTGGTTTGCCTTGCAGTAAGGGATCCTTCAAAGTAGCCCAAATTTCCCTCGAGTTCTTGCCAACCAGATTTTGGATCATCCTTTGATTAGTTTCAATAGAGGCATGAATTTTAATATATTTAACATCATTTCTATAATTAACCAGAATTCTCTTTTTCTCAATCGTATAATCCACTGTATTAACAGATTCTTTCAGCAATTTGCGAAGTTCGCTATTCTTTTGTGTTTTCCTTAATGCAATTTCGACATTAAATCTTTTCATATGGTCATATTTACTAGCTGCTGTACGATTTTTTGCTAAGGTATTAAGGTGGCCACGTATCATTCTGACATTTTTCCTTTCCCAAATCAGTAGATCGTTATTAGACAAAGATTCAACATTAGCCTTTATCAAATCTCTGTTAACTAAATAATTTAGCTTCCTGTATAAATTAACATTCCACCTGATAGAAAGTGCCTTACGATCAATCTCCAATACTCCCAATGCTGGCATAGTTTCATACATTGGGGTGCTTCTCACTAACAGACACTCCAAAATACAATGATCACTTAGATGTGTTTCAATGATCTTACAACTTGAAGTCGATTCAGCCAAGGAATTTGAGATTACTAAGTAATCTATTGCAGTACATTTTGTGCCACGTGCCCAGGTATGTACTTCAGTTTTTTGTTCAAAAGGAACAACCTGCAGATCCCATTCTGATATATATTTGCGCCAAAGTATCCCTCTTTCAAATGCCAGTATTTCATATGATGAGACTATGTCAAATTTGAACATTGTTTCATTAAGATTTGAGTTAAAGTCCCCACCTAGGATGATCTGTGCATGTGGAGCGTCTGTTGCCACTAATAACAAAACATGATTAACTTTTACAATAATTTCCTCTAATGATGATGACGCAGGGTTCCAATATAACGACACTATTATCAACTGAATTGGCACACAAGAAGGTAATGTCACTTCAACCACTAAAATCTCCGGGGAGGAATAGATTTGAAACAATTTCAATTGATATCTATGTCTCACTAAGATCGCAAGCCCACCAGATGGACGGCCTTGGTTCCCCTTTAACGCGTGAGAACAAAAGGCTACATATCCCTCCAAATAGATCTCTTTAATTGCCATAGTTTCCTGCAAGATAATAATTGCTGACAGTTCAACTCCCAATTTTTTTGAAAACCAATTCACAAAGTTGTTGAAGCCACAACAATTCCATGAGTTAATGACCACAGTGTCATGCTATTGTTTTTCTATACCTGGCATACTGCTTATTATATTTTGCATCAATGGTTCAAGCCGTGATAGACTAGACGCAATCTTAGCAACAGATTCCGATTGCATTCTGATTTTTTCGTGTAATGTAGCAAACTGCTTGTCATGTCCCTCCATATGAGTATTGTTTTCGGGCATAGATGGTTGGTAATCTACAAATAATGTGGCATTTTCAATTGATTTAAACATAGATAAGTCATAGCCTAGCAATTGAAAGTCCTGTAAGTGTTTCCAGATTAGTGCAGAAATGATTGTATTCTGAAATTTACATAACATTCTGCCATTAGAGATGTATGGTAAACGGACCCAATCTATATCATTCGATACTAAGTTCCGCAATGCAGGGATTTGATGAAATACTTTCATGAGAGAGGTACGGTTTAAATTTGGTTTATCAACCTTTGCGGGATCCAGAGTCCATCCCATTACCAATTTCATTTCAGACCCTAAAGAATGATAGAGCAACCATTTATCCCCACATTCTCCCTCAGGCATAGAAAGGGAAGTTATGGGCTGATGGTTTATCCGAGTATCAGAGGTTTCATTCATAAACTGTGGCCTCAAAATATCGGGATCTTGAATGTCGCCAGCCTCGATCGCAACCTGGGCATTTGCATTGTGGTTACTACTATCAGGAATAGAGCCCACAACATGACATTCTGAACTGCTCTCAACAATGTTTTGAGGCTTTTGTGCCAAGTCGGAAATTTTTTTGTCAATTCTTTCAAAAAAGCGTTGTAACTGAGTCCGTATCAGAATAGGTGATAAAGGCATATTTTCGTCACTTTTGATATCAGCGCTAAATTTAGGGTTTAATTTAATCTCGGCTGGTGTAATCGCAGTAGTAGCCACCTCAATGCTCATGGACTCTGTTTTAAGTGTCCCATAATCAGATGAACCCAGAACGGCCTGACTTTCACTGTTTGATTGTGTAATATCGATGTTATTTTCACCCATACTAACGCAATTATTATGTCTTTGTTGCAAATTGAGCTTTTTTTTACTCTGTTCTTCCAATAATACGGAGTTTTTATTTTTAGTTTTTGCTTTATTATTTTGCTTCAACTTCAAAACGCCTTGAGGTATTAGATCTTGAGAATTTGCATTTTTTTGTTTTTTTAAGGCTTTATTATATAGTTTTTTTTGCTTTTCTAGACATGAAGAATGTACTATGATTACCATTTGCGTCTTCATCCAATTCACCAATACATTCATGGCCACACTGCGTGGTCTCCAAATTCAAGTCTGTCAACACAGAGGGACTATCAGGATGATCTATAGCTACGGATGATGAAAGTTCATCCTTTTCGTTCGGTACAGCTAACACCCTTTCTGGCGATAATAAGTTTGCCTCAAGGACAATCTTTTCTAATGCCAGTATCCTTTCATGCTGTGCTTTTGCGATTTCCACATATGGCGGAGTCAAATTTTCTGGCACAGTTTTTAATATGGTTACTGAATTTGCATTCAATGCGTTTTTCCAATCTACAAACTCAGTTTGGGTAGCTATAGAAATTCTATCGAGTGTTTTCCCAGCCTTAATCTCATCTGCTATGGTTTCCATCTTTTGAGCTTGCAGACGTTTTTCACTCATATGTTGCTCGGCCCAGAACACATGACATTTTTCCTGAGCAAACAGGTAGCCCTCTATTTTACTCATTCTTGAGTTGATTTCTGCAGTTGCTAGACTCAGGGCACCAATAGCTCCATGCGTATACTCGTGTCCCTTGTCCAGCAAATTTAGTATTCTAGTCAAGACTGGAAAATTCTGTAATTCTTGAGAATTTAGGTCTACCAAAGTCTCCTCTAATGGAAAAAGTGGAAGAGAGGAATTCGGCAAACGCGATTTCCCCAAGTTATTTTCCAAAGACTTAGGCTCACAGCTCAATACTGGAGAATGAAGATCTTTAGTATCAGAAGGAATATATAGGTCCTCATGGGAGGGTGAGCTGGCAGAGTGTAACAAATCTCGGGCCCCCCAACCTCCTTTATATTTATGTGTTTCTTTCAATTGATTTAAATTTTTTACTATAGCCGCGTGAAAATGAACTTGTTCCCTAAGGCCCATTGATTCGGCAGCAGGAGTAGATGGCCCATTCGATAGTCATGTTCTACTATGCAGTTCCGCTAACACAGCCGGCGCAACCAACGAAACATCAATGGCAGGCATGCTCTCCTCATCGTTTACAGCCCCCAATATTGAGCTATCAGTGATAGGGACATTCTGGATTAACTTTTTAGTTTGATTATTATTACCATGTACTTCACTATGCAATTGGGCCACTACATTTGTCTCCTTTATAGTCATCACATTAGAGTCTTGTGCAGAATCTGACATTGATTGGTTCACCATATTAAAGTTTGGAGATATCATCACATGCTGGTTATGGCCCAATTTTTCGTTTAGGCCCTTGCCCTCCTTCTTGAATTGATTAACTATGTCCTGTTTTGGCTCTTCGTCTGACCTATTACCGTCAGAGACTGTTGCAGGAGAGCCGTTTAGGCATCTCTTTCCATTATGTAGTTTCTTGACCATCTTTAAGCAAGAAAGCCACTGGTTTCCACCTAAGCAATCAAAAACCTACCTCGGATTTTACCGCCACAACACCCTAATCCCAGAAGCAGAGCAACAACGCGACTCGCGCCGCGCACCGCGAACAGCAAACAGTACTTGTCCGGTACTTGGCGGTGCGCGGCGCAGGTGCGCGAGACCAGCAGTACTTCAAGTCGCAGGGCGTGTGGCTCATCAGAGGGAGGCGTGGCTACCTAAGCAGGAAGAGCCTAAACAGGAAAAGTAGGTAAATATGCAAGCTTCATAAGGTTAAGTTCCCTACTTCCAAGCGCTTATGCGCGTAAGCAAAGAGCAACACACACAAGCCGAAGGGCGGCAGTGTGTGCAACACACAAGATGTGTAACACCAATGCCACAACACACGAATAGCACAATTTAACCCCTTGCAAGACGTGAAGCACACACACCAAACGCCACAAAGGATGGAAAGTGCAATCACCTCAAGGTCAGGCACAAAGGTGCACCCGAAAAGTACGTCCACCAGCTGAAATTGCGAAAGTCCCGGCAAATCGACAAGTCCGAGGAAATACAGAAGTAAATCCAAATTTAGACAAAAGCGCCACCTAGCAAGGCAGCACGACGTTCCAGCAACAGCAAACAGTACTTGTCCGGTACTTGGCGGTGCGCGGCGCAGGTGCGCGAGACCAGCAGTACTTCAAGTCGCAGGGCGTGTGGCTCGTCAGAGGGAGGCGTGGCTACCTAAGCAGGAAGAGCCTCAAGGTCAGGCACAAAGGTGCACCCGAAAAGTACGTCCTCCAGCTGAAATTGTGAAAGTCCCGGCAAATCGACAAGTCCGAGGAAATACAGAAGTAAATCCAAATTTAGACAAAAGCGCCACCTAGCAAGGCAGCACGACGTTCCAGCAACAGCAAACAGTACTTGTCCGGTACTTGGCTCCCCTCTCCTTTAAAACATAGTTCATAGTCTATTTCGTTCTGTAGTTTGAACGGTTTTTCAATGGCGGTTACCCAAGTTAGTTTTGAAATGTGTTCCTTCCATACTGGTGTGCATGTTTCTTCTATCCATCGCAATTTCTCTGGTGCCACACCTCTCAGTGCTTCAGCTTTACACATTACTTCTTCATCCTTCCACTTGTTGTCCGAAAAAAGTGTCCCTTGTATTACAAAAAATGGTTCCTCCAGACATACCACCCCTGCCGTCTTTGGATAGCAAGTTTTCTCGTTCTGCAGCATTCTAAAAGTAACTCCATGTGCCTGGAAGGTGTTCTTAATCCTGCATAACGTAAGATGAAGGAGACATTGGGCATCTATAATTGGCAACTCTTTGGGTAGCAATACTTTGGGTGTACCTGAAGCATGGGGAATGAGGGAGCAGACATAGCAGCTCTCCTTTGTTGTTTGCTTAGCAGTTGCACTCATATCCGCATACCATTTATTCGTCTGGTGGGGGTGTCGTGGGTCTTCCATTCTATCTAATCCTAACCCATAGTACTCATCATACTTCCTCCTTTCCGCTCCCCTTTTTCTTCTGTTATTTCTTTTCCTAATGTACTTCCCGGCTTCAAGGGTGATGGACACAGTAGACCCCCCTTTCTCCTTCCCGCCCCCTTCACCCAATCATCATATAATATTTCATGTGTTGCTTTCATTCTTCCATTTTATTCCATTCTATTATTTGACAATGTGTCTATAGCTATGGGGGCAGGTTGGCTGGTAGGGGTGTTATACAACCAGGATATGGCGGAGGGGTTTCGGTCGTTTAGACTGTGAGCATTGTAATTAGATATCTTTGGCGGGGACACTGTGTTATTTTGCATTTCACCCTGTAGCTCTTCGTTTTTTATCATGACAGCATTGGATGGTGTTGTATAATAACCCCATACAAGTTTCGTCCCGTCCCATACCAAGAAGTCACCTTCCTTAGTATTTACACTCGTGGTTGCATTACTTACAGTAGTGCTGTTAGTCCCTCCCCCCTCGTTTATCTCGATAGAGATGAATGCTATTAACCAGTATGTGACCAGGCCAAACATTAGTGTAAAAAACAATGTAATACACACTGATAGTCCACATTCATACAATATCTGCATTTCTCAGTTAACCACTCTCTAACTCTAGTAAATGTATCTGTTGCAGGCTGCCCGTTAGATGCCATGGTAGTTCCTCTTCGAGATATAAAAGTGCATTAAGTGCATGAATGTAAACATTTTGTGGGCACTACCAGTGCCAGTTATATATTGACGGGGAATGGAAGCGGGTAGGGTTGCAGGGAAGGGTATTCACAGACAAGGGTGTAAACACGTCATAATTTGATCATTTAATTAATTACATATAAGTCCACAAGATAAAAGAAAAAAACTTTTTTTTCTTTTTTCTTTTGAGCCTAAAAAGAATGCAAGTATACTTGTCAGTCATTTTCCCATTCAGGTCCATTACTGTCACACATACACAAGTTCATATTCAGACATTCTGCTCAGCTGCATCGTTTGCTGTTGTCTGTGCCTCCTCATCTACCTCCTCCTGCACATTACTATATGCTTTTCGTACATCTGTCAAGTGTACCCAGTATTTTAGGCCCTTTACTTTTACTGCCGTGGGCGTGCAGAACACTACCTCGTATGGGCCATGGAACCGTGGTGCATTCCATCGACGCACAAAACTCCTGACATAAATGAATTCGCCCGGCATCAGCTGTAGCTGTTGCTCAGGCTCCGGGACAGACCCTGTTATGTTTCCCTCCTCTCTCGTGAAGGGTGGAGAGAGCTGTTTTGATATTGCGCGCGCTGCCCTTGTCAATTTCTTCAAATAGTCTGTGAACTCTTCTCCCAATATCGCGGCGCTCCTGTGTGCATCTGAGTGTTCACGCAGTGGAGAGTGTGCTGTGTACATTCGTCTCCCAGTCACGATCTCGTGCGGGGACAAATGGTGGTCTTTGCTTGGCTGATTTCTGAGCTCAAATAGCGCAAGGGGCAGACAGTAAATCCAATTCTTTTTCAATGAAAAGCATAGTTTTGATAACCTGCCTTTTAACAGTCCGTACATCTTTTCCACTACGCCATTACTTTGAGGATGATAAATCGAACACAATTTATGTTTTATTCCCAATAATGTAGTAACTTACTTGAAAAGCTCATTTACAAAGTGAGTGCCATTATCTGAGCGAATAACGTCACAAATTCCCCAGCGCGGGAACACTTCCCTCACTAGGAACTTTGCAGCGCCTTTGGCATCAGGTTGTGCACATGGTCCTGCTTCTACCCACCTTGATAATGGGCATACAAACACGATCATGTACCGTGCTCGATTACACCTTTCCCCCATGTCCGCGTAATCAATATGTAGCTCTCTGAATGGGCCAATGGGTTTTGGAATTGTTCCCCGGAGCGTGCGTAATGTCATTCCTGAATTGTATATTTGACATGTTGTGCATTCCATCGCTAATCGAGATACATGCTCCTGGAGACAGGGCACGAACCATTCTTCCTGTATTTCTGCTGCGATGTGCTGTTTGGTATTGTGTGCAGGGAAGTGTAGTTGTTGAAACGCAATTTCCAATAACTTGATTGGCATTACCACTTTCCCTGAGTTGTTTTGCCGCCACAGTAAGTCTGCCGCCGACTTGCTGCACCCTCGTTTTGTCCACATTAATTTTTCGTCTGCACTAGCTCCTTCCTGTAATTCTAGTATTTGTGATACAGGCATCATGTTGTACCCTTCTGGGAGCTCTTAGTTTGTCTTGTGCTGCAGCATGTACTCACCTGCTTCATGTTTCTGAAAATAGGAAGCCTCCTTGGCGGCAGCGTCCGCTGCCGCGTTTCCCAAGGACACAACGTCTGTGTTGGATGTATGGCATTTCACTATTGCTACCGCAGTAGGGTTTTGTAGGGCCTCAATTAACTCTTTCAACAATTCTGCATGCTGCACTGGTGTTCCGTCTGCCCGTCGAAATCCCCTCCGCCCCCATCTCGCTAGACCTCCATGTACTGTCGTCGTCATGTAAGCTGAGTCTGCATATATTGTTACTGCGCAACCCTTTGCTGCATGTAGTGCTTCTATGAGCGCAATCAGTTCTGCTGCTTGTGCGGAGTAATGTGATGGGAGGCGGTACTGTACTAGTGTTTCATACTCACCGTCTTCTAACCTCACCACTGCCATACCAACATATTTTTCTCCCGTGTCCACATTAATCGATGCAGACCCATCCACGAAGTACACTTCCCCCTCGCTCAGAGCATTCTCACACACCACTGTGTCCTCCCCTCGTTCTCCTGTGTAGGTTGCACAATCGTGATCCTGCATGTCCTCTAGTGTGCATGCTTCTGTAATGAATGTTTCGGGGTTCACTGTCTTGCATCTCACCACATGGATATTGGCGCTAGACAATATGATCTCATAGGCTGTTGCCCGCTGTGTCGTCAGTGTGCTTTTTGACCTCTCAAGTATTGCAAATAGTGAATGTTCCACAAACAATGTCACAGGGCATCCCATCACTATTGTGGCACTTTTCTCAATCGCGAACGCGGCTGCAGCGAGTGATTGCTCGCACGCGAAATGGCCTTGCATCACGGCATCTAAAGTACCACTATAGTAAGCCAAAGGCTTGTGACCTAGGGACGTCTTTTGTGTCAGAACAGCTGTCATGAGTGTTCCCTTGCAGTGTGAGAATAGGTAAAATTTGCGTCCATAATCAGGATTTGCTAGCACTGGAGCGCTTGAAATTAACTCTTTTAATGATTTGAATGACGCGCTCATTTCTTCTGACCATTCTATTTTTTTATTTTCCTGTTGTGCTTCTTTGAGTGCTTGTAGTAGGGGTCTCGTGTATGCCGCATAGTCTAATATCCATGCTCGGCAATAGTTGCACATTCCCAAGAACCTCTGCATGTTTTTCACTGTTGTGAGTTCTCCTACTGATCTTATCGCTTCTACCCTGTCGGGGATTATTCTTTTTCCATCTTTTGATATCAGCTGTCCCAAGTATAAGACCTCTGTCAGGCAGTACTGTAGCTTTTCCTTGTCTACCTTGTACCCCTTATTGGCCAATAGAGTCAGGAGCGTTGTTGAATCCTTTCTACATGTTTCTTCGTCTTGTGCACACACTAGTAAATCGTCTACGTACTGAATGATCGTACTCTCAACTGATAGGTTTCCCAAGTCTTCATGCAATATGCAGTTGAATATGCTTGGGCTCTCACAGTATCCCTGCGGTAATCTGCAGTGTTCATATCTCTTTCCCCCCAGTGTGAATGCTGTCAGGTATCTACTCTCTTCAGCCAGGGGGATTGAGAAAAATGCGTTTTTCAAGTCAACTACTGTGAAGTGTGATGCCGTTTTTGGGATGCTGCATAATATTGATGCAGGGTTCGGGACAAAAGGGAACTCTTTCTGAATTACATCATTTAGGGGGCGTAAATCCTGTATCATTCTCCAAGACCCTCCCTTTGCTTTTTTGATTGGATAAATACATGTGTTACATGGGGAATTTGAAGGCACTATTATCCCTTGTACTAGTAGTGCATCTACTGTCTCTTTTATCCCTTGTTCAGCTTCACGGGACAATGGATACTGTTTCACTCGGGGTAGAATTGCTCCTTGCTTTAGTTTTATTATCACAGGTTGTACTCCATGCAACAGCCCTACATCATGGGGGCCTGTTGTCCACAAATTATTTGGTGCGAGTCTCATGTCATCATCAAAGAATGACGGCGGTGCTCCTACCACTGCCATCAGTTGAGCGGGGATTTCCCTAGCTTGAATCAAAATGTCACAGGGCATCGCTATTTCCATTACAATTTCACCATCCCCCTCTGCATCTGAAAAGAGATCCTCATCTGTTAAGTCTCTTAGGGCGATGTTGGCATTCGTGCACAGTACTGTACGCCACTCACATCCTTCCATATCTATTCCAATCACCGCAATCCTTTTCGCTGATACCTGTACAGCGTGCAAGTCTAATGATACCACTGACCCTGGTGCTGTGTCGGGGCACACTATGGGGCGGAAGAGGAACTCCGCTGGAATCCTCCAATCCATCTTCCTCAGCTCTGGAATTATGAGGGCCAATGTCTTTATCCCTTCAATAAACATTTCCTTGTTTTCCGGCAAACCTCGTACTTCTTGTGTGCTCGTGTGGGCTTGTACTACCAACATTGCACGCAATGGGCATATTCCGGGTGTTGAACACACTATACCTCTTTCAGTGAATGATATGGTCATGTTGAGTTTACTCAGGAGATCCCTCCCTAATAAATTTATTGGTGAGTGTTCATAATACAGTAAGGGTGTCTTTACAGTCTTACCCCCACTGTTACGTCCAATGCTTCGTGTAAGGAACTTCAATTACAGCCCCAGAGAACCCCTGCGTCTCTAACTTCCGGTTAGATAACGGGAACCGGCCCTCCCTGATACATGATTTCTCCGCTCCCGAATCCACCATGAATATGAACTGCTTGTCTCCTATCTGCGCCCCTACCAATGGTTCCTCTGCTGCATCGTAGGTGGTAGATAGAACTGGACACGCAAGTGTTCTCTGTGGGCTGTCCTATGCGGGGTGTCTCATCGCCCCCCTTCATTAAAGACACTTCCTGAAACTACTGACACGCCGTTGTAAGGTGCTGGTGCGGGGGCCCCGTTTGCTGTTGTCGCAAAAGTGTTGCCTGGCGTGTACTGCATGTTGTCATTGTTTTGTGGGTGGTTCTGTGTTCTATACTGGTGCCCCTGTTGTTGCTCATTATTACCTTGGCCTGGGTTTCTCGGTTGTTGTTGTCCCATTGGAAGACCATATGGGCTCCCCGGGTGGGGATGGCCATACTGTTCTACCTCTTGGAACCCGTTGTTGGGTCTGGCTCTGCACTCCCTAGAGTAATGCCCCCATCTTCCGCAGTTCCAGCAACTCCCTTGTGCACCTGTAGGGCCCTGCCATCCATTTCCTCCCATTCCCCCGTACCCCGGTCCACCTCCTCTTCGGCCCCTGTACCCACCTCGTCCCCCTCGAGGGGTCCACTCTTGCCACTGCAGACCTCCGCCTTGTTCCTGCTCGTTCCACTGCCGCTGTCCTGCTCCAGCCCAATTAGTTGCCATCCTACCTTATATTGCTACCAGCCCCTCCTCCTCCTCATCTCCCTCCCTGCTGTGGGGGAGTGCGGCTACAGCCGCTGCGACCTTCACCAACTTTGTCTGCACTAGTTTTGCTTCGTCTGCCAATCTCTTCTGCGCCACCTCCTTCTCCCTTTCCTTTATTCGCTTACAATTGTGTACTATTATGCTCTGAATATCAGGCCATCCCTTCGCTTCAATACCTGCTATCTTGTCGAGCGCCCTTTGCACTTCCTTTGGGAGCCCTCTTTTTATAATGAAGTAAAATAAAGATGTCGATTGATACCAGGGCGTGCCCGTTTCTGCTCTCCACATCTCTTGGACCCGAAAAATGTAATCCATAGCCTCCTCCCCGTCATTCATTGTACACTGCATTACTGACTGTAAATCTGGCGTATCTGGAAATGTTTCTCGCAAGGCATCCCACACCCTTCCACGCACTGTGTTAAAGGAGGCCCCGTCATGGCGGTCGCAGTCTAATGTTACTCCCGGGAAACCGGCCTTGACCCATACTCTATCAGCCTGATCCCCCACTGCTGATACAAGCAAGCTCTTCACATCTCCTATTGCTAGGGGTACCCCAGCAGTGTGTTTCTCAAAGGCGTATATCCACTTACTTGCCCCTCCCGATAACGGGGGCAATAGCTTTAATAAATTGGCTTTATCCATCTGAGCCCATGGGATATAATTCGGCCTCCCTCCTCCCCTATGTATCAATGGGAGCTGCAGCCTTCCTTTTGTCGTTGCATCTACACCTGTTTTGGCTGCTGAGGTTCCCAGTGATGCCATTTTCCCCACCCTGTTCCTTAATCGCCCCGTCCACTCATCATCCAGTGTTCTCATTGAACATGTACCATCCACCCCTTCACTTCCCCCTCCCATTGCCATGCTCAACCTGTCGCTTTCTTCTAAATCGTCCCTTATATCACATAGTAGTTCCTCTCTGTCCCCTATAGGCCTTTCTTCATTATCAATACCTCCCTCTCGTGTCCCTACTTCGATTATTCGTGTCGGTTCTTCCTCAATTCTGAACAGTATCTCACCTTTTTTCCCCCGTCTTCAAGTGTTCTATTCTCACTCGGCGCTCTAGATGTGCGCCCTGAGCTCACATATGTCTTTTATCCTTGCGAGCTCATCTTTCGCTATTGAGAGTCTTGATTGTAAATCATCTGTTAGCTTTTCTATGTCCACCCTTTGTGTACATGCCTGGGCTCGCTCCCATGTACTTTCATATGGCGGGGGTGCCGTTGGCCGGTGGGGTGTAGTAGTTGTCAGGGGAGGGACATAAGTGGGGTCACTGTACCCTTCTGCGGGCACAGACTTGTTTAATATCGGGTACAAGCTTATTATCTCTATTTGTGGCTCTACATTTGACGATTCTTTAGCATCTTTCTGTATCATCAGTGGATTGTCAGTGGTGGATGGTAGGTCAGGATTTGATGCTGGTGCTTTAGGCGGTGGTATCTCTTCAAATAACCTCCAGAGATCTAATATTTCCCTCCTATTGTGCAACTGCTTCCCCTTGTATTTCAAACAAATGCATGTGGCCACCATATCCAGAACACTTTTATCAAATGACCCCCCCTCGGGCCATATCTGGGGTAACCCCTCTCCTTTCAGCTCTGTTATCCATTGGTCATGATATTTCTTAATTCGCTCCGCGTACCCTGGTAGGTTCTTACAGATATGTGATAAGGGTGTTTCGGCCCCCATCTTTGTGTTTTCCTAGTACTTGTGTGTCTCTGTGTGTCCACAATTACAATGTAAACCTATTACCAATATGGGTTTCGTCTTCTACTTCACATTCAATAATGGGCTCCTTTGTGCTCTTCCCCCTGCCTGCGCAATACAAAACTGGCTGTACACAGTCTCTATTCTATTCTCTTTGGGGGGGGCACATACAAGAGCTAACCATCAGTGATTTTGACAATATTAACCCGGAAATCAAAAAGGTACACACTCACTTCACCTTGTCATTTTTGTCTTCAAGAAGCTTTATCCGGCCACACTTACCATGACCATTCAATTACTATACATTTATAACCATTTTACACACCCACAGCACCAAATTGTCTTCTGACGCATACGAGGTGCACACACCTCTCTGTAACACTCTATTCACAATTCAAGCTGCCCTCCCTTTCCTCCCTAGCCGGCTGTCCCTGTCCGTCTTATTCAGATATTTGGATGCGCATATATATATATATTGGTCTGCTCTTCCCTCTTCTAGTAGGACTCTCTCTCTCTTACTTTCTCCCTAACGTTTTGTACTGATCTCACTTTTATTTTCCCCCCCAACCCTAAAGAAAAGAATATAAAGAAGAAATAGCAGTCACTAATATATTCTCCGTGTCCCCCTTTGCCAGACACTTTTATCTTATTATCCACTTCTTCATATATTCCCAGTACTAGTCAAGATAGCACTATGCGGCGCCGCCTTCCACCCCCTTTCGGAGCTAGGTTCCCGTCACTTTTATCTCTTATTCACCTCTTAATCCTAATGGCCATATGCAAAGAAAGTTTAGGATGATCCTTAGTAGATCTGCGTACCCCCCCCTTTTCTACCCCTCTTCGTTCTCTGTCCTAAATTTCTTCCTCCACTCCCTTTACGATCGCTCGCACTCAATACTCACGTGCCCGTCTTGAACCGATAGTCTCCGAAACTGGGTCCGTCCAGGCAGTGTTGCCGTCCGCTCAACAGTCAGCCCTGGCTCCGGCGAGCGGTACTCAAAGGGGATTTTTCAACCGGGATCCCGTACCCTCTCTCTATTGAGTGCGCACTTCTTAGTGTACCGGTCGCCGTTGGCGGGCAGCCTCCCGGAGCCGGCGCACCGTGCGTATCCCTTTTCGACCGGAGATTCTCGTGCCAAAAGGGGACGGTAATGTTAGGTCGGGAAAAAATAATAATAATAATAATCACGCTTTCGGGGTCACCACTGAAGGCAAGCGTCCCCAGCTAGCACGATCCTCCCCGCAATGAGAGACAATGACGGACTCTCCCAAGTCGGGAATAAAGCCAAGACAGAGTGCGGGTGAGCTTAAATGGGAGTTTATCAATCAGAATAGGGCATGCAAAGAACTCTGCAAACTCCGAGAGCGCTCTGTCTGACAATAGCAAAGACAGGCGTATATATTTACAAAAAACGTCATCAGTACCTACATACTATAAGGGGCACAAGTTCAATGGGATTGGGTGGCGATGACTAACTATAGGTGCTGCTGCGATGTGGTTGGCCTTGGCTGGAGGACGTCACTGGTCAGCCTCGTGGTTTGGGCTGGGCCTGGCAGGTCAGCTGAGTTCATCCGGGCGGTGTTGTTGTGCCATTGTGGCCAGTGTCAGAGATGAATGTCTTTTCCTGATTTATTTGCCCTATGCCATGCACACCGCAGTCATTCAGTCATTGCAATGTTATCTTCTTTAGTAAATCTATCAATAGGTTATTCTACAGGTTAATGCAACACAGGAGGAATGCACCTTGTGAGGGGTTTGATGGTGATTTATCCGTGCATGGTTACCAGTGTCCTGTTTGACCGGTACCATAGGTCGTGGGGCTAAGTCTCCGGGCATGGGATGGGCGGTACATGTCTTTCTGTCTCGTTAGAAGTTATTATGAATGGGCTGTTGTGTGTTGCCACAGTATTGGGTGTCTTCGTTGCACCGGGTCAAAAGTCTGAGGTGTTCCGGGGGGTTGTGGGGTTTACGAGGGGGCGCCTTGGATTTGTGTATTCAAGTGGAGGTTTACTGCTGGGCTGTAAATAATGCAGGTGGCAGGCCGTGGCCTTGGGTGCTGTAGCGGGGAATACAAATCTTTGAAGCGGCTCCAGCCTAGTCGGGGGAGGTGGAGCAGCGTGGTGCAGGCCTTAGCTCTCTTATTTGGCAGACTTTGCAGGGTGGGGGGGGAGGAAATGGCCTTGCACATATTCACAAAGGTATTTTTCTCGTGTGTTGCCGACCTTTGGTGAGAACATCATAAATATTTGAACATTCTTATAATACTCATTTGGATCATTTGAAAACATACATTTCAACTCACTACATGTCTCTCGAATATAGCCAGTCTGAGCACCTTACTAGTACATTATGTTTTAACAACTACAGCATTTAGTAATATGCATATATGTTTGCGTTACGTGAGGTAGTAGTGTGGTTGGTCGAGCATAGAGAACGAGACCCACCATTGTACGCGGCGGTAATGGCATATAAGGGCTGTAGATATGTACACATGACTGGCGCATTTGCCCGCGTCTTTTCACACAAGCCTTATGTATAGTTACATTCGTCCTCCCCTGCACTCTAGCAGCATTAGTTCAGTTATGGCGCGGGACCGCGGGGTGTACGGTTTTCAATGATACATATAGAGAATAATCCCCTGGAATGCTTTTTATCATTTGCACCCCCCTGCAGGGGTGTGGGTCCTTCATTGCCGGTGTCATGTAAACATGCGTTTCTTACAATAATTACACAATTTTACAGGTTTCTTTAGTAGAAGTAGTTTTATGGAAAGGATATACGTATTACAAGTAGTTTTGACATTCGTATTTGGGTATTTGTCTGCTTTCATCGGATGACCATTCTACAGTTCTCCCCATCACCCAGGCCTCGCTGACCGGGTCATGCTGGGAGCAGTGATACAATGTGGACGATGAAATGTTACAGTGTTAGTATCTTATGCTAGCTCATGTCCGTCTTGTTCGTGGGAACGGGCTCACAGCGGATCTGCCAGGGAGCTGCGGCCACAGGGATAATTGAAACTCTCCGAGGGTGGGGGCCGCGCTACAGTGCGCTGAGCTCACACCATCTTTGATAGACAAAATGGTTTCTGGGCCTAGCTAAATTCAATACGTGTGGGCAATGTCTTCAGCAGGTGAACCCTCCACCACCTGGGCCCGGGTGGTCTGAGGGGACGCCCAATGAGTCATGGCCCTCACCTGGGGAGGGGATGTAGGCAAGGGGGGGGTCTTTTGGACCACTCCTCCCCTACAAAGGCCAAGAGGCTGCTCTGCAGTTATAAAGATTGAGAGAAAGCCAGGCAAGAATCCGACACTTTCGAGAAGCCGTAAGCATTCGAAAACGGAATCCGAGTGAGCAGAAGAAGAAAACCTTCAAGGTACTGGAAAGTAGCCCACGACCCTCCCAGGTGAATGACAGAGGTGGGGAGGAGCAGAGGAGGAGTTCAAAACGGCTTTGACTGCTGTATGAAGAGCGTTGATGAAAGAAGACTGATTAACACAACCAGTGAGTTATCGAAGGCAACAAAAGTCTGGTTTGTGTTAAAAGCCAAAAGTAACTGTAGCTTAAAAGTTGACGGTTGGGCGTGTGCCGATAAAATGCATAATAAAAAAGACAATTACTGAATTGTAAAAGGAATGGATACAAAGTAACAGAGTGGTTCTGTGAGGTGAAATCGCACATTTAAAAGTCTGTGAAATGTTCTGAGTTGAACAGGAACCTAAGGCAAGAAAGTAACCATGATCCCGAAAGAAAGGTGAATTAATGAAAAGCAAAGTATGTGAACTCTGAATATGCCAAGAGAGCAACATTTATGAACTATGAAAGAGGCCAAGAAGGCAAACCGAAGAGATTAAGGAACTACAAGTGCCAAGAGGCATGGGTGTTGTAAGAGGAGGAAGATTGTGGATTGTAGAATTAATGAAAGAGAGGTTGAGGTCTATGTAAAATCCTTGCAGTTTCAAAAGTCTTCGACAGTGAAAAGTCACCTAAGACAAAACATGGGGAAGGGAAAGACAGGTTTGAGCCCAGTAGAGGGAAGCCTGTACAGAACTATGTGATAAATGAAGAAAGTAAATGTGACAGGAGAGGCAGGTTCAAGCCCGGCAGAGGCAAGTCTGCATTGGATTGTAGGAAAGTAAAGATCCAAAGTGGAACTGTATATTTGTGACAGAGCGGACGAAGCCTAAGGAAGTGATTGAACTACCAGAAGCTTGAAGCTCAAGCCTGAACTGTTAATTGGAACCAGTAAGCCAAAGTGTGCAAGACTGAAAGAACTGTGCATCCACCTATATGTTTTTGGAAAGTCTGTAGACCCTGTGGTGCTGAAAGTGTGGAAGGCGGTTGTTATTTAAGCCGTTCTGACATTTCTTTTGAGAAACTATTTTCCTTTTACATTCCCTTAACACATTTGTCATTTTGAGAAGGAGAGCAAAGTTAGTTTTTTTAGTATAGGTCTTTTTATTTTGAGTAGACTGACTTGGACTGTTTTGTTATTTATTTAATGGTCGAGATTACCCCCATTCTAGATTTAGGGCCAGTTAGGAATTCTACCAACCCAACCAAAATGCCAAATATAGGTTTTCAAAACTTATATCCATTGCTTATGTGTCTACTATTGATATCATGCCTTCCTTATATAAGGTGTTAGGAGTGGGATGCAACTCAATTGAAACAAATTGGGGAACCCCAAAATTTCAAAAACGAAGTGGTCGAGCCTCAAACTGCTGTAGCTACAAAAGGGTCTATCAGATTTGACATCTGCAGTAGTAGGGAAGCATCCATCCCTCCAGGGAAAAGGAGTATGATTCCTACTGACATAGTTCTAATACCTCCCCCTGGATGCTATATCAGACTAGCCCCCAAATCTGGTTTAGCCTGGAAGTTCGGAATAGGTGTACTTGTAGGAGTTATTGACCCGGGAGATGTGAAAGTACTTTTACACAATCATGGGGAAACATCATTTGACATACGTCCCGCGGATAGATAGCACAAGGCATTCTTGAAAGGACTTCCCCAGTTAAAAGAAGAGACAGAACAGGAGGTGACAGAGGGATGAGATCTATGGTTCGGAGAGGCTGATGAGATCTAACGTCAATACTAGCCATGAGGATGAGCCAGCTGTCCTTCCAGATTTGGCTTTTGCTCAGAGAACCGATCCATTATTAGCAGAGGCTTTCTTGCAAGTAATCCCAGAGCCTGAAGGCAATGGTAAAGGAGATCCCTTCTTCTTTTTAAAACAGAGAATGTTATATCGAAGGGAAACTTCAGGGGAAGGAACATGTAAACCCAATTGGTAATACCAAAGCCCATTGGAAAATAGTTCTGAGAATCGCCCACTCACATTTAACAAGGGGACATCTATGACAAGTTAAAACCCAAGCCAATATCAGTGGAAAGTTTTATTGGCCGGGAATATATGCTAACAGTAAAACCTTTGTGCAGATAACCTTTGTGCAGATATGTGAAAAGACCAGCACAAATATTCCTCCACCTGCCCCTTTAACTACACTAACTATAATAGAGGTCCCATTCTCCCAAATCGGGATGGGCATCATTGGACCCCTCGAAACCTCTAAACTGGGAAATACATTTGTATTAGCGATTGTTGATTATGCTACCTGGTATCCTGACGTCTTCCCCATGAGAAATAGTACCACCCAGTAGACCCAGTAGATATTAAAACATCTTGAAGAGGACAGGCCGAAATCTACTCCTGCCCCTGTTCCCCCAGACACATGAACAGGAAGAAGAGCAGAAAGAATAATGAGCGCACTCACCAATTTACACCAGTCCCAAGTGTGCCCATGGGTGACAAATATGCTGAAAGATGCCCACTTCACCAAGACTGCAACCTAAAAGCAACACAAACCATGCCCAGAGTGGATGAAGAGCTTCTGGGTGCTAGCAGAGGCACTTCAATTGACAGTATTGACTAAAAGCGCTAAGAAGACATGCTACACCAGTCTCAATGCAGCAATACTGCCATGCAGAATCTGCAAAACACAGGAGTTCCTGTTTAAAGGTTTGCAGATGCTTACCTGAATCAACCCTATAGAAAAGCAAAAGTATTTGGACCACCTAACGGCGCTATAACTCATTAATTCTTGCAGTGTAACATGGCACAGTGGAAGCCATGACTAGCTTAGGAAAATTACAGCAAAGTACACTTGTCTCAGTGACTTTAGTTGGTGACGTCACCTTAAGGTTGGTGCATAGGACGCAGAGTTTTGGTGGTGAGGAGCTAGTGTGAATTTGGAAGAGGCAGAAGAGGTGAACCAGTGGCACTGTGCGTAAGGCACATGCACAAGATTGTGGGGGTGTGCCGAGAAGGCAATGATGTGGTAAAGAGGGGCTGTATGTGGAGTACACTAGCTAAGGTGCAGAGCCAAGAAGGCTCATAGAAATTGAAAAGTATTAAAGTATCTTCTAACTTTTGCTCCCTGAATAGCGGATTATCGAAATCCTCAATTTGAGGTCAGCGAAACGGTGCTACATAATGCATTTAGGCATAGCGGGGGAATGACTCCCCTTCAACTATTATGTAGGACGCAGCCTCCATGCAAAGATAAGTTGGTCAAACACAGTTTACAATGGTCCAAAAGCAGTGAAGGCAAATCAATAAGACCATGGCCGCCCACAGGCAGATTCTCCAGAGGCGTGCAGTAATTGCTACTGACACACATACAGAGCACTTACAAGGGAAAGAAGCTGAACAAGCGCCTGGCTATATTTGCACTGTGGCACGTGTTCCAGGAAGGGGAAGTGGAGAGGCGTCAGTAGATGCTGAATCAGCATGAGGTGAGGGAAGTGGGGTCTCACCCTTCCACACCTCCCCCTCCACCCTCCCCCCCGAGTGTAATATCTCATGACACAGATGATGAGTAAGCAATATATCCCATGAGAGAACTAAAGGCAGCAGAGGATATTCAAACTTCACATACAAACCACCACCATACACTAAAGAGAACAAACAGGAAGGTGCAGAACAACCCACTAGCAGAACAGGAGCGGACAAGGAAGGGCTGCAGAGCATGAAAGCAGAGTTTGAAGGCATAAGTGCAGAGGAATGGATAGCAGCAAAAATACTTTTGAAAATTAAGGGGAATACAACGGGGGAGGTGCACGGAGGAGTGACCACAGCAATCGAGAATTGGGAGAAGGAGCACAAAAAGCTTGACTGGGCAGAACAAATGGAGGAAGAAGAGAGAAGGGAGTGAGAGATGGACCGGGAAATGAAATTGCAGCGCAAGGAGAGGGTCAGGAGGGGAGTGGAGGAACTGGTACAGGAGGACAGGGGACAGAGAAGGAAGGAAGAGTGGGAAGTCCTGGGACAGGAGCGTGAAGAAAGGATAGAAAGGGAACTGAAGGAAGGGAAGAGGGTAGAGAGGGGGTTGAGAGAGAAGAGGGAAAGGGAGCTAGAGGAGGAATAGCGGAGGAGAGAGATAACAAAGTAAGAAAGACACAAGCTAGTCGAAAGGGAACAGAGGAATTTGCAACTAAAAAGACTGGCACAGGAATGGGCACAAAAGCAGGAGGAGGAGCAAGCCATAACTGCGGTCAGTGAGTGGGTTGCACTGGAATGAGAAAGGAAGAGACGACAGGAGGAGAGAAGGACAGAACCAGACAGCACAGAAAGACATGAAAGTGGTTCAGTAGAGAGTGGTGCAGAATGTATGAGGTTATGGAAGGGAGGCAAGTATAGCTTGGTAGACATCGACCGTGTGTATTGTAGATTGTGGCAGAAGAAGGTTAAATAAACGGCAGAGAAGAGAAAGGCAGATGAGGCCAAGTTGGTACAAAATAAATTATTAAAGCATACAATGGAAGGGGCAGTAAAAACCAGCCCTAACTCACAAGCACTAGCACCACAACAGCAGTATCAACAACCACCACAATACACACCACCCATGTGGGGAGGATACATGGGGCAGGGTGGGTTCCACCAGGGGTTCAAAGGAAGGGGAGGACTGCAAAGAGGGCACGGCTCTGGACCACAGATGTACCGCAATCAGGGAGGATTTCAGGGATATAGTAAGCGGGGACCACAGAATGCAGTAGACTTTTCAGGGGGTTTTCCGGGACAGGGGAGAGAGCCACCACAGTGCTGGACCTGCGGGCAGTTAGGACATGTTTCAAGAACCTGTCAATTTGGGGGAACACAGCAAAATTGGGGGGGATCAGGGACAACAAAGGTATACATGAGCACAGGGAGATTATTATACCCAGGGCCAGCACAACAAGGGCAGATACAGGGCTCATATCAGCAGACACCACAAGCACAAACACAGGCACCGTCATCACTACAGGTACAGATACCACAAATGACAGCACCACTACCCCCAGTACTTACAAGCATCACAACCCAGAGGGACTGCACAACAGTTAGCACAAATACACAACACTGACACAATGGAGCACATGGACACGATGGCAACGGTACCGGTTAGATGGCTGGGAGGGGTTACCATGGTGATGAACAACCCTTTCACAGGAAATTGTCATTTTACCCTTAATAGGACAGCCCACAGATAAACTCGATGTGTCTCATCCTGTCAGTCACACTCAATCCTGCGGAGCAACCTCGCATAGGGGGTGGCGATAGGTGACAAACCTTTTCCTTTCTGGTTGACAGTGGGGCGACTAGGTCATGCATCAGGGAAGGGACATTTGTGACATCATGAGTAGAATGAACATGACCATTTCATTCACAGACAAAGCCATAATTTGCTCAACACCAGGCATACATATGTTAAATGTAAGACAGATTGTTGAGACATACTGGGAAAGCACAGGACAGAGGGGGGTGCCTAAAGATAGTGCATTGCAAGACAGTTAACTCAGCTACATTCTTAGCAGACGTCCTTCAGCAAGGAGACTGGGCTCATGAGTACACAAATAACATAGAACAATTCAGTGAGACACGCAAGGTGGGGGAGGAGTGCCTTACATTGACGGTTCACCAAACATTGATCAGACTGAGGGGGTCAGGAGGATAGAAACTCCTGTAGTGAGACTGAGGGAAGACGGGACAAGTGAGGAGCTTGTGGGTGCACGATTGCCATTTCATTATTAAACACACAAAGCAGAACTAGTGGCTCTCACACTGGCACTAGAACACAGTGTGGACAACTGAATGAGAGACACATTGGCCCGGGAGGAGTGAGGAACATGGTGATGGGAGGAGGGTACAACGGTCCACCAGAGAAACAAATAATGGAATTGCAGAGAGCTGCACCACATGAGGAGAGAGTACTTTGGGTAAAGAGAGGATGTTCCATGTCCCCAACAGACACCCTTTGGCGACAGGATAACACAGGGAAAGTAGTCATGCCACTAGTGCTTTTGAGCACAGCACTGGCACAAATGCATTAGCCAACAGACACAAGGAAAGTGGTCATTGCTGCACTAATTGGAGAATCATGGTTCTGTCCAGAATTTGAACGAAACTGTAGCAAGTTTCCTTAGTAGCTGTTTAGCATGGCTGAAGTTCATTGCTGAGCACACTCTGAGAGTTGTGAAATGAGCCATACAAAGACCCGAAGGCCCATTTCTACACCTTCATCTAAATTAAGTGCGTATGATCCAAATGTGTTGAGGATACAGCTACAGTGGTTGTCTGCCCATTTTCCGGGTGGATTTTGAATAGTGCAATAAGCTAGGGTCTGACCACCATTTAATGCCCCACAAGGTGGTAACAGGACAGTGCATGCATTTACCCTTGGCTCCTCCCACCAGGGCACTCAAAGATTATGAGAATAGCGCAGAGAAGTTAGGTCAGGAAATTGAAGAATATGTCAATTCTGAGTTCTCAAGCGCTTCTTTTCCATCTCTCGCAAGATACAAAGGACCTAGGGCAGGCCTGAAGACAACAAACAAATAAATTAAAATATCTAAGAACTAGAGACTGCTCCCAAAGCCTTAGTGCAAGTGGGACTGTGAGGTGGAAGCAGTGGCAGCCGCCCTGGATACTGGGAGAAAGGAGGGGGTTGCGGAAGGGGCCCGTCAAGTGCTGGCCATCAATGAAAAGAGACAGACTACAGATCCCAGAATGCCCCACGAAATACTGCATCAGGGGGGGAGGCACACCGATGGGTAAAGAAAGGAAAAAGAGGAAAGGGAGAACTGTGTTTCCTTATGTTAAAACCGCCTGAACACAAGCAAAGTACGGGGTTAACCCACAGTGGACGGAGCAGGGAGGAGGTGGGGAATCTGAATCAGGTGTGTTAAAACCGTTGCTGAGAACACATGGGGCTGATTACAGGGGAGGGGCCGGACAGGGGTTAAATGCAACTCCAAGAGACTCAGGAGGCGTCTTATCTTGCAGGAGCAGCGCGTGGCGAGAGACGCCGCACCCGAGTGGAGTGAGACCAGCCAAGAATACGAGTGGGCTTACTAGTAGTAAGCGGAAAGCCCACAGATTGATGCCGTACCTGGTCCAAGGCTCAAGACATTCCAGTGGAATCCTTCTTCTTCGGCGGCCGTTTCTCTCCACGGCGTCAATCTGTGGGCTTTCCGCTTACTACTAGTAGGCCCACTCGTATTCTTGGCTGGTCTCACTCCACTCGGGTGCGGCATCTCTCGTACCTGGTCCAAGGCTCAAGACATTCCAGTGGAGAGAAACGGCCGCTGAAGAAGAAGGATTCGGAGGGGTGAAGTGTGTACTATTGCCATTTGTTATTTTCGTTTTCATGGCCGGCGGACAGGTTTGAAGGGTGAAAGCCTGTAATCGCCTGGCTGTTATTTTTGAACTAATTAAGCCCAGCAGCGGAAGGTGCAAGTAAAGCAAGGCACAAAGCCTGTGCCTATGAGGTGAAAGGAACCGTCATCAGTTGGCTGAAGTTATTGATCTGTGACCAGTATTGGTTGTGCAATAAACCGCTGTGAAAGAAAAACCTCGTTTGTCTCCAGCTGACTACTTAACAGGGACATTTTGCCATCCTGATAGACTTTGTTAGATCCCTAAGACGTCATGCCCTACAAAGCAGTGGCCACCCTGGCAACAAAGGAGCAACAATTGACAGGGCCAACACAACAGATTTTGATGAACTACAAAAAGCTCACAGACATTCCTGAGTTAGGTAAACTTGGCCATCCTATGGTCCAACGCTCCCAAGCAGCTAGAATAGAGACCGATACCCCCGTGTGCATAGTATGCTGAAACACATTTAACGTGACTTAACTCTTTTTTTTGCACAGACAGGTGGTGAAACAGAAAATAATATGTTATGCACCCGACAGCTGTAACACTGTTTTGTTCTCTCTCTCTTTTCCTCGCACATGCAGGTTGTTGTGTATGTATGCTGTTAGAATTGTGTAGGGAATTTCCTTGCTATTACCTCCCATTAATCACCCCAGAGCATTTTCCAACCAGTTGTCCAATTTATCAGAAGACCTAGGCGCTTTAGAGCACGATTCCCTGAAGTGTATTTCCTTGCTTTCATTGAATACCTAGCACAAACCTTTTCCCAACTTGAATACAGTACATTCCCCATCCTATCTACATTGAGAGTAAAGGAGAGAGGAAGAGAAAATGGGTGCTGGGAAAGACCACAGATATTGATCTATGGACATGTACAGGCTAATGATGGCTGGGAAGATGGAGTGGTAGGAAGCAAAGCACTGATCTAGCAATGCACCAGTGAGCAAGATGCAAGAAGAAAATGACAAGTGTCTAAAGGAGTGGGACACGAGTGCGACGTTAGTGACCTCGGTGGAGAATTAAGCTGGACCTATGCCAATAATTCCTCTGAAGATACCCGCCTTATGTTACCAGCACAACGGTGATGAAGAAGTTGGCAAAAATGTAGTATGCAAGACGGTTGAGATCATTCCAGCAATGGGAGCAGCAACAGCAGTGCTCATGGACCACTATTGGGCGTGTGGATCTAAAGGTTATGAGGAACTGCCACCGAATTGGGGAGGAGAATGTTCAGTGGTGCACATCAACATGCCTTCATTGGTGGTGCCCAAGAAAGACATGAAGCTTGACGAATTCCCCAAGATGGAAAACAACAGAAGGAAGAAGAGATCACTGAATATAGCGCCAACAGCCCAAAACAAAGGAAGAAGAGAAACAGACGGACGAGTAAACAGAGGGGGGGACTACTTCTCAGGCAAATAAGAAGCTGCCTTGGATGAAGTACCAGCACAATATATACTGTTTAGCAGTAGACAGATGTTCTCTGCATTGCAAGATGCAAGGAAGCAGCAGAAGAAGCAATTGGAATGCAAATACTGATGGATGTGAGCATAGGATGAACAATGGATAACCTGGTGAAAGGAAGAGATGGACTAAGGGAGAAGATAGCGATATGTGACCTGGTGCCAGCAGTAATAAAGGTGGACAATCCCTGTGATCCAAGGAAGTACGAAGGGAAGTGAGTGTGGGGCAACACATAAGAAGCATACATGCCTACATGTACTGGTCCTTGACAATCATGTAAACCATTCTGGACTCCTCAGAGGAGTGACAAACATTTTCAGACCGAAAGAAGATGAATGTTGTTTGGTGGTGTGGTCGACAAGTCGACCATAGGGGGGACTGAAGAGGGGAGGCCGAAATCTACTCCTGCCCCCCTTCCTCCAGACACATGAACAGGATGAAGAGCAGAAAGAATAATGAGCGCACTCACCATTTTGCACAAGTCCCCAGTGCGCCCAGGGGTGACAAATATGCTGAAAGATGCCCACTTCACCAACACTGCAACCTAAAAGCAACACAAACCTTGCCCAGAGTGGATAAAGAGCTTCTGGGTGCTAGCAGAGGCACTTCAATTGACAGTATTGACTAAAAGCGCTACGAAGACATGCTACACTAGTCTCAATGCAGCAATACCGCTATGCAGAATCTACAAAACACAAGAGTTCCTGTTTAAAAGTTTGCAGATGCTTACATGAATCAACCCTATAAAAAAACAAAGGTATTTGGACCACCTAACAGCGCTATAACTCATTAATTCTTGCAGTGTAAAATAGCACAGTGGAAGCCATGACTAGCTTAGGAAAATTACAGCAAAGTACGCTTGTCTCAGTGAAGTCCAGCAGCGTTGGGATCCATGCGGACAACAGGAATGAACCTCGCAAATCCAGGCTCTCAGCCAAGATCAAATTCCCTCTCTGGACGACAGTGAACTCAAGAGCATTAATAATTCTTATAAAATACAGCTAATTCCGAGCTGGAAAAAACAAGAGTATGGAGACGGGACACGTGACTCATTGGGCCTGACAGCAAGCCAAGGACCTGTCTTGAGAACGAAACACAATTTCGCAAAGCCCAGACATCATTTGCAACACTGTGTAACAAGAACACCTGCATGTTGCATTTGAAAGCGAGCACACTCAAAATGCAGTGTTGATTCACACATAATTATGAAGCAGAAAGAAAACAGTCACCATTACTTGAGGAGATACATTCGGGCTGGGAGGGAATTATGTTTCAATTCTGGGGCATCAGCTAAACCGATGGGAAAACCTTCACAATGCAATATCTTCGAATTAGGTGATGGGAAAACAGCCAGGCCAGCCCTCTGACAACATAGGTCCAATTAGAGCAATTTCTATAAGGGAGCTATATGTGGCCAATCACTCACCACCCAATCAGAGGGTGAGGCACGTTCTGGGAACTGACCCAAGCTGTGATGTCAGCAGGGCACTGTGTCTTAGAAAACAGCTTACAGACAGGCTGTGAGTGAGATAGCGTTTGGATTTGTTTCCCTGCGCAGATCCAAGTGTGTTTTCTGGCCAGAATAAAACCACAGTTTGAACTTGCTGTTTGCTTGGACTCCTGCTGCATTCATTTTGGCAAGAAGGGAGCTGTTGGGCCTCCCATGAGTCCTGGATCCAGGGACTCACAGAAGCCCTACCCTTCCTGGGGGTCCGCTCCCACCCAACAAGTTGGTGCCTTCTGTGAGGCACTTGGTGGAGTGAGGGCACTGCCTGTGCAAGCTCTGCATTAAACTGGCCCCTTCACCGCCTACCCAAAGAAGCTGTAGGACCCTTGCATGCACCTCAAGATCACCAGAAAAACGCGTAACCGAATACAGGTATCGGGACCCACTTGTAAATCATCCCACTTGAGGGCACGTGAGAGCCCTGCAAAAGAAGGGGACCTTGACGGGGGGGGGGGTCCAGTAGCCGAGCAAGTGTCAGCGCAGCACAGGAATGTAAGTACGGATCCAAACAACGAGCAACATGGGCTTTGAGGGAGGGTATGAATTTTCATGGGGTAACAGTGGGCAAATGTTGAAGTATTAGGAAGTACTGTTCATCAGTATGTTGTAGAACTGTTAAGTTGTATTGTCTAAATAGAGACTGGAGCTGAGGTAGAAATCCTTTTTCTGTGTCTACGGAGCGTTCTGTCTTTGAGGTAAAAGGTTCTGGTGAACAACTAGGACTATAGACTTGACAGGCTTGGACTTCAGAAGTAGGTAAATAGAGGCATTCCTGTGAGTTGGGTGTTGTAGCTCGAGTCATGGATGAGGTATTCCCGTAGTGGTTGGTTAGCTGGAGCTATCCTAGATTGTGGAAGGTGTTTGTCTGATTAAGTCTTCCTGGAGCGAGGTGTTTGAACCGTCAGGCGACGCGTCGATTGCAGCAACCACAAGAAATAAAAAGAGAATACGCCACCCTTGGAGAGGTGGGAAGACAGCTGTGGGGCTTTCTATTGGGATCTTTGTGGCGTTTGTGTGGGATTGGGAGCAATGGGATATTGTTCTGTGTATGCGCCTTTGTCTGTTCATTTGCACTGTGACTTTAGTTGGTGATGTCACCTTAAGGTTGGTGCATAGGACACAGAGTTGTGGTGGTGAGGAGCTAGTGTGAATTTGGGAGAGGCAGAAGAGGTGAACCAGTGGCGCTGTGCGTAAGGCACATGCGCAAGATTGTGGGGGGGTGCCAGAGAAGGCGATGATATGGTAAAGAGGGGCTGTACATGGAGTACACTAGCTAAGGTGCAGAGCCAAGAAGGCTCATAGAAATTGAAAAGTATTAAAGTATCTTCTAACTTTTTCTCCCTGAACAGCGGATTATCGAAATCCTCAATTTTAGGTCAGGGAAAAGGTCCTACATAAGGCCATATAGGCATAGTGGGGGAATGACTCCCCTTCAACTGTTATGTAGGACACAGCCTCCATGCAAAGATAAGTTAGTCAAACACAGTTTACAATGGTTCAAAAGCAGTGAAGGCAAATCAATAAGACCATTGCCGCCCACAGGCAGATTCTCCAGAGGTGTGCAGTAATTACTACTGGCACACATACAGAGTACTTACAAGGGAAAGAAGCTGAACAAGCACCTGGCTATATTTGAACTGTGACACGTATTCCAGGAGGGGGAAGGGGAAGTGGAGAGGCGGCAATGGATGCTGAACCAGCATGAGGTGAGGGAAGGGGTTCTCACCCTTCCACACCTCCCCCTGTCCCCCCCACCCACTGAGTGTAATATCTGATGACACAGATGATGAGTAAGGAATGTATCCCATGAGAGAACTGAAGGTAGCAGAAGATATTCAAACTTCACATACAAACCACCACCATACACTAAAGAGAACAAACAGAAAGGTGCAGAAGAACCCACTAGCAGCACAGGAGCGGGCAAGGAAGGGCTGCAGAGCATAAAAGCAGAGTTTGAAGGCATAAGTACAGAGGAATGGATAGCAGCACACGTCCTTTTGAAAATTAAGGGGAAGACAACGGGGGAGGTGGACGGAGTGACCACAGCAATAGAGAATTGGGAGAAGGAGCACAAAAAGCTTGACTTGGCAGAACAAATGGAGGAAGAAGAGAGAAGGGAGAGGGACCGGGAAATGAAAGTGCAGCGCAAGAAGAGGGACAGGAGTGGAGTGGAGGAACTGGTACAAGAGGACAGGGAACGGAGGAGGAAGGAAGAATGGGAACTCATGGGAAAGGAGCACGAAGAAAGGATAGAAAGTTAACTGAAGGAAGGGAAGAGGGTAGAGAGGGAGCTAAGAGAGAATGGGAACTAGAGGAGGAAGAGCAGAGGAGAGAGATAGCAGAGCAAGAAAGACACAAGCTAGTCGAAAGGGAATAGAGGAAGTTGCAACTAAAAAGTCTGGCAAGGTAATGGGTACAAAGGCAGGAGGATGAGCAAGCCATAAATGCAGTCAGTGAGTGGGCTGCACTGGAATGGGAAAGAAAGTGACGGCAGGAGGAGTGAAGGACAGAACCATACAGCACAGACAGACATGAAAGACGTTCAGTAGAGAGTGGTGCAGCATGTACAGGGTAATGGAAGGAAGGCAAGTATAGGTTGGTAGACATCGACCGTGTGTATTGTAGATTGTGGCAGAAGAAGGTTAAAGAAAAGGCAGAGAAGAGAAAGGCAGATGAGGCCAAGTTGGTACAAAATAAACTATTAAAGCATACAATGGAAGGGGCAGTAAAAACCAGCCCTAACTCACAAGCACCAGCACCACAACAGCAGTATCAACAACCACCACAATATACACAACCCATGTGGGGAGGATACATGGAGAATGGCGGGTTCCATCAAGGGTTCAAAGGAAGGGGAGGACTGCAAAGAGGGCGCGGCTTTTGACCACAGATGCACCGCAATCAGGGAGGATTTCCGGGATATAGTAAGCGGGGAACACAGAATGCAGTAGACTTTTCAGGGGGTTTTCCAGGACAGGGGAGGGAGCCACCACAGTGCTGGACCTGCGGGCAGTTAGGACATGTTTCAAGAACCTGTCATTTTGGGGGAACACAGCAAAATTGGGGGGGGGGGAGTCAGGAACAACAACAGTATACAGGAGCACAGGGAGATTATTATGCCCAGGTCCAGCACAACAAGGGCAGATACAGGGCTCATACCAGCAGACACCACAAGCACAAACACAGGGACCATCATCACTACAGGTACAGACACAGACACCACAAATGACAGCACCACTACCCCAGTACCTACAAGCATCACAACCCAGAGGGACTGCACAACTGTTAGCACAAATACACAACACTGACACAAAGGAGCACATGGACACCATGGCAACGGTACCGGTTAGACGTCTGGGAGGGGTTACAATGGTGAGGAACAACCCTTTCACAGGAAATTGATTGTCATTTTACCCTTAATAGGACAGCCCACTGACAAACCTGATGTGTCCCATCCTGTCAGTCACACCCAACCCTGCGAAGCAACCTTGCATAGTAGGTGGTGATAGGTGACAAACCCTTTCCTTTCTGGTTGACAGTGGGGCGACTAGGGCATGCATCAGGGAAGGGACATTTGTGAAATCATGAGTAGAATGAACATGACCATTTCATTCACAGACAAAGCCATAATTTGCTCAACACCAGGCATACGTATGTTGAATGTAACACAGATTGTTGAGACATATTGGGGAAGCACAGCACAGAGGGGGGTGCCTAAAGATAGTGCATTGCAAGACAGTAAGTTCAGCTACATTCTTAGCAGACGTCCTTCAGCAAGGAGACTGGGCTCATGAGTACACAAATAACATAGAACAATTCAGTGATACACGCAAGGCGGAGGAAGGTGCACTTGAGGGGGAGGTGTGCCTTACATTGACGGTTCACCAAACATTGACTGAGGGGGTCAGGAGGATAGAAACTCCTGTAGTGAGACTGAGGGAAGACGGGACAAGTGAGGAGGTTGTGGGTGCACGATTGCCATTTCATTATTAAACACACAAAGCAGAACTAGTGGCTGTCACACTGGCACTAGAACACAGTGTGGACAACTGAATGAGAGACACATTGCTCCGGGAGGAGTGAGGAACATGGTGATGGGAGGAGGGTACAACAATCCACCAGAGAAACAAATAATGGAATTGCAGAGAGCTGCACCACAGGAGGAGAGGGTAATTTGGGTAAAGAGAGGATGTTCCATGTCCCCAACAGACACCCTTTGGCGACAGAATAACACAGGGAAAGTAGTCATGCCACTAGTGCTTTTGAGCACAGCACTGGCACAAATGCATTAGCCAACAGACACAAGGAAAGTGGTCATTGCTGCACTAATTGGAGAATCATGGTTCTGTCCAGAATTTGAACGAAACTGTAGCAAGTTTCCTTTGTACCTGTTTAGCATGGCTGCAGTTCATTACTGAGCACACCCTGCATATGATCCAAATGTGTTGAGGATACAGCTACAGTGGTTGTCTGCCCATTTTCCAGGTGGATTTTGAATAGTGCAACAAGCTAGGGTCTGACCACCATTTAATGCCCACAAGGTGGTGACATGATGGTGCATGCATTTACCCTTGGCTCCTCCCACTAGGGCACTCAAAGATAATGAGAACAGCGCAGAGAAGTTAGGTCTGGAAATTGAAGAGTATGTCAATTCTGAGGTCTCAAGCGCTCCTTTTCCATCTCTCGCCAGATACAAAGAACCTAGGGCAGGCCTGAAGACAACAAACAAATAACTTTTAATTTCTAAGAACTAGACACTGCACCCAAAGCTTTAATTCAAGTGGGACATTTTGCCATCCTGACAGACTTTGTTAGATCCCTAAAACGTCATGCCCTACAAAGCGGTGGCCACCCTGGCAAACGAGGGAGCAAGAATCGACAGGGCCAACGCAAAAGATTTTGATGAACTACAAAAAGCTCACAAACATTCCTGAGTTAGGGAAACTTGGCCATCCTATGGTCCAACGCTCCAAGCAGCTAGAATAGAGACAGATACCCCCGTGTGCATAGTATGCTGAAACACATTTTACGTGACTTAACTGTATTTTTGAACACGCAGCTGGTGAAGCAGAAAATATGTTGTGCACCTGACAGCTGTAACACTGCTTTGTTCTCTCTCTCTTTTCCTCGCACATGCAGGTTGTTGTGTATGTATGCTGTTAGAATTGAGTAGGGAATGTCCTTGATATTACCTCCCATTAATCACTCCAGAGCATTTTCCAACCAGTTGTTCAATTTATCAGAATACCTAGGCGCTTTAGAGCATGATTCTCTGAAGGAAATGTCCTTGCTTTCATTGAATACCTAGCACAAACCTTTCCCCAACTTGAATACAGTGCATTCCCCATCCTACCCATATTGAGAGACCCCTCAATTAGAAAGGTCTGGGAGGAGATCTTTATTTCTGCCATTAGTGATCATTTAGTTCGCCGAGCTTGAGGGTACTAACAAGAACTAACCTATTAACGCCTTTCTTGCAATTTTCAGGCGGGCAACTTTATCATCTCATCAGCTGCAATGATCCAGCAGCGTAAGTGGTTATTGTTGGGTTAATAAAAACTATAATAATCGTGGGTGAATTATTAATACTCAGTGGAATAATAGGGGTGGTTGTTTGGACATTTTTTGTAATAATGAGCATTACCACTGTACCCCCTACTAACATTTCCCTGACCCAAGCAGGAAGGCCTACTGTGTCAGAGGGAAGGGAAGACACTGCTGCCAAGCCAAGGTAAGCGCAGTGTTGATGCAGACACGAAAGGAGTAAACATACACCTCACACACGCAGCATGGGTAACCAACAACATGTGGTATACACACATGTACAAGGTTGGTAGGGACACCACCTGGGAGAGCTGTCCTGCCTGCTCTTGAATCCCTTGTGCCTTGAGTGCCTCGAGAGAATTAATTGCCACTAAAATACCTACAGCAAAAGCACAATGCTGATGTATCTCGCAATGTACCAAACGCAAGGAAGATTCCAAGGGAAGACAACAACATTGATCTTAAAAAGGGACAGTCCCCTATGAAGACAATTACATCAAGACATTTGGACAATTACTGGCAGCTCAGTGAGAGGTTGCAATACATAACAGAGGTGCCAGATACAGAAGAAACAAAGACTATCATAACCGACATGCCCATGGACAAGAGTAAAGGAGAGAGGAGGAGAAATGGGTGCTGGGAAAGACCACAGATATTGTAACGCTCACCTGGTATCCACGGGGACATCACTCAGCCTGTTCTGACCTCTTACGACCTCAAACCCTTCCCTGGAGGCTATTCAACTGGAGACTGGGCCTTGTTTTCTTGGATAGTGTGCTCTCCGTCCTGCCTTCAGCGCAGGGGCACGTTGATTGATGGAGGCCCGTTGCTGCGTAGTTACTTGACTGGCAAGAGTCCGACAGGTGAGTATAATGAGTCTTTTGAACAGTTCTCTAACTTCGTTCCTTTCCTTCCTTAGATGATGGCCGGCATCCGGGGACGGCAGCGTGCTGCTGAGATGAGTAGTGCTGAAGGTGAGTGAGAGCGCGTTGCGCGATGCGCCCCTTTCGTATTTGCATTGAACTGAGTTCTTTTTCTGTGTCTTTTAGGTGCCGCAACGTTTTCAGCGTGGATGCCGGTTATGAAGAACAAATGCGGTGGGTAAGCGCGGTATGCAACGTCTCTAGATGTTTCCACGCTAACCTGGAGGGTCTTGTCCCTCTTGCAGATGGATGAGAAGTTCCGGAGACAGAGTTCCCCGAGAGTGGCTGGGATTCAGGTAAGCGTTTGAAGCTCATACAGTATTTAAAAATAAACGACGATTTGCAGAATGCTTACTAATGCCTTTTTTCTGTTCTTTTCCCTTTTCCTTAGGAAGTCCTGGTATTCACTTGGTAGGGTGCTGATTGCCACAGTCGCAAGCGTGGAGGTTCTGGTGTCTATTGGTTGTTTCTCTTGGCGATAACATGTGTGGGCGCAAGTCTCGGGAAAGGCCAATTCTTTTGCTCGCCAATCGATTCGAGGATTGTGAGCTACCAACCATGGCATTCCCAAAATCAACCGGAACTGTGGTGCCTTAATGAGGTCGAAAATGATAGATTCTTGGTGTCCATCCTGGCACAGAAGGGTTAAAGCTGCAGTGCATAGGGATACTGGTCCAGAAGCTATTTCGTGCCGTCGACTGTGGTAACAGGGTCGGTGGTTGATTTAGGATGTAACGGAAGCACCATCCTTGCCGCAAGATCCTGGTCGATGCAATTCCCAACGGCTCCACTGTCTATGTACGCTCTTACTGCGTGCATCCGAGATGGTTGTTGGTGATTGATCAAGACCACAGTGCAAAATGGGAGGTCTGTAGTTCACTTTCTTCGCTCGACAAGTGGACCCCTACACTTGCCGGGCTGGGGAGTTTTCCGATTCCTTGATGGTATCTTCCTTGTCCGTGGCCCCTACTGTCCTCCTCGTTGGCTTCACATGGCACTCTTTAAGGAAATGACCTGACCTTCCACAGTACAGACATAACTGCTGCTGTCTCCTTTTATCCGTTTCCGCTTTAATCAAGGGGGATCTGATCCCCCCCCCGATTTGAATTGGTTCTCCTGAACCTTCCGTTGTTCGGACAGTATTGTCCTTTGAACGCACATACATAGGGCGAGGGTCCGGTCTGGTTCGATCTGCTCTTCGGTCCTGCAACCTTGATCCAGTTGAACAACAAGGTCAATGAATTCTGAGCAGTCTTTCGGGGGGTTCACTACTTGTGCCAGAACATCCTTGAGCTCCCCCCGCAACCCCTGATTAAATAACGTGGTTCTCTTTTCCACTGGCCATTCTGCTTCAACTACGAGTCTATTGAACATGGCTATGTTTGTTAATAGGTCTTGATACCCTTGGCGTAGGGACAGAAGTTTGTTGTCTAATGCCTTCCCATGAGTACGACGGGCGAACAGCTTTTCCATCTCCTGCTGAAAGCCCCTGAAGTCATGCAGCAAAGGATCGTCTTGGGCCACAAAGGGTACAGACCAGTCCGCGTCGCTACCACTCAGGTAGGATAGCACAAAAGCGCCCTGTGATTGGTCATTCGGAAAGACCCCTGGCCTACAAAGGAAGTGCAGGCGGCACTGGTTCATGACCGTTGCAAACCTCTTGGGATCCCCCGTAAATCGTTTGGGCGGGGCCATGGGAACTGCCCCAGGAAGGGTTATCTGAACGGGATTGGCTAATGGCGCTGGCATCGAGGGCACGCTTCCCGGCAATGGTGCATGCCCTGCTTGTGACTGGAGAAGTTGCCGGCTTAAATCATCAGTGCGTTCTTTGGCTACTATCAGCTCTCTCCTCAGGGTGTTGGTCTCCTGCCTGGCTGCATGTACTTCGGAACGTAGCTGCCCCAACATGTGGGCCAACTGGTCGGTTTCTGACGTTTCCATGACGCCCAGGTGGATTTTGATGTGAGGCTTTGAAATCTGTAACGCTCACCTGGTATCCACGGGGATATCACTCAGCCTGTTCTAACCTCTTACGACCTCAAACCCTTCACTGGAGGCTCTTCGACTGGAGACTGGGCCTTGTTTTCTTGGATAGTGTGCTCTCCATCCTGCCTTCAGCGCAGGGGCACGTTGATTGATGCAGGCTCGTTGCTGCCTAGTAACTTCACTGGCAAGAGTCCGACAGGTAAGTATAATGAGTCTTTTTAACAGTTCTCTAACTTCGTTCTTTTCCTTCCTTAGATGATGGCCGGCGTCCGGGGATGGCGGCGTGCTGCGGAGATGAGTAGCGCTGAAGGTGAGTGAGAGCGCGATGCACCCCTTTCGTATTTGCATTGAACTGAGTTCTTTTTCTGTGTCTTTTAGGTGGCGCGATGTTTTCAGCGTGGATGCCGGTTATGAAGAACAAATGCGGTGGGTAAGCGCGGTATGCGGCGCCTCTAGATGTTTCCACGCTAACCTGGAGTGTCTTTTCCCTCTTGCAGATGGATGAGAAGTTCCGGAGATAGAGTTCCCCCAGAGTGGCTGGGATTCAGGTAAGCGTTTGAAGCTCATACAGTATTTAAAAATAAACGACGATTTGCAGAATGCTTACTAATGCCTTTTTTCTGTTCTTTTCCCTTTTCCTTAGGAAGTCCTGGTATTCACTTGGTAGGGTGCTGATTGCCACAGTCGCAAGCGTGGAGGTTCTGGTGTCTATTGGTTGTTTCTCTTGGCGATAACATGTGTGGGCGCAAGTCTCGGGAAAGGCCAATTCTTTTGCTCGCCAATCGATTCGAGGATTGTGAGCTACCAACCATGGCATTCCCAAAATCAACCGGAACTGTGGTGCCTTAATGAGGTCGAAAATGATAGATTCTTGGTGTCCATCCTGGCACAGAAGGGTTAAAGCTGCAGTGCATAGGGATACTGGTCCAGAAGCTATTTCGTGCCGTCGACTGTGGTAACAGGGTCGGTGGTTGATTTAGGATGTAACGGAAGCACCATCCTTGCCGCAAGATCCTGGTCGATGCAATTCCCAACGGCTCCACTGTCTATGTACGCTCTTACTGCGTGCATCCGAGATGGTTGTTGGTGATTGATCAAGACCACAGTGCAAAATGGGAGGTCTGTAGTTCACTTTCTTCGCTCGACAAGTGGACCCCTACACTTGCCGGGCTGGGGATTTTTCCGATTCCTTGATGGTATCTTCCTTGTCCGTGGCCCCTACTGTCCTCCTCGTTGGCTTCACATGGCACTCTTTAAGGAAATGACCTGACCTTCCACAGTACAGACATAACTGCTGCTGTCTCCTTTTATCCGTTTCCGCTTTAATCAAGGGGGATCTGATCCCCCCCGATTTGAATTGGTTCTCCTGAACCTTCCGTTGTTCGGACAGTATTGTCCTTTGAACGCACATACATAGGGCGAGGGTCCGGTCTGGTTCGATCTGCTCTTCGGTCCTGCAACCTTGATCCAGTTGAACAACAAGGTCAATGAATTCTGAGCAGTCTTTCGGGGGGTTCACTACTTGTGCCAGAACATCCTTGAGCTCCCCCCGCAACCCCTGATTAAATAACGTGGTTCTCTTTTCCACTGGCCATTCTGCTTCAACTACGAGTCTATTGAACATGGCTATGTTTGTTAATAGGTCTTGATACCCTTGGCGTAGGGACAGAAGTTTGTTGTCTAATGCCTTCCCATGAGTACGACGGGCGAACAGCTTTTCCATCTCCTGCTGAAAGCCCCTGAAGTCATGCAGCGAAGGATCGTCTTGGGCCACAAAGGGTACAGACCAGTCCGCGTCGCTACCACTCAGGTAGGATAGCACAAAAGCGCCCTGTGATTGGTCATTCGGAAAGACCCCTGGCCTACAAAGGAAGTGCAGGCGGCACTGGTTCATGACCGTTGCAAACCTCTTGGGATCCCCCGTAAATCGTTTGGGCGGGGCCATGGGAACTGCCCCAGGAAGGGTTATCTGAACGGGATTGGCTAATGGCGCTGGCATCGAGGGCACGCTTCCCGGCAATGGTGCATGCCCTGCTTGTGACTGGAGAAGTTGCCGGCTTAAATCATCAGTGCGTTCTTTGGCTACTATCAGCTCTCTCCTCAGGGTGTTGGTCTCCTGCCTGGCTGCATGTACTTCGGAACGTAGCTGCCCCAACATGTGGGCCAACTGGTCGGTTTCTGACGTTTCCATGACGCCCAGGTGGATTTTGATGTGAGGCTTTGAAATCTGTAACGCTCACCTGGTATCCACGGGGATATCACTCA
This sequence comes from Ambystoma mexicanum, assembly GCF_040938575.1. Classification (NCBI taxonomy): domain Eukaryota; kingdom Metazoa; phylum Chordata; class Amphibia; order Caudata; family Ambystomatidae; genus Ambystoma; species Ambystoma mexicanum. Next base: position 978,913,763 of record NC_090931.1, on the reverse strand, counting down.
GCCTGTTCTAACCTCTTACGACCTCAAACCCTTCACTGGAGGCTATTCGACTGGAGACTGGGCCTTGTTTTCTTGGATAGTGTGCTCTCCATCCTGCCTTCAGCGCAGGGGCACGTTGATTGATGCAGGCTCGTTGCTGCCTAGTAACTTCACTGGCAAGAGTCCGACAGGTAAGTATAATGAGTCTTTTTAACAGTTCTCTAACTTCGTTCTTTTCCTTCCTTAGATGATGGCCGGCGTCCGGGGATGGCGGCGTGCTGCGGAGATGAGTAGCGCTGAAGATGAGTGAGAGCGCGATGCACCCCTTTCGTATTTGCATTGAACTGAGTTCTTTTTCTGTGTCTTTTAGGTGCCGCGATGTTTTCAGCGTGGATGCCGGTTATGAAGAACAAATGCGGTGGGTAAGCGCGGTATGCGGCGCCTCTAGATGTTTCCACGCTAACCTGGAGTGTCTTTTCCCTCTTGCAGATGGATGAGAAGTTCCGGAGACAGAGTTCCCCCAGAGTGGCTGGGAATCAGGTAAGCGTTTGAAGCTCGTACAGTATTTTAAAATAAGTGAAGATTTGCAGAATGCTTACTAATGCCTTTTTTCTGTTCTTTTCCCTTTTCCTTAGGAAGCGGCGTGCCGGGATGGGAATGACACCGCCGAAGATGCCCGCAGAACAGAAGGAGCAATGACTGATGGCCAGAAGCGCCCCAAGGTAAGGCCTTTCCTAACGGTGTTCTTGTTCTTGCAGGAGCTGAGCGCATAAGAAAGATGCAGGCCTACTGGAGACCGATCAGAACACGGTGAGTGTCACGCTGCAGGTGCAGAAAACGCAAAGCATGTTTCTCAGCCTGGGTGTGGCTTAAATAGTCTCTGGGTATCCCAGGTGCCTCTGGGCTTAACCACACCCAAAAGACTAGACCGCACATGCAGTTCTGGGAACCGAAATATGTGGGGGCATCCATCTTGTCCCCATCAATGCACTACAAGTCCAATCCCCAATGTTATCCTAAGGAAGTGAGTGAGTCTGGTGCCACAAGCGCCAAGTCTGACTCCAAGTGGGTCTTTGGAGGGATGGAGAGGCCCTTAAGGGCCATGTAGGTGATCGTGGCCTGGCTCCAGCCTGACATCTTGGAGGGCTGGGGACATGAGGGGCAGGAATCATGACAGATATTGATATATGGACATGTATAAGCTAATGATGGCTGGGAAGATGGAGTGGTAAGAAGCAAAGCACTGATCCTAGCAATGCACCAGTGAGCAAGATGCAAGAAGAAAATGACAAGTGCCTAAAGGAGTGGGACAGGAGTGCGTAGTTAATGACCTGGGTGGAGAATGAAGCTGGACCTATGCCAAAAAATTCCTCTGAAGTCACCCGCCTTATGTTACCAGCACAACAGTGGTGAATTAGTTGGCAAAAATGCAGGCTGCAAGATGGTTGAGATCATTCCAGCAATGGGAGCAGCAACAGCAGTGCTCATGGACCACTATTGGGCATGTGGATCTAAAGCTTATGAGAAACTGCCACCGAATTGGGGAGGAGAATGTTCAGTGGTGCACATTAACATGCCTTCATTGGTGGTGCCCAAGAAAGACATGAAGCTCGACGACTTCCCCAAGATGGAAAACAACAGAAGGAAGAAGAGATCACTGAATATAGTGCCAACAGCCCAAACAAAGGAAGAAGAGAAACAGACAGACGAGTGAACAGAGGGGGGAACTACTTCTCAGACAAATAAGAAGCTGCCTTGGATGAAGTACCAGCACACCATAGACTGTTTAGCAGTAGACTGATGTTCTCTGCACTGCAAGATCCAAGGAAGCAGCATAAGAAGCGATTGGAATGCAAATACTGATTGATGTGAGCATTGGAGGAACAATGGATGACATGGCGAAACATAGAGATGGACTAAGGGAGAAGATAGCGATGTGTGACCTGGTGCCAGCAGTAATAAAGGTGGACAATCCCTGTGATCCAAGCAAGTACGAAGGGAAGTAAGTGTGGTGCAACACGTAAGAAGCATATGCCGACCACTCCGGTGGTGATAGTGCACGGTACAAATGTACTTTAACATTAACATACATGTACTGGTCCTTGACAATCATGTGCCCATTCTGGACCCCTTAGAGGAGTGACAAAAATATGTAGACCTGTGGGATGTTTTTACCCATGCATCCGAGCCCTACCACAAAAACTGTGCCTTACTGGCATGGAAAACATCATGATGGCCAGAACACCCCAGAGAGTGCACAGGGAAAACATGAAGAATAGGCTGCCACCCATTTTTGCCTATGTTGTGAGCACAGGAGGGCACTGCCTAAAACCACCAGTGGGCTACACACACAGTAGCCTGAAACCATTGGGAATGGCAATGCTGATTGCCAAAAAAGCAACTCAGAACTGTGGGGAATTCATTTTCTTAATCCCAAAAATGGTTGCATTACCAGTACTCACCACTATCAGAAAGCCGGCGTTTTAAAACCACCAGACTTTTGTGGAAAACTGAACAAATGAAACAAAACCAGACCAAGGAAAGACTTGCTAAGAGGTGGATACAATGTAAAACTATATTCTGAAATGACTTGAAGGAAGTAATTATTTAATGTATATGTAAAAATTGTCAGTTTGATTTGAATGTAGAAAACTGGGAACAAAAAGTGACATTTAGCTGAAACCTGGCTTAATGAAACTGAATTCTGCCTGACAACTACCCCCGACAGGAGTTGAAACCTGCTCAGCCACTCCCCATGCCAAAAGGAGTTGTCACCTCTCTGATTAGATTAGGGGTGGAGCAGCTGGGGACTACAGGGAGTTGAACAAAGGCCTTTCCTGGACTCAGACAAATGTTATATTGGGGGCCGTAAAGTGGCTTCCTCTTAGGGGAAACTGGGTGGGGCAATGCCTCTGCTAGCAGCTCAGCTTGGGGGAAGTGGATAAACCAGTTATTCCACCCTGCGATGTGGGAAGCCACACCCCTTTTTGACCAGGGCATAATTTTAAAAAGATAGATAACTCATAGTGCAGACTTGTCAGAATTATATAAGTAATATCATTATTTGTGTGATTTTTCTGTGAACATTTTGAGAGGCGTTAGGACCCTGTGGTGTATTCTGGGGGGTTGCTAGCGGAAAATAGGGTCTCACTCCAAATGTCTGCATGTTAAAAATCTGACACTTCATCAATGAATGTCCGTACTCCTTGCGCACATGTGTATAATTTTGGTAAATGTCTGATATTGCAAAACCAGTTAAAAAGCGCAAAATGTTGTCATTTTGGAATGCAAGCCCCCAGGAAGATCAGAGGCGGACAAGCATGGACCATAAGGAATATATAATGTGCACATGTAATTTCAACAAATTGTATATCTGGGAAGGATGTATTTGAATCAAATACAGATTTGTGGGCAAACTGACCAGGGGAGAATCCTCTGACCCATAAACAGACTTCATCATGCTGACAATCCATTTCCTTCCCCCAATCATGGGAGAGGGGAGAATTGGGCCAATGACAAGTAGAGAGGGGCAGGCTTAGCTAGGCCCAGGCACACACCCATTTTCAAAACACATAAAAAGAGACTGCTGGGACAGGTAGAGACATTCAATTCCATTTGCTGCGGAGCATGCTGACCGACGACTTCACATCCATAGATCCAGACTTCAAATCCATCAATCTCCAAAGACCAGAACTTTACTTCAGAACTTAAAGCAAGGGCCTAAATCCACAAACTGAGAACTCTTCTCAGCAGGCCTCAGCAACCTTAAAATCATTTGCGAACTATTCCACAGCCGGGCGAGCTGTTTGAATTCTTTTGCCAAGAACAATTGCCAGAGATCAGACCAGAGATCCAGAGTGACCCAGACCGCTGTGAGCAGAACCAGAGAGCTGACCCAGATCACTGTGAAGTGCCGAGACCAGGACCTGAGTCCAGTCCAAAACCTGACCAGATCCGTGGCGAGGCCCATTTCAAATTTATATTGTGAGTATCTAGCAGAACTGTGCAGAACCAATCTCTTAGTTAAAATAATCTAATCCAAACTATTTTAACCTAAGTAGAACTGCCTCCTAGAAATCGTGTCATCTGTCATTTTTAAAGCTGCACAACTGTCACCTGTCAATTCTGCAGCTGCAAGCTGTCACCTGTCATTTTGAGTTTACTTTAAATCCGAAAAACTACCTTTATTTAATCGTCCGTATCTCTGGAACCGTTTGGGCTAGAAACGAAATTTAACTTTCCTCTGAAAACCTAGAATCTAAGCTTTCCAACAAGCCTAAAACCGACTTCCTACTCATACTTGTTCCGCAATTACGATTCACGCACTCGCGAATTTACTGCAATTTGCAATTTTGGCTCAATTTCTCCACTTGTCAAAATAGCAGCTCCATTCTTTCTTTTGTTAAAATCCGTTTGCAACTTGGTAATAACTCATAGAGCATTGCTAAAGTGAGCCTGAACTAATACCCACACTCATCTCCCACTCACCCTGAATCTCTAGAGGGAATTAAAATCAGTTGGCACATTTTCCCATCCATTGCCATCACATTTAAAAGCATTTTGGGCCTGTGTTTCAAACTCCTACCTGTTTCCTCTAAGCTTGCTGGGGGGGGACTGAATTTCGTTTTGTATTTGATTGCATTCCTGAGAACTGTGTGCCTCTCTTTCCATCTCCTTCCATTTCTTACATTGCATAGGGGATGGGGGTGAATTGCCAGAGAAAAAGTGATTATCTTATCTTTTGCTAAAATCATATCAAGTATTTCTGTACTGCATTTTATTCCTCATTGCTTTTCCCTTGAAATCATAAAAATATTTTTGCTACTTTATCCATCCTATACTAACTCCTCATTGATTGTAAAGAAGTGTGCTAGTGCCAGATTACCCATTGTTGATCCACATCATATGTCTAAGTGTACTATCAGATATTAATTTATTATAAAGTGTGATATATATATATTGTTTCAATTTCTCAAATAAACCTTTTAAACTTGCAAAACAGAACTACTTCTTGGCTCAGTGGGGTCAGGAGGATTCTACGAGAGGGGTGTTATATAGGGGTAGTCATCCAGAACTCATGAACTGGACATAAAGATATATCAATAAGGGTTTCCATTCAGTATCCCAGACTAGGCATTGACTTAGCTGTACTGTTGAATTGAATCCTCTTACAAAGTGGGGGCTCGAGCCGGGATATTCTGGGTTAGATTTATCGCTTGTGCAGATTAATACAGTGTGCTAACTGACAGGAGACATACATCCGGTCGGATCACCACGCTGTGTTACGCTGTAAAGCACTCCTCAAAGGAACGCTCTAAGGAAACGGTCTGTTTTGCAAAATAAAATACAAACTTCTGTAAGTCAGGAAGGAACTCAAATTCCAGAATGACGACCGTGGTAGACATGAAAATAGCGAGGGAGCACCTCTTACATAAGCTATTTGTGAGAGGTGAGTGGACTCATCAGGATCAAACGGTCTGGTTGCAGGCAATCGCGCATCAGGTCACTGAAACAGGGTCAGATAAATGGGGAGATCAGGGTCCCCTACATGTGGCCCTGAGTGAACTATATATGGCCCCTAAAGCCAAAGAGGAACATAATAAGATTGCCAGGATAGCAGCATATTTGTGTCTATATATGGGAGCCATGCAGGACAAATGTGCTGAAGGCCAAGGTCTGGCAAATAGGCAACAGATGGTGTTAGAGAAGGCCCAATATGACCTGGTCTCTTCTGAGCAGAGGCTGCAGAGGAGCCAGGAGTCAGAAAATGATAGCAGACAGTACATCACTAAAATAAAGGAGGATATGGATATGCTGCAACAGGAAAAGGCTGACCAGGATACCAGATTTCTGGCCTTGCAGAAGGAGTACCAAGAAGGTTTGGACTCCCTACTGCAGAGCCAGAAAAAGCTGGAGCAACAATTAGATTTCAATAGGGCATGTGCCGAGCAGGTAGTCACCCTGCAAAGCCACCTAGATAGGGAGAAGGCAGAGAGCAATACACTGAATTTGAAAGCTCTTAGTCAGGAAAGGGATATCTTAGGCCAGGAAGTCTGCCACTTAAAAAGGAAAATGGAAGAAAATCACCTGGCCCTCCAGGGACTGGGTGACCTCCAAAAAGAACACCAGAACTTGTCAGAGCACACCAGGAGGGTGGAGGATGCTCTGGCAAGAAAGGAGCAGGCCAATAGGGACACAGCTCAGGAGGTAACCCTCCTGCAGCAGAGACTGGCCCAGTACTCCAGGACCAATCAGGAGGCACAGAGAGAAAATGAGGCTCTCTGTCAGCACAATGATAGGCTCCAGCAACAGGTAGCAATGCAGGAGAGACTGATATAGTCTAGTAAGGCCTTAACTGAGGAACTGAAAGCGCAGGCTCTTGCATTGCAACAGGAAGCAGGGGCGGATAGAGATGAGGTTCGCTGGGAAAGAGAAACTCCTGAGCATAACCTCAGGAGCCCTAGTACCGGAGGCCTTCATCTCTCCCAGTCCCTGGACTATGCCACCCCCATGTCCCCTCGCGCACATGAGCCCAGGGCCACGGGGATGGCAGATTACTATCCAGCTAGAAGTATGGGGCTCATAGGCCAGTACCTCCCAGGAATGGATGGATGGGCGGGCATCCGGGTATGGGCACCCAAGCACAGTGCAATTTAGTGGGGAACCCCAGGAGAGTAGGCCCATTAAGGGCATCCTGAAAACCTCTGCCCAGTTAGGTCAGTGGGGGGGTACCCAGCAAATCCTGGCAGCAAGGAGGGGTCTGAAGACTCCTCTGAGCATTACAGGACACAGGAGACCAGGTACCCACATTCTGCCAGCCATTCCCAGGCTCGCAGAATCCGGGAAAACCTGGAAGATCAGACGGGCACCTCTGGGAGCAGTGCTTCTGAGTCGGAGGATGAATGGATCAGGGTTACCCGAACCAAAAAGGCCAATAAGGCAAAAAGGGCCTTGCTTAAGGACCCCTTAAAGCAGATCAAGGCAATCAGGAGTGTCATCACTCCTTATCATAAGAACGCCAAGTATTGCATTTGGGAACACTTGGAGCTCTATGAGCAAATGATGGAGACTTTCCATTTGAAGGACAGCAGTAGCTGCATCCAGTACGTCAAATGGACATTCTCCCCAGAATACTCCAGTTTCTTTGCGGGGCTAGAGGACCAAAATCATTTAAGATGGTCCACCTATAAGGCGGCCATCTTGAAACATTTTTCTGTTCACAGAAATCCTCAAGAGGCTTGCAAGGCAGCCTACAATTTGCAATGTGGGGAGGATCAGGCCCCACAAGAGTTTGTGCAAGAATTAAAGCGTGCTTTTGCGCAGACCACCAGAAGGGTGCGCACGGATAGCTTAGAATTTATCAATAAGTTTTTCCATGCCTTACCCAAATACATAATGACCCAGCTCGTGAGAGATTTTCATGAGAAAAGATCTTTAGACTGGGTCATTGAACAGGCTACCTGGATCTATGAGGTACGGAAGCCCATCGAAAATAAAAAGAATGTGCCGAAAAACCCCAAAACCAACAGCACCCCTGCTGCTGCCAAGGTGGCAGAGGTAAAGGTTTCCCCCGTTTTAGATTTGGAGATGGGGGGGCCTAAAAACCTGCCTGCACCAAATAATTCACAGCCCAGAAGGCCCTCGGGCCAGTCACAGACAGGGAGTCGAGGAGGTAGTCCCACAAATGGGGTCCCCCGCTCCACTGACTATGTAAGTCCCCGCTACAAGGGAAACCGACCAATCCTGGGTTATGTGTGGACTCCTCCCGCCCAAGGGGGGGATCCAGCCAAGCACCTAACCCAGGGAACTTCCCTCCTAACTTCCCCCAGGAGGGCATACATTCTCCAAATCCTGGGCAGAACTTTTTCCCCAGGTATCCACCCAATTTCCCGCCCCAAAATCATCCATCCTTCTTTCCCCAATTCCCTGAGCCCAGACAACCTAATCCGGGAGAGGGGAGGCCAAGGGTGGAGGGGTACCAAAATCTTCCCAACCAGGGGTACTACCAGAGAAGGGATAGCTACCCTTCCCGGGATCAGCCCAGGGTAGAAAATAGAGCCCCGTATCAGCCTGAGCGGGTTTCCCAGTTAGAGCGCCAGGTCCAAAATATGGCACGGGATCTGGGTCACATACTGAGGGCTCAACAGAACCCTCAGATGAGCATGCCACCGCAGAATGCCCCAAACTCTGGACCTGGTGCTCCGGAACAATGACGGGGGCAGCACCCCGATAACACACCGGTTCCCAGGGAGGAGGCACAAGGGGAAGGGGGGTGTAAAGCCTTGGAGGAAGCTTCCTTCCCAACTTGTAAACAGCCCTGGAAAACCAGGAACCAGAAACAAAATCTCCTACCCCTGAAAGTCTGCCACCCAAGGAGCAGAGAGGAGGTAGGATAAACAAAGTACCCAAACAGACCCAGTTTGTGGAGGAGGTACAGATCTTCCAATTTGAGGGAGAGAGATCCTCAGAGGATCCTGGGGAAAGGATCTTCTCCTTTAGAGATGGGGAACTCCTCCCAAGGAAAAATGGGTCCCAAGGGACGCCAATTCAGACTGGGGAGATGCGGAGACAGATCTACCGCCGCCCATCATCTCATCCCAGAACCGACAATACCAAAATCCCCTGGTTCAAACCCATCCTGGCGACTGCCTCCAAAAAGGGGGGTGCGGCCCAGAACCGGAACCAGGGGAACCCACAATGGCTCTGATCTCCAGTTGCCAACTTTTTCTTTCAGATTCCCAAGACTCTCCACAGAATTCTGCCCAAATCTCTTCTCTCGCCATGTCCAAAACCAGAAAGTTATGCCACCAGTTGTCCAAAAATGTGCATTATCTGTGCCCCCTTGAGGAGAAGGAGGGAAGATACTATGCCCCGGTACAAGAATAGGGGCAGGGTACAATTTTGGCACTGGTGGACACTGGATCCCAAGCAACGCTTCTGTCCAAAAGGGCCTTTGAGGAACTAAATGCAGGAAGGGGGGAGAATTACCGAATTCCTCTCACCTCTCTTCCTGGACAACTGCAGAACTTTGACGGGAAGGAAATTCCCGTTGAGGGGACTGCAGACCTGGACATTAAAATTGGGCGACACAAGGTGAAACACCCGGTCATAGTAGTGACTCCAGAGGGCACCCCTTGTTTACTAGGGAATGACCTCCTGAGAAGGTTGTCACCCCTAATAGATTGTGTAAACAAGGTCCTCTGGACCCAGAGTAGCCGACCAATAAAATTAAAACACAGTGTCAACCATGTTAGTTTAAACGGCACCTGCCACATGGTTGAACAAAAATCTGACCAAGTAGAATTTCACTTCCAGAACAACCAAACTCCAGACGTGACAGCAATAGCAGTAGGACAACAGACTGGTGATGGGGGGTCCTCTCTATTTCTGAAAATCAACCTTCCTTCCAGTTTAAGGTGGTATTCCACACTGGAAGGAAACACCCTGAAATTCTTTACTAATCCACAATCAGAAACTCTCACTCCTATAGTCCAGAAAGATGTGAAATCAGCTCAGAGCCTGGCTGATATTCAGCAAATTGGAGATCAGTTGTTCATCCCTGTTCAGTTAAATGATGGGAAGGACTCTGTTCTCGCTCGAGTGTGTGTGAACAACGGTAAGAGCTTCATCATGTTCCGCCAACTCCCAAAAGATCCAGCCATTCCCACATTCAAACTGATAGACAAATGGGAAATGGACCTGGAAGCACCTAATTCCAAACATCTCCTGCCAAGCAGGTGTATGCTCAAAATCTCCATTGGCAACAAGAGCATAGTCCATAATTGTTGGGTCGTGCGAGACGTCACTGCCGCCTTTTACTTAGGCAGTGACATTCTCAATCGCTTTGCCATTAGTTTGGACCTAATAAACTTCAAAGCTTGGTCCCGATTAGTGGATAATCCCATGGGCTTTGATGATCCAGAAAAAGCATTTAGGTCAGCTCAATTCTCCCTGGAAGTGAAAGTTAAAAGAGGACAAAAATTGCAAAACCCTGATGCTTATATCCATCTAAATGCTTCTCTCCAACAGCAAGGGTTAGGGGTAAACCCAACACCATTAGTCAACATAGATCATGACACCATTCCAATAGAGGTGGATAACAGCGACTTAAAGAGTATTACTCTAGCCGCAGGCACCATTATTGGAATGGCGATTGATGACCGACATTTCTCCATTGATTTAGGAAATGAACTGTTAGGACCAATCCCCAAGGACTGTTTTGACAGTGACAGTGAGGACAATCCAATACCAGACAGGATTTTCACCCGGCAGGGGGGGAACTTCCTGGTGTACACTTCTTGCCCTTATGGTAAGGAAGATGTGACTTGTGACTTCAGGAGGGATGAGGTGATTTTCCAGGTCCATTAGGGCTGCCTTTCCCACCTGAAGCCTCCAGTCCAAATCAGCACCCTGACCAGGGACTTCACCCAGCTGGAGGAGGCCGCTGAGATAGCCAAACCAGAAGTCTTTCCAGGCTTCAGGCAGATGGTGGAAGAGAGAGTCAACCTAGCTGATGCCTGTGTGACTCTGGAACAGAAGCAAAAGTTGAAACAAGTTTTCTTGGATTTCCAAGATCTCTTTGCGGTAGACTCATATGACTGTGGTCGCACCGACATCCACACGACAACAATTCCCACGGACCCTGGAATGACTCCAGTGTTTGTGAAGCAATATAGTTTGCCTCTCGCATCCATGGAGTCCCTTACTGAAATAATTAAGAACCTTGAGTCCCGGGGAATAATACGTCCAGTACACAGCACCTTCAATAATCCGGTGCTGGGAATATTGAAGGCAAATGGCCAGTGAAGACTCTGCGCCTACCTTAGGGAGCTCAACAAACTGGTCCATACTTCCCGATGGCCTCTGCCCTACATTGACCAAGGGCTGGCCCAGATTCAAGGGTCACAAGTATTCACTGCAATAGACCTGACCAATGGATACTGGACCGTGCCTGTCAGTAGGGAGGACCAATACAAACTGGCTTTTACCGTTGGGGGCCAGCAGTACACCTGGACCCGGACTCCCTTCGGATACCTCAACTCCGGCAATGAATTCAACATTTTCCTACATAAGGCCATGCCCGACCTGGGTGCGAGGGGTAACCTGGCTTATGTAGATGATGTCCTCATCAAAAGTTCATCTGTGGAGGAACACATAGCGGAGATCCGTTATGTTCTGACACAGTTGAGGGCCGCCGGAGCAAAACTTTCCTTTCAGAAAGCACAGTGGTGTAGAACCCGTGTTAATTTCTTGGGGCATGAGATTACTCCTCAGGGTCTCTGTCCCCAAGAAAAGAAAGTGGAAGCACTCTAGAAACTGAAAGACCCCACAACTCTGCGGGAACTAAGGAGTCTCCTTGGACTGACTAATTACAGCAGAAGGTTCATTGAAGGCTACGCAGAGATCACTGGACCCCTGATTCATCTCTTGAAGGGGGGGGTCAAGTGGGAATGGGGTCCAGAACAATCCGAGGTGGTAAGACAACTCAAAAGAAGCCTCTCACAAGCGCCTTGCCTAGCTTGCCCTGTCAGAAACAAGGAGTTCTTCCTGGAGACGGGGTTCTCTAATACGTGCTTGACGGCAGTATTATACCAAAAGCATGACAAGGTCAATAAAGTAATCTCCTATGCGAGCAAAACTTTATCCTCTGTGGAGGAAAAATTCAACGATTGTGAGAAGGCACTCCTGGCAACGGTGTGGGCATTGAAGAATTACCGCCCGTTTGAACACATCATAGTGGAGACTCCACACCAGCCTCTGCAATATCTCCAAAGTGACAGAATCCGGGCCGGAAATGTGAGTAATTCCCGAATTACTTCCTGGATTCTGTCAATGCAAGGCTTTCCTGTGGAGGTCAGATATGGCCAAAACAAGAAGAGTCCCCTCGCGCAAGGTCTGGCTGACTTGCATGATTGTGCCAGAGAAAACTGTCTCGAGGACGAAAGTCTAAAAATCAAGGACAACATGGAGGCATACCTTAATTCCCCACACAAGTCTTTGAAGAAGACAAGTGTGAGGGAATGCCCACTGTCTATGTGGATGGATGCTCTTACCATGTTGACAACGACGGGGAGAAAGAACTGGTGGCTGGCGTAGGGAATGCATGGGTGAAGGAGTTCCCAGAACCCTCCGCTGGATACCAAATTGGTCCCCGAAGTAGTCAGGTGGCAGAATTGATGGCTGTGCATCAGGCCATCCTCACTGCTGCCCAACATCAACTCCACAAACTGGTCATAATCACAGATTCGGATTATGTACGGAACGGTTTCATGGAGCACCTGGTTAATTGGAAAACCAGAGGCATGTTATGTGCTAATAGCAAACTCTTGAAACATGGGAAGTTAATCCAAAACATTGATGATCTGGTCACATCGAATGGGATGACCATCTACTGGAAAAAGATCAAGGGTCATTCCAAAGTAGAGGGACCAGACAAAACTGGAAATGACTTAGCTGATCAGCTGGCCAAAACCGGGGCCATCCAAGGGGATCTAATAGAAATATAGTCCCTGTTGGGGGAAATCCAGGTCACCGCTATCACTAGGTCCCAGACAAATGCTCACAATGATCTTTCAACTGCACAATGGAGTAAGGAGACCCCTGATGCTGATTTCATTACAGCTCAGAAGGGGGATCCAATTATTGGTAAGTTTTACCAACACCTTGAGGACCCTGAGAACTTTCCCCTGACGGATACCGATTACATTGGGAAAGAGGACCTAAGAGTGTTGATGAAATGTCCAAAAATGTTCTGAATCTGTCATGATCTCTGCTTCCAAAAGGTCAGGGTTTTCCCAACTCCCTTGGAAGCAGATCCATAACCCAGGTTCCGAGTGCCAACCAGTCCCAATTGGGACCTTTTGGACCCAGTCCTGGCGCCAGTGGCACCAGGCTCATAAATATGCCCAGTCCCAGCGCTGGAAGCGCCGGGCTCATAATGCTTGGGTGGACTTACCTGCAGCAGACCATGCTGCTTACTTGCCTGCCAGTTGAGCCTCTGATCCTCTTCTGTTTGGAACTACTTTTCCTGTTGGGTGGGGCAGGAGCCACTACCTAGATTCAGAACACTGGAACTCTTCTGGAAAGCAGGAACTCTTTTCTTACCAAGGCGTGGCTGTGGAAGGAGACACCTAAGCACTACAGGAGGCTATTTAAACCACACCCGATGGATGAATCTTGCTTTGCGTTATTCTGCATCCTCTGCAGCAGAACGCTCATCGTGTCTTCTGCATCTGATCCTGGGCCTAAGGAAAAAGGGTTACCATCCTGAATCCAGTCTTCAGCAACACCTATAAAGACAAGAAAGAACAGGTTAGCATTACGGTCTTCAGCGACAGCTCTTCACTTACCTGGTCCATCGGCTGTCACCAACGCCTCGCGCTGCATTCCGGCATCTGAAAGACAAAGGCTTACCTACTCTTCGTGCGCTCCGGAGGTCTTCACACTGCATTCCGGCATCTGAAAGACAAAAGCTTACCAACTCTTCGCACGCTCCGGAGGCCTTCGGCGCTGCATCCCGCATCTGAAAGACAAAACAAGGTGCGTTTAAAGACATAGGGTAACTTTAATACTCACGTGCCATTACTCCTTTCCACATCTAACCCAGTGGGTATTCCGGCACCCTGCAGCCGCTCCGAACTTGTACCTGCAAAATAAAAAGACAGTTAGAGCGCATTGTGAAGCAGGCAACAAGCGCTTACTTACGTGCTTCCAGGCGCTTCGATTCATCACATGGGCTCCATCTTCAACTCACTTCAGCCCGTCATCCGCCATCGCCGGAACCCTGCAAAACAAGAAACATCATTACTAAAGACTTTAAAGACATTAGAATTACTCGAAACTTACCGTTCGTGCAGTAAACGACGGACAGCAGTCCTCTGAAGTCAAGAGGCCTGCTCCCCTGATCCAGTGAAGAAACTGGTTACAGCACCCTGCCCCGAGGCAGATGGAGAGCACGGCGTTCACTTACCTAAGGTGAGAGCGTTAACCTTTGGGGTTCTACAGGAGAAGAGAAAGGGAAGAAGAGAGAGACATTCAATAACCCAGTTCCTTAATCCCATATTTTCTATCTGCAGACATATTACCCTTCAAGTCAGACATACAGTCCACAGAGGTCCAGCCCAAAGAGCCAGCCGTGTGTTACACATCACCTTTGCAGATACGGTATACGCCCAGTCAAGACCGGCGCCTCTACGGGAATCAGGTGAGCGTTACAGAACCAAAGCCTACCACAAAACTCCCGTCCAGGCGCTATGGAAACCTCGGATACCGACCAGCTAGCCCAGTTACTTGGGGAACTAAGGGCAGAAGTGCATGCAGCCCGTCAGGAAACGAACGCTCTAAGAAGGGAACTGATTATTTCCAAGGAGCGAACAGATGATCTCGCTAGACAATTGCTACAGTCACAAGCCGGACAGACCCCGTTACCCGCATCTGGGGGAAATCTTCCTTCTACATCCTCTATGAATCCAGTGCAGATCAACCTACCTGGGAATGTACCTCTGGCTCCGCCCGAACGATTTTCTGGTGACCAAAAGAGGTTTGCAGTATGTATCAATCAGTGCCGGTTGCATTTCTTATGCCGGCCAGCAGCCTTTCCAACTGATCAAGCTAAAGTAGCTTTCGTGCTTTCGTACCTTAGTGGCAATGCGGCAGAGTGGTCGATCCCTCTAGTAAATCAAGATGATCTGGTCCTCCATGATTTTCAAGCTTTTCAGCTCAGTATGGAAAAACTGTTCGCAAGACATTCACAGGGGCAGGCCTTGGACAATGAGCTTCTTTCGTTGCGACAAGGTAATCAAGACCTTTTGGCTTATATTGCGTCTTTCAACAGACTGATAGTGGAAACTCAATGGCCTGAGGACAAAAGGATTATGCTGTTTTATAGAGGTCTACGTGGAGAGCTCAAAGATGTGTTAGCCCAAGTAGTGAATCCCCCACAAGATTGTTCGGACTATATATAGACTTAGTCGTTCAAATAGATCACAGACTGCAGAACAGGAAGGCCGATCGTTCCAAGTTTGATGCTCGAGTATTTTCCAAACCGCCAACTCCTTCCAAAGGAGTAGACCCCGGGGAACCCATGCAAATAGGGGGTCTGAAAGGTCCTCTAACACAAAAGGAGCGGGAAAGGAGAAAACAGTTGCAATTATGCCTCTATTGCGGAAACTCAGGGCACTTTCTTCGAGACTGTCCGGTGAAACCTGCCAAGAAGGCAGTAGGAGCTGCAGTTACCAAAGTTACAAACTCTGAGCAGGGAAACGACCTCGCCCGACAAGAATAGAGGTCCTCTTGCCGAGCGTGAAAACCAGTTCCGTGACCTCGCATTTCGTGATACCTATGGTCCTCATTAGCCCTGATAATCCGGATCGATTACATGCAATTGAAGCTTACGTCGACAGCGGTGCCATCGGCAATTATGTGGATCATGAAATGGTTTTGAGGATGAATCTAACTCTTTGTCCCAAGGCTGTAAAGGACGTCATTACTACGGTGGATGGTACGGAGATAGCCTCCGGGCCAGTAACGCATACCACTCAAGAGGTGACGCTAGTAAGTCAAGATGGACACCATGAGAAGATCGTGTTCGATGTGATCAAGGCCCCTCAGTTTCAGATTATTCTAGGAATACCTTGGTTAGAGAAACACAATCCTCTGATCGATTGGCGAGCAAGAACGGTCCAGTTTCCAGAATGTGTCTCTACTTGCCACCCTCCACCTGGTGTTGCACTGGCAGCAATTTCTTCAGAGACTCCCCAGTTACCTCCCGAATACCTAGAATACCAAGATGTTTTCCGGAAGGATCAGGCTAACTCTCTACCTCCTCATAGGTCTTATGACTGCCAGATAGACCTGATACCTGGATCTACTCCTCCTTGTAGTAGAATTTATGCCCTCACCGAGCCTGAGAACCTTCACCTTCGACAATACCTGGATCAATACCTAGCAAATGGGTTTATTCGTCCTTCCAAGTCCCCTGCTTCTTCAGCTTTGTTCTTCGTTCCAAAAAAGGAAGGAGACCTTAGAACTTGTATAGATTATCGCTCCCTGAACCAGATCACCGTTAAGAATAGATATCCGTTACCTTTGATCCCTGAACTCCTGGACCAAGTCAGAAAAGCATGCATATATACAAAGCTGGATCTTAGAGGAGCTTACCACTTGGTACGAGTAAAAGAGGGCGATGAATGGAAGACGGCCTTCCGCACCAAGTATGGACTATTTGAATATCAGGTCATGCCCTTCGGACTTTGCAATGCCCCGGCCGCCTTTCAATATTTTATGAACGATGTCCTCAGAGAGCTCATAGATGTGTGTGTTGTTGTTTACATTGACGACATCCTCGTTTATTCTTCATCGGAATCTGAACATCGGAAACACGTGGAAATGGTCCTCGAAAGATTGCGTCAACACAAACTTTTCGCTAAGTTGGAAAAATGTGTTTTCAACGTAACTGAAGTTGAATTCTTGGGATTCATATTATCACCTGGCGGAGTGTGTATGGATTCAAAGAAGGTCGATGCAGTTCTCAAATGGCCATCACCATCCTCCGTAAAAGGTGTGCAAAGCATGTTAGGCTTTGCTAACTTTTACCGCAGGTTTATCCCCGAATTCTCTCGAATAGTCCAGCCCATCACTGCCTTGTTAAAGAAAAACAAACGTTTTGAATGGTCTACCGAGGCGGAACAAGTTTTCCAGGATTTGAAGACTAAATTTATCTCTGCACCAATCTTAAAACACCCTCGCCCCGAACTCCCCTACATCGTGGAAACTGATGCTTCAAGCCTTGCCATGGGGGCAGTTCTATCACAAAAGGACCCGGTAACCAATCAGTTGCATCCCGTGGCATTTTGGTCCCGCAAATTCTCGCCTCCTGAAATCAATTACACGATTTCTGACAAGGAACTTCTGGCTATCAAGTCTGCCTTTAAGGCTTGGCGGCCTTATCTGCTGGGGGCCCGACACACCGTTACTGTGATTACGGATCACCGAAACCTGCAATATTTGAAAACCGCAAAAGCCCAATCCTCTAGACAACTCCGTTGGGCATTATTCTTTGCCGAGTTTGACTTCATAATTACCTATCGACCTGGTACAAAGAACGGTAAAGCTGATGCCCTTTCTCGGATGGGAGTGGAAGAACACTTGATCAACCCTAAACCTGTACCAATCATTCCCGAACAAAGAATTCTGGGTGTAATCGCCACAGAATCCATAGAGGAAGTTAAGGATAAGGCCAGGCAACTTGTAACTCCAGCAGACATACAGAATTGGCATCTGCAGGGAAAGGACTTTGCAGTAAAGGACAACTTATTGTATTTCCAAGAACGATTATACCTACCCAGCACAGATTTACAGAAAAAAGTAATCTCTTGTTATCACGATTCTTTAATGGAAGGACATCCCGGTATGGCCAAGACCTCAGAAAAGATCAAGCGCTACTTTTGGTGGCCGTCTTGGAAAAAAGATATCAGAGACTTTATAATGTCCTGTGGAGTATGCGCCCAAAACAAGAGTCAAAAGGAAAGACCAGCAGGCCTCTTACGCCCTATTGACATCCCACCTCGCCCTTGGCATACGCTTTCTATGGACTTCATCACCGATCTACCTCCATGCTCCGGATACAATACGATTCTAGTAATCGTGGACTTATTCTCCAAGATGGCGCATTTCATTCCGCTCAAAGGCTTGCCAACAGCAGCAACTCCGGCCCGAGAATTTCTCGAAAACATCGTCCGACTGCACGGTTTTCCTTCGGTTCTAATTTCGGATCGAGGTAGTCAATTTATTTCTCATTTTTGGCAAAGTTGCTGTCGGTCGGCTCAAATTGATGTGAGACTATCGACCAGTCACCACCCTCAGACCAACGGACAAACCGAGAGGACCAATCAAACTCTGGAACAGTATTTACGCTGCATGCTGCAACAAACTGAAAAAACTTGGAAAGACATCCTTTGGATAGCCGAATATGCCTACAATAACTCTGTCCATTCGGGAACTGGGAAAACCCCGTTTTTTTCTTTTGTACGGCAGTCACCCTCGAACCTCGGAGTTGGATCCCCTCCAAGATCTTGAAACACCAGCAGTAGACTACCTGCATTCTACAATCACCCAAGCCTTTAAGGAAGCTGTTTCTCACCTTCAAATGGATAAAGAACAATACAAGAAAGGAGCAGATCAACATCGGAAGGAAGCCCCTCAATATCAAGTAGGGGATCAAGTCTGGTTATCCACCAAATATCTACCTCTAAAAGGGCCACGCACATTCAACCCAAGATACCTTGGTCCCTATTCCATCACTACCATAGTAAACCCAGTAGCGGTCAAGTTGGACTTGCCCCCGCACATGAAGATACATCCGGTCTTCCACGTCTCTCTATTAAAACCCGTGCAACCTCAAACCCGACAAACTAAATCTCCAAAACCTATCCAAGTTGATGGAGAACTCGAGTTTGAAGTCAAAAGCATTCTGGACTCCAAGATCTCCAAATCTAAACTATTTTACCTAATTGACTGGAAAGGCTACGGCCCCCAAGAGAGATCCTGGGAACCTGCTGAATATGTCCACGCTCCTCGCCTAATCAAAAGATTTCACCGAACATTTCCTGACAAGCCAAAACCCCCGGAGAAGCCCGGTTTGGGAGGGGCCTTGAGGGGGGGTTCTGTCATGATCTCTGCTTCCAAAAGGTCAGGGTTTTCCCAACTCCCTTGGAAGCAGATCCATAACCCAGGTTCCGAGTGCCAACCAGTCCCAATTGGGACCTTTTGGACCCAGTCCTGGCGCCAGTGGCACCAGGCTCATAAATATGCCCAGTCCCAGCGCTGGAAGCGCCGGGCTCATAATGCTTGGGTGGACTTACCTGCAGCAGACCATGCTGCTTACTTGCCTGCCAGTTGAGCCTCTGATCCTCTTCTGTTTGGAACTACTTTTCCTGTTGGGTGGGGCAGGAGCCACTCCCTAGATTCAGAACACTGGAACTCTTCTGGAAAGCAGGAACTCTTTTCTTACCTAGGCGTGGCTGTGGAAGGAGACACCTAAGCACTACAGGAGGCTATTTAAACCACACCCGATGGATGAATCTTGCTTTGCGTTATTCTGCATCCTCTGCAGCAGAACGCTCATCGTGTCTTCTGCATCTGATCCTGGGCCTAAGGAAAAAGGCTTACCATCCTGAATCCAGTCATCAGCAACACCTATAAAGACAAGAAAGAACAGGTTAGCATTACGGTCTTCAGCGACAGCTCTTCACTTACCTGGTCCATCGGCTGTCACCAACGCCTCGCGCTGCATTCCGGCATCTGAAAGACAAAGGCTTACCTACTCTTCGTGCGCTCCGGAGGTCTTCACACTGCATTCCGGCATCTGAAAGACAAAAGCTTACCAACTCTTCGCACGCTCCGGAGGCCTTCGGCGCTGCATCCCGCATCTGAAAGACAAAACAAGGTGCGTTTAAAGACATAGGGTAACTTTAATACTCACGTGCCATTACTCCTTTCCACATCTAACCCAGTGGGTATTCCGGCACCCTGCAGCAGCTCCGAACTTGTACCTGCAAAATAAAAAGACAGTTAGAGCGCATCGTGAAGCAGGCAACAAGCGCTTACTTACGTGCTTCCAGGCGCTTCTATTCATCACACGGGCTCCATCTTCAACTCACTTCAGCCCGTCATCCGCCATCGCCGGAACCCTGCAAAACAAGAAACATCATTACTAAAGACTTTAAAGACATTAGAATTACTCGAAACTTACCGTTCGTGCAGTAAACGACGGACAGCAGTCCTCTGAAGTCAAGAGGCCTGCTCCCCTTATCCAGAGAAGAAACTGGTTACAGCACCCTGCCCCGAGGCAGATGGAGAGCACGGCGTTCACTTACCTAAGGTGAGAGCTTTAACCTTTGGGGTTCTACAGGAGAAGAGAAAGGGAAGAAGAGAGAGACATTCAGTAACCCAGTTTCTTAATCCCATATTTTCTATCTGCAGACATCTTACCCTTCAAGTCAGACATACAGTGCACAGAGGTCCAGCCCAAAGAGCCAGCCGTGTGTTACATATCACCTTTGCAGGTACGGTATACGCCCAGTCAAGACCGGCGCATCTACGGGAATCAGGTGAGCGTTACAGAATCCAAGACGGTTTGTTGGTCAGGAAATCCCAAGCTGGCCATGATCAGTGGGTGGTTCCTACCTCATTCCGAAGCCTGATGTTAAGTCACGCCCATGATGCGGCCACCGCCGGTCATAGGGGGTTTCACACAACACTGGAAATCTTAAGAGAGGTTGCATACTGGCCACATATGGGGCAGGACCTCGACCAATACTTGAAGGGGTGTCTTGTATGTGCACAATTTCAGCCATCATCCCTCACACACCGTGCGCCTCTCCAAAAGAGGGGGATGACACTGCCATGGTCAGATTTGCAAATCGACTTTGTAGGCCCTGTGATTCGCTCGTCTAGAAGAAACAAGTACATGTTGACCGTTACATGCTTGTTTACCAAGTGGGTGGAATGTCTCCCAGCCCCAAACTGCAAGGCAGAAACAGCAGCTGCCCTGATGATTAACCACATCTTTTCCCGTTTTGGTCTACCTCAAAGGATTGAGTCAGACAGGGGTAGCCACTTCACCAGTGAAGTAATGACAAAGATGTGGGAGATACTGGGGGTTAAAAGGAAGCTACACATTGCTTACAGGCCAGCTTCTTCTGGAGCAGTGGAGAGATATAACCGAACCATTGTGAGCATCTTAAAAAAGTTTGTGGCAGATTCTGGGCCAAGTTGGGATATCCGATTACCTCTGGTCCTAATGGCCATCAGATCTATCCCTTCATCTGCAACCAAAATGTCACCATTTGAGTTGATGACTGGACGCAAGATGGTGCTTCCCCAGCATTTGCTCTACAGGACTCAAGAGCAGACACTGATAAATGCCTCCACAACTCATGAGTATGTGGAGAATTTAAGGAAACACCTTCAACATGCTTTTGCTTATGCTCCGCGGAATCTAGAAAGATCAGCCGAGAGCATGAAGACCCACTATGATTTAAAAACTACCCGAAAGGAATATAAGGTGGGTGATCGGGCCTATCTATACACTTTCCAAAGGAACCAGGCCAAACAGCGAAAATTCTTGCCTACATGGAAGGGACCGTTTGAAATTATAGAAAAGATCTCCCCTGTTGCCTATAAGATCTGCATCCCCAAAGGCAGTCTGGCAGAAGGGGAAGACAAGTGGGTCCATATTAACCAGCTAAAGTGTTACCATCCCAGGCACACTTTGCAGCAACTGGAGGAGTCCTCCTCAATACCAGAGGGGACCGCTCCAACCCTAAAATATCCCACATATAGTCTCTAAAATATTATACTCTTATAAGCCACTGTCTTTGAATGATAACTTGTATCTCAAAAGTAAAATGTTAGTTATGTTAAAGTATAAAATGTATATGTCTGCCACACCATTAGTAGTGATGGAAAAATGTCTACGAATAGGTATTGCCGCTTTTCCTTTGTCGTCCTAGGAGAAAGAAAACCTGGAGACTGGCCAAGGAGGACGATCCGGAGACCAGGAGCGGAGACCCAAGGGGCCCGGGGTACCGCCCAATCCTCCCATCAGGACCAGCAAGGAGAACTGATTGATCGACTGGAGGGAGGAAAAGATGCTGAACTGTGCCATCCATGGAATTGGAAGAAGAGGAGGCGAACATCCCAGATCTTGCGAGTTCCATCAGCGAAAGGACAGAATGGCCATCGCAAGAGGGGGGGCTTGTGGGATGTTTTTACCCATGCATCCAAGCCCTACCACAAAAACTGTGCCTTACTGGCATGGAAAACATCATGATGGCAGGAACTCCCCAGAGAGTGCACAGGGAAAACATGAAGAATAGACTGCCACCCATTTTTGCCTATGTTGTGAGCACATGAGGGCACTGCCTAAAACCACCAGTGGGCTACACACACAGTAGCCTGAAACCATTGGGAATGGCAATGCTTATTGCCAAAAAAGCAACTCAGAACTGTGGGGAATTAATTTTCTTAATCCCAAAAATGGTTACATTACCAGTACTCACCACTATCAGAAAGCCGGCGTTTTAAAACCACCAGACATTTGTGGAAAACTGAACAAATGAAACAAAACCAGACCAAGGAAAGACTTGGTAAGAGGTGGATACAATGTAAAACTATATTCTGAAATGACTTGAAGGAAGTAATTATTTAATGTATATGTAAAAATTGTCAGTTTGATTTGAATGTAGAAAACTGGGAACAAAAAGTGACATTTAGCTGAAACCTGGCTTAATGAAACTGGATTCTGCCTGACAACTAGCCCCGACAGGAGTTGAAACCTGCTCACCCACTCCCCTTGCCAAAAGGAGTTGTCACCTCTCTGATTAGATTAGGGGTGGAGCAGTTGGGGACTACAGGGAGTTGAACAAAGGCCTGTCCTGGACTCAGCCAAATGTTATATTGGGGGGCCGTAAAGTGGCTTCCTCTTAGGGGAAACTGGGAGGGGCAGTGCCTCTGCTAGCAGCTGAGCTTGGGGGAAGTGGATAAACCAGTTATTCCACCCTGTGATGTGGAAAGCCACATCCCTTTTTGACCAGGGCATAATTTTAAAAAGATAGATAACTCATAGTGCGGACTTGTCAGAATTATATAAGTAATATCATTATTTTTGTGATTTTTCTGTGAACATTTTGAGAGGCGTTAGGATCCTGTGGTGTATTCTGGGGGGTTGCTAGCGGAAAATAGGGTCTCACTCCAAATGTCTGCATGTTAAAAATCTGACACTTCATCAATTAATGTCCGTACTCCTTGCGCACATGTGTGTAATTTTGGGTAAATGTCCGATATTGCAAAAACAGTTAAAAAGCGCAAAATGTTGTCATTTTGGAATGCAAGCCCCCATGAAGATCAGAGGCGGAAAAGCATGGACCATAAGGAATATATAATGTGCACATGTAATTTCAACAAATTGTATATCTGGGAAGGATGTATTTGAGTCAAATATAGATTTGTGGGCAAACTGACCAGGGGAGGATCCTCTGACCCATAAACAGACTTCATCATGCTGACAATCCATTTCCTTCCCCCAATCATGGGAGAGGGGAGAATTGGGCCAATGACAAGTAGAGAGGGGCAGGCTTAGCTAGGCCCAGGCACACACCCATTTTCAAAACACATAAAAAGAGACTGCTGGGACAGGTAGAGACATTCAATTCCATTTGCTGCGGAGCATGCTGACCGACGACTTCACATCCAGAGATCCAGACTTCAAATCCATCAATCTCCAAAGACCAGAACTTTACTTCAGAACTTGAAGCAAGGGCCTAAACCCACAAACTGAGAACTCTTCTCAGCAGGCCTCAGCAACCTTAAAATCATTTGCGAACTATTCCACAGCCGGGCGAGCTGTTTGAATTCTTTTGCCAAGAACAATTGCCAGAGATCAGACCAGAGATCCAGAGTGACCCAGACCGCTGTGAGCAGAACCAGAGAGCTGACCCAGATCACTGTGAAGTGCCGAGACCAGAACCGGAGTCCAGTCCAAAACCTGACCAGATCCGTGGCGAGGCCTATTTCAAATTTATATTGTGAGTACCTAGCAGAACTGTGCAGAACCAATCTCTTAGTTAAAATAATCTAATCCAAACTATTTTAACCTAAGTAGAACTGCCTCCTAGAAATCGTGTCATCTGTCATTTTTAAAGCTGCACAAGTGTCACCTGTCAATTCTGCAGCTGCAAGCTGTCACCTGTCATTTTGAGTTTACTTTAAATCCGAAAAACGACCTTTATTTAATCGCCCGTATCTCTGGAACCGTTTGGGCTAGGAACGAATCTAAGCTTTCCAACAAGCCTAGAACCGACTTCCTACTCCTTATACTTTTTCCGCGATTACGATTCACGCACTCGCGAATTTACCGCGATTTGCGATTTTGGCTCAATTTCTCCACTTGTCAAAATAGCAGCTCCATTCTTTCTTTTGTTAAAATCCGTTTGCAACTTTGTAATAACTCATAGAGCATTGCTAAAGTGAGCCTGAACTAATACCAACACGCATCTCCCACTCACCCTGAATCTCTAGAGGGAATTAAAATCAGTTGCCACATTTTCCCATCCATTGCCATCACATTTAAAAGCATTTTGGGCCTGTGTTTCAAACTCCTACCTGTTTCCTCTAAGCTTGCTGGGGGGGGGGAGACTGAATTTCGTATTGTATTTGATTGCATTCCTGAGAACTGTGTGCCCCTCTTTCCATCTCCTTCCATTTCTTACATTGCATAGGGGAGGGGCTGAATTGCCAGAGAAAAAAGTGATTATCTTATCTTTTGCTAAAATCATATCAAGTATTTCTGTACTGCATTTTATTCCTCATTGCTTTTCCCTTGAAATCATAAAAGTATTTTTGCTACTTTATCCATCCTATACTAACTCCTCATTGATTGTAAAGAAGTGTCCTAGTGCCAGATTACCCATTGTTGATCCACATCATATGTCTAAGTGTACTATCAGATATTAATTTATTATAAAGTGTGATATATATATATATTGTTTAAATTTCTCAAATAAACCTTTTAAACTTGAAAAACAGAACTACTTCTTGGCTCAGTGGGGTCAGGGGGATTCTAAGAGAGGGGTGTTATATAGGGGTAGTCATCCAGAACTCATGAACTGGACATAAAGGTATATCAATAAGGGTTTCCATTCAGTATCCCAGACTAGGCATTGACTTAGCTGTAGTGTTGAATTGAATCCTCTTACAGACCGAAAGAAGAAGAATGTTGTTTGCTGGTGTGGTCAACAAGTTGACCAGAGCGGGGACTGAAGAGGGGAGGCCGAAATCTACTCCTGCCCCCCTTCCCCAGACACATGAAGAGGAAGAAGAGCAGAAAGAATAATGAGCGCACTCACCATTTTGCACCAGTCCCCAGTGTGCCCATGGGTGACAAATATGCTGAAAGATGCCCACTTCACCAACACTGCAACCTATAAGCAACGCAAACCTTGCCCAGAGTGGATAAAGAGCTTCTGGGTGCTAGCAGAGACACTTCAATTGACAGTATTGACTAAAAGCGCTAAGAAGACATATGTCGTGTGATGGGGTGCAAGCACAATTTTGGGACCCACCCACTTACCAAAACACACCCCACACTCCCCACCCCTAGGTTCGACTTTGCGCTACGGCCATGAACTCACGACTGGAGAGATAACACTTTCAGCATAAAACATTTATTTGACAGAAAGACAAAAATAAAAGACTGATTTTAGCAGCAATGTGGGAAGGAAATGCAAGTTATAAAATCACAAATATTTAGAACACAGTCTCACATTCCTTGTATCCAACGCTGGGGGACCCTGCTCATCTTAAACTAACTGCTACTCGTCACCAGGTGTCTCTCCTCATATTCTTCAGCCAGTTCTTAAGTGAGAGCGTAACAAGGAAGTCGGAGGGGCAGACCAAACTCCGGGCACTTTCTCGATAATGAGTCCACCGAAGAATCCCCCAGCAAAATCATTGCAGACAGGAACTTCCAGTTCAAAAGAGGCACTTTTTGTCAACATATTCAACTCAATGTAATTTCTGCAAAGCGTCCTTAGCCTGTTGAAAAGCAGTTTACTGATCAATGCCCCATTCAAAAGCATATTTCTTCCTGGTTACTTTGTAGTTTGGCTTCACAATCAGACTCCGATGTAGTATGTGATCTCTCCAAAGAACCCTCAACTCAATGAATCTTTGCGCTTCCTTATTATACACAGGTTTTTTTATCTGTTGTACCATGGCAACAATAGCCTCAGTCATTTTCTTTACAATCCACATTGCACTCAAACATTTCACCTTTTGTGCTGATCCCTGCACTTTCTCTGTATGAATTGCCCACCCTCTGTTCAGAACAATAAGTTTTTCAGCAGCTTTTTCAACATGTGTTTTCTCTTTTCCAGTTAACATTATAGCAACAATGGGCCTCATTACACGGTAGGCGGTAAGTAACGGTCCTTACTGCCATGGCGCTAATAACGTGTCCGTGTAGTAAGCAGCCCGCTTATTGCGTGGCATTACGAGTACGCGGGCACGAGCTTTGCGCCATGCCCTTAAGGACATTACCACCGTGCCGTAAAAAAAGGACCCAAAAAGTCCCTTAGCGGCACCAAGGAAAGCGCTAATAGTGGTTACCGTAAATAAGCGAAACCAGAAGTACCGTCTTCGCACAGGAACAGGAAAGAGCACGGCGGGCATCTTCAAAAACACAATCCATTGCCATCCTCTGCCCCCAGCACCTGCAGCAACACTAAAGCTGGCTAAACTTATCCCTACAACACCTGAGAATGCCCAAGGCCGTAAAAAAAGGTGCAGCGCGGCAGCGCAAGGAACGCTTCTCCAATGAGGAACTCACAATGTTAGCAGACACACTTGCTGCTAACGCAGAGGTTGTTTTTGCAAACGGCATGCAGCGTCCTGCACTGATAAAGAAAAAGGAGATCTGGGCAGGGGTGACCCGGAAAGTCAGTACGGTGGGCTCCACCGCACTGTAAAGGACGTACGCAAGCGGTGGGACGATCTGCGCCTCCGTGTACGGAGTATACTAGCAGCCAACAGGAGCCTGGCCATGGGTACAGGAGGCGGAGCAGGATCCCCAATCAAGCTGCAAGAGTGGGAAGAGACATGTGCCAGCACCATTGGCGTCGAATCCATTGAGGGAGGGGGTGAAATGGAGCCCGGTGTGCCGTCATCGTCAGATGGAGGTGAGTGTCCACACAAAACACTGCAATGCAAAGCATGAGGTACTCCCCCAAATGTGACCTGGAAATTAGCTCATGGATGGGGCCATCACACATACATTTACACAACCCTGCCCATATGCTGTGCACATCCCCACACAACCACATGCATGCAGCACCTCAGACACATGTCACCCAGACTCATGCCTGTATGACCCACCCATCTGTCTAACAACCTGTATGGCCAAACTTGAAGTCCAAATGCATAGAACTGCAGCAACAACAACATCTGCATGATGCACGTTGACCCATCACTGATGCTATCCCTCTCTTTGTCCCCCACAGGCTCACAATCTGACAGTGAGGAGCAGGACTCTGCGACGCAGGCCCCACCACCAGAGAAACAGGCCAAGGGCATGGAAGTAGGCACCAGGCCCAGCATATCGAGGGGCACTGGGAAATCTGCACTGCCTCAAAGGGCCAAAGCCACACATTCACCCACGTCACCAAGGCGTGAAAGGCCGTCAGACAATGTGGTAGCACCCACTCCAGCCATTCCCACCACGCAGGATCCACTTGCGGAAAGATCACTGTCCGCCGCAAACAGCTCCATTGGCGAGGTAGCTGCCACGGCACCCATGTCAGATGTGGAGGAAACGTGCATTTCACCCATGGAACACCACATACCCAGCCCGCAGCAGTCAGCCCAACAGAGCCCACGCCTCACATCAAATGCCAGCAGCCATGAGCTGTCTGGTGATGAGTTTGTGGCAGGGAGCTGGAGTCCCATGGTGACAACACCTGATGGTGGACACATGCCACAAGCTGCGTCAGGTACCAACAAACGCAGGCACAGAGGCCATGACATGAGCATCATATGACAGTGCCAGGAAGACCTAACTGCGCTGGTTGTCCAGCATGTGGGCGAGGGTGCCCTGGTGAGGGAGGAGTGCAGGGAACATGCCAAGGGCTTTAAACAAGCCATTGAAGCCAGCACCAACCGCATTTGCGAAGAATTATCAGCTTTGAGGCAGGTCCAAACACGCATCGCAGATGCTATGGAGAGGCAGAACCCTGCCCAGGGTCCGGACCAACCGAGCACCTCCTCCACTGCCAGCTCAAGGCAGACCAGCCACCTGCACAGGTCCATGCGGGCTATGCGGCGCACAAACTTGCAACCACCCAATGCTGGCAGAAGAGGTGGGAAGTACGGGCAGCCTGATATTGGTGACTCGTGTACACTAATGCTGCACTCACTAATGTGCAAACCATGTTTGGGGGAGTTGTGGGGGGAGGGGGGAAGGGTGTTTGGGGGAGTTGTGGGGGAGGGGGGGAAAGGGTGTTTGGGGGCGTTGTGGGGGAGGGGGGAAGGGTGTTTGGGGGAGTTGTGGGGGGAGGGGGAAAGGGTGTTTGGGGGAGTTGTGGGGGAGGGGGAAAAGGGTGTTTGTGGTGGAGGGTCCATGCACTTCATATTCTTACAAAAGGTAATAATACACACTTGTGTCATGACAAATCACATGAGTGGACATTTTTCATTGTGTATGTGTGCTTTATTGCCGGACAGTGCACAGTGTTCATTTCCCCACAACACCCAATGCCCTGATACCCACATCCATTGCACCCTCTTCATCCATGTGTATTAGAAATATTGGTCTATCAGATGCTGGCGCACAGCACGTTCCTCCTGTGCATTGCCACCTGCATAACGTGCAGCCCCATCTTCTCCCTCCTCATCATCATCCTCACCAGGTGGTTGCATTTCAATGTCAGGGGGCAGAGGCACATTCCGTCTGATGCACATATTGTATAGCATGACACATGCCATGGTGATCTTGGCCACCTTCTCATGCTCGTACAGGAGTGCCCCACCCGACCTGCTGAGGCACCGAAACCGTGTCTTCAAAAGGCCAAATGTATGCTCAATTACCACACGAGTACGGGTATGTGCACGATTGTAGTCCTCTTCGTGCATGTTCTGTGGGTTCCAGACAGGGGTAAGGAGCCACCTCTTCAAGGGATAGCTAGCATCACCTGCATGGGTGCAACAATGGATTTGTGTAAGTGATTACATCAAATGGAACCAGTACCTATCACACACGAGTCAACTTTGATTTGTGGATGACATCCACATATCCCTACATGCATGGAGGTAATCATAGTAACTGCAATGTGGGAAGGTGATCTAGTCCCTGCAAGTGTTCATGCACTGTGCATGCCTACAGCAGTAGTTGCCACGTACTAGGTGATGTTTAGTCATTCGTATCCTTTGGTCCTGTCACCGTTTCAACCAGACTCCTAGTGATCTGTCATTCCAAACTTGATGTCCCCATGCTGGCATGCAGCACTTCTGTTGTGGTGTACGGGTGAGATTCAGTATAATAGCTACAGGTGATCCCTTTGTATGCACTCAAGGTCGCATTTCTGTTGTGATGCTGTTCAGCGGACATTTCCATTGTCCATATTGGCAGCATGTTACTGCATTGTGTTGTAGAGGGTACGGTCTGATGATGTGCAGTGTGCATGTGGATGGATATGGCATGGTTGCGGTAATGGCTTAATGTCATTGTTGTGCAGCTTACGTCTTGCATGTAGTTTTCATGTATCAGGTTCAGTCTGGCCTGCCTTGGGGGACAGTGGTGTATTTCTGTATGGGCATTGTTTATTCTGTCAATTGATCTCAACCAGTTGGAGTATGCATCTCCCCTGCCCCCCCCCAATCACACCCAGTTGGAGTATGCATCTCCCCCCCACCCAATCACACCCAGTTGGAGTATGCATCTCCCCCCCAATCTACTCCCCACATCATACTGCCATGTGCTTGCCATGCTACTCACCGAGTAGCCACGAACGTTGTCCGGCATGTCGCTCCATGTAGCGTGGTGTCATTGAGTTCCGCAGGACCATTGAATCATGGGTTGATCCGGGATATCGGGCACAACAATGTGTGATGATCTTGTTAGAGTCACATACTATTTGGACGTTGATGGAGTGGTATTGCTTTCTGTTTTGGTACACTGCCTCCATGGCATGTGGGACCACCAATTCCACATGGGTGCAGTCGAGGGCCCTGATGCAACTTGGGATGCCTGCCAGTGAATGGAAGCCAACTTTGGTGTTGGAGATCTCCTGGGCAGTCCGTGGCAGGGATATGTGTTCACTTGTGTGCTTCAGGAGGACATCGAGCACCTGGTTCAGTGTGCGTGAGAATACTGGTTGTGATATACCATGCATCTGCCCTACCGTGTGCTGGTTGTTACCTGTGGCCAGGAAGTGGAGCACAGAGACCACCTTCAGTAGAGGGGGGATGGCAGTACGGATGTTTATGAGGCTGACAATGTCGTTGTGTATCATGTCCACGATGGTGTTGATGGTATCCCGGTCCAGACGGTACAGGGTGTGTATCTGCTCAGGGGTTAGGTTGAATGGACTGGCTCTGATTCTGGGGATTGGTGGCTGCCTCTGTGGCACAACTACCTGCACTGGTGGGGCTTGCTGTGCCTGTCTCGCCTTCCTCCTCCTGCGTCTCCTCTGTGCTGCCTGCTGCTGTTGCTGTTGCAAGGCAATCATGTCCTCCAGCCCCAGTAATGCTACTAGTATTGGAATCATTTTGGTGTGTGAATGGGTGTGGGAAGCAGTGTGTGGTGTGCTCCTTTTGTGCTGGCCCAGTCTCTCCATTGCCTCCACCTGTGCTGACTGTGTGCAACTGTGGCAGTTGGGAACACTGCACATGGCCCTTTACAGTGGTTCGCTATGGCGGTATTTCCGCCATGCCGGTATACACTTTTTGGGCCTGCTTCATGCCGCTATTTGCATGTCCGCCTGACTTGTGATGTACTCCTATTTCCGCCATGCCGCTATTGCCACCATGAGGGGCCACGCACCCGCGTATGTGCCGCTATTAGAGGCAATGTTCTTAGCAGTGCCGCTAATAGCGGGTGAGCGGGTCGTAATAGACAGGAGCGATTAGCAATGCTGGTAATCCTATAGCGGCATCGTTTTTCCCTTACTGCCTACCGTGTAATGAGGCCCAATGTCTTGGTCAATGCATACATCACTCAATTGCAACATTTGCATGTTTTGAGCAACCAATCCATGGCACAGAATGGGAATGTTTAAATACCCTTTGGGCAATTTAATACATTTAAATTGTCTGTCCCCCCAAATCACTGCAAACTGATCCTGCAATTCCAAATCAATGCACAAATCAATAATCACAAGCCATTCACCCACTTCTTTAGTGAGTTTCTCACCCAATGTAACCACATCTGGCACAGCAAAATGCGAGCAAGCCCGTTTAGCATGTCCAATTAAAGCAGAATTTGCCACTTTCACATGGATTTTGCAGTTGCCAAAAACAAAGTCTCTCAACACAGATGTTATTCTTTTTACCAGCAACCTGACCATTCCTAAAATGTATTCAGGAATGTCAACAATTAAAACATCAGTTTCAAAAGGCGAACCATCGCCAGTCAACATTTCAGCCCCCCATTCTCATTCACTAGTACACAGGGGCCAAATAACTTGTTTGGATTACCATTCACAATTTTAATTTCAAATGCTTTTGCAACTGTTTCTGCCACTTTGCTAAATAGGGCTAAACCTGCGTTTCACTTTGCAAAAATATAAAGCTTTTATAAGGGAAACCACATTAAATTCTTTCCTAATCTGTGCAATAAATCCTTCTTCACACATTCCTAGGAGCGCTCGCGAACAGAGCCATTCCCCACTCTATGCACAGCCTTCTGTTCCCTGGCTTTATTCCCAAGCAGTAAACCAGACAAGCATTTACTGATTACTGAAAGGGAAATCTTTACTACACAAGTTATCGGCGTGACAAAACCGACACATAAGTACTGCCATTTGTTGTCTCAGAGCTGCAGTAAGGACAACATGAAATGTGACAGTATACCACTCGATCTGCCCTGTGTTCTCTTACAACAGTCATCATTTCTCCAGCATGGCATGGCTTTGCACAATCCTGCCGACTACGCCAAATGTAGTATGAAGGGTAGATGCATTAGCGCAGGTGCATTGATCTGCTGAGCTAACCATGTTGCATATTAGGTCCATAGATTGCTGCATTAACAGCTAAGACTATTAGCTTATTTAAAGTGTGTACTAAAGGCTGAAACCGAACTTTCGAGATGGCTTAGTAATGCTTTAGTAGCACCTAGATATCAAGCATAGTGAGCTACATTGAACGTGTAGCCCTCTAAGGGGTGGAATGCTACGTTGTGCACAAGTGCATAGTTTGCAAAGGCAGGGCAGAGGACCGAGTTTAGTAGCTAATAGAGACATGTGTTTGTTTGAGTGCTTAAAGCATTATAGTGCCTAGATGGCCAGTCTTGTAATATTGTGACACTAGCTAGCAGAGTGCAGGGCCGGTAAAGCTTGCTCTCTAGGGGTTAATTGCAATTGGCCTGCTTCAGCTTCTCCTGGAATACTGTGGCTATGCTATCCTTCGTAAACAAACCCTCTTTCGCATGAAAAATTGCTGCCTCGACCCAGCCATTACTGATAAGAGACATTCCTGAGATTTTGCAGATGGGCTCCGAGTTGGGAGGGTTGGAGAATTACCGAGTGGGTTTTTTCCACCAGTAAACATGTTTTGCACTGAGAAAGTTCTAGAATATTGCCTCACACTGATTGACAGTACAAGAGTACAAGAGTGCATGCACACATGACTCAGGGGGGATTCTTCCGTGGACTCGTATCGATCAAGTGCCCGGAGTTTGGTCTGCCCCTGCGACTTCCTTGTGACACTCTCACTTAAGAACTGGCTGAAGGATATGAGGGGAAACACCTGATGACGGCTGTGCATTTAAGATGAGCAGGGTCCCCAGCGTTAGATACAAGGAACGCGAGACTGTGTTCTAAATATTTGTGATTTTATAACTTGCATTTCCTTCCCATATTGCTACTAAAATTGCTGTCTTTTTATTTTTTCTTTATGTCAAATAAATTATAAGTTTTATGCTGAAAGTGTTATCTCTCCAGTCGTGAGTTCATGGCCGTTGCGCAAAGTCAAACCTGGGAGTGTGGGGTGTGTTATTGGTAAGTAGGTTGGCCCCAAAATTGTGCTTGCACCCCATCACACAACAACATGCTACACTAGTCTCAATGCAGCAATACCGCCATTCAGAATCTACAAAACACAAGCGTTCCTGTTTAAAGGTTTGCAGATGCTTACATGAATAAACCCTATAGAAAAGCAAAAGTATTTGGACCACCTAACAGCGCTATAACTCATTATATCTTGCAGTGTAACATGGCACAGTGGAAGCCATGACTAGCTTAGGAAAATTACAGCAAAGTACACTTGTCTCAGTGAAGTCCAACAGCTTTGGGATCCGTGCAGACAACAGGAATAAACCTTGCAAATCCAGGCTCTCAGCCAAGGTCGTGGAACAGATCAAATTCCTTCTCTGGACGACAGTGAACTCAAGAGCATTCATAATTCTTATAAAATACAGCTAATTCCGAGCTGAATAAAACAAGAGTATGCAGACAGGACATGTGACTCAGTGGGCCTGACAGCAAGCCAAGGACCTGTCTTGAGAACGAAAGACAATTTTGCAAAGCCCAGACATAATTTGCAACACTGTGTAACAAGAACACCTGCATGTTGCATTTGAAAGCGAACGCCCTCATAATGCAGTGTTGATTCACACATAATTATGACGCAGAAAGAAAACAGTTACTCCAAGGACCTGTCTTATTTATTTATTTATTTGGTGCCAGAAGCCCGCAGGCATCAGGGCACTACAAAAAGAGAATCAGGAGCTAGCATGTTTTACGTAATGGAAGAGAAACTTGGCAGGCCGACAAAGATGGGCAATTACTATGCTAGAGTCCTAGTTTCATTTGAACAGGAATGTTTTCAATGTCTTTCTGAATTTGAGGTGATTGGGTTCTAGTCTCAAGCTCAGCGGCAGTTTATTTCAACTGATAGCAATCCGGTCGGGGAAGGTTCTGCCTAGACCATTAGCTTTTTTGTATGGGTTCACTACAATGAGCCCTTGAGACTCAGATCTTAATGTACGGGTAGGTGTGTAGCCAACAATTTTGGACTTAAGGTAAGCCGGGGCCTTTCCATAAAGACAGTTATGGGTGAGTGACAAGGACTTAAACATGACACGATCTTCAACCTAAGCCAGTGTAGCTCTCTTCTAGCATCACTGATGTGGTTTGATCTCGCTTTTTGCTTGATTATTCGTACTGCATGGTTATGGATACATTGGTATTTTATCAGGCATTGTTTGCTTGCACCCAGTAACAGTGCATTACCATAATCCAGGCGAGCTCTGGCTATTGTGGCACAGTTGGTTTAGTTAATTAGAGGTCTAATAGCTTTCAACAGCCTCAAGTAATATGAACAGAGGCTTGAGCATCTGAGCTCATGGAAGCTTCTAAGGTCATGCCCATTGTTTTGACCCTGCCTACTACTTTGATGAGGGAGTCTTTTATCAGGAATGATTTGTATTCAGATGGTAATTTCGCCCTAGCTTGGTTGGAGCCAAAGACCATCAACTCAGTCTTTTTTCCGTTCAAGCACATCCAGTTTTGATCCATCCACAGTTCGATGATATTTTAGAGATCATTAATGGATCTATTGGCCCTCATTACGACCCTGGCGGAAAGCGACTGACCGGAGCGCCACAGCGTAAATAGCGTTTCCGCCATTGCACGAAGGAGCAAAGTGCGGCCCATTCCGACCCATCGGGCACGAGCACCACGGCATGGCGGAAGTGCAAAGTCCGCGATGGCGGAAATGACCCCAAAACGGCCCACACCGCCGCCGTACGGCGCCCTAGGTGCAATACCGCCACCCCTCTTAGCGGTCACCGCAGTGTGCGCCTACCGGAAAGTACGGTGGCCGGAAATATACGGAAACGGAAGTTAAAACATGGGCCCGGAACGGGAAACATCCCGGCGTACACCTATAAATACACTAAAACCACACAACCACTAAAATCACTACCCTGAAACACACCCCAACCCGTCAACCACCCTAGCGAAACCAAGAAAAATGGGAAAAGTAGCGAAGAAAGCGTGCGACCGCAAGCGGCAGGTCCACTTCTCCCGTGAGGAACTCACCGTGCTAACAGAGACCCTCCAGGAGAATGCTGCCGTCGTCTTCTCCACGCAAATGACCAGAACGGCACTTGCAAACAAGAAGGCCATATGGGCTCTGGTGGCACAGCGGGTAAGTGCGGTGGGGACCGCACCCCGCACCCCACAGCAATGCCGCAAGCGATGGGACGACCTGCGGATACGCGTCCGCAGCATACTCTCTGCCAACCGCAACATTGCCACAGCCACCGGGGGAGGTCCTGAATCACCCATCAAGTTGACCCCCTGGGAAGAAATCTGTGCCTCCACCATCGGAATGGAGAGTATAGAGGGAGTCGGAGGGATGGAGAAAGGAGTGCAGACATCCGAAGATTCATGTAGGTGGGCCAGATAAAACAATGCCAAATCCACACAGTCCATCCATGTGAAGTACCATGCGTCCACATAGTGCAACAGAAACACATGTCCAGGAGAACGTCCACACACATCGGCCTGCAAGCGCACGTTAAAACCCACAATAAATACATAAATAATTAAAAACCCCTAATACACGCACTACACGTGCAGCAGGCACACCCTAACTGCAGGCTGCCAGACAACTGCACCCTCACTCCACACACAAATCAAAGCACCTCCAAGGCCCCGACCCAAATCACCCTCAGGTACCACCCCAATGCATGTGATACAATGCCATTCCAATTCCCACAGACCCATCAATAACCCTCGCCCTCCTTTACTCCACCACAGGGTCCGATCCAAACGACGAGCTACAGGACACCCCTACCAGCACACCTGCAAAGAGGGCCAAGACCAACGGCCAGAGACCCTCCACCTCAGCTGCACGCATCAAGACACGGCAGCAGCACAAATCAGGTGGCAGCACAGAGGAGGGAACATCAACAGGCACCCCAGCAGCCAGCATGCCCACAACACCACCACCACAGGTCCCCCCAATGGATGCCACAGAAGGCACTGCCTCTGGTGGCAGCAGCACCATAGGTGACACCCCATTGATGGCAGCATGCTCGGACACAGAAAACGGGGATGCCGAAGTCAGATCCATCCATGACCTGTCCCAATCCCCCTGTCTGTTCCATCCCGTACAACATGAGGATACCACGCAGGGGCACCCACCAGACGACGACTGGCCATCCCCCACAAGCCCTGTGGCAAGGCAACATGAGGACAACAGCCCCTCTGTGACACCCCCGCAAATGGCCATGGCCCAGCAGAGGCAACAGTCCCTCGACCAGTTGATCGAACAACAGCAGCAACTGGCCACACTCCTCAAGGACCATGCCGATGAATGTGGGGGCACTAAGGCAGACATAGAAACATCAACTGAGACACTTAGGGCAGAAATGGAGAGAGGTACAGAGACGCTAAGGGCACAAATTGAGAGAAGCACCGAGAGCCTGAGGGGGGAACTGCATGCGACGTCCAAAGACGTATGTGCCGAACTTGCCGCAGTGCGCCGTGTGCTCACTGAGCTCTCGCAAACCCTTAGGGACATGCATGGACGTGAGCAGGCAGACACATCATCCGTTGCAAGTTCCGTCCAGGGCAGCCCCCAACGTAGATCTGGGAGGAACCTGCGCTCCACAGGCAGGGGTGCCCCTGATACCCGCAGAGGGGGCATGCAATAGCGACAGCCCACTTACAATGAGCATCTTTGGACACTGGTGTTCGGGGGGGAGGTAGGAGGGTGGAGGGGGTGTGTTGGGCTCACTTGGGTGGCGGGTCGATAGGGTGTTCAACATGATATCACATATGCCATAAAAAGTGCACGATCAACCAATGAGAAGTGTGGACATTGATCTTTGTGTACTAGGCCATCATAGGCGTACAGTCCATATTGTGCATGTCCCAGACACACGCAGTGCCACGAGTCCCGTGTCCATGTATCAGCCACCAGGCATGAGTGCTAGAAGCATACATCAATGAGATGCTGACGAATGTCACGGGCCTCCGGTGCCTCGCAGACTCCATGAGGTGCTGCCACATCCCCACCCTCATCATGACCATCATCAGGTGCTTGCAGTTCTGCGTCAGGGGGCATGGGCACATTTCTACGTACGCACATGTTGTGGAGCATGACACATGCCATCACCATCTTTGCAACCTTCTCATGGCGGTACAGGAGTGCCCCGCCAGACCTGCTGAGGCAGCGGAAACGGGTCTTCAGTAGGCCGAATGCCTGTTCAATGACTACACGGGTACGTGAGTGGGCATGGTTGTAGTCCTCCTCATGCTGGTCCCGTGGGTTCCGGACTGGTGTGAGGAGCCATCTCTTCAGTGGATATCCAGCATCACCTGTATGTGGACGAGAAACGTATGATGTGGAATGCCATTGATACGTACGCACACACCCCCCCCCCTTCCTGGCAGGTCAATGCCAATTCACATACCCCACATCATCATGCATGTAATGAGACTCACCGAGTAGCCAGGATCTGTTCCCTGCGTGTCGCTCCATGTAGCGTGGTATTGTAGAGTTCCTCAAGACCATCGAATCATGGGTTGATCCAGGGAATCGGGCACAACAATGTGTAATGATCCTGTTGGAGTCACACACCATCTGTACATTCAGGGAATGAAATTGTTTTCGGTTGCGGTACTGGGCCTCCATGGCATGTGGGACGACCAATTCAACATGGGTGCAGTCGATGGCACCAATGCAACCCGGTATGCCGGCAAGTGCATGGAATCCCACTTTTGTGTTGGTTATTTCCTGCTCCGAGCGTGGTAGAGAGATGTAGTCGTCTGCGTGCTTCAGGAGGGCATCGAGCACTTGCAATAGTGTCTGTGAGAACAGTGGCTGAGAAATGCCATGCAACTGTCCGACTGTGTGCTGGTAGGTGCCTGTGGCCAGGAAGTGGAGTACAGACACCACCTTCAGTAGGGGTGGGATGGCGGTTGGGCTATCTATCATGCTGACAAGGTCAGCCTGTGTCATGTCCACAATGGCGGTTATGGTGTCCCGGTCCAGACGGTAGAGGGTGTGGATCTGCTCATCAGTGAGGTTGAACGGATGTGCTCGGAGGCGTGGGATTGCGGGCTGCCTGCGTGGTGGTAGTGGCTGTGCTGGCAGCCCTTGCTGGCCCTGCCTTGGCCTCCTCCTCCTCCTGCGTCTCCTCCGTGCGGCTGGTTGTAGTTGGTGTTCGTCTTCTTCTTGGAGTCGGAGCGCTTGCAGTGCTATCAGGTCCCCCAGGGCCAACATCGCGAGTCCTGCCGGTAGCATTTCGGTGTGGTTGTGGGAGGAGACTGGATGTGCAATTTATGTGTTTTCAGGCTGTATGGCCTCCACCTGTGGTGATTGATTCCACCTGTGCAAACTGCTCTCCCCTTTGGCCGAGCACGTCCCGCGCACAACGCTGCAATTCGGGGAATTGTATCTTGCTATTGCAATCATGTATTTGTACCCGATGGCCGTGTAAGATTGGTTGATATGTTCATTCTGCTGTGGTCCCATTGTTTCACATACTATCTGTGCAGTCGCGAACTGACTTGTGAGGGGTCAGTGGAACGTAGTACTCGAGTAACGGTGGACCCTCATGCATCACTGCACCGAGGTTCAACGACGGGCGGGGCGTCCCATTCGTGGGTGAAGGCAGTTGCCATTTTCACACACAGCCGCACTCGATGGAATAATTAGTGATTTCAAACGGCCACAGATGGCTTTTCGACGTGATGTTGCAAATGAGGAATTCGAGGGGCGGCGCTTTCGGTTTCCAGCTAGCGGCGAGGAGATGCCCACAGGTCTGACTGCAAATGTAACGTTCTATTGTTCTATGTCCTTGAGACAGGGCCCATGGCGAGGGAGCAATGATTGATATGAATAGTTTGGGATGCGCAATAGCTACGTGGGCGATGAGGCCGTCCGTTCCCAAAAACATGTTACTTCACAACACTGGAATTACGGGCTGGGGCACTGTGGATTTAGCAGGCTGCATAACGCACGGACTCAATGGATGTTTCTAATGTTATGTGAGTAATTATTCAGGCATTTTGATCCCGGGATGAGGGAATGATGGATGGATGCATGGGCAGGTGATTTGATACAGAGTTTGCCATGTACAGGGCTTCTTGGGATCTATCTGCCTCCCCTACGCTATGTGATGCAGGGCTGCTATTGTGGGACCATCGTCCATCTGGCCTTGTTGAGCCCTCCCTGTCTCGAGGCGCCCTCAGACACTTGTGTCCATGCACGTTAACATTCCCATCTGATGGAATCTGTTTTGACAGACGCATGCACAGGTACACTCGTTTGTGATGGTGTTTGCACCTCGATATAGATGGTTATGAGTCGCAAGTGGTTTTGGGGTGGTGATGATCCTTTTGGTTGGGCTAGCATGCATATGGCTGTGGATTTCGTGTGATCATTGAAGTGAGTAGTTGGAATGTAGTTCTGATGGCCATTCTGTTCTTTTTCTTTTCTTTTGGTTGACAGGTATCTCCTCCCCTTTTGCCACTGCCATCTGTATGCCACTCCTGCAGATGGATTTTACTCCCGACACCTGCTGCTTCGTGTTAATCAGTGGAGCAGCATTATGATCTTATGGGACGATCGCCAATGGGCCACATGCCCTTACGCAGTACTGGTGGCTCGGAGCAACATTTCGGCCTTTCAGCTGGACTAGTGCCTCCCCATTGGGACGGGCCTGCGGTTCTGTGCGCTTCCATGTTGCCTTTTCGTACGTGATTGTGGCTCTGTGTACCATGGGGGAACAGGGCGACACACAGGTAGTGGCTGGTCATTTCTTGCGGAAGCAGCCCACAATGGTGATTGGTGTTTTGGAGTTCATGGCCTGATGGCTGTATGGGCTTGGTGATTTTGATGTGCATTAAATTTCTATTCGGATTTGGCCCGTGTAGCGTTTTTCTTTGCAAGTGATGTGGCATATGCCAATTTGGGGGGCGATGTATTGTGAGGAGATCTGCATCGGGTTCCGGCTTCGGGGTTTAGTTGCGTGGTACTGTACTGGCCGCGTTTGCCTACGAAGCCCAGTGAGGTCAGGGATGGGGGCTGCCAATATGACAGTTTGAATGTTGTCATGCTCAGGGGCGGGGGATTGGGTTTTGTGTAACAGATGCCGGTCAGCCAGGTGGACTGGTGGAATGATGTGATTTTCGGAATATTGCTGGTCACAGGTGCCTGTGTTTGCGTGCGTTTCTTGGTGGGGGACTGTGGTCATGTCCATTGGGATGGCTTCTGTATTCGTGCCATCTGTGCCCTGCAGCTCCCATTGGCCCCTGTTGTGTTTCTTTTGTTCGTTGGCATGCATGGGTGACTTGTACATTTCAATGGTTGCATTGTGGCTTCATTGCACCTACGGGGAGTTGTACTTTGTGGGCAGGGAGCGGTGTACAGGCACTCAGTGGGGCCGTTTACGGTTGATTCGCGATGCCGTACTTCTCGCCATGGCGGAATGGTACATTACGCCATGCCTGATGGCGTTAGGTGCATGTCCGCTAGGGTCGGAATTGGCGTACCGTTGCACCATGGTGGTGTTTGCGGTTTGGCATGGCGCGCGCGCGCGTGCTTGGTGCAGTTAGCGTTGGCGTTCACTACGGTGTCGCTAATGGCTTCGTACTTTGCGGTGACGGGTCATAGTCGCACCGAGCGCTATTCGATGGCGGTATTGCATTTCCGCCATCGTTTTTCAATTTCCGCCAGGGTCGTAATGAGGGCCATTGTCTTTCACATATTCCCTGCTTAATTCCACCAGTGTCGTCAGCATAGTTGGTGAAAAAAGCATTAATATTGTGCAATGCCTCACAAAGGAGGCGTAGGTAAAGATTAAACAGGACTGGTGAAAGGCTAGCTCCCTTGAGGACGCCTCATAAGATTTTGGACTCTTGTGAGAATTTATCACCCCAATGTACTCTGGATATTCTATCCGCCAGGAATGATGTTAACCAGCCAATGGCCTCCTTGGAGCAGTTCGCATTTTTCTCCAAAGCCTGCTGCAGTAACTGATGGTCTAGCACGTCAAAATCTGCTCTAAGGTCAAGTAGGATTAGCATACCAGTCTTGCCTTTGTCAATAATACCCAACATTTTGGTATGCAAATCCAGCATAGCTGTTTCCGTGCTGTGTGCAGCACGAAAACCTGACTGTTGGTAGTGCAGTATCTCGTTAGTCTCTACATGAGCTTGTAGTTGTGCTGTGGCGATCTTGTCCATTACTTTCAAGGTCAAATTACAATTGGTAATAGGTCTTAAATTCCCTGGTTCTCGTTGGTTTAGATTGTTTTTTTTTACCAGAGGGGTAATGGTCACCCTTTTGATGTTCTTGGGGACCATTTGGTCCCGGAAAGTGGAATTGACCATTCTCGTGAGTAATGGTGCAAAAATGTCAGCATTCTCGAGTATTATTTTAGGGGGAAGTTTATTCTCTGCACAAGAGGACGGTTCATTGATGCCAATGTAGTTAGCATGTCCTCCGTCTTGATCTCATGCAAGCGGAATTTGTCTGAATATTCTGTTGGCTTACTCAGGGGTGGTTGGTGATGTTCAGTTTTGTTCAGTTGGGCACTGGATATTTGCGCTCTTGCTTTATTGATTTTGTTAGTGAAAGCAGCCTGGGTGTTTTCACATTCTGCATGGGATGGAACAAAAACGGTGGTCAGCGAGTAAGGCTTATCGATAGATTAAAGAATCTCAAAGAGTTTGACAGAGGCATTTGAAGCCTGCTGAATTTGGGTATTAAAGTAGTTCTTCTTTGCCTCCAAAATGTTCTTTGTATAGGACCTCTCGATTTCCTTCCAGCTATTCTTGTTATTGGGCGTGGGTTTCTTCACCCATCGAGCTTCTCGCTGTCTTTTTTATTCTTTTAACATAGATAGGTCTGATGTGTACCATTTCTGATGGTTGTTGTTAGGTCTAACTAGTTTAGAGCGGAGGGGGGCTATCTGATCGATTAGAGATGTGATGTGTTGGTCATATTTAAATATGATATTCAAACATGTGTCCTCCTCATTAAGGTCTGCCAGAATTTTATTAGTACAATGTATTAGATGGGATCTTTCAATTTTCAGAATGGTTGCGCTGGTTCTGTTGAGCACTATTGCCTTGCATTAAAACTGCGCTTTGCAGTCTCCAAAATGATGGCTGCGCCATCTTACCAGCCACACATGGGGCCAGATGAAACACAGAACACCCCGAGAATTGCTGCCAGTATTTTCTTCAATTGCACCAAAGAATAGAATTCAAAGGCAGCACTGCTATGCTGCAAGATCAAAACTTTTTCACTGAGAAAGAAAACATTCTGCCTTTTAAAATGATGGCACCCTGATGCTGTTTTTCATCTGTTCAACAGTACACAATTCTGATCCAGTGGGCCTCAGCTAGGTCCCTCCATATTCAGGTGGTGCTCCAACAAAAGGGGGCATTTCTCGTCGAATGACAGGCTGTGTCAGGCAAGATCTGTGAAATAACAAAGAACTTCACTCCAAGCCATACGGAAAAACGCTTGACTTTTTGCACAAAATATCACAGCTAAACTCTTCACAAGAAGCCCTATCTCTGTGTGCTTATGATAGTTTCAGTGGACCCTTGCCTTGAACAGATTTCTGTGTATGAGAAATTGACTAGGGCTACAAATAATGTTTAGAATCTAGATGTAATAGAAAACCGCATTGTGAAGTGACAGCAAAGGAAAATTAACCACATGTAAAATTGTGCTTTTTACATCTAGATGTAAGAGAAAACCGCATTGTGAAGTGACAGCAAAGGAAAATTAACCATGTGTAAAATTGTGCTTTTTACAAACAAGGAAATGTCTGCTTAAAAGTAAATTGTTGAATTAAGGCCCTGTCATTGCATAGAAAGGTAAGGGGGGAGGGTTATGTAGGATATTTAGTTCCAACAGTTTTGCTTTCTGGTTCAGGAAAGAAACATTTTTTTATATATAAATTTGCTGAAGCCACAGAACAGGTTTTTTCCTGGCCTGGTTTCAAAGGACTTTGTTTCCTGGGAACAAGATCTGCCTCCCTTCAAGTGGACTAGCCCCCGGGGCATATGAATAGGCAAGGGTGGTGCATCCGCACCCTTGTCACACTCTGTGGCAGTGGTACAACTGATTTCTGGGACACATAGGTCTGACTTTTTAGCAGCACCTCCCCTCAACTCAAACTGGGTAGCTTCAAAGGCCACTCCATTGCAGCATTGGACTCAGGCTGGTTAAAGCCAGACATTTGATTGGGGGTTGGGAAGTATGCCCTTATTTGGAAGACAATGCTGGACCATTTGGGGGCAAAAAACTGTTCTGAATTAATATACTTTAAGACTTTTATTTTTACAACCGGAAAACGCAGTCATATGACAGTTTAACCGTTTAAATGTAATTTTGGTGGCATTAAAACAAGACATTATAGCTTTCCCTGGCATGTGGGGGACGCAAACGGCAGAAAAATGTAAATCATGGGAAAAGTATACATGGTATAACTTTGAAATTTAATGCAAACATGCTTTGCGATAATAGGTACACATATCTAAAATTGTAGAATTGTAGGTGAAGCGGTTCCCACTAGAAATGGCGAAAGATTATTAGAACGGTGAAACAATATCGTACAAATGTGGGAATTGGAATTACATGTTCAGTGTAAAATCTGGAATCTGCCTATGTGATTTTCAAAAGTGCTATAACTAAAAATGTGCAATTTCTGTCATAACTGATTTTGGCTAAAAGAACTGTGGGAGGGCCATGGGCCTTGTAGGCACACCCCATAAAATGGATGTCATGTCCCTGAAGTCCAACCGGCTGACAGGAAGGCTGTAACAGTAAACCCTGACCAATCCAGTTGTTAGTGGCATGTGAAGCCAAAGGTCTGCCGCCATAGTAAATCCTGTGATGTCATCCGCCTTATGAAAGGTGGAAGCTCACAGAGACAAAGGACACTCTCTTCTGAATTTTCCAGCTCCTGTGTATCCAGATATTCCATATTCATCCTGCAAGATTCCAGATTCCACTGCCAGGCCAGAGCATAGCTGACCCTATCCAGGTAGGATCATTGATCCAAGAAAACCCCACAAAAAAATCCCAATAACTCAGAGAGAAAGGGGAAAGGTGGCTGAATCCTCATTGGGATTATCCAGTACTACCTGCTTGCCCTGCTGCCCGCTTTATCCAGCTGAGGTGCTGCTGTGCCGTGACAAGACCTTTTCCCAGCTGTTTTCTTCTAGGAGAGCACACCGTTGTGACCAGTGACCACATATTGCCTCACTGTCCAGAAACTCGGTCCGCTGTCCAAAAAACCCCATTCAAGTGCTTGTTGTGAGTATTTCTCTTTCCCAACAACCACAAACTGCATCCTTGCTCTGTTAGCTTGTGTTAGGTCCAATCCCATAGAAATCCCATAACTGCCTTAGCAGGAATCCTTTCAACTATCAGAAACCTCTGTGTATCCTGTTCATTGATTTCCAAGTGTTAGTGCCATTCTTCCACTCATTTCTGTCCTGGTGTAAGTCCTTAGTACTATTTTGATGAAATACATTAATTCTCCCTAAAAGAGGCACACAGCGTAAAGGGTTTAAAACTGTAGCTTAACCTTTCTATTCACAGGTGGCGTTTCTCTTTTCTAGCCACTAAAGTTTAGTTTAAGTGAAACTTGTCCTTTCCTTTCCAAACCGATTTTCTCTGTCATCTGTTATTATTTTTTAAAACCGAATTTCCTTTCCCATTGAGAATCTCATCCTGTCATTAATTTAGAGTCACTCTTTCACTTTCATATTATCCCTGTGATGTGCATCTGTCACTCAGCATAAAAACTGCATTCCGATTTTGTCTATTCAACCAGTTTTTCAAACAGTTTTGACATTTAAACCTGTGTAAATTAGCAAATGCAATTTCTACGTGTGTGATTTGGCTGCACTGTATTTTTCACTTTCAAGTTGATTTTCTGAATTGTATGCCCGTTGGTAGGACATTGCTTGTAGTATGCTAGTGTTCTTACATCCTTGATACTGCTATAATTCATATTTACCTCACTCATTCACCCGCACATATAAATCAAATCTTTACTAACTCCGAGTGCTATTTTGTTAAATTGCAAAGGGTTTTAAATCTCCTTGGTACTCCTTTCTATCCACCCAAAATTCAGTTAATCAGGGTTTGAGGGAACCTTGCAGGGGGAAATCTTAACTGGGGTGCTATCTACCCAAAAAGTAAAATTGCTCCCATTCATTTGTGCTTTGTGTATGTTATGGTAGAAG
The DNA here is from genome assembly GCF_040938575.1 of Ambystoma mexicanum. NCBI lineage: Eukaryota > Metazoa > Chordata > Amphibia > Caudata > Ambystomatidae > Ambystoma > Ambystoma mexicanum. Next base: position 978,868,785 of record NC_090931.1, on the reverse strand, counting down.
GTCAAACTAAGTGTATTCTATCATTTTACAGTGTGATTATCACCCCACTGGTGATTGCTGCCCAATATAAAACTTGTGGATTTTCAAAATAAATAAATATCGTATTACCACCCACCGGCCTGGTTCATGGTCCATTGTGGCCAGGGGTATTTGTAAAAGGGGGTGCGAAACAGGTTGGGTGCCATCTCAATTTGAATTCTTAGTAAAATAAAGTAAACGTGTTTTAATTGTGCTCTGCAGCCTAGGCCAGTATCAAGAGTCCTGGTCTGGTGTGTGACGCCCCATTAGAATCCTAAGAGAGGGAAGCCTGTGTTTGATTGTGGGAAAGTAAAGATCCAAAGTGGAACTGTATATTTGTTACAAGGCGGATGAAGCCTAAGGAAGTGATTGAACTACCAGAAGCTTAAAGCTTAAGCCTGAACTGTTAATTTATACCAGTAAGCCAAAGTGTGCAAGACTGAAAGTACTGTGCCATCCACCTATACTTTTTAGGAAACTCTCTAGACCCTGTGGTGCTGAACGTGGGGAATGGAGTTATCATTTAAGCCATTCTGGCATTTCTTTTGAGACACTATTTTCCTTTTGCATCCCCTTGACACATTTGTCATTTTGAGAAGGAGGGCAAGGATCGTTTTTTTGTATGGGCCTTTTTATTTTGACTATACTGACTTGGACTGTTTTGTTATTTATTTAATTGTCGAGATTACTCCCATTCTAGAGTTAGGGCCAGTTAGGAATTCTACCAACCCAACCAAAATACCAAATAAAGGTTTTCAAAACTTGTATCCATTGCATCTACTATTGATACCATGCCTTCCTTACGTGGGTTTGTCCCCAGATACGGGTGTTTTGGGGTGAAGTGGTAGCCCAGATAGAGGAAACATGTGGATTAGAGCTGTAAATTGACCCTCTGGTCTTGCTCTTGGTTAAAAGAGGGCTCGCAGGGACATTACAAATTGGGAACTAGAAGCTCTAGAGTGATTACCCATTTTCTAATGGCAGCGTGATTGGTGATAGGAAACAATTGGAAGTCCCAGGCAGTGCCTGGCATGACAGAGTGGGGGGCGCATGTGTTTTGTGCCCACCGTGAGCAACATTAATGGGGCACTGCATGATGTGATGATGCAGTTTTTAACCAACTGGAGCCCACTAATTGTGGTTGTAAACAACCATGATCACCCAAATATCCATCATAAACCCCACAAGATGAATTCTATAAGTGATGCTCGCACCTGCATGGCACAATGTACTTTGCACCTTGATTGGATATTGTTTTGGTTACATTTTGATATGTATGATTCGAGTTTTATTCTGGTAAATTGGTTAAATGTTTCATACTTAAGGATTGTACCAACCGGTCTAAAGAGGATTTGGCATCAACAGTATGGAAGTAAGGATGTGTCGCCTTTTCTTGAGTTTGAACACATGCAATGTAATTGTTTTTGGTAAAGTGATGACTGTGCTTTAATAAAGTTTAAATGGCAAAAAAAATAAAAATAAAGTGTGATATTTACAAGGTTTTAATGCACAGAAAAGTCTGATAGGACCCTTATATAGAGGCCTGGGTGTTGGTGTTGCTTTAACGCCTCTTTTTTTATAAATCCTTCTGGCCTGCTAGTGGTCTGTCCGTTGGGCCTCTGCAGATTCTACTGAGGCAGGCCCTTTGGTTTCTGGCGGAGAATGGTCCTCTCTTTGGGCTTCGGTTCTCCAGGTAATCTCCAGCAATCTGGGGTGTGATAACCTCAACGTGTTCTGCCTCTCTTAGGGGTTCTCAGCCATCTCGAAGAACTGTGGAATGGCCTCCTCTTCCTCTTCTCGATCCACAACCTGCTCCACCTCCTGGACCAAGATCCTCTCCCACATGGGTGTTGTTCCCCATGTTGAAGAGGCCGATCTACACTTTCAATGGATAGTCCCCACCGCTGACTCCACCTCCCACGTTTAGAAAGCGCTTGTGAGCCAGACCAGACCATGGGGCAATTCTTCCATGTGTGCCTACTGGAACCTCTATGTGGAGACCTGTCTTGACAAACACCTTCACTCTCGGCAGTACTGTCACCTTCTCATCACTGTACGGGTCCCAGCCTGGGTGTGGCTCAGGTCAGCAAACTTGCAGTCCTAGTTGTTAGCTTTCTGTATGAGCCCCAGGCTGCCCCGTGACAATCACACACACCTGCATTAACGAATACTCAGACACGTCTTGACTCTCTGGGGTCCCGGCGGCAAACTGCCCGCACACACTCCCGTTTATTCCAAAACGCAAGCGCGGGCCACAACGAGGCTCGCGCATGCGCGTTACACGGCGTGTTGCGCTGTAACATTCCTCCTTTTCTTTAAAAAACAAAGAATAACAATCAACATGATATAGCATGGCCCAACATGGGCTGACATTGTGGTGCAAGACATACTTGTAAACAACAGACCCAACGTGGGTCATACTGGTCGTACTTGAGGCTCAGGGACCTGTGTCCAATATGAAGTCTTGGAACCGTGCTGGACACCTGCGCACTTCCCTGCTCAGGTACCTGCGACTGGCACCCTGGGCTGGACTTGAAGAGTCCATGGGTGGTGGGTCCTCACTGCTCTCGCTGGCATCAGCTGCTGAACTGGCCTCCGTGTTCCTTGGCCCATTGTCCATTTGGTCATCCTCAGCCGAGCGAGTCTCCATTTTCTTGAAGTACGGCACGTTCCGTGTCACCGTCCCTCTTTCATCAGCGGCAGTCACCATGGACCCTTTTATGTGTTTCACACCCATGGGATTTGGATCATATGTGAGGGACAAACTTCCCCTCTGGGTGGCGGTTGCGCACCAGCACAGTGTCCCCCACTGATATAGTGGGATGTCAGAGATTTCTCCGGTCACTCTCCTGCTCATTGCGTATTTGCTGCTCCTCTCAGACTCTTTCGTTGTCTATGCTTCCCTGCTCTCTTCCCTCAACCTCAGGAATGAGGCCTCTGGGGCACAGCTTAAACAGTGCTTCAGCAGGTGCCACTCCTGTGGATTGATGGTGGGTCGCTCAGTACTCGCGGAGGAACTGAAACAGATTTCTTCGTACCTCTCCCCCTTCATTCAGCGATATCCTGAACACCTTATTCAAGGTTCGCATGAATCCTTCGGCCTCACCATTTGCCCTTGGTCAGAGAGGGCTTACCTTGCGATGTTTTATCCCGCACTCCTCCATGTATCCTGCAAACTGTTGTCCTTGAAAAGGAGGTCCATTATCCGAACACAGTTCAACGGGGAACCCATGAGTTGCGAAGATTCTCTCCAGGGCCTGGATAGTGTGGTCACTAGTTGTAGACTCCACACGATCTATTTTAGGATACCGGGACCACTGATCAATCACATCCAAGAAGTATGTGCCCCTCCCCATGGATCCAAAATCCGCGTGTACTGTGCCCCATGGTTGTTCACTCCTATTCATGGATTGGATGTGGGGTTCATTGGCTGCTGGGCTGGCTGCTTGGTACGAAATGCACTGACGAAAATATTCATCTACCTTACGATCCATGTCCGTGAACCACACCTTGGCTCGTAGGCGGGCCTTGGTTTTGGCCATGCCTTGGTGTCCCTTATGAGCCAACTCCAATACTTTACTCACCAGTGTTCGTGGTACCACCATTTGGCGCCCTTTCAACCTTAATCCTTCACTTGTTGAGAAACACTTATGTACGAGCACGATAGAAATAAAATATCAATGCTTCATCTGAGATCGACAGATCATTTCGGGCTCGCCACAGCGCTTGCACGTCCTGCTGGGCTCCTCTCTCCCTCTGGTTGTTGTTGGCCAGCATCTCTTTGCAGTCACCACTTTCCATGGCAGCCTTAACAAGTTGTATTATCTTATCTGCTCAGGATGCATCCGCCAGCTCTGGGATTATCAATGCTATAGGCATGGCAGCCGCTACTACGTGACGGACAACCTCGGCGCATTTATCTTCATCCGTTCTTTCCTGCATGTTGCCGGAGCCAGGGTGTCGGAATAAATAGTCTGCTGGGTTATTAGTTCCTGGTCTTTATTGAAGTTTTACCCCATACTCAATCAGGGAGAGCATTCACCGCTCAATCCGGGGTGGAGGCTTTGATGACCAACCAGCCATGATGGGGATTAATGGTTTGTGGTCCGTAGTTACTGACACAGCTTGCCCAAAATGTACAAAAGAAAATGCTTACAGCCCCATAAGATTGGAGCACCTCCCTCTCGATCTGAGAGTATCGCTTTTCGGTGTCAGTCAGGGCCTTCCTGGCATATGCTTTCGGATGCATCTGGCCCTGTGCATCAGGCTGTAGCAGTACTGCCCCTAGTTCTACAGGACTAGCATCTACCACTAGTTCTGATTCCCTTTTGGGATCAAAATAGGCCATGATTTCATCTCCCATTAGGGCTGCTTTGATAGTGTCAAACGCCTTCTGTTCCCGGGCGGACCATTCCTACACAGCATCACTCCTTGTGAGAGCCCTTAAAGGCTCGGAGAGCGAGGCTAGGTCTCGGATGAATCGACCACAATAATTCACCATCCCCAGAAAACTTCTAATGTCTGAAGGAGATCCTGGGGGTGTTGGTTCTCTGATGTCACGTACCTTTTCTGGGTCCGGGGATATGCCTTCTGCATGGAACACAAACCCAAAAAATTCTATTCTGTCTGTGAAGAATTCATTTTCCTTTGTGTATAGTCAGGCCCAATTCACATATTCTGTCAAGAGTTCTCTCCAGCCTCTTCATATGCTCTTCTTTGGATGAAGCGAACACGAGAATGTCATCGCTTAGGTTTATTACCCCTTTTAGTCTTGCGGGTGCCCCTCGGATTACATTCTGAAGATATACCAAAGCTTAACCTCTTGAATTGGTATAGGCCCTCCTCTGTTGTGAACGTTGTGATATAACACGACTCAGGATGCAGCTCCAGATGATGGTACCCAGAGCGGAGATAAAGCTTGGAAAACACTGTGGCACTCTGAAGTTCTCCAACTATGTTGTCCAGGGTTGGTGTTAGGTGCCGCTCTCGACGGATCGCCATGTTGGGCAGCCTCATATCTACGCAGATGCACACTGCAACCGGTTGTTTGGGCTTGGCCGCCACAACGATTGGGGATACCCAAGGAATGGGGCCCTCAACCCTCTCAATTATGTCGATAAGCGCCTGAAGCTCATGCTCGACTTGCGCTCTCAGGTGGAAAGGAATTGTCCAATGTTTCAATGCTGTGGGCCTCACTGACTCGTCAATATGAAGGCGTATTGGGTTGCCCTTGCGTTTGCCAACCCCTTGGAATATGTCTGCATACCGGGTGATGTTCTGTATGTCCGCCAGATACACAGAAATGGCTAAATGCACAATGTTCAGAGCTTCTGATGCCGCACAGCTCAACAACGAGTGCCGACTCACCTCTGTCACAAAAAATCTTGCCTTTATGGTGTGTTGTCCATGAGTGACCGGTGCTACAAACGCCCCTCTCAACGGCAAAGGCGTGTCACCCCCAACCATATAAATTCTTGCTTTAGTCCTTCAAGCGCTGGCAGACCCTGTAGTGCTTCGTAGTGCCCTGCAGCCAGGACACACACCGATGCCCCAGTATTGATCAGCACAGGTGTTGGAGTTTCCCCGATGTTGACCGCACATGTGAGTTGACATCTCTTCCGGGAGCCAGATGCAATGTTGGAGATGAAAAATACTTCATCCTCATCTTCCTCTTCTTCGGCGATGTCATGTTCCTGCATTCCCTGCTCAACTGCAATGACACTCAACGGCTTTCTCTAGCTGCTGCTGCTGAATCTCGCGGGGCCCCTTAATGCAGCTACTGGCACGGCTGCCCTCTAAACCCTTGCATAGTGTCCTGACACCCCACAGTGACAACACACTCTCATCTTTGCCGGACATTCACCAGAATGGGGAAGATCGTATCCACAATACTGGCAGGGTTGTGCTTGTTCAGGTTTTTTAAAAGACTTCTGCCATCTTGTAGTCCATCGCGGCTTTTGAGCTGCATTCATCGCTGAGCGTCCCACAGCAAAAGCTTCCTCACCCTTCCCCGGGCGAACTGCCACGTCCATCCGGGCACCTCTACTTTCTGCCAGCTCATAGGCTCTTCCCATGTCCAAAATCTGTGCCAGCGTCAGGCCAGGTTCGCGAAGCACCTGCCGTCTCAGCTTTCCTGAGATACACCCTTGGAGGAGTTAGTTCCGCACCATGCCCTCTTCATTTTCCCACCTGCATGTGCTGGCCAACTGTCTAAGCCCCCCACAGAACTGATCCAACGTCTCCTCCCCCGACTGTCTTTCTGCACACATGACAAACCTGTCGAAGTCCTGGTTCACCAAGGGTAGAAAGTGTTCCTTGAGAGCATTCTTAACTTCATCGTAGGTCGTAGCCTGTGTGTTTGACAACTCAAAAATACGATGCACCTGCGAGCCTGCCAAATATAGCATGGTCGCCACCTTGGCATCATCTTCAGTTTCACCAGTGGCTCTGAAGAATATCTCGAGCTTCTTAACCCACAAGAGCCACTTGGGACCCAATATGGACGGGGGTCCTGACAGGTCAAATTCAGGCATGGTCGCCAAAGTTCCTTGCTGTCTGCGTGGGGGTTGTCCATGGGCAGCGGCATCAACTGGGTCACCCATTCTCTCAGACCGCACACGCACCTCACCTTGACAACGAGGCCGCAAGTCTGTTGCCCTGTTGAGGGATGCTGGTAGTTACGGTGTGCAGTCAGCCGTAGGCCAGCACTCGGCACAGACACCACAGGCGAGAATGTTGTGGAGAGAGTCATATGTCCTCCAGAATGTTGGTAGAAAACCGTGTGGCAGCTCATCAGATCTATGTGGCCACAGCCATCTTGTGAGGGATGGCTGTGGAAGTTCCCAAAATTTTCCAATGAAATAGCACGAATGGCGCACGAGCACCCGTCAGGGCCGCAACTGTTGTGTATTCTGTGAAAGCAAAATGGCAGCCGCGAGTGCCGCGTATGATTCGGCGACTAGCGGGTGTCGTGGAAAGTAATCTCGATGAGATGGATTGCCTTCCCCCCACTCAGGGCCTCCTCCTTGCCAATGTTAGCTTTCTGTATGAGCCCCAGGCTGCCCCGTGACAATCACACGCACCAGCATTAAAGAATACTCGGACACGTCTTGACTCTCTGTGGTCCCTGCGGCAACTGCCCGCACGGACTCCTGTTTATTCCAAAACACATGCGCGGCCCAGAACGAAACTCGTGCATGCGCGTTACACAGCGTGTTGCGCCGTACCACTAGTGATACGGATTACCTTGACATCTTCCTGAGTATTGGGCGGCCTCTATTTAGGGGTCCGGATAATCCCACAATGACACCACATGCCACAGATGACCTTTGTAATCCACATAAACTGGAAGATAGTTCAAGTGCTTTTATTTGCAAAAACAGCTTGAAATGAGCTGACTTTCAAGAGTATGACGCATGAATTGTTCAATATCCCACACTAGGCGGCTCTAAAGGGGGGGCAGGGATATACTATTGGGCGTCCCTTTCCCATCTCCTGTGGGCTTTGGCCTCCCTAGCCAGACGTCCCTAAATCCCAGGTTCCTCAACACCTACTCGGTAACACCTACTATCTAAGGCTAACTTGGGTGAGGGACTAAGGGCCACAGCCTTCTATATCTGGCTGTCTCCGGGTTCTTCAAAATGTTCCTGTTCCCAGTCTTTTAAACAGTAATGATGGTTTCCTTTTGCCAATTGTAGACACTCTACTAATTTCTCACACTCACATGCTCCTCTTTCTCTAATTTCCCTTGATCTTACTACCCCTCTTACTTCCCTCTCCTGCACTACTCGAATGTACCCCCTTCTCGCCTTCTGCCCTTGTCACCTGTCCCTCAGATGTTCCACACTCTATCTCCTGCAAGTTCTCCTCGCACACCTCCTTGCTCCATTACTCTTACCCCCTCCTTGCTCCTCTACTCTCACCCCTCCACAATCTGCTAATCTCACCCTTTCTCATTGTGCTACTCTCACACCTTCTTACTCTGCTCAGAGATATGGTGCCCTACTCACTAACCCACACCCAGGGATTTAGTGGACTACTCGCTCTCCTCTACTAATCTCTCTCTCCTAAAAGGCCTACTACACTCACTCTCATGATTCTCACACACCCCTTACATCTCTCCTGTAGCATTCTCCTTGCACCTCTCTACCATCCTCAAACTCTCCCAGCATCCATACCCTCTCCCCCTGTACATAAAACCCTTACATATAACCCTAACTCCCCAGCCTCCCATTCTACACTCACTACTGACCCCACTCTGATAAATACCATCTCACTCACTGCTTTATTCTCACAAACTGGTACCACTATCCCTCAGAAATACTCCACATGCACACTGTCTGTAACAGTCAATCTGTTGCTACCTTTTCCACAGGGGCTGGGATACACAGCTGAAAAGCCCTCTAACCCCCTCACCCGCCCTTTTCCAGTACAGTTTTTGTAAGTCTCTGATGGCTTCTCGAAAGTTTGTTTTTCTGTTGATTAAAGGAGTTTCTTTGCTTTTGTGGGATACTGGCCACTGGCTGGTTGTGGTGTCAGTTCACAATTGGTATTAGCTACAGTATTTCAGGTTTTCTGCTTGTTTGATCCCGATCCGGGTATTCTTGATTACTCCCAGGTGTCTTCTGGGAGTTGTGGTTCTGAAAAAGAAGAAAGAGAACACTGGCCAGAAAAAGTGTTGGGAGATACCATGTGATAACGAGTGGTAACATTAGTGACATTATTGGCACACAACTTGTGGGAGGGATCCACGTTACCATCTAATTCTGTCCCGCTTTGCTTTTATTTATTTAACACTGTTTATATAGCACTTTTATCAAAAGCGCTGAACAAATCTCAAATTAACGGTATATTAGAGGCGAGCAATGAAAGAAAACAAGCATGCTCTAGAATAATAGCTCACATGACAATTCTACATAAAGCAGATTATAGCAAATTCATTTTGAGGCGTTCTTTTACACTGAGTTAAAGAAGGACAGGAGTGAATGTCAAGGTGTAAAGAGATCCATAGTTCAGGAGCAAGAATTTAAATAAACGTAAGTGGGAAAAAGTATAAGATGTGCGAGGAACAGACAGAAGAAATTGTGAAGCTGCACTAAGATTTCTAGTAGCATGTGTGGCATGCTGGAGTAAGGATTTGTATAAAGGGGTGGCATGTTTATAACAATCTTCATTTAAATAATAATGGAAAAGGTCTATCTTCCCCTATCTCTAAAGGGTTTACCCTACCTAACTAAATAATAACGTGGGTGCTCGTCGTTGGGTTGGTTGTCCAACTCAAAATCTCCATCCTCACTCCAAACTAACCTACTCTAGTGTTAAAGGTAGGTGGCAAGATACAAATGAATACGTTACCAAGATTAAGCTGTAGTTATTTATTTATTCAAACAGAAGGGTTTTTGGCAGCGGCCGCCTACAGCACAACTCACCCAGCCAACTGACAACTCTTGGAACCTCCACTTCAATCCAGACCCCGCCAGAGGTTCCAGGTTCTATGTTCTGAATACAAATGAGCACAAGGGCAACTTTGTAATATGATATACATAATATATGAACATGCAACTCAGACAGATATGTACATGCAGTGCATCCCTAGCACCTCCCTTCCTTCTGCTAAACACCAGACACACCCCTTTTGCAGATCACTGCTGCTGAAACGTGTTTACCTATTAATGGTAATTGCCCATAAACAGAACTAGGGGTCTCTTGGCACCAAATTAATACTTTCCCAACACACACACACTTGTCTGTGCCAAGAAAAAGTTTACTAAATATGTTATTTACAACAGATATCTAGCAAACCTGGACAGATAAAAACAGAAAGCAAATACTTGTTAATAGGATGAGGTAAAAGGCTAATAAGTACCAGCATGAATACTTGGTCATACATTTGGTAGTGTGTATTAAAGCTGCATAAAACGTTTAAGCAGATATTTCTACCAGTCTCTGTTTCCCCACCTCCTTTTCTCATCTGTGAATGGGGAAGCACTGGTCAACTTTAAATTAAAATGAGAAAAATATGGAACACTCAGTGGTATAGTGAGAAAATTACCCCAAACCATAAATACTTTGAGGAAAGATATATATAATCACTCTGATGTTTAGTGTGAGGGGTTAGAAATAAGAGGCGGACACAAAGTGGTAGTGTTTACAACATCAGACATTCTTTTAGTAAAAGAAAAGGGTTGGATTACGACATATCTGTCCCTATGCTATAAAGAGTTTCCTGTAGATAGACAACTAAAACTAAAGATCCGTCTGTCTCGTCGTCAAAATTATAAACACTATCCTTGTGTCCAAAATATTAATCTGACCCTCACACTAGATAAAACAACCATGAGTGTAAGGAAACGTGTCTCACATATAAACTTAGTGAGAAAAGCATTCAAAGAAAGTGAACAGATGAGTTCAACAAACCAATCCCTCGATTTAAATGGGGATTTTTCCCTTCCCCTAAATGGCTCTTGCAAAATGGCAAAAGTGTTCCTTTCAAATGAGAGCTCCTCAATGACGGCACAGTTTCTCTTTCCCACAACCACTTCTTAAGAATGTCCACCCATAGTAGCATGTCAATCTCTTCTTAAGGATGGCAAAATGTCTCTCTCAAATATTGGAACTTTAAAGTTAACAATAATGTCCTTTTCACACAACCACCTTTCAAGGATGACAAAGGTGTTCCTTTTCAACAACCACTTCTTAAGGTTGGATAAAGTGTCCTTTTAAAGCTTCTGCTTCCTTAAACATGTTTCCTTAGAAAACTGAAGTATGGATTGAGCCAGGATGTGCTTTTAAATAAAGATATATTCGTCTGTCTTCAATACACCCACCAGCAGCACAGTGTGCCTCAATACAGTAGGCTCTCTCTGTAATCTAACCACCTTCCATTCTAGAACCTTCATCTCATATCATTCCCCACTGTACATCATTAACCCTGTATATGCTGGATACTACACACCTCCATCCTATTTATACAATGTTAATACAATATAACATATTTGAACTTTCAGGCGTATTAACTGACCTGCATGGTATGTCACACCATGCTTCAAACCATGGTCACTCATGGAACTCTCTCTCCTCTCCACCCACTCATTCACAACTTCACACTTCTCCCTGCCTCCCCACCTGCACTCCTTGTTACTTTTACCACTCTATTCATGTTCCAAAATCTACCATCATCTGCCATCACTGACTTGTGTTGAACCATCAAAACCTTAAATGGTGAGGACCATTTCATTGGACCCTGCCTCAATGGACCAAGCAATTTAATCCTGACATAATCACCTTGTTTTACCTCATTTTCTCTTACCGATTGTCTCACATCATACCTTCATTTGTTTCTCAATTGTTTCTTCCTTATTCTCTCTCTCATCTGCTGCACACTCTCCCACATCGATTTCACTCGCCCCATCCATGGAGGACACAATTTATAATGGGCTTTCTCCCTCTATACAACTTCTATGGTGATACACCAGTCGTAGTATAGGGGAAAAATTTGTGTGCCACCTTCCTGCTCATTACAAACTTCTCCCAATCTTCTCCATTCACCCAGGCCCATCTAATGCAATCTTTGATTACTTTGTTAAAGGGTACAGCTATGCCACTGGTCTAGGGATGATACATTGCAGTCAGTTTATGTTCGATAGCATTCCTCCTAACACATTCACACTTCTCTTTTGATTTAAATTGGATACCATTGTCCATCAACAGTTCCATTGGGTAATCTTTTCTCCAGAATACTGACTCCATAAAAACAATAAAATCTCTTGTTGTAATGGACCTCGTAACTTTCACTTCCACACATTTGGATAATATGTCAATCAACACAATACAGTACTTGTCAACACCCTTGCAAAACATGGGTCCAAAGATGTCCATGCCTACTCTTTCCACGCCATCTGACACAAGATTTTTTCACTCAGACAGCATGGAATACAGTCTGTTACGATCCTCTCCACTTCCAAGTCACAGCCAGACCCCCAGAATTCAGCTCTCAACACTTGTTTAGTTTTTGTGATGCCTTGGTGTCCCTGATGGACTGTTTAAATTATTAATGTTCTCATTCCTGTAGGTGGGATAACTCTATCCGCTCTCATCACATATCCTCTCTTCACATGTAGCTCTTCACTTACATTGTAAATTCCTTCTAAATTTGAACCACTAACCAGTTCTTTCCTCAACACGCCATCCTCTTCCAAAATGTCGTTCACTCTCTTGAGAACACTGTCTTTTTTAGCACTTCTTTCCCATTCATCACTTCTTATCATCTTTTGCTCAGCATACATCATGCACCCTTACACTCCCATGTGCTCTTTATCACCCTCTGCTTCTACACCCAGTCGAGATAAACAATCCGTTGGGGTATTTGTTTTCCTGGTATATAGTCCACATCAAAATGATATTCTTGTAACGCAATCACTCATCTTCTTATGCTTATGTGTGAAGATACGCCATCTAGTCCTTTATTTTGTAAAGCCTCTCTCAACAGCTTGCGATCCGTGCATATTAGGAATTCAGTTCCCCATAGGAATGTTCTAAATTCCTCAATTGCCCATTTGACTGCAAAAAGTTATTTTTCAATGGTGGAGTAGTTCACTTCAGCCTCTCTTAAAAGTCGTGATGCAAATGCAATAACAAACTCTTTCCTTCCACCTGTGTGAATACAGCTTCTAATCCTGTGTTGATCGCATCCGTTGATATTATTCACTTTCTGGTTAGTTTGAAGTCCTTGAGTGAGGGCGTGCACTCTAATGCAGCTTTGATTGAGGCAAATTCCTAAGCACATTCTGCATCCCAAATAAATTGTGAGTGATTTTTCAGGAGCATCCTCATGTTCACATTCGGGCTAGTAAAGTTGGGAATTAATCTTGAGTAGTATTCCACCATGCCTAAGAATGTACGCACTCCATCCTTGTTTTTTTGGTTCTGCTGCATTCTTTATGTTGTTGTCAAGCTTTTCTTTTACATTCACTCCTTCAGCTGTAACTGTGTGACCCAAATACTCAATCTTAGTTTGATTGAATTTTACAATTTTCTTTGCATAATGTTAGGCTTCTCCCACTCAGCATTTTCATCATTCTGTCCAGTCTCATGTCATGCGTTTGTTGATCTGGTCCAAATATTAAGAAGTCATCCTAAAAACATCACACCTTCAACATCCTTGAATATTTTGTACATGATTCATTTAAATACAGAGGCGGCTGATACAAGACTGAAAGGCATTCTCACAAATTGAAACAGACCTTCTGGTGTTATGAATGCTGTTAGTTGTTTATACTGTGCAATGCAGTTTAGCCTGATGACACGATGCTGTTAGAGGTAAAGATGAAAATATTTTCGGACCGTTCATGGTTGACTAAGTTTCCAATATGTTAGGGAGAGGATGGCTGTCTGGTATTACACTCTTGTTCAATGCATGGAGATCTACACACAGCCTCAACTTTCCGTTTGCTTTGGCAACGTTGGCTAGGGGTGAAACCCACCTTGATGACTCTATCCTTTCGGTTATGCCACTTTCTTCCAGTTTCTTCAATTAATTATTTACTTCTTCTCTTAAAGCTGAAGCAATTGTTCTTACTGTTTGGATAAGTTTGGAATACAGTATCAAGCAAATCTTGTGGACGAATCCTTTAAGACATCCTGGCTTCTCATTAAAAATCTGATTTTGTAATCCCAACCTATCGACTTGCAACACACATTCCTCCTCATTGGGATTTAGTCTGATTGTAATCTTTTCTGTTGCAACAGGCTCAGAAGAGGCATTGATCCCTTTTCTGTCACATACACTTTTCCTGAAGCTGTTCTTCCTTTAAACTCTGATCAGATCTATTCTTTCACCACCATATGCATCGTGGTCTGATATCAACTTCTAACAATTCCTTCCCTGGAAATGTCTTTTCAAATGTTCTTCTTGGAAGCAAGTTATACTGCGCTCCAGAATCTATCATCATCTCTACTTTGTTGCCATCTATGATCACCCAATTGTTTGCACCATCCAAATCCTTCTCTTCTTCATCACCAACAGCAAACACTGCTTCCTCAGAATTGTAATACCAGTCATCGACCATATTGACATTGCCAAATTGACAGCACTTTGTGAGATGTCCTTTTCTCTTGCATTTCTGGCATTTCGCATCTAGTGCTGGACACGTGGCACTATTGGCCAGATGGCCACATGCTCCACATCTGAAACACCTTCTTGAGGCTTTTGAGTGGGTTTAGAGCTTGAATTAGATTTGTTCACAATGTTCATTTTAGGTTTGGTTGATGAAGTCACCTTGTTACCAGAAACAGCAGCTGTCATCTCAGACGTATTACTACTACTTTTCTCCTCAGACAATTTAATTTGTTGAACCTTTGTCTCAAGCGTTTTCACACACTTGTGTGTGTGTTCTACTTCTTTCGCTATTCTCAGGACCTCTTCAAGAGGTGGGTCTCCCTTGGACCACAGTTGTTCTCTAATTTTGCCATTATTGCACTCCAACATGAACTGGTCTCTTAATCGCTCATCTGTCTTTTGACTGCAATTGCAGGTTCTCGGCAACCCCCTCAGAGCTGTGAAGAATACCTCCACTGTTTCTCCTTTGATCTGGGTTCTCTTACAAATTTAGATCTCTCTAAGATCATGCTCACTTTGCACTCGTACTATTTATCGAGTTCTGCTATGCATTTCTCATATTCATTAAGATTTTGGGATTCATGTGCCGGCAGGTCATATCATTGTTCTTGTCCTGGGGTGCCCAAGCAATGCATCAGCAATGATTTTTTTTCACTCAATGCCATAACTCTTTACACACACTGCCGAGGCGTAGTGTTCAAAAGATTTCTTCCAGCATGTCCACAGAATTGGTGGGTCACCTGGGCTAGGCACATGACTAAGGGTGGCAAGTGCCAATCACCAGAAGCAATTTTGTTAATTAGAGAATTTTCTTCTTAGTGGTATCCTGTTTACATTGTTAAACTTGCATTGGTTCAAGTGTAACTTTTGTGCGTTGCCATTGTAAATCACTTTTTATCTGTTCATTTGTTGTGTATACAGGTATTCTGAGAACACAAATTCTCTCCATTTATATGTGTACACCGGTATTCGTAGAACACTTTTTTCCTTTACGTGGCTTGCTTCCTTTAGGGCGAGCAGATTTTTCAATATAAATGTATTGCCTGTTTCACTTTTCTTCCCCAGACTCTCCATGAACATGCAAAAATGCTGTTAGTTTCTCCACGTTCCGGCATTTCGTTTCGCTCCGTGTACATCCAGAACGTGATCTGTTGCCGGGGATTCCCGGGAGTTGCAGGCATCACCTCTTGCTAGGCAGAACGGTGTAGCGAGATATGCAAGGCGTCACACAGCGTTGTTGCTGGATAGGATTCAGATAGCTGCTGGCATCACCTGTTGCTAGGCAGAATGATGTAGCATCAAATGCGAGGCGTGGCACGGCGGCACAGAGAGCTTTCCTTTGAGCAGCGGTTGTGCAAGCAGTAATGGATGCTCACATGCACCGGGGAAAATGCAGATAAATATATTTCTTTTGCAATCCCAAATGAAAATGTTGTGCAGCTCATGTCAAAGTACGTAGGGCAGGCATCATATGGCACAACACAAGGATTTCAAGGGGAATACTGCACCCTTACCGTACACTCTGGGGATCGGAGGCTGACTCACTGGGCAAGAGTCACTCTTGGCACCCATGGTGGCTGGTGGGTGGTTCATCGACAAATTGAAGTATTGATTGAGCCAAGTCAGGATGTGTTTTTAAATAGATGTATTCTTCTGAGTGTCTTCAATATACCCACTAGCAGCACAGCGCCCCTCAATACAGTAGGCTCTCTCTATAATCTAACCAACTTCCATTCAAGAGCCTTCATCTCATAACATTCCCCATTGTATATCATAAACCCTGTGTATGCTGGATACTACAAACACCTAGTTACGTAATGTGATACTTTTCAAAACAACCAATTCTTTATTAAAAAAAAAACTCCTGGTATATTCCCCTGCCAAGAAGTCTCTTTTAAACCAATAATTTCTTTTTAGAAAGGCTCTTGGTGTACTCTCCTGCTAGTAAACCTCTGTGCCTTTAGTGTGTGTATCCTGGTATACCCCATTGCCAGCAATACCTTTCCCGAGTCTATATTTCACCTGGTATACATTCCTGTCAGGTATCTTCTCCCCAACTACTTCTTGCCTGATGCACTGTTTCACCTTCTTTAACATTCCCAATGTCCTTTAGTGTAGCACAGTTGGATCGCTTCATTGGATACACCTTCCATCCTTAAGGTATTACTTGTCCCAACTTTCCCCACATTGACATCTCAAATTTGGAGACTTGTTCATGTTTAGACCTTTTTACTCCTTCAATTATATTAATTTGCTTTGGTAATACTTGCTCCAACTCTCCCCACATTGATACCTCATAAATGGTGATTTGTTCAAGTTCTATCCTTCTCTTCCTTAATTAATGTCCATGAACGTGTGGCAACACTTGCTCTAAACTTCCCTGCATTGACATTTCACATATGAGGACTTAGGCAAAGGTCTTTGTTCTCTGTTTGTTATGTATTCAAAATGAGTCTTTAGAGCTTCATTTACTGGCCAGAATATCTTGGAGCCCCCAACTTCCATGGGCGGACTCACTGCTATCTGGCACTGTCTTCGATCAGCATCAAGTTGCTGCTGTGAAGATGTCACCCCAGGATGGCGTCTTCCGTGATGCAGACCTCCTTCCGTGCAGTCAGCGTTCATCTGCCGGTATGCCTGCTGTCACACTGCACGACCTCATAGCAGACAGCTTGCTTGCTGAGGTTGCTTTACTTGCAGTCCGCTGTCACTGCTTACAGCATCACCCGTGTCCCAGCATCTCTCCGGTGAACGTTGCCTGCACACAGCAACTTGGGAACACCAGTTCTCTGCAGCATGACTCGTTCTCACGCCTCTGCCCTCTCCCGTGGCTTTGCTTCCTTCTGCCTTTGTTCGGCTTTTGTCTTCACAGTGAACACAGACATCCTTTTTAAATGTCCCGCATAGTTGAGCCTCTGCATAACAGCTAGTCTAGCACATTCAGTTTAGTGGTTCTCCTGTTCTACATTGACTCCTCTCTCCTCTTCTTCGTCCCAGTACCATAGGTTTTTTGGTAGTTGGAGTCCATAGAACCTATCGGACTTTTGAGGTGATTTTCAAAACCATCAGTGATTAAAAGTGTTGTGTATGTATGTACATGTGAGGTATGAATGTTCTCCTGCCTAGAATGTTTGGCAAGATAGGTTTTATAACTTGTTGGATTTGTGAAATGACAACATGCCATTAGGAATCTAGGAACTATAGGATCCTCTTCACATGGAAGGGTAGAATATGGGTCACCACATCCCCCCCGACAGCCATCTCCTCCAATGTGATCATCCCCCATATTACCACCCCCAGGGTCAGGATCAAGTAGGGACTGCCTTCCCCTGGCCACATGGGAGGAGATTCCAGGCTGGGGTTCAGTGATGACTCCATAGGATTCTTCACATTAGATAACTGTTGTTTGGTTCATTCGTCAAAGAGGAAAACAAATGACGTGTCAATAAACCAAATATCCGGGGGCACTGTTGCGCAATGCAAGAGTGAGGACGTGTTTGTCGGCAACTCCGTAGGAGCCGCAATTATCCTTGTTATTATCCTGTTTTATGCCTATCAGTCAATGCATAGCCCTTCTGTTTGGTGTAGCGGCATCCAGCGGGAAGCAGAACGGTGCATCCCCTGCCGAGATCGGAGACTGAGAGCCTCCTTTTCGCAATACAGCAGTTGGCCCGCACGGACTGCCATTTTTTAGCCAGCCCGTAGGACTGCTCGGGGGACCGACTGACGGGTCACCACGAACCGCCTCCTGTGGCGGAGTGGGTGGCACAACACAACCCGTGCTTGGAAACCCGGGCCACTATAGAACACAGCCCAGAACCCTAGAGAGTATACTAGCCTTGGCGGCTGTGTGTGCCGCCGGTCCGACGAGAGAGAACATAAGGCCGGGTTGCTGTCGGAAAGGAAGCTGCGACGACCCGGTAAGGCCTTCTGCTGCGCTGAGGCCGTTGGCTCATCAGAACCAGAGTAATGTATCCTGCTGGGAGGGAGGGTGATCCCACGAGCAGCACTATATTGAGACCTTCTCTCAATAAGTTTGTGCAATCCTCTGTATCTGAAAGCTTATAACAAGTGGACCACATACTGGCGCACTGAGGAACCGTGGCAGTTTGTGCAGCAATGCATTGTGTGCCCGGGGACACTAGCAGAAATCAGCCCCACAGCTAAATCTGCTTTATTCGGACAGCAAAGTAAAGCCCCTGCCCTGGAGCTGCTGTGTGACGTGAGATCCCCAGCAATACCCTCTATCATACCCAGACTCTTGTGAATCACGATAGTCGTGGATGCATCAAGAGACGCTGGACTGACAATTGAGTGCAGCCGTTGGTTCGCCGTTGGCGGTGAAGCTGCGCCAGACTGGTAAGGACTGCCCCTGAGCTCCAGTGGGGGGCTCATCAGGATCAGATTGCTCTGTCACGCTGGGAGGGAGTCTGGCCAGCTGGGAATCTACACCAGGAACTTGCCGCACTACGCACAGACAGCGTTCTGAACCTGGCGGCCTATAACACGCGGTCGATACACATGCACAGTGTGATACCAAGATAGTACAGGCTGCGAGGCATTTCTGGACCTGTGACGCGGGCCGAAATCAATTCTGCAGCTATACTTGTCTTATCCTGACAGCAGAAAAAGTGCCCCCTGTCCTGAGCTGCCGGGTGACCACGGGGTCCCTAGCAAACAACTCTTGATCAGATCAATAGAAAATGCAGAACGAGTTACACAGCCCGCCACCCTAACAAAGGCCATAACAATTGCTGATAAATATACCTGATGCACCATGAGTGACTAACTGTTTCAATGACCGCTGAGGTCCTTGCACTACCTCCGTGAATCCAACACTAGCCCTGCTCCTCCTCAGTACTATACGGACCATAGTCAAGGATAAACTCAAGAAGGCCTCCACCCATAGCAGAATGGAACGGTATGCAGCGACTGTCACTGCTGTTCCCACGGATCAACCACTGCCATGCGACACAGTGGCAATGGAAGAAAACCTCCCCCTAAAGGATTTGATGAACACCATAGCTAATTGCGGCACCTCCATGGAAAAATGGATGGCATTAGTGCGGATGTATCGCTTCTGGGCCATGACCTCCAAAAACTATCCTCCCGTACAGGAGAGGCAGAACATTGCATTTCCGAGGCTGAGGGCAGGCTCCACACAGTGGAACAACAGATGTCAAGGATGATGGCGCGTCTGAAGACAATGGAGGAACGTGTTGATGAGGGAGAGGGCAGATTATGGCGCAATAAGGTGCGCATCCTAGGATTGCCTGAGAAAGCAGAGGCACAGAATATGGAGCGCTTTCTTGAACAATAGCTGGTGGATATGTGTGCATCCAAAACATTCTTGAAATTCTTTTCCATTGAAAGGGCTAACTGCATGCCATCGGGGCAACCTATTCCAGGTGCACCACCATGCATGGTTATCGCCAGATTACTAAACTACAGGGATTGCGACGCATTACTGAAAATGGCCCGTGCAAAGGGGTCAATTACCTACAATGGGTCCTGGATTGTTTTCTTCCCAGACTACACCAGGGAGATGCAACGCACCAGACAATCCTTTGACCAACTTAAAAGACGTTTATATTCCATGAATATCAAATATGGCCTGTTGTTCCCGGAGCAATTAAAGATATACCATAAGGGCACTATAGTACACTTTACGGATCCCTGGGAGGCTTGGAAATCATCCGAACAACATCTGGAGGGCGACTGAAGGCCAGAAAGAAACAAGGCGAATAACAAACCTAGGTCCCACCCCGTGCGACCCCCTCTGGAAACAGCTGCCGGATGCACAAGAACCAGACCTAGCTTCATTCACAGACAACACGTAAAGGAAGAAAACTGGAGGAAGACTGAGATAGAAATGACACATTATGTTGATAAAGGCCTGACTGATGGCCAGACAAATCCCTGTGCTCTGAAATGGATGGGCAGTGGAGCTGCCAAGGCTCGAACAATTGCTGTGCAATTCAGCCACCCCCCCCAAGTTTGATTGGTTGGGTTACCACAGTTTACCTGTTTGCCACAGAATACACTGCAGAGTATTTTCTGCATGGAATATGTTCTAGTTTCGATGCTGATGGCCGGTTGTTTTGGCTATCAACAAATGTTCGGGTGACAGATGCTTTTGGTTGGGACAGTGTATGGGGTCGGAGGGAGAGAGTTGTGCTGTTTTTGTTCTTGTTCTTATATTAACCTGTGTGAATCAACCATACATTCACTTGCCTGAACCACTGTGTATACAAATACGACTCCCTGCATGTCATCTGACAATCAGGTACACCATATGTTGCCGGGTTCTGAATGGCCAAGGATAGCAAGAGATCTTTGAGGCTCCTCACATGGAACGTTAATGGCCTGGGTTCAGGGATTAAGCGGCATCTGGTTACTCAATTTCTCAATAGACATTCCCCTGACTTTCGCACTGCAGTTCATGCAGGTTTTTCTATGGGCTCTAGGGGAGTCTTGATTTTACTTCACAAACGGTTTCCTTTAGCTCTATCCTTGGTCGACCAATACCCCAGAGGCAGGTTTGCATTGCTACAAGGTGCAATTTGGGGAGAAACTATAGCAATACTCGCAATATATGCCCCCCCACCACTCACCGTAGAACTACTTGATGACAGAATACCTATACTTACAACCCATCTATCAGACCTATGGGTCCTCAGTGGTGACTTCAATGATGTCATGGATGTGACACTAGATCGCACACATATGTGTGGGAGGAATCCCAAAGCACGCAGCAAACTGGCGGCCTTTGCCTCTGCACTTGGTCTAAGTGATGTGTGGCGAGAACTCCACCCACTAGATCGCAGCTAGTCCGATCATTTCGGGGTCCATGCCTCCTTCTCAAGGCTGGACTATTTTTTTCTCCCAACATTAGATGCACACAGAGCGCTCACTGGAAACCTGCTTCTTCAGGGAATCTCTGATCACTAACCCCTAATGTTAGAACTAAAGATGAATAGACACACTCCACCCCCTCATGGCGATTAAATAACTACTACCATGGCTTTCCAGAGTTTATTGACCATATCCGGGATAAGACGGCTGCTTATTTTGAAATTAGTAACAACACTGTAGACAGCCCAGAAGTGATGTGGGAAGTGTGTAAGGCGGTGCTCCGAGGCGAGATGCTCTCCTGGATATCCGCCAATAAAAAGGTGCAAAAAGTGACGGAGGCAGAAAAGGATGTAATTGAATGGGAGGCAAAATATATACTTATAGGGTCGCCTGAAATGCATTGGTCCCTCCTGACGGCCAGAGAATGCCTCTACGCAGATGCACACTGCACCCGGTTGTTTGGGCTTGGCCACCACAACGATTGGGGATACCCAAGGAGTGGGGCCCTCAACCCTCTCAATTATGTCGATAAGCACCTGAAGCTCATGCTCGACCTGCGCTCTCAGGTGGAAAGGAATTGTCCAATGTTTCAATGCTGTGGGCCTCACTGACTCGTCAATATGAAGGCGCATTGGGTTGCCCTTGAGTTTGCCAACCCCTTGGAATATGTCTACATACTGGGTGATGTTCTGTATGTTCGCCAGATACACAGACATGGCAAAATGCACAATGTTCAGAGCTTCTGATGCCGCACAGCTCAACAACGAGTGCCGACTCACCTCTGTCACAAAAAATCTTGCCTTTATGGAGTGTTGTCCATGAGTGACCGGTGCTACAAACGCCCCTCTCAACGGCAAAGGCGTGTCACCCACAACCATATAAATTCTTGCTTTAGTCCTTCAAGTGCTGGCAGACCCGGTTGTGCTTCGTAGTGCCCTGCAGCCAGGACACACACCGATGCCCCAGTATTGATCAGCACAGGTGTTGGAGTTTCCCCGATGTTGAACACACATGTGTGTTTAGATCTCTTCTGGGAGCCAGATGCAATGTTGGAGATGAAAAATACTTCATCCTCATCTTCCTCTTCTTCGGCGATGTCAAGTTCCTGCATTCCCTGCTCAACTGCAGCGTCACTCTTCGGCTTTCTCTGGCCGCTGCTGCTGCATCTCGCGGGGCCCCTTAATGCAGCTACTGGCATTGCTACTGGCCTTGCATAGTGTCCTGACACCCCACAGTGACCACACACTCTCATCTTTGCCGGACATTCACCAGCATGGGGAAGATCGTATCCACAATACTGACAGGGTTGTGCCTGTTCAGGTTTTTTAATAGACTTCTGCCATCTTGTAGTCCATCGCGGCTTTTGAGCTGCATTCATCGCTGAGCGTCCCACAGCAAAAGCTTCCTCACCCTTCCCCGGGCGAACTGCCGCGTCCATTCGGGCACCTCTACTTTCTGCCAGCTCATAGGCTCTTCCCATGTCTAAATTCTGTGCCAGCGTCAGGCCAGGTTCGCGAAGCACCTGCCGTCTGAGCTTTCCTGAGCTACACCCTTGGAGGAGTTAGTTCCGCACCATGCCCTCTTCATTTTCCCACCTGCACGTGCTGGCCAACTGTCTTAGCCCCCCACAGAACTGATCCAACGTCTCCTCCCCCGACTGTCTTTCTGCACACATGACAAACCTGTCGAAGTCTTGGTTCGCCAAGGGTAGAAAGTGTACCTTGAGAGCATTCTTAACTTCATCGTGGGTCGTAGCCTGTGTGTTTAGCAACTCAAAAATACTATGGGCCTCATTACGACCCAGGCGGTAAGTTACCGCCTGGGCCGTGACTTTACCACCATGGCGTAAACTACGTTTACGCCATGGTGGTTGGCGGACTTACCGCCCCATTCCGACCTTGGCGGGGCGGTAAGTCCCCAATCCCCATTTACCCTTCCCCATTCCCATTTTTGCCCCATAGGGCATAATGGGAGTGGGGAAGGCGTTAATTACGCCACCGTAAATTACGGTGGCGTAATTAACTCCATGGTCCCTTAGCGCCATGGATTTTAACACCTGCTAAAAGCAGGTGTTAAATCCGCCATGGCGCTAAGGGACCTCGTACTCAGGCGGTAAGGGTCGGCGCTGTTTACGCTGCCGTAAACCCCTTACCGCCTGGGTCGTAATGAGGGCCTATGTACCTCCGAGCCTGCCAAATATAGCATGGTCGCCACCTTGGCATCATCTTCAGTTTCACCAGTGGCTCTGAAGAATATCTCGAGCTTCTTGACCCACAAGAGCCACTTGGGACCCAATTTGGACGGGGGTCCTGACAGGTCAAATTCAGGCATGGTAGCCAAAGTTCCTTGCTGTCTGCGTGGGGGTTGTGCATGGGCAGCGGCATCAACTGGGTCAACCATTATCTCAGACCGCAGACGCACCTCACCTTGACAACGAGGCCGCAAGTCTGTTGCCCTGTTGAGGGATGCTGGTAGTTAGGGTGTGCAGTCAGCCGTAGGCCAGCACTCGGCACAGACACCACAGTCGAGAATGTTGTGGAGAGAGTCATATGTCCTCCAGAATGTTGGTAGAAAACCGTGTGGCAGCTCAGCAGATCTATGTGGCCACAGCCATCTTGTGAGGGATGGCTGTGGAAGTTCCCAAAATGTTCCAATGAAATAGCACGAATGGCGCACAAGCACCCGTCAGGGCCGCAACTGTTGTGTATTCTGTGAAAGCAAAAAGGCGGCCGCGAGTGCCGCGTATGATTCGGCGACTAGCGGGCGTCGTGCAAAGTAATCTCGATGAGATAGATTGCCTTCCCCCCCCACTCAGGGCCTCCTTGTCGCCAATGTTAGCTTTCTGTATGAGCCCGTGACAATCACACGCACCAGCATTAGAGAATACTCGGACACGCCTTGACTCTCTGTGGTCCCTGCGGCAACTGCCCGCACGGACTCCTGTTTATTCCAAAATGCATGCGCGGCCCAGAACGAGGTTCGTGCACGCGCGTTACACGGCGTGTTGCGCCGTAACACTAGTGATACGGATTACCTTGACATCTTCCTGAGTATTGGGCGGCCTCTATTTAGGGGCCCGGATAGTCCCACAATGACACCACATGCCACAGATGGCCTTTATAAACCACATAAACTGGAAGATAGTTCAAGTGCTTTTATTTGCAAAAACAGCTTGAAATGAGCTGGCTTTCAAGAGTATGACGCATGAATTGTTCAATATCCCACACTAGGCTCTAAAGGGGGGGCATGGATATACTATTGGGCGTCCCTTTCCCATCTCCTGTGGGCTTTGGCCTCCCTAGCCAGACGTCCCTAAATCCCAGGTTCCTCAACACCTACTCAGTAACACCTACTATCTAAGGCTAACTTGGGTGAGGGACTAAGGGCCACAGCCTTCTATATCTGGCTGCCTCCGGGTTCTTCAAAATGTTCCTGTTCCCAGTCTTTTAAACAGTAATGATGGTTTCCTTTTGCCAATTGTAGACACTCTACTAATTTCTCACACTCACATGCTCCTCTTTCTCTAATTTCCCTTGATCTTACTACCCCTCTTACTTCCCTCTCCTGCACTTCTCGCCTTCTGCCCCTCTCACCTATCCCTCAGATGTTCCACACTCTATCTGCTGCAAGTTCTCCTTGCACACCTCCTTGCTCCATTACTCTTACCCCCTCCCTGCTCCTCTACTCTCACCCCTCCACAATCTGCTAATCTCACCCTTTCTCATTGTGCTACTCTCACACCTTCTTACTCTGCTCAGAGATATGGTGCCCTACTCACTAACCCACACCCAGGGATTTAGTGGACTACTCGCTCTCCTCTACTAATCTCTCTCTCCTAAAAGGCCTACTACACTCACTGTCATGATTCTCACACACCCCTTACTTCTCTCCTGTAGCATTCTCCTTGCACCTCTCTACCATCCTCACACTCTCCCAGCATCCATACCCTCTCCCCCTGTACATAAAACCCTTACATATAACCCTAACTCCCCAGCCTCCCATTCTACACTCACTACTGACCCCACTCTGATAAATACCATCTCACTCACTGCTTTATTCTCACAAACTGGTACCACTCTCCCTCAGACATACTCCACATGCGCACTGTCTCTAACAGTCAATCTGTTGCTACCTTTTCCACAGGGGCTGGCATACACAGCTGAAAAGCCCTCTAACCCCCTCTAACCCCCTCACCCGCCTTTTCCAGTACAGTTTTTGTAAGTCTCTGATGGCTTCTCTGCGGGGGTCTGAAAGTTTGTTTTTCTGTTGATTCAAGGAGTTCTTTGCTTTTGTGGGATACTGGCCACTGGCTGGTTGTGGTGTCAGTTCACAATTGGTATTAGTTACAGTATTTCTGGTTTTCTGCTTGTTTGATCCCGATCCGGGTATTCTTGATTACTCCCAGGTGCATTCTGGGAGTTGTGGTTCTGAAAAAGAAGAAAGAGAACACTGGCCAGAAAAAGTGTTGGGAGATACCATGTGATAACGAGTGGTAACATTAGTGACATTATTGGCACACAACTTGTGGGAGGGATCCACGTTACCATCTAATTCTGTCCCGCTTTGCTTTTATTTATTTAACACTGTTTATATAGCACTTTTATCAAAAGCGCTGAACAAATCTCAAATTAACGGTACATTAGAGGCGAGCAATGAAAGAAAACAAGCATGCTCTTGAATAATAGCTCACATGACAATTCTACATAAAGCAGATTATAGCAAATTCATTTTGAGGCGTTCTTTTACACTGAGTTAAAGAAGGACAGGAGCGAATGTCAAGGTGTAAAGAGATCCATAGTTCAGGAGCAAGAATTTAAATAAACGTAAGTGGGAAAAAGTATAAGATGTGCGAGGAACAGACAAAAGAAATTGTGAAGCTGCACTAAGATTTCTAGTAGCATGTGTGGCATGCTGGAGTAAGGATTTGTATAAAGGGATGGCATGTTTATAACAATCTTCATTTAAATAATAATGGAAAAGGCCTATCTTCCCCTATCTCTAAAGGGTTTACCCTACCTAACTAAATAATAATGTGGGTGCTCGTCGTTGGGTTGGTTGTCCAACTCAAAATCTCCATCCTCACTCCAAACTAACCTACTCTAGTGTTAAAGGTAGGTGGCAAGATACAAATGAATACGTTACCAAGATTAAGCTGTAGTCATTTATTTATTCAAAAAGAAGGGTTTTTGGCAGCGGCCGCCTACAGCACAACTCACCCAGCCAACTGACAACTCTTGGAACCTCCACTTCAATCCAGACCCCCCCAGATGTTCCAGGTTCTATGTTCTGAATACAAATGAGCACAAGGGCAACTTTGTAATATGATATACATAACATATGAACATGCAACTCAGACAGATATGTACATGCAGTGCATCACTAGCACCTCCCTTCCTTCTGTTAAACACCAGACACACCCCTTTTGCAGATCACTGCTGCTGAAACGTGTTTACCTATTAATGGTACTTACCCATAAACAGAACTAAGGGTCTCCTGGCACCAAATTAGTACTTTCCCAACACACACACACTTGTCTGTGCCAAGAAAAGGTTTACTAAATATGTTATTTACAACAGATATCTAGCAAACTTGGACAGATAAAAACAGAAAGCAAATACTTGTTAATAGGATGAGGTAAAAGGCTAATAAGTACCAGCATGAATACTTGGTCATACATTTGGTAGTGTGCATTAAAGCTGCATAAAACGTTTAAGCAGATATTTCTTCCAGTCTCTGTTTCCCCACCTCCTTTTCTCATCTGTGAATGGGGAAGCACTGGTCAACTTTAAATTAAAATGAGAAAAATATGGAACACTCAGTGGTATAGTGAGAAAATTACCCCAAACCATAAATACTTTGAGGAAAGATATATATAATCACTCTGATGTTTAGTGTGAGGGGTTAGAAATGAGAGGCGGACACAAAGTGGTAGTGTTTTCAACATCAGACATTCTTTTAGTAAAAGAAAAGGGTTGGATTACGACCTATCTGTCCCTATGCTATAAAGAGTTTCCTTACCTAGAAAACTAAAACTAAAGATCCGTCTGTCTCGTCGTCAAAATTATAAACACTATCCTTGTGTCCAAAATATTAATCTGACCCTCACACTAGATAAAAGAACCATGAGTGTAAGGAAAAGTGTCTCATATATAAACTTAGTGAGAAAAGCATTCAAAGAAAGTGATCAGATGAGTTCAACAAACCAATCCCTCGATTTAAATGGGAATTTTTCCCTTCCCCTAAATGGCTCTTGCAAAATGGCAAAAGTGTTCCTTTCAAATGAGAGCTCCTCAATGACGGCACAGTGTCTCTTTCCCACAACCACTTCTTAAGGATGTCCACCCATAGTAGCATGTCAATTGCTTCTTAATGATGGCAAAATGTCTCTCTCAAATATTGGAACTTTAAAGTTAACAATAATGTTCTTTTCACACAACCACTTTTCAAGGATGACAAAGGTGTTCCTTTTAAACAACCACTTCTTAAGGTTGGATAAAGTGTCCTTTTAAAGCTTCTGCTTCCTTAAACATGTTTCCTTAGAAAACTGAAGTATGGTTTGAGCCAGGATGTGCTTTTAAATAAAGATATATTCTTCTGTCTTCAATACACCCACCAGCAGCACAGTGCCCCTCAATACAGTAGGCTCTCTCTGTAATCTAACCACCTTCCATTCTAGAACCTTCATCTCATATCATTCCCCACTGTACATCATTAACCCTGTATATGCTGGATACTACATACCTCCCTCCTATTAATACAATGTTAATACAATATAAAATATTTGAAGTTTCAGGCGTATTAACTGACCTGCATGGTATGTCACACCATGCTTCAAACCATGGTCACACATGGAGCTCTCTCTCCTCTCCACCCACTCATTCACAACTTCACACTTCTCCCTGCCTCCCCACCTGCACTCCTTGTTACTTTTAACACTCTATTCATGTTCCAAAATCTACCATCATCTGCCATCACTGACTTATGTTGAACCATCAAAACCTTGCCTCAATGGACCAGGCAATTTAATCTTGACATAATCACCTTGTTTTACTTAATTTTCTCTTACCAATTTTCTCACATCATACCTTCATTTGTTTCTCAATTGTTTCTTCCTTATTCTCTCTCTCATCTGCTGCACACTCTCCCACATCGATTTCACTCGCCCCATCCATGGAGGACACAATTTATAATGGGCTTTCTCCCTCTATACAACTTCTATGGTGATGCACCAGTCGTAGTATGGGGGAAAAATATGTGTGCCGCCTTCCTGCTCATTACAAACTTCTCCCAATCTTCTCCATTCACCCAGGCCCATCTAATGCAATCTTTGATTACTTTGTTAAAGCGTACAGCTATGCCACTGGTCTAGGGATGATACATTGCAGTCAGTTTATGTTCGATAGCATTCATCGTTATACATTCACACATCTCTTTTGATTTAAATTGGAAACCATTGTCCATCAACAGTTCCATTGGGTAACCTTTTCTCCAGAATACTTAATCCATAAAAACAATAAAATCTCTTGTTGTAATGGACCTCGTAAATTTCACTTCCACACATTTGGATAATATGTCAATCAACACAATACAGTACTTGTCAACACCCTTGCAATACATGGGTCCAACGATGTCCATGCCTATTCTTTCCACGCCATCTGGGGAACTCGTACCAGTGACATTGGACTTTCTCTTGACACAAGATTTTTTTCACTCAGACAACATGGAATACAGTCTGTTACGATCCTCTCCACTTCCAAGTCACAGCCAGACCCCCAGAATTCAGCTCTCAACACTTGTTTAGTTTTTGTGATGTCTTGGTGTCCCTGATGGACTGTTTCAATTATTAATTTTCTCATTCCTGTAGGTGCGATAACTCTATCCGCTCTCATCACATATCCTCTCTTCACATGTAGCTCTTCACTTACATTGTAAATTCCTTCTAAATTTGAACCACTAACCAGTTCTTTCCTCAACACGCCATCCTCTTCCAAAATGTCGTTCACTCTCTTGAGAACACTGTCTTTTTTAGCACTTCTTTCCCATTCATCACTTGTTATCATCTTTTGCTCAACATACATCATGCACTCTTACACTCCCATGTGCTCTTTAGCACCCTCTGCTTCTACACCCAATCGAGATAAACAATCCGTTGGGGTATTTGTTTTCATGGCACAAAGTCCACATCAAAATTATATTCTTGTAACGCAATCACCCATCTTCTTATGCGTGAAGATAAGCCATCTAGTCCTTTATTTTGTAAAGTCTCTCTCAACAGCTTGTGATCCGTGCATATTAGGAATTCAGTTCCCCATAGGAATGTTCTAAATTCCTCAATTGCCCATTTGACTGCAAAAAGTTATTTTTCAATGGTGGAGTAGTTCACTTCAGCCCCTCTTAAAAGTCGTGATGCAAATGCAATAACAAACTCTTTCTTTCCTTCCACCTGTGTGAATACAGCTTCTAATCCTGTGTTGATCGCATCCGTTGATATTATTCACTTTCTGGTTAGTTTGAAGTCCTTGAGTGAGGGCGTGCACTCTAATGCAGCCTTGATTTAGGCAAATTTCTAAGCACATTCTGCATCCCAAATAAATTGTGAGTGATTTTTCAGGAGAATCCTCATGTTCACATTAGTGCTAGCAAAGTTGGGAATTAATCTTGAGTAGTATTCCACCATGCCTAAGAATGTACGCACTGCATCCTTGTTTCTTTTGGTTCTGCTGCATTCTTTATGTTGTTGTCAAACTTTTCTTTTACATTCACTCCTTCAGCTGTATCTGTGTGACCTAAATACTCAATCTTAGTTTGATTGAATTTTACAATTTTCTTTGCATAATGTTAGGCTTCTCCTACTCAGCATTTTCATCACTCTGTCTAATCTCATGTGATGCGTTTGTTGATCTGGTCCAAATATTAAGATGTCATCCTAAAAAAATCACTCCTTCAACATCCTTGAATATTTTGTACATGATTCATTTAAATACAGAGGCGGCTGATACAAGACTGAAAGGCATTCTCACAAATTGAAACAGACCTTCTGGTGTTTTGAATGCTGTTAGTTGTTTATACTGTGCAATGCAGTTTAGCCTGATGACACGATGCTGTTAGAGGTAAAGACAAAATATTTTCGGACCGTGCATGGTTGACAAAGTTTCCAATATGTTAGGGAGAGGATGGCTGTCTGGTATCACACTCTTGTTCAATACATGGAGATCTACACACAGCCTCAACTTTCCGTTTGGTTTGGCAACGTTGCCCAGGGGTGAAACCCACCTTGATGACTCTATCCTTTCGGTTATGCCACTTTCTTCCAGTTTCTTCAATTAATTATTTACTTCTTCTCTTAAAGCTAAAGCAGTTGTTCTTACTGTTTGGATAAGTTTGGAATACAGTATCAAGCGAATCTTGTGGACGAATCCTTTAAGACATCCTGGCTTCTCATTAAAAATCTGATTTTGTAATCCCAACCTATCGACTTGCAACACACATTCCTCCTCATTGGGATTTAGTCTGATTGTAAGTCTTTTCTATTGCAACAGGCTCAGAAGAAGCATTGATCCCTTTTCTGTCACATACACCTTTCCTGAAGCTGTTCTTCCTTTAAACTCCATCATGGCCTCAAACCATCTGATCAGATCTATTCTTTCACCACCATATGCCCGTGGTTTGATATCAACTTCTAACAATTCCTTCCCTGGAAATGTCTTTTCAAATGTTCTTCTTGGAAGCAAGGTATACTGCGCTCCAGAATCTATCATCATCTCTACTTTGTTGCCATCTATGATCACCCAATTGTTTGCACCATCCAAATCCTTCTCTTCTTCATCACCAATAGCAAACACTGCTTCCTCAGAATTGTAATACCAGTCATCGACCATATTGACATTGCCAAATTAACAGCACTTTGTGAGATGTCCTTTTCTCTTGCATTTCTGGCATTTCGCATCTAGTGCTGGACACGTGGCACTATTGGCCAGATGGCCACTTGCTCCACATCTGAAACACCTTCTTGAGGCTTTTGAGTGGGTTTAGACCTTGAATTAGATTTGTTCACAATGTTCATTTTAGTTCTGGTTGATGAAGTCACCTTGTTACCAGAAACAGCAGCTGTCATCTCAGACGTATTACTACTACCTCAGACAATTTAATTTGTTGAACCTTTGTCTCAAGCGTTTTCACACACTTGTGTGTGTGTTCTACTTCTTTCGCTATTCTCAGGACCTCTTCAAGAGGTGGGTCTCCCTTGGACCACAGTTGTTCTCTAATTTTCCCATTATTACACTCCAACATGAACTGCTCTCTTAATCGCTCATCTGTCTTTTGACTGCAATTGCAGGTTCTCGGCAACCCCCTCAGAGCTGTGAAGAATGCCTCCACTGTTTCTCCTTTGATCTGGGTTCTCTTGCCAAATTTAGATCTCTCTAAGATCATGCTCACTTTGCACCCATACTATTTATTGAGTTCTGCTATGCATTTCTCATATTCATTAAGATTTTGGGATTCTTGTGCCGGCAGGTCATATCATTGTTCTTGTCCTGGGGTGCCCAAACAAATCATCAGCAATGATTTTTTCACTCAATGCCATAACTCTTTACACACACTGCCGAGGCGTAGTGTTCAAAAGATTTCTTCCAGCATGTCCACAGAATTGGTGGGTCTCCTGGGCTAGGCACATGACTAAGGGTGGCAAGTGCCAATCACCAGGACCAATTTTGTTAATTAGAGAATGTTCTTCTTAGTGGTATCCTGTTTACATTGTTAAACTTGCATTGGTTCAAGTGTAACTTTTGTGCGTTGCCATTGTAAATCACTTTTTATCTGTTCATTTGTTGTGTATACAGGTATTCTGAGAACACAAATTCTCCCCGTTTATATGTGTACACCGGTATTCGTAGAACACTTTTTTCCTTTACGTGGCTTGCTTCCTTTAGGGCGAGCAGATTCTTCAATATAAATGTATTGCCTGTTTCACTTTTCTTCCCCAGACTCTCCATGAACATGCAAAAATGCTGTTAGTTTCTCCACGTTCCGGCATTTCGTTTCGCTCTGTGTACATCCAGAGCGTGATCTGTTGCCGGGTAGGATTCCCGGGAGTTGCAGGCATCACCTCTTGCTAGGCAGAACGGTGTAGGGAGATATGCAAGGCGTCACACAGCGTTGTTGCTGGATAGGATTCAGATAGCTGCTGGCATCACCTGTTGCTAGGCAGAATGATGTAGCATCAAATGCGAGGCGTTGCACGGCGGCACAGAGAGCTTTCCTTTGAGCAGCGGTTGTGCAAGCAGTAATGGATGATCACGTACACCTGGGAAAATGCAGATAAATATATTTCTTTTGCAATCCCAAATGAAAATGTTGCGCAGCTTATGTCAAAGTACATATATTGCACCCTTACCGTACACTCTGGGGATCTGAGGCTGACTCA
Source organism: Ambystoma mexicanum (assembly GCF_040938575.1). NCBI lineage: Eukaryota > Metazoa > Chordata > Amphibia > Caudata > Ambystomatidae > Ambystoma > Ambystoma mexicanum. The sequence continues at coordinate 978,836,371 of NC_090931.1, read as the reverse complement.
CTGGGCAAGAGTCACTCTTGGCACACATGGTGGCTGGTGGGTGGTTCATCGACAAATTGAAGTATGGATTGAGCCAAGTCAGGATGTGTTTTTAAATAGATGTATTCTTCTGAGTGTCTTCAATATACCCACCAGCAGCACAGCGTCCCTCAATACAGTAGGCTCTCTCTATAATCTAACCAACTTCCATTCAAGAGCCTTCATCTCATAACATTCCCCATTGTATATCATAAACCCTGTGTATGCTGGATACTACAAACACCTAGTTACTTAATGTGATACTTTTCAAAACAACCAATTCTTTATTAAAAAAAAAACTCCTGGTATACTCCCCTGCCAAGAAGTCTCTTTTAAAACCAATCATTTCTTTTTAGAAAGGCTCTTGGTGTACTCTCCTGCTAGTAAACCTCTATGCCTTTAGTGTGTATATCCTGGTATACCCCATTGCCAGGAATACCTTTCCTGAGTCTATATTTCACCTGGTATACATTCCTGTCAGGTATCTTCTCCCCAACTACTTCTTGCCTGATGCACTGTTTCACCAGGACTTCTTCTTTAACATTCCCAATGTCCTTTAGTGTAGCACAGTTGGATCGCTTCATTGGATACACCTTCCATCCTTAAGGTATTACTTGTCCCAACTTTCCCCACATTGACATCTCAAATTTGGAGACTTGTTCATGTTTAGACCTTTTTACTCCTTCAATTATATTCATTTGCTTTGGTAATACTTGCTCCAACTCTCCCCACATTGATACCTCATAAATAGTGATTTGTTCAAATTCTATCCTTCTCTTCCTTAATTAACATCCATGAACGTGTGGCAAAACTTGCTCTAAACTTCCCTGCATTGACATTTCACATATGAGGACTTGGGCAAAGGTCTTTGTTCTCTGTTTGTTCTGTATTCAAAATGAGTCTTTAGAGTTTCATTTACTGGCCAGAATACCTTGGAGCCCCCAACTTCCATGGGCGGACTCACTGGTATCTGGCACTGTCTTCGATCAGCATCAAGTTGCTGCTGTGAAGATGTCACCCCAGGATGGCGTCTTCCGTGATGCAGACCTCCTTCCGTGCAGTCAGCGTTCATCTCCCGGTATGCCTGCTGTCTCTCTGCACGACCTCATAGCAGACAGCTTGCTTGCTGTGGTTGCTTTACTTGCGGTCCGCTATCACTACTTACAGCATTACCTGTGTCCCAGCATCTCTCCGGTGAACGTTGCCTGCACACAGCAACTTGGGAACACCAGTTCTCTGCAGCATGACTCGTTCTCACGCCTCTGCCCTCTCCCGTGGCTTTGCTTCCTTCTGCCTTTGTTCGGCTTTTGTCTTCACAGTGAACACAGACATCCTTTTTAAATGTCCTGCATAGTTGAGCCTCTGCATAACAGCTAGTCTAGCACATTCGGTTTAGTGGTTCTCCTGTTCCACATTGGCTCCTCTCTCCTCTTCTTCGTCCCAGTACCGTAGGTTTTTTGGTAGTTGGAGTCCATAGAACCTATAGGACTTTTGAGGTGATTTTCAAAACCACCAGTGATTAAAAGTGTTGTGTATGTATGTACATGTGAGGTTTGAATGTTCTCCTGCCTAGAATGCTTGGCAAGATAGGTTTTATAACTTGATGGATTTGTGAAATGACAACATGCCATTAGGAATCTAGGAACTATAGGATCCTCTTCACATGGAAGGGGAGAATATGGGTCACCACATCCCCCCGATAGCCATCTCCTCCCATGTGATCATCCCCCATATTACCACCCCCAGGGTCAGGATCAAGTAGGGACTGCCTTCCCCTGGCCACATGGGAGGAGATTTCAGGCTGGGGTTCAGTGATGACTTCATAGGATTCTTCACATTAGATAACTGTTGTTTGGTTCATTCGTCAGAGGAAAACAAATGACGTGTCAATAAACCAAATATCCGGGGGTGCTGTTGTGCAATGCAAGAGTGAGGACGTGTTTGTCGGCAACTCGTAGGAGCCACAATTATCCTTGTTATTATCCTGTTTTATGCCTATCAGTCAATGCATAGCCCTTCTGTTTGGTGGAGCGGCATCGAGGGAAGCAGAACGGTGCATCCCCTGCTGAGATCGGAAACTGAGAACCTCCTTTTCGTAATACAGCAGTTGGCCCGCACGGAACGCCATTTTGTAGCCAGCCCGCAGGACTGCTCGGGGGACCGACTGACGGGACACCACAAACCGCCTCCTGTGGCGGAGTGGGTGGCACAACACAACCCGTGCTTGGAAACCCGGGCCACTATACAACGCAGCCCGGAACCCTAGAGAGTATACTAGCCTTGGCGGCTGTGAGTGCCGCCGGTCCGACGAGAGAGAACATAAGGCCGGGTTGATGTCGGAAAGGAAGCTGCAACGACCCGGTAAGGCCTTCTGCTGCGCTGAGGCCGGTGGCTCATCAGGACCAGAGTACTGTATCCTGCTGGGAGGGAGGGTGATCCCACGAGCAGCACTATATTGAGACCTTCTCTCAATACGTTTGTGCAATCCTCTGTATCTGAAAGCTTATAACAAGTGGACCACATACTGGCGCACTGAGGAACCGTGGCAGTTTGTGCAGCAATGCATTCTGTGCCCGGGGACAGCAGAAATCAGCCCCACAGCTAAATCTGCTTTATTCGGACAGCAAAGTAAAGCCCCTGCCCTGGAGCTGCTGTGTGATGTGAGATCCCCAGCAATACCCTCTATCATACCCAGACTCTTGTGAATAACGATAGTCGTGGATGCATCAAGAGACGCTGGACTGACAATTGAGTGCAGCCGTTGGTTCGCCGTTGGCAGGGAAGCTGCGCCAGACTGGTAAGGACTGCCCCTGAGCTCCAGTGGGGGGCTCATCAGGATAAGATTGCTCTGTCACGCTGGGAGGGAGTCTGGCCAGCTGGGAATCTACACCAGGAACTTACCGCACTACGCACAGACAGTGTTCTGAACCTGGCGGCCTATAACACGCGGTCGATACACATGCACAGTGCGATACCAAGATAGTACAGGCTGTGAGGCATTTCTGGACCTGTGACGCGGCCGGACTCAATTCTGCAGCTATACTTGTCTTATCCTGACAGCAGAAAAAGTGCCCCCTGCACACATATCCACCAGCTGATGTTCAAGAAAGCGCTCCATATTCTGTGCCTCTGCTTTCTCAGGCAATCCTAGGATGCGCACCTTATTGCGCCATGATCTGCCCTCTCCCTCATCAACACGTTCCTCCATTGTCTTCAGACGCGCCATCACCCTTGACATCTGTTGTTCCACTGTGTGGAGCCCGCCCTCAGCCTGAGAAATGCAATGTTCTGCCTCTCCTGTACGGGAGGATAGTTTTTGGAGGTCATGGCGCAGAAGCGATACATCCGCACTAATGCCATCCATTTTTCCATGGAGGTGCAGCAATTAGCTATGGCGTTCATCACGTCCTTTAGGGAGAGGTTTTCTTCCATTGCCACTGTGTCGCATGGCAGTGGTTGATCCGTGGGAACAGCAGTGACAGTCGCTGCATACCGTTCCATTCTGCTATGGGTGGAGGCCTTCTTGAGTTTATCCTTGACTATGGTCCGTATAGTACTGATGAGAGGCAGGGCTAGTGTTGGATTCACAGAGGTAGCGCAAGGACCTCAGCTGTCATTGAAACAGTTAGTCACTAATGGTGCATAAGGTATATTTATCAGCAATTGTTATGGCCTTTGTTCGGGTGGCGGGCTGTGTAACTCGTTCTGCATTTTCCATTGATCTAATCAAGAGTTGTTTGCTAGGGACCCCATGGTCACCCGGCAGCTCAGGACCAAAACACTCTTGAAATTCTTTTCCATTGAAAGGGCTAACTGCATGCCATCTGGGCAACCTATTCCAGGCGCACCACCATGCATGGTTATCGCCAGATTACTCAACTACAGGGATTGCGACGCATTACTGAAAATGGCCCGTCTAAAGGGGTCAATAACCTACAATGGGTCCTGGATTGTTTTCTTCCCAGACTACACCAGGGAGATGCAACGCACCAGACAATCCTTTGACCAACTTAAAAGACTTTTATATTTCATGAATATCAAATATGGCCTGTTATTCCCGGAGCAATTAAAGATATATCATAAGGGCACTATAGTACACTTTACGGATCCCTGGGAGGCTTGGAAATCATCTGAACAACATCTGGAGGGTGACTGAAGGCCAGAAAGAAACAAGGCGAATAACAAACCTAGGTCCCACCCCGTGCGACGCCCTCTGGAAACAGCTGCCGGGTGCACAAGAACCAGACCTAGCTTCATCCACAGACAACACCTAAAGGAAGAAAACTGGAGGAAGACTGAGATAGAAATGAGACAGTATGTTGATAAAGGCCTGACTGATGGGCAGACAAATCCCTGTGCTCTGAAATGGATGGGCAGTGGAGCTGCCAAGGCTCGAACAATTGCTGTGCATTTCAGCGCCTGCCCCCCAAGTTTGATTGGTTGGGTTACCACAGTTTACCTGTTTTGCCACAGAATACACCACAGAGTATTTTCTGCATGGAATATGTTCTAGTTTCGATGCTGATGGCCGGTTGTTTTGGCTATCAACAAATGTTCGGGTGACAGATGCTTTGGGTTGGGGCAGTGTATGGGGTCGGGGGGAGAGAGTTGTGCTGTTTTTGTTCTTGTTCTTATATTAACCTGTCTGAATCAACCATACATTCACTTGACTGAACCACTGTGTATACAAATACGATACTCCCTGCATCTCATCTGACAATCAGGTACACCATCTGTTGCCGGGTTCTGAATGGCCAAGGATAGCAAGAGATCTTTGAGGCTCCTCACATGGAACGTTAATGGCCTGGGTTCAGGGATTAAGCGGCGCCTGGTTACTCAATTTCTCAATAGACATTCCCCTGACTTTCACACTGCAGTTCATGCAGGTTTTTCTATGGGCTCTAGGGGAGTCTTGATTTTACTTCACAAACGGTTTCCTTTAGCTCTATCCTTGGTCGACCAATACCCCAGAGGCAGGTTTGCATTGCTACAAGGTGCAATTTGGGGAGAAACTATAGCAATACTCGCAATATATGCCCCCCCACCACTCACCGTAGAACTACTTGATGACAGAATACCTATACTTACAACCCATCTATCAGACCTATGGGTCCTCAGTGGTGACTTCAATGATGTCATGGATGTGACACTAGATCGCACACATATGTGTGGGAGGAATCCCAAAGCACGCAGGAAACTGGCGGCCTTTGCCTCTTCACTTGGTCTAAGTGATGTGTGGCGAGAACTCCACCCACTAGATCGCAGCTAGTCCGATCATTTCGGGGTCCATGCCTCCTTCTCAAGGCTGGACTATTTTTTTCTCCCAACATTAGATGCACACAGAGCGCTCACTGGAAACCTGCTTCCTCAGGGAATCTCTGATCACTCACCCTTAATGTTAGAACTAAAGATGAATAGACACACTCCACCCCCTCATGGCGATTAAATAACTACTACCATGGCTTTCCAGAGTTTATTGACCATATCCGGGATAAGACGGCTGCTTATTTTGAAATTAGTAACAACACTGTAGACAGCCCAGAAGTGATGTGGGAAGTGTGTAAGGCGGTGCTCCGAGGCGAGATGCTCTCCTGGATATCCGCCAATAAAAAGGTGCAAAAAGTGACGGAGGCAGAAAAGGATGTAATTGAATGGGAGGCAAAATATATACTTATAGGGTCGCCTGAAATGCATTGGTCCCTCCTGACGGCCAGAGAATGCCTCTACGCAGATGCACACTGCACCCGGTTGTTTGGGCTTGGCCACCACAACGATTGGGGATACCCAAGGGGTGGGGCCCTCAACCCTCTCAATTATGTCGATAAGCACCTGAAGCTCATGCTCGACCTGCGCTCTCAGGTGGAAAGGAATTGTCCAATGTTTCAATGCTGTGGGCCTCACTGACTCGTCAATATGAAGGCGCATTGGGTTGCCCTTGAGTTTGCCAACCCCTTGGAATATGTCTACATACTGGGTGATGTTCTGTATGTTCGCCAGATACACAGACATGGCAAAATGCACAATGTTCAGAGCTTCTGATGCCGCACAGCTCAACAACGAGTGCCGACTCACCTCTGTCACAAAAAATCTTGCCTTTATGGAGTGTTGTCCATGAGTGACCGGTGCTACAAACGCCCCTCTCAACGGCAAAGGCGTGTCACCCACAACCATATAAATTCTTGCTTTAGTCCTTCAAGTGCTGGCAGACCCGGTAGTGCTCCGTAGTGCCCTGCAGCCAGGACACACACCGATGCCCCAGTATTGATCAGCACAGGTGTTGGAGTTTCCCCGATGTTGAACACACATGTGTGTTTAGATCTCTTCTGGGAGCCAGATGCAATGTTGGAGATGAAAAATACTTCATCCTCATCTTCCTCTTCTTCGGCGATGTCAAGTTCCTGCATACCCTGCTCAACTGCAGCGTCACTCTTCGGCTTTCTCTGGCCACTGCTGCTGCATCTCGCGTGGCCCCTTAATGCAGCTACTGGCATTGCTACTGGCCTTGCATAGTGTCCTGACACCCCACAGTGACCACACACTCTCATCTTTGCCGGACATTCACCAGCATGGGGAAGATCGTATCCACAATACTGACAGGGTTGTGCCTGTTCAGGTTTTTTAATAGACTTCTGCCATCTTGTAGTCCATCGCGGCTTTTGAGCTGCATTCATCGCTGAGCGTCCCACAGCAAAAGCTTCCTCACCCTTCCCCGGGTGAACTGCAGCGTCCATTTGGGCACCTCTACTTTCTGCCAGCTCATAGGCTCTTCCCATGTCCAAAATCTGTGCCAGCGTCAGGCCAGGTTCGCGAAGCACCTGCCGTCTGAGCTTTCCTGAGCTACACCCTTGGAGGAGTTAGTTCCGCACCATGCCCTCTTCATTTTCCCACCTGCACGTGCTGGCCAACTGTCTTAGCCCCCCACAGAACTGATCCAACGTCTCCTCCCCCGACTGTCTTTCTGCACACATGACAAACCTGTCGAAGTCTTGGTTCGCCAAGGGTAGAAAGTGTACCTTGAGAGCATTCTTAACTTCATCGTTGGTCGTAGCCTGTGTGTTTAGCAACTCAAAAATACTATGGGCCTCATTACGACCCAGGCGGTAAGTTACCGCCTGGGCTGTGACTTTACCACCATGGCGTAAACTACGTTTACGCCATGGTGGTTGGCGGACTTACCGCCCCATTCCGACCTTGGCGGGGCGGTAAGTCCCCAATCCCCATTTACCCTTCCCCATTCCCATTTTTGCCCCATAGGGCATAATGGGAGTGGGGAAGGCGTTAATTACGCCACCGTAAATTACGGTGGCGTAATTAACTCCATGGTCCCTTAGCGCCATGGATTTTAACACCTGCTAAAAGCAGGTGTTAAATCCGCCATGGCGCTAAGGGACCTCGTACTCAGGCGGTAAGGGTCGGCGCTGTTTACGCTGCCGTAACCCCTTACCGCCTGGGTCGTAATGAGGGCCTATGTACCTCCGAGCCTGCCAAATATAGCATGGTCGCCACCTTGGCATCATCTTCAGTTTCACCAGTGGCTCTGAAGAATATCTCGAGCTTCTTGACCCACAAGAGCCACTTGGGACCCAATTTGGACGGGGGTCCTGACAGGTCAAATTCAGGCATGGTAGCCAAAGTTCCTTGCTGTCTGCGTGGGGGTTGTGCATGGGCAGCAGCATCAACTGGGTCAACCATTATCTCAGACCGCAGACGCACCTCACCTTGACAACGAGGCCGCAAGTCTGTTGCCCTGTTGAGGGATGCTGGTAGTTAGGGTGTGCAGTCAGCCGTAGGCCAGCACTCGGCACAGACACCACAGTCGAGAATGTTGTGGAGAGAGTCATATGTCCTCCAGAATGTTGGTAGAAAACCGTGTGGCAGCTCAGCAGATCTATGTGGCCACAGCCATCTTGTGAGGGATGGCTGTGGAAGTTCCCAAAATGTTCCAATGAAATAGCACGAATGGCGCACGAGCACCCGTCAGGGCCGCAACTGTTGTGTATTCTGTGAAAGCAAAATGGCGGCCGCGAGTGCCGCGTATGATTCGGCGACTAGCGGGCGTCGTGGAAAGTAATCTCGATGAGATAGATTGCCTCCCCCCCCCACTCAGGGCCTCCTTGTCGCCAATGTTAGCTTTCTGTATGAGCCCCAGGCTGCCCCGTGACAATCACACGCACCAGCATTAGAGAATACTCGGACACGCCTTGACTCTCTGTGGTCCCTGCGGCAACTGCCCGCACGGACTCCTGTTTATTCCAAAATGCATGCGCGGCCCAGAACGAGGTTCGTGCACGCGCGTTACACGGCGTGTTGCGCCGTAACACTAGTGATACGGATTACCTTGACATCTTCCTGAGTATTGGGCGGCCTCTATTTAGGGGCCCGGATAGTCCCACAATGACACCACATGCCACAGATGGCCTTTATAAACCACATAAACTGGAAGATAGTTCAAGTGCTTTTATTTGCAAAAACAGCTTGAAATGAGCTGGCTTTCAAGAGTATGACGCATGAATTGTTCAATATCCCACACTAGGCTCTAAAGGGGGGGCATGGATATACTATTGGGCGTCCCTTTCCCATCTCCTGTGGGCTTTGGCCTCCCTAGCCAGACGTCCCTAAATCCCAGGTTCCTCAACACCTACTCAGTAACACCTACTATCTAAGGCTAACTTGGGTGAGGGACTAAGGGCCACAGCCTTCTATATCTGGCTGCCTCCGGGTTCTTCAAAATGTTCCTGTTCCCAGTCTTTTAAACAGTAATGATGGTTTCCTTTTGCCAATTGTAGACACTCTACTAATTTCTCACACTCACATGCTCCTCTTTCTCTAATTTCCCTTGATCTTACTACCCCTCTTACTTCCCTCTCCTGCACTTCTCGCCTTCTGCCCCTCTCACCTATCCCTCAGATGTTCCACACTCTATCTGCTGCAAGTTCTCCTTGCACACCTCCTTGCTCCATTACTCTTACCCCCTCCCTGCTCCTCTACTCTCACCCCTCCACAATCTGCTAATCTCACCCTTTCTCATTGTGCTACTCTCACACCTTCTTACTCTGCTCAGAGATATGGTGCCCTACTCACTAACCCACACCCAGGGATTTAGTGGACTACTCGCTCTCCTCTACTAATCTCTCTCTCCTAAAAGGCCTACTACACTCACTGTCATGATTCTCACACACCCCTTACTTCTCTCCTGTAGCATTCTCCTTGCACCTCTCTACCATCCTCACACTCTCCCAGCATCCATACCCTCTCCCCCTGTACATAAAACCCTTACATATAACCCTAACTCCCCAGCCTCCCATTCTACACGCACTACTGACCCCACTCTGATAAATACCATCTCACTCACTGCTTTATTCTCACAAACTGGTACCACTCTCCCTCAGACATACTCCACATGCGCACTGTCTCTAACAGTCAATCTGTTGCTACCTTTTCCACAGGGGCTGGCATACACAGCTGAAAAGCCCTCTAACCCCCTCACCCGCCCTTTTCCAGTACAGTTTTTGTAAGTCTCTGATGGCTTCTCTGCGGGGGTCTGAAAGTTTGTTTTTCTGTTGATTCAAGGAGTTCTTTGCTTTTGTGGGATACTGGCCACTGGCTGGTTGTGGTGTCAGTTCACAATTGGTATTAGTTACAGTATTTCTGGTTTTCTGCTTGTTTGATCCCGATCCGGGTATTCTTGATTACTCCCAGGTGCATTCTGGGAGTTGTGGTTCTGAAAAAGAAGAAAGAGAACACTGGCCAGAAAAAGTGTTGGGAGATACCATGTGATAACGAGTGGTAACATTAGTGACATTATTGGCACACAACTTGTGGGAGGGATCCACGTTACCATCTAATTCTGTCCCGCTTTGCTTTTATTTATTTAACACTGTTTATATAGCACTTTTATCAAAAGCGCTGAACAAATCTCAAATTAACGGTACATTAGAGGTGAGCAATGAAAGAAAACAAGCATGCTCTTGAATAATAGCTCACATGACAATTCTACATAAAGCAGATTATAGCAAATTCATTTTGAGGCGTTCTTTTACACTGAGTTAAAGAAGGACAGGAGCGAATGTCAAGATGCAAAGAGATCCATAGTTCAGGAGCAAGAATTTAAATAAACGTAAGTGGGAAAAAGTATAAGATGTGCGAGGAACAGACAAAAGAAATTGTGAAGCTGCACTAAGATTTCTAGTAGCATGTGTGGCATGCTGGAGTAAGGATTTGTATAAAGGGATGACATGTTTATAACAATCTTCATTTAAATAATAATGGAAAAGGCCTATCTTCCCCTATCTCTAAAGGGTTTACCCTACCTAACTAAATAATAATGTGGGTGCTCGTCGTTGCGTTGGTTGTCCAACTCAAAATCTCCATCCTCACTCCAAACTAACCTACTCTAGTGTTAAAGGTAGGTGGCAAGATACAAATGAATACGTTACCAAGATTAAGCTGTAGTCATTAATTTATTCAAACAGAAGGGTTTTTGGCAGCGGCCGCCTACAGCACAACTCACCCAGCCAACTGACAACTCTTGGAACCTCAACTTCAATCCAGACCCCCCCAGATGTTCCAGGTTCTATGTTCTGAATACAAATGAGCACAAGGGCAACTTTGTAATATGATATACATAACATATGAACATGCAACTCAGACAGATATGTACATGCAGTGCATCACTAGCACCTCCCTTCCTTCTGTTAAACACCAGACACACCCCTTTTGCAGATCACTGCTGCTGAAACGTGTTTACCTATTAATGGTACTTACCATAAACTGAACTAAGGGTCTCCTGGCACCAAATTAGTACTTTCCCAACACACACACACTTGTCTGTGCCAAGAAATAGTTTACTAAATATGTTATTTACAACAGATATCTAGCAAACTTGGACAGATAAAAACAGAAAGCAAATACTTGTTAATAGGATGAGGTAAAAGGCTAATAAGTACCAGCATGAATACTTGGTCATACATTTGGTAGTGTGTATTAAAGCTGCATAAAACGTTTAAGCAGATATTTCTTCCAGTCTCTGTTTCCCCACCTCCTTTTCTCATCTGTGAATGGGGAAGCACTGGTCAACTTTAAATTAAAATGAGAAAAATATGGAACACTCAGTGGTATAGTGAGAAAATTACCCCAAACCATAAATACTTTGAGGAAAGATATATATAATCACTCTGATGTTTAGTGTGAGGGGTTAGAAATGAGAGGCGGACACAAAGTGGTAGTGTTTTCAACATCAGACATTCTTTTAGTAAAAGAAAAGGGTTGGATTACGACCTATCTGTCCCTATGCTATAAAGAGTTTCCTTACCTAGAAAACTAAAACTAAAGATCCGTCTGTCTCGTCGTCAAAATTATAAACACTATCCTTGTGTCCAAAATATTAATCTGACCCTCACACTAGATAAAAGAACCATGAGTGTAAGGAAAAGTGTCTCATATATAAACTTAGTGAGAAAAGCATTCAAAGAAAGTGATCAGATGAGTTCAACAAACCAATCCCTCGATTTAAATGGGAATTTTTCCCTTCCCCTAAATGGCTCTTGCAAAATGGCAAAAGTGTTCCTTTCAAATGAGAGCTCCTCAATGACGGCACAGTGTCTCTTTCCCACAACCACTTCTTAAGGATGTCCACCCATAGTAGCATGTCAATTGCTTCTTAATGATGGCAAAATGTCTCTCTCAAATATTGGAACTTTAAAGTTAACAATAATGTTCTTTTCACACAACCACTTTTCAAGGATGACAAAGGTGTTCCTTTTAAACAACCACTTCTTAAGGTTGGATAAAGTGTCCTTTTAAAGCTTCTGCTTCCTTAAACATGTTTCCTTAGAAAACTGAAGTATGGTTTGAGCCAGGATGTGCTTTTAAATAAAGATATATTCTTCTGTCTTCAATACACCCACCAGCAGCACAGTGCCCCTCAATACAGTAGGCTCTCTCTGTAATCTAACCACCTTCCATTCTAGAACCTTCATCTCATATCATTCCCCACTGTACATCATTAACACTGTATATGCTGGATACTACATACCTCCCTCCTATTAATACAATGTTAATACAATATAAAATATTTGAAGTTTCAGGCGTATTAACTGACCTGCATGGTATGTCACACCATGCTTCAAACCATGGTCACACATGGAGCTCTCTCTCCTCTCCACCCACTCATTCACAACTTCACACTTCTCCCTGCCTCCCCACCTGCACTCCTTGTTACTTTTAACACTCTATTCATGTTCCAAAATCTACCATCATCTGCCATCACTGACTTATGTTGAACCATCAAAACCTTGCCTCAATGGACCAGGCAATTTAATCTTGACATAATCACCTTGTTTTACTTAATTTTCTCTTACCAATTCTCTCACATCATACCTTCATTTGTTTCTCAATTGTTTCTTCCTTATTCTCTCTCTCATCTGCTGCACACTCTCCCACATCGATTTCACTCGCCCCATCCATGGAGGACACAATTTATAATGGGCTTTCTCCCTCTATACAACTTCTATGGTGATGCACCAGTCGTAGTATGGGGGAAAAATATGTGTGCCGCCTTCCTGCTCATTACAAACTTCTCCCAATCTTCTCCATTCACCCAGGCCCATCTAATGCAATCTTTGATTACTTTGTTAAAGCGTACAGCTATGCCACTGGTCTAGGGATGATACATTGCAGTCAGTTTATGTTCGATAGCATTCATCGTTATACATTCACACATCTCTTTTGATTTAAATTGGAAACCATTGTCCATCAACAGTTCCATTGGGTAACCTTTTCTCCAGAATACTTAATCCATAAAAACAATAAAATCTCTTGTTGTAATGGACCTCGTAAATTTCACTTCCACACATTTGGATAATATGTCAATCAACACATTACAGTACTTGTCAACACCCTTGCAATACATGGGTCCAACGATGTCCATGCCTATTCTTTCCACGCCATCTGGGGAACTCGTACCAGTGACATTGGACTTTCTCTTGACACAAGATTTTTTTCACTCAGACAACATGGAATACAGTCTGTTACGATCCTCTCCACTTCCAAGTCACAGCCAGACCCCCAGAATTCAGCTCTCAACACTTGTTTAGTTTTTGTGATGTCTTGGTGTCCCTGATGGACTGTTTCAATTATTAATTTTCTCATTCCTGTAGGTGGGATAACTCTATCCGCTCTCATCACATATCCTCTCTTCACATGTAGCTCTTCACTTACATTGTAAATTCCTTCTAAATTTGAACCACTAACCAGTTCTTTCCTCAACACGCCATCCTCTTCCAAAATGTTGTTCACTCTCTTGAGAACACTGTCTTTTTTAGCACTTCTTTCCCATTCATCACTTGTTATCATCTTTTGCTCAACATACATCATGCACTCTTACACTCCCATGTGCTCTTTAGCACCCTCTGCTTCTACACCCAATCGAGATAAACAATCCGTTGGGGTATTTGTTTTCATGGCACAAAGTCCACATCAAAATTATATTCTTGTAACGCAATCACCCATATTCTTATGCGTGAAGATAAGCCATCTAGTCCTTTATTTTGTAAAGTCTCTCTCAACAGCTTGTGATCCGTGCATATTAGGAATTCAGTTCCCCATAGGAATGTTCTAAATTCCTCAATTGCCCATTTGACTGCAAAAAGTTATTTTTCAATGGTGGAGTAGTTCACTTCAGCCCCTCTTAAAAGTCGTGATGCAAATGCAATAACAAACTCTTTCTTTCCTTCCACCTGTGTGAATACAGCTTCTAATCCTGTGTTGATCGCATCCGTTGATATTATTCACTTTCTGGTTAGTTTGAAGTCCTTGAGTGAGGGCGTGCACTCTAATGCAGCCTTGATTTAGGCAAATTCCTAAGCACATTCTGCATCCCAAATAAATTGTGAGTGATTTTTCAGGAGCATCCTCATGTTCACATTCGTGCTAGCAAAGTTGGGAATTAATCTTGAGTAGTATTCCACCATGCCTAAGAATGTACGCACTGCATCCTTGTTTCTTTTGGTTCTGCTGCATTCTTTATGTTGTTGTCAAACTTTTCTTTTACATTCACTCCTTCAGCTGTATCTGTGTGACCTAAATACTCAATCTTAGTTTGATTGAATTTTACAATTTTCTTTGCATAATGTTAGGCTTCTCCTACTCAGCATTTTCATCACTCTGTCCAATCTCATGTGATGCGTTTGTTGATCTGGTCCAAATATTAAGATGTCATCCTAAAAAAATCACTCCTTCAACATCCTTGAATATTTTGTACATGATTCATTTAAATACAGAGGCGGCTGATACAAGACTGAAAGGCATTCTCACAAATTGAAACAGACCTTCTGGTGTTTTGAATGCTGTTAGTTGTTTATACTGTGCAATGCAGTTTAGCCTGATGACACGATGCTGTTAGAGGTAAAGACAAAATATTTTCGGACCGTGCATGGTTGACAAAGTTTCCAATATGTTAGGGAGAGGATGGCTGTCTGGTATTACACTCTTGTTCAATGCATGGAGATCTACACACAGCCTCAACTTTCCGTTTGGTTTGGCAACGTTGCCCAGGGGTGAAACCCACCTTGATGACTCTATCCTTTCGGTTATGCCACTTTCTTCCAGTTTCTTCAATTAATTATTTACTTCTTCTCTTAAAGCAAAAGCAGTTGTTCTTACTGTTTGGATAAGTTTGGAATACAGTATCAAGCGAATCTTGTGGACGAATCCTTTAAGACATCCTGGCTTCTCATTAAAAATCTGATTTTGTAATCCCAACCTATCGACTTGCAACACACATTCCTCCTCATTGGGATTTAGTCTGATTGTAAGTCTTTTCTATTGCAACAGGCTCAGAAGAAGCATTGATCCCTTTTCTGTCACATACACTTTTCCTGAAGCTGTTCTTCCTTTAAACTCCATCATGGCCTCAAACCATCTGATCAGATCTATTCTTTCACCACCATATGCCCGTGGTTTGATATCAACTTCTAACAATTCCTTCCCTGGAAATGTCTTTTCAAATGTTCTTCTTGGAAGCAAGGTATACTGCGCTCCAGAATCTATCATCATCTCTACTTTGTTGCCATCTATGATCACCCAATTGTTTGCACCATCCAAATCCTTCTCTTCTTCATCACCAATAGCAAACACTGCTTCCTCAGAATTGTAATACCAGTCATCGACCATATTGACATTGCCAAATTAACAGCACTTTGTGAGATGTCCTTTTCTCTTGCATTTCTGGCATTTCGCATCTAGTGCTGGACACGTGGCACTATTGGCCAGATGGCCACTTGCTCCACATCTGAAACACCTTCTTGAGGCTTTTGAGTGGGTTTAGACCTTGAATTAGATTTGTTCACAATGTTCATCTTAGTTCTGGTTGATGAAGTCACCTTGTTACCAGAAACAGCAGCTGTCATCTCAGACGTATTACTACTACTTTTCTCCTCAGACAATTTAATTTGTTGAACCTTTGTCTCAAGCGTTTTCACACACTTGTGTGTGTGTTCTACTTCTTTCGCTATTCTCAGGACCTCTTCAAGAGGTGGGTCTCCCTTGGACCACAGTTGTTCTCTAATTTTCCCATTATTGCACTCCAACATGAACTGCTCTCTTAATCGCTCATCTGTCTTTTGACTGCAATTGCAGGTTCTCGGCAACCCCCTCAGAGCTGTGAAGAATGCCTCCACTGTTTCTCCTTTGATCTGGGTTCTCTTGCCAAATTTAGATCTCTCTAAGATCATGCTCACTTTGCACCCATACTATTTATTGAGTTCTGCTATGCATTTCACATATTCATTAAGATTTTGGGATTCATGTGCCGGCAGGTCATATCATTGTTCTTGTCCTGGGGTGCCCAAACAAATCATCAGCAATGATTTTTTTCACTCAATGCCATAACTCTTTACACACACTGCCGAGGCGTAGTGTTCAAAAGATTTCTTCCAGCATGTCCACAGAATTGGTGGGTCACCTGGGCTAGGCACATGACTAAGGGTGGCAAGTGCCAATCACCAGGACCAATTTTGTTAATTAGAGAATGTTCTTCTTAGTGGTATCCTGTTTACATTGTTAAACTTGCATTGGTTCAAGTGTAACTTTTGTGCGTTGCCATTGTAAATCACTTTTTATCTGTTCATTTGTTGTGTATACAGGTATTCTGAGAACACAAATTCTCCCCGTTTATATGTGTACACCGGTATTCGTAGAACACTTTTTTCCTTTACGTGGCTTGCTTCCTTTAGGGCGAGCAGATTCTTCAATATAAATGTATTGCCTGTTTCACTTTTCTTCCCCAGACTCTCCATGAACATGCAAAAATGCTGTTAGTTTCTCCACGTTCCGGCATTTCGTTTCGCTCTGTGTACATCCAGAGCGTGATCTGTTGCCGGGTAGGATTCCCGGGAGTTGCAGGCATCACCTCTTGCTAGGCAGAACGGTGTAGGGAGATATGCAAGGCGTCACACAGCGTTGTTGCTGGATAGGATTCAGATAGCTGCTGGCATCACCTGTTGCTAGGCAGAATGATGTAGCATCAAATGCGAGGCGTTGCACGGCGGCACAGAGAGCTTTCCTTTGAGCAGCGGTTGTGCAAGCAGTAATGGATGCTCACGTACACCGGGGAAAATGCAGATAAATATATTTCTTTTGCAATCCCAAATGAAAATGTTGCGCAGCTTATGTCAAAGTACATATATTGCACCCTTACCGTACACTCTGGGGATCGGAGGCTGACTCACTGGGCAAGAGTCACTCTTGGCACACATGGTGGCTGGTGGGTGGTTCATCGACAAATTGAAGTATGGATTGAGCCAAGTCAGGATGTGTTTTTAAATAGATGTATTCTTCTGAGTGTCTTCAATATACCCACCAGCAGCACAGCGTCCCTCAATACAGTAGGCTCTCTCTATAATCTAACCAACTTCCATTCAAGAGCCTTCATCTCATAACATTCCCCATTGTATATCATAAACCCTGTGTATGCTGGATACTACAAACACCTAGTTACTTAATGTGATACTTTTCAAAACAACGAATTCTTTATTAAAAAAAAAACTCCTGGTATACTCCCCTGCCAAGAAGTCTCTTTTAAAACCAATCATTTCTTTTTAGAAAGGCTCTTGGTGTACTCTCCTGCTAGTAAACCTCTATGCCTTTAGTGTGTATATCCTGGTATACCCCATTGCCAGGAATACCTTTCCTGAGTCTATATTTCACCTGGCATACATTCCTGTCAGGTATCTTCTCCCCAACTACTTCTTGCCTGATGCACTGTTTCACCAGGACTTCTTCTTTAACATTCCCAATGTCCTTTAGTGTAGCACAGTTGGATCGCTTCATTGGATACACCTTCCATCCTTAAGGTATTACTTGTCCCAACTTTCCCCACATTGACATCTCAAATTTGGAGACTTGTTCATGTTTAGACCTTTTTACTCCTTCAATTATATTCATTTGCTTTGGTAATACTTGCTTCAACTCTCCCCACATTGATACCTCATAAATAGTGATTTGTTCAAATTCTATCCTTCTCTTCCTTAATTAACATCCATGAACGTGTGGCAACACTTGCTCTAAACTTCCCTGCATTGACATTTCACATATGAGGACTTGGGCAAAGGTCTTTGTTCTCTGTTTGTTCTGTATTCAAAATGAGTCTTTAGAGTTTCATTTACTGGCCAGAATACCTTGGAGCCCCCAACTTCCATGGGCGGACTCACTGGTATCTGGCACTGTCTTCGATCAGCATCAAGTTGCTGCTGTGAAGATGTCACCCCAGGATGGCGTCTTCCGTGATGCAGACCTCCTTCCGTGCAGTCAGCGTTCATCTCCCGGTATGCCTGCTGTCTCTCTGCACGACCTCATAGCAGACAGCTTGCTTGCTGTGGTTGCTTTACTTGCGGTCCGCTATCACTACTTAAAGCATTACCTGTGTCCCAGCATCTCTCCGGTGAACGTTGCCTGCACAAAGCAACTTGGGAACACCAGTTCTTTGCAGCATGACTCGTTCTCACGCCTCTGCCCTCTCCCGTGGCTTTGCTTCCTTCTGCCTTTGTTCGGCTTTTGTCTTCACAGTGAACACAGACATCCTTTTTAAATGTCCTGCATAGTTGAGCCTCTGCATAACAGCTAGTCTAGCACATTCGGTTTAGTGGTTCTCCTGTTCCACATTGGCTCCTCTCTCCTCTTCTTCGTCCCAGTACCGTAGGTTTTTTGGTAGTTGGAGTCCATAGAACCTATAGGACTTTTGAGGTGATTTTCAAAACCATCAGTGATTAAAAGTGTTGTGTATGTATGTACATGTGAGGTTTGAATGTTCTCCTGCCTAGAATGTTTGGCAAGATAGGTTTTATAACTTGATGGATTTGTGAAATGACAACATGCCATTAGGAATCTAGGAACTATAGGATCCTCTTCACATGGAAGGGGAGAATATGGGTCACCACATCCCCCCGATAGCCATCTCCTCCCATGTGATCATCCCCCATATTACCACCCCCAGGGTCAGGATCAAGTAGGGACTGCCTTCCCCTGGCCACATGGGAGGAGATTTCAGGCTGGGGTTCAGTGATGACTTCATAGGATTCTTCACATTAGATAACTGTTGTTTGGTTCATTCGTCAGAGGAAAACAAATGACGTGTCAATAAACCAAATATCCGGGGGTGCTGTTGCGCAATGCAAGAGTGAGGACGTGTTTGTCGGCAACTCGTAGGAGCCACAATTATCCTTGTTATTATCCTGTTTTATGCCTATCAGTCAATGCATAGCCCTTCTGTTTGGTGGAGCGGCATCGAGGGAAGCAGAACGGTGCATCCCCTGCTGAGATCGGAAACTGAGAACCTCCTTTTCGCAATACAGCAGTTGGCCCGCACGGAACGCCATTTTGTAGCCAGCCCGCAGGACTGCTCGGGGGACCGACTGACGGGACACCACAAACCGCCTCCTGTGGCGGAGTGGGTGGCACAACACAACCCGTGCTTGGAAACCCGGGCCACTATACAACGCAGCCCGGAACCCTAGAGAGTATACTAGCCTTGGCGGCTGTGAGTGCCGCCGGTCCGACGAGAGAGAACATAAGGCCGGGTTGATGTCGGAAAGGAAGCTGCAACGACCCGGTAAGGCCTTCTGCTGCGCTGAGGCCGGTGGCTCATCAGGACCAGAGTACTGTATCCTGCTGGGAGGGAGGGTGATCCCACGAGCAGCACTATATTGAGACCTTCTCTCAATACGTTTGTGCAATCCTCTGTATCTGAAAGCTTATAACAAGTGGACCACATACTGGCGCACTGAGGAACCGTGGCAGTTTGTGCAGCAATGCATTCTGTGCCCGGGGACACTAGCAGAAATCAGCCCCACAGCTAAATCTGCTTTATTCGGACAGCAAAGTAAAGCCCCTGCCCTGGAGCTGCTGTGTGATGTGAGATCCCCAGCAATACCCTCTATCATACCCAGACTCTTGTGAATAACGATAGTCGTGGATGCATCAAGAGACGCTGGACTGACAATTGAGTGCAGCCGTTGGTTCGCCGTTGGCAGGGAAGCTGCGCCAGACTGGTAAGGACTGCCCCTGAGCTCCAGTGGGGGGCTCATCAGGATAAGATTGCTCTGTCACGCTGGGAGGGAGTCTGGCCAGCTGGGAATCTACACCAGGAACTTACCGCACTACGCACAGACAGTGTTCTGAACCTGGCGGCCTATAACACGCGGTCGATACACATGCACAGTGCGATACCAAGATAGTACAGGCTGTGAGGCATTTCTGGACCTGTGACGCGGCCGGACTCAATTCTGCAGCTATACTTGTCTTATCCTGACAGCAGAAAAAGTGCCCCCTGCACACATATCCACCAGCTATTGTTCAAGAAAGCGCTCCATATTCTGTGCCTCTGCTTTCTCAGGCAATCCTAGGATGCGCACCTTATTGCGCCATGATCTGCCCTCTCCCTCATCAACACGTTCCTCCATTGTCTTCAGACGCGCCATCACCCTTGACATCTGTTGTTCCACTGTGTGGAGCCCGCCCTCAGCCTGAGAAATGCAATGTTCTGCCTCTCCTGTACGGGAGGATAGTTTTTGGAGGTCATGGCGCAGAAGCGATACATCCGCACTAATGCCATCCATTTTTCCATGGAGGTGCAGCAATTAGCTATGGAGTTCATCACGTCCTTTAGGGAGAGGTTTTCTTCCATTGCCACTGTGTCGCATGGCAGTGGTTGATCCGTGGGAACAGCAGTGACAGTCGCTGCATACCGTTCCATTCTGCTATGGGTGGAGGCCTTCTTGAGTTTATCCTTGACTATGGTCCGTATAGTACTGATGAGAGGCAGGGCTAGTGTTGGATTCACAGAGGTAGCGCAAGGACCTCAGCTGTCATTGAAACAGTTAGTCACTAATGGTGCATAAGGTATATTTATCAGCAATTGTTATGGCCTTTGTTCGGGTGGCGGGCTGTGTAACTCGTTCTGCATTTTCCATTGATCTAATCAAGAGTTGTTTGCTAGGGACCCCATGGTCACCCGGCAGCTCAGGACCAAAACACTCTTGAAATTCTTTTCCATTGAAAGGGCTAACTGCATGCCATCTGGGCAACCTATTCTAGGCGCACCACCATGCATGGTTATCGCCAGATTACTCAACTACAGGGATTGCGACGCATTACTGAAAATGGCCCGTCTAAAGGGGTCAATAACCTACAATGGGTCCTGGATTGTTTTCTTCCCAGACTACACCAGGGAGATGCAACGCACCAGACAATCCTTTGACCAACTTAAAAGACTTTTATATTTCATGAATATCAAATATGGCCTGTTATTCCCGGAGCAATTAAAGATATATCATAAGGGCACTATAGTACACTTTACGGATCCCTGGGAGGCTTGGAAATCATCTGAACAACATCTGGAGGGTGACTGAAGGCCAGAAAGAAACAAGGCGAATAACAAACCTAGGTCCCACCCCGTGCGACGCCCTCTGGAAACAGCTGCCGGGTGCACAAGAACCAGACCTAGCTTCATCCACAGACAACACCTAAAGGAAGAAAACTGGAGGAAGACTGAGATAGAAATGAGACAGTATGTTGATAAAGGCCTGACTGATGGGCAGACAAATCCCTGTGCTCTGAAATGGATGGGCAGTGGAGCTGCCAAGGCTCGAACAATTGCTGTGCAGTTCAGCGCCTGCCCCCCAAGTTTGATTGGTTGGGTTACCACAGTTTACCTGTTTTGCCACAGAATACACCACAGAGTATTTTCTGCATGGAATATGTTCTAGTTTCGATGCTGATGGCCGGTTGTTTTGGCTATCAACAAATGTTCGGGTGACAGATGCTTTGGGTTGGGGCAGTGTATGGGGTCGGGGGGAGAGAGTTGTGCTGTTTTTGTTCTTGTTCTTATATTAACCTGTCTGAATCAACCATACATTCACTTGCCTGAACCACTGTGTATACAAATACGATACTCCCTGCATCTCATCTGACAATCAGGTACCCCATCTGTTGCCGGGTTCTGAATGGCCAAGGATAGCAAGAGATCTTTGAGGCTCCTCACATGGAACGTTAATGGCCTGGGTTAAGGGATTAAGCGGCGCCTGGTTACTCAATTTCTCAATAGACATTCCCCTGACATTGCTCTCCTCACCGAAACACACTTGGCTGGTACAACATGCACCCTCTTTTGAAGAACGAACTTTTGCACTGCAGTTCATGCAGGTTTTTCTATGGGCTCTAGGGGAGTCTTGATTTTACTTCACAAATGGTTTCCTTTCGCTCTATCCTTGGTCGACCAATACCCCAGAGGCAGGTTTGCATTGCTACAAGGTGCAATTTGGGGAGAAACTATAGCAATACTCGCAATATATGCCCCCCCACCACTCACCGTAGAACTACTTGATGACAGAATACCTATATTTACAACCCATCTATCAGACCTATGGGTCCTCAGTGGTGACTTCAATGATGTCATGGATGTGACACTAGATCGCACACATATTTTTGGGAGGAATCCCAAAGCACGCAGGAAACTGGCGGCCTTTGCCTCTGCACTTGGTCTAAATGATGTGTGGCGAGAACTGCACCCACTAGATCGCAGCTAGTCCTTTCATTTCGGGGTCCATGCCTCCTTCTGAAGGCTCGACTATTTTTTTCTCCCAACATTAGATGCAAACCTGCTTCCTCAGGGAATCTCTGATCACTCACCCCTAATGTTAGAACTAAAGATGAATAGACAGACTCCACCCCCTCATGGTGATTAAATAACTACTACCATGGCTTTCCAGAGTTTATTGACCATATCCGGGATAAGACGGCTGCTTATTTTGAAATCAGTAACAACACTGTAGACAGCCCAGAAGTGATGTGGGAAGTGTATAAGGCGGTGCTCCGAGGCGAGATGCTCTCCTGGATATCCGCCAATAAAAAGGTACACCTGCAAAAAGTGACGGAGGCAGAAAAGGATGTAATTGAATGGGAGGCAAAATATATACTAATAGGGTCGCCTGAAATGCATCGGTCCCTCCTGACGGCCAGAGAATGCCTCTGAAATGTTGCCCTATAAAATGCCAAGCAGGCCCATTCGGAAATGCAAACATGTATTTATGAAACTGGGAAAAGGCTTGCAAAATACTGGCCTGGCTTGAACAAAGGGATGAAGGCCACTGCCATGTTAGGGAGATTAGGACCGTACAAACTGGGCTGGTGCAAACAGACCGTTAAATCGCTTATGTTTTCGCAATTACTATCCCACACTGTACAGGAGCCCGACCGCACCAATACATAGTACTGTGCTTGATAGCCTCACACCTCCCTGTCTATCCGAGACTCATAAAACACAGCTAGATAAAGACATGACAGAAACTGAAATTGTGACAGCCATTTTACAGTTACACTGTGGCAAGATGCCGAGTCCCAACGGTTTCCCCATTGAAACCTGGAAAAAACTGGGAGGGGATAAAATGGCTAGTCCCCTACATAAAATGTTCCTCCATTGTAGGGAACTGGGAATCCTATCCCCTGAGCTATGTAAAGCTAATATTGTAGTTATTGTCAAACCGGGAAAGCCTCCTGAACCTTGTATCTCCTATAGACCAATTTCATTGATTAAAGGAATAGTGCGCTCAAAAATGTTATTGCCCCGAGCGTTTGGGCATGTGGTTTTAGGCAAACTGTGTTCGATCGTAAAAACATTTCCTATGCACCTACCTTAGTTTTCTGCACTTTTACACATGCAAAATCAACTAGCAGGGCGCAGCCATCTTATGCTAATCTTATCTGTGGATCGATTGCCCTAAGTTCAAGTGCCCCAGCGCCACTAAATTATATCACCCGCCCCTGAAGCTGACATCACTATTCCTAGCGATATTCTCCACCTGTTTTCATGATGTTAGTGGGCAGCGTAGCCAAACGTGCCCAGTCATCACCTACATCTTAACGTCAGAACCCGGAATATCAACACGCACATCCTCTCACAGTACAGCGCATCCCAAATCGGAATAGAAAACACTATTTTTAAAGGAAACATCAATACTCTGCAATTTACAATGTGCTTTTATTTCACAAAAACGCTATGAGAACATCCAGTGATTTCAATTTACCACCAATTATTGAAAGTCCTTGGGTTATAGTATCAAAACTTTATTATGAGGCACACAGTGTTCCTTTCAGGAGAAGATGCACATTCGACGCACCTTGAATTGCAATGCTTTGGCACAGCTTCTTGCTAGACCACCGTAAACGATGACAGGTTGCTCCTTGTCGATGGTACCGCCAAAGGGCATATTGGTCCCGGGCGATTGTCCCACATCAGCGTAATGGAAATCCATCCATTTAGGTGAATTTACCACTGCTGGCTTAAGAAACCATCTGTCGGTATCTGGAAGTGATGGCATTCGCAGAACGGCAAAATGTAGCTCTGTAGAAAACATAATCAAAATATATTTTAGTAGGTAGCCATTCTTTATTCAAATGTATCCATTTACCCTGTAATTGTGCACCGGGTGAAACCTATTAACGAACACAAACCACAAACAATGGAAACACACAGGGCCTCATTACGACCCAGGCGGTAAGTTACCGCCTGGGTCGTACCCTTACCACCATGGTGTAAACTATGTTTACACCATGGTGGATGGCGGATTTGCCGCCCCATTCCAAGGTGAGTGGGGCGGTAAATACCCATTTCCCATTTTACCCTTCCCCATTCCCATTTTTGCCCCATAGGGCATAATGGGAGTGGGGAAGGTGCTAATTAGGCCACCGTAAATTACGGTGGCGTAATTAGCACCATGGTCCCTTAACGTCATGGATTTTAACGCCTGCAAAAAGCAGGCGTTAAACTCGCCATGGCGCAAAGGGACCTCGGAATCAGGCGTTAAGGGTTGGCGCCGTTTACGGCGCCATTAACCCCTTAACGCCTAATTCGTAATGAGGCCCACAGCTGCTGACGCTCAAAGTGTGAAAAAAACCATGAAAGGGTATCATGCCATGTTCTTTCTAGCAAGGGGCGCCTTTTTTAAAAATGTAACAGAACTGACAACATTACATTTTGACAAGCGAACCAAGTCCCCTTGGAAAATGTTCTGCACCCGCCTCATCCGTTAATAAAACGTTGATAGCATACACTGATATGCTTGGGCCGAAGTGGTTTAGATATCACCAACCTGCATACAGGTTTTGTTTGTGGCTTGTCGGGGAACAATCATCTCAATATGCTCTAAATAACAACCCATAACAATGTAAGCAAGCAATACCAGTCAGAAAATGAAACATTTACTCTTTCATCTATAAACTCTTCTTTAAACTGAATAGTTCAACTTACATAATATTTGGTATTCCCATTCTCTTGGCGTAACGCAGAGTGTCCGCTCAGAACAACGGTTTTCATCGAATGAAAATAAATGTTCCAATGTCCATTCTTAAAATAGTGAATCATATCATTTTTGCGGGTATTCGATACCTTCCGCCTTTCAAGCCACAGCAAATCCTCCCTTTCGTCCAAGGTCGAATAACAATTGAAGCTTCTCTAGAACATGTATGCCTGGTAGGTTTTGTTTTTTGTGAAGGAAAGCCATAAATCTAAAACATACTGTACAAAACGCGTCAGTGTGAACACCCCACAAGCGACATCAAACAAAGTGACCTTCACTCCATGGGAGCGATGATCCCGGCCGACCAACATGGCCTTCGAAATATGTTCGAAAAATAAACAAATTGTTTGCTGGCAAGCACCAGTTGCACTGACGGTCAGTAAAACAGATAATACAAGCCACTGAAAGTCTCGGGTAACCCAAGATTCCATTTATGTCTGTCTAAAACAGACCATGGTAGCATATGATGATATTATATTGCCTTTATAACGCGCCAATGCACAAGTGCTTCAAGGTGCGACGAGGCAATGCAGGGGGAACAGAGGGAAGACAGAGACAATGATCTCAATAGTGTTGGGAAGTAGATGATCCTTGCCCCCCTCCACCTCATTCGTCACTCCCAAAACATAACATATGTAATAACCAAGGGGGGAGGTGTAGCCAACCCCCGCGACATTCCGTTACACCAGACCCCATCGGAAATAACACATACACTATAGTTTCAAGTCCAGCATTAGGAAACCATTTTGAAATAGCCCGAATGACATCGTTCTACTAGGCCCGAAACTCCATCTCTTTGTAGAAATGCAGCTCTCCCATCCCCAGCCCCTCGCTCAGCCAGCCCACACCATCTCCTGCCCATTGCCACGTCTGCGCGTGCCCTGTTCTCGCGGAGGAATGTGATCTGCGGATAACGTGAGACACTGACAAGTCATAAATCCAAGTGCCCATTCATCTCGACTGAACTTCCCATGCACTAACAACCTCCATCCCGCCAGGCCTGAGCCCACCAGCTCAGATCCCGCAGTTCCTTTCATGCTGATATCCATGTTACCCTCCCGTGCCCTGATCAGTCAAGAACCCACATCACAACCCTTATCCCATGTAGTAATATATTCGCCCAAAAAGCAATACACATCTACCTATTTCCTGAGGACCCAAGCAGGGCAGATGATTGCACAAGTCCAGTTGAGGGAGAAAGGGGAAAAGAGCGGGGCAAAAAGTTTCAAAGAGGATACGAGTTCTCACATTGTAGCAATGGTCCACAAACACCTTGCTGGTTTCGCCGGTCACATTCCATTCAGTTTCAGGCCATTGGGCATAAGTATCACAAGTCTGCTTATTGACTGGACCACGCTGCGCCTCAAATAGTAGTTGCTCCATGGTGAATTCTGTTTTGCAAGTGAAATCTTTGGTTTCATTTGTTGTCTGTGTCTTTATACTTCTTTTTCTTCTGGGCCTCTAGGAGATGTGTTGTAAAAACATGTTCAATGTATAGCACACATACAGCAGACAGCACTTTAAATGCAAAAACATGTTATGAAGAAAACACCAGCCCAAAACAATTCTAGAAAACAAAATTGTTTGTTAGTTACCCTTGTTTTCTTGATTTTCTGTGAAACCGTGCTCTTCTCTGTAACGAACGCACCAGCAAGTTGATCCACCACCTCTGATCCATGTGCCTCCACTTCTAATTCCACACCGTGTGTACATTCCTTGAATATAATATTCATTAAAAAAAAACAAAAGTCAATCGTATTGGAAATTAAAATCTTTCATTGCACACAGCGCTTACACACATACTCTCGCAAACAGTGTACGTCATTCAGTCAAAATATACATTTCAAATTTCACCTGATTGATGGCAAGTGTACTTGATCAGAGATCACTGTGCAAAACATACTGATTGTAATGTTGCCCTCAAATATTTTGCATTGTATTCTGCATTAGGGAGGAAGCGTAACGTTTCCTGAAATCAGAAAAGTTTGAAACACACATTTATATGAATGTCACTGTCTAATAGTATCCTATGTAAAATTTACTTTCTTTCATTAAAGGGAACTGCAAGTACGCATACCTCATACTCTGGACCAGCTGCAAAGGATGATGTAATTGTAGTCGAAGTACCAGCATCCCCCTGTAACACAGTACTTGTTTTAGTACGGATGAAAACAGCAACATGGATTAGAGACAATGGGATGCAGACACTGGTACATATAAAGAGAAACCCATAAATGACACCTAGTGTAAACAACCAACAGGATACATAAACGATTACATATTATTTGAAATTCCAAGCATAATACATTCTCGTAATTGAAAAGTGAAATAAAATGACCTGATAGGTGCTTGAAGTTGTTGTTGATTCCTGAAAATAAATGGATGCAGAATCTTGCTCCTTCATTTTCAGTGCATTGTCATGAAGTTGTAAAAGGGAAAATTTGATTTGCATTAGATATGTAGGAAGATCCAACTGTCAAGAATATGAACCTATGCAAGTCTGTAGGACTTACCATTGGTATACTGGACGTGTCAGAGGTTTCATCACTTGCAAGGGTATGTGCTTCCGTCAGTATGTTTTCCTAAAATAATGTTTTGTTTTTTTGTCTGCAAATTCCATTATTTATTGATGCCCAAACCAAACTGCATGAGATTCACACAAATGTTGGTGGGAAAAAGTAGGAAAGAAAAAAAAAATTCAGCATGTTCTCATCCGACCTGGATAAGTATCTGGGGTATACGCCACCCCCATTTATTTCCTAAAATAATTGACATGTCAAGCCACCAATTACAAAAACATTATGCTTCTTTTGAAAGGCACTATGGTATTGTTTTCCATGGTAATAATTACTTCATTTGAGGCTCCATAAACCAGGGAAAGGTGTATAGTAAAATGTAGTATAGTTAAAATGTAATACAATCTGGTAAATATGCAAAATTTAGTAAGACAAATTTACACCGAAAGCACCAATCCGTTCATGAAGTTACCTTTTCAGTACCCCACCGCCTACAGCTTATTCATCATCTGGTTCTCACCCGAGGAACCGTGTGCATCAATAGAGTTGGAATTGCATCTGGAAGCAATTTATGAAACATTCTTGGTCGACGTTTTTTTGTGTACTCCGATTGGTCGTACATATCCATGGTAAAGTGCAGGCAGCTGATGCGGAATTGATTGGCCCTCAAGTCTCCAAAGACAGCCTGGACTCTACTTTCAATCTCCTCCACCGCAAAACCACAATATCGAACCTATCTTCTTATTAAATCAATATCCTTCGGCAATGTATGCAGGATTGTGTCCTGACTTTTGACATGCCTCCTAGAACGGCAACCCAAAACCATACAAGCAGGCATTCTTGCAAAATCTATAAGACCTGTATAATAAAAGTATAAATAATTACAAAAAAATTGTACTGTGCGCAGGTGATTGATGGAATTATATCACAGCTTTCTATGCAATGTTTGTTTTAGTCAAAGAAGCCAAGCCTGTGTAGCGTAGTCGAATATACACTGAGAGCAAACCGTAACGTGTTACTCGTCTGTTGAATGTACTTTCATGCATCAAAAGGAAACATGCTTATAGACATGGTGCGAGAAAGATGCGATTCTATTACAATGGACACTGATGAAATGTACTATATATCGAGATCAGAACACTTGAAACATTAGACAATGGTAAAGTCATTGAGATGAATGAGCATTACACTACTGGGTACATTTGGTCGAAATAGATAGAAAATTTGAGATCAGAAAGAGATGAGTATAGTGAAGTTAATAGGTGACCTGCCCGTACCTTGACTAACAAACAATTAGATTCAGCAAGCAGGGGAGTTAGTAGCAGGAGAACAGGTAGCACGATCAAGAGTTGACTTCCAGTGCTCAGAGATGTTCTCTGGATAAATATCAAGGGGTTTACAAAGGATTTGAAAAGTGGGCCTGTATGTGAATATGTGACATGTTTCTGGCTGGGTCTGCTAGAGGGGAGCCTGGAGACACTAGGTCTGGGGAGACCATGTGAACAATGGCCCCTTTGCGGAAGATACCTTTGAAGTGTACATGGTGTTTGGCACCTTGGCCATTCCCACCCTGCCAGCCCCCTTGAGAGCGCACAGCCACAGGTGCGAACAGCTATTGATAGTGGAGGGGGATGGATGGGCAAGAGGCGTGTCGAAAAGGCCCGGAACACTGCTGAAGGGAGACTCACTTATGTGGATTGCAGGGGCGCAGTTTTCTTCAGGGAAGCCTGAAGACACTGGGTCTGGGGAGGCCATGTGTACAATGGCCCCTGTGCGGAAGATACCGTTGAAGTGTGCATGGTGTTTGGCACCTTGGCCGTTTATAATGGAGGGGGGATGGATTGTTGCAGAGGAGGAGAGCGTAAAAGGCCACCAACCATTCTTTCATGTCCCTCATAGAGAAGTGAGCGTGCCCTTGATTCACTGAAAAATTGAAACAACTATTCATAAAAGCTCTTTTGTATTTTATTTTGTTGCTAATGTTGATGGCATAAATATACTACAAATTGTATACTTTGGGTTGCAGCACAGTGTGAGAAAATCCCCTGTACTGTCCGCTGTTACTGGGGAATTTGGCGCGAATGGCTCCAACGACACAGGCGGGTATTATTCATCGAATGAGGAATCCAAGCCTTCCAGAAAGCCACCATGTAAATGAACAGTGGGCCACCAGCCTGTACGATCTGTGGAAGAGAAACACACATACTGTATTTAAATGAACCCGATAAGTGTAGAAACCTTACTTGAAAATGAACCCTGTATCCTATGGGATAGTTGCCCATTCAAATGTTACTTCATGGATCAATCAACTTGAGCTTTGAAGTGTAGACACATTACAAAGTAAACACCCATGCAATCCATAACGTTTGGGGCACAGAGAAATATTGTTTCTTAGTTGAACGTGAAAGACACACAAAATGAACACTCTGATTTCCCCAAAGCGCTAGAAATGTATTCAGTTGACAGACTACATTCATTGGGCAGTGAGTGGCCTCAGTGGTCAAAATGATATCACATCTAGAGTACACTTACTCGTTACTTGGATTGCGACTAGACTGCAAACGGTGATCTCTTCTCTAATTCACCCGGATCAGTGTGGATTTATGGCAGACAGGTCGACACGTATGAACATTCGTAGACTACATCTGATGCTGGAGAGGGCACCTGTCCTTCAAGAACCCCTTCTTTTACTAGCTATTGACTTTGCGAAAGCTTTTGATTCTGTGATGTGGGAGAGTCTCTGGGAAATTATGCGGAGGATGGGATTCGGGGAGACCTTTTTGGTTTGGGTCCAATTGTTATATGAGCCTCCACTGGCAGAAGTCAGGGTCAATGGGTGGCCCTCCAAAACTTTCCAGTTGGGAACGGGGACACGTCAAGGATGCCCCCTGTCCCTGTTGCTATTTGCAATGGCTATTGAACACCTTGCCGCACTGCTCTGTCAAACAGAATTGTGGGTGGGATTTTTATGGCCCAAGGGCAAAGAGGACAAAGTACCACTATACACAGATGACCTCTTGATATATTTAAGTGATCCGATCCGCTCCTGTCCAGTTGGCACATGAATACTAGAGCAATATGGTGCATTCAGTGGCCTACGAGTTAACTGGAACAAATCGATCTTCTTCCCGATTAAAGGAGCGGATCACACCTCCCCCCCAAGCTGCCCATACCGTATTGAATATGATCACTTCTGCTACTTGGGGATCCAGATAGCAGCTGACCTTTCTGACTATCTAACCCACAACTTATACCCAGTCAATGAACAATTTGCTACTGACATCCAGCACTGGACACTACTTCCATTGACCCCATTGAGCATCCCGACCTGGACTTTCACAAAACAGAGGGTATTCTGAGAGATCTCCTGTGGCGAGGGGGACGCCCACAAATTGCTCTTCATGCACTACAATGCTCTATCTGGGAGGGCGGGATAGGACTACCATATCTTCAATCATACTATTGGGCGAGCCAGATGATGGTCATCAACAACGTCCTTCATGGCGACCGGGAACTACCACACATTCGGGCTGAGGTCATAGGGCGACAGGATATGTCACCACTCACGAATCTATACCAACCCCTTGGTAGGTCCCCCTGCCCAGATGATGGCAATACACACAGCACTAATTGGAGGGTAGCCCACAAGCATATAGGTTGGAATAAAAAAGTGACCCTGTTACAAACCCTATGGAGAAACGGTAACTTGCCAGAAATACACAAACTGCCAATCTGGTCGGAATGGGTGAAGGCCTGGATTGTGATGGTTGGTGACATGCTTACAGGGGGAAAGGTAATCCCTTTCTTTCGAAGCACTGAGATGCAAATTCGGTCTCCCAGGCACAGAACACTATCACTATCTCCAACTCACCTACGCACTGCACACGTATCTTCCCATAATCTCAGATATGCCAGAATATACACCACTGGAGTGAAATGTTCTTTTGGAACGCATATTCACCAAGGTCACTTCCACAGTGTATAATGTTATAACCAGTTTCGTGACACAAAAGTTGTCTAACCTTAATAGCGAAATGGGAAGTGGATGTGGGGACCATTGAACCAGAGGACTGGATAGTGGCACTGATGTGTCCACGTCAGATTGCAATCTTCTCAAGACTCCGTCTGATACAACTCAAGGTTTTACATAGAGTGTACTATCCCAGAGTCGCAATGTATTGTTGGAATCAAGCTGCTAGTTCTAACTGCCTACGCTGTCATGGGGGGAGGGCATGTTTATCCACACCCTATGGGAATGCAGCCATGTCCAAAGCTACTGCCGAAAGTGGGACGTGGATGTGGGAACCATTGAACCAGAGGACTGGATAGTGGCACTGATGTATCCACGGTAAGATTGCAATCTTCTCAAGACTCCGTCTGATACAACTCAAGGTTTTACATAGAGTGTACTATCCCAGAGTCGCATTGTATCATTGAATCGAGCTGCTAGTTCTAACTGCCTACGCTGTCATGTGGGGACGACACGTTTATCCATACCCTATGGGAATGCAGCCAGGTCCAACGCTTCTTGCAGCAATGCTGTGATAAACTAGCAGGAGTGTTGGGACGAGAGGTGCCAATGGACCCCAAGATGTTATTGTTAGGAATTGGTGAGGAAGGAACTACGAATCGCTTTGAGAGACTCTTTCTGTCCACATCGACTGGATTGATCAAATGTAATATTGCTAAATTGTGGGGATCCTGTGAGTGCCCTCTTTTTGCACAGTGGATTGCTGATGTAAACCTGTGTATGGCTATGGAAGACCATATATATATACAGCAAGCAGATGCCCAAAAAAGGCAAGAAAGATCTGGTACAAATAGGAAGAGGGGAGTTGAGAGCGACACTGTGTTTGATATTTTGAACAGTGGGTCGGGGGTGGTTGATTGTTGGGATTTGAGAGGCCAAAGTGTTGATAATACCGATATATGATGTCAAGTGAATGGTTGTTATGGTTTATGACTGTAAAATTAATAAAATATTAAATTTAAAATATATATATGTATCCATTCCCAACAGATACGTTAAATCCCTTGGTCACAATTCTAAATTTGTAAATTATCCCCCAAAGGGAAGCTACATCACTCCACGATGATTCTACAAAGTTGAAGTGACTGGTGAATCAGTTCCTGACTTACTGCAATAGAGCAGCCACACCACGGGTTTCACACTAAAACAGGCTGCCAATACAATGCCTTTAGTGTGTGCTTCTTCAGGACCTACTTCCAAATTTCAATCCTTCATGAACAAGTAAAGCATTAAAGTCTGTGAAACCTAATAAATTATCAATTCACACAGTTTTAATTTCCATACCTCTGTGGGAGCTGAACATCTGTGCTCTGCAGAGACAGTAGGAGATCATTTCACAAGTTTGCCTCCAGTAAGGAGAAGGAGAAGGAGAAGGAGAATGAGTGTCCTCCCATTCTGTGACTTCCAAACTAGGCAGAAATTAAAAGTTTGACCTTCGCTAAGCATAAAGCAGGAGTTTGTTGGTGAGTTATATGTTTATTTCTGAAATATTTGGGACCCAACTGCCAAAAGACGCACTGCGTTATGCAAGAGTCTTAAACTGTATGCAAGCCTGCACTGGCAACCAATACAGAGTATGCAGAGCTGGAGATATATGTTAGAATCTCTGGAATATAAGTAAAGTCTTTGCTGCTGCATATTGGGTCCCCGGGGGGCAAGACAGCAGGCATGCAGGAAGACCTTCCTAACACCCACGTAATGATTGCTTAAACTTTGCCTAAGATAAGGAAGCATATACTTCATCATTGTGGCATTTCTTTGACATGGTAGCCCACTTTGGTGCCATTGAAAGTTCAGCATCCAGTAAGACACCAATGTATTTCATTGATAAACCTGGAGGACAGGTACCTAATTTAGATGGCCAGCTCGTTCTAGGTCACTTTTCTGGTGACACCCACCCGATGAATTTCCATTTTCAAGAGTTCAGTTGAAGAAATTCTGTTCCATTCAAGTAATAATTTAAATCATGTAACTTGCAAAATTTTGCATAGCTACTCCCGAACGGGTCTTCAACCTGATACCTTGCTGAGTATCCTCACCGTAATTATAGATTGTTACAAAGATGCCTAGAGGAGTAGTGATTATGGAGACTAAAACTTCTATCTTGAAGTAAGTACAATAATAGAGCA
Source organism: Ambystoma mexicanum (assembly GCF_040938575.1). Lineage (NCBI taxonomy): Eukaryota > Metazoa > Chordata > Amphibia > Caudata > Ambystomatidae > Ambystoma > Ambystoma mexicanum. The sequence continues at coordinate 978,802,830 of NC_090931.1, read as the reverse complement.
CTCACACTATAGATGCCTTATGTGTAGTACTAACATTGTCGATATTGGACAACACTGATTATGTAGAACTTTCAGGGACGTAATTTGATGACAGTGTTTGACATTTCAGTTGGAGGCAGAAATCCGCTTTAAGCAGTAAATAAAGAAAAAAAGAAAAATGAAAGGCGTATAGTTCAAGGGATTATGAAACTTGACAAGTAAGTTCTGTGTGCAAACCGATTCTCGAACGTAGAATAGCTCATTTGCAATGAGGGTGGTTCCAATGGAGTATCCTTCTTAAGTAATTGAGTCTCACTTTTGCAGCACACATGCAGACCAAATTATTCTCCCCAATGTAGAAGAGAAGGATAGTGAAGTGAGTCAATTAATGGTGTGTACACTTATACCATGTGATAACTTTCAAATATGCATCACGAATTAACCATGTTGCATACTGAGTTTCTTAAAGATGTACAGAGAACACTAGGCGTGGAAGCAAATTGGATTTAATTGGGGTTCATGAAATAGAAGATGGAAGAGGAAGTCTGCACAAGTGGATAAGAATTCCACAAACCACTTTGCTATATATGTGTGTTAGATATGTATGTAGCTGCATGAGACTTAGTTGCAGGAAGCAATTTCAATGAAGGTATTTTTACAGCATGACAAAATATTTCAGGTTTGCTACATTATAAAGTTGGGTCTCATATAAATGTTTTTGCAAATGTGTAGTTGTCCCTGACGAAGATCCACGATTGACTCAAATGTATAAGGAAAGAAACATGTTGAGTTGATTGGATAAGGTTCAAGTATACCAAATTGAGCACTTGGTACCACTGGTGCACTTTAGTTAATAGGAGGGTTGGGCACTTTAGGAGGTACAAGATAGGTGGCATTTATGTGTTTAATTAATTGTTTGACAAGGAATTGTGTTTTAAGGACTCAATTCAATGTAAGTGTTCAAGAATATATTGAGTTTGTATTTGCTATATGTTGTGATTTGAAATAAGAGACCTGCAGGCTTGGAGTTTAATACAGTATGTTCATGTTTTATAAAAATGAGATGCAAATAAAATTAATGTTTTTTAAGAATGACGGTTAAGACAAATGAGTAATCTGGAGTACATAAGAGTGGGTTTTGGTTGTGTGATATACAGCCAGTGCTAACTGCCACGTTTAACAGGTGCCTTATTGCTATTGCTGTGCGAGCCCTATGTTCTAATGCACAAGTCCTAACTTCGAAGACTTTACCGCTAAGTACCTCGAGGTGCTCGCTTCCACAGTTCTTGCCTCTGACGTGTTTCCCTTTTGGCACACAGAAGCGTGTTTTAGAATGCCACTTTCCCAGGAAAGGCAGCTTTAGCAGATGGAAGTTGTCATATAGCAAGCAGGCTTGCATGCCCTGAGTTGTATGTGAACTGTAGAAGTAGCTTGCACAGCAAGGCTAGAAATGTATCACTGTTTGCCTTCCATTCTGATTATGCCTTCCCGAGCGTGAGAACGCAGCCTCTATCTAAGACTTGTATGCTGAGATACTGTTCATTCACTTAAAACATTGTTTTTAAACAATATTGTGCTGTGTCTGAAAGCTCCCTCTCCATTGTAATGCATGTGTGCTCTCCTGTATAAAGCCCAGTGGCTGGTGGCCAATTCTTGTTTTGTCGTTGGGTTGCTGTAGACTTTTGTGTATGGTGGCTTTGCTGTTTGCCATTAAAAGAAGTTTCCAATCCAATCCACTGCACAAGTCTGTGGTTGCTTATTTTTTCCACAACAAGATTGGTGCCTGCTAATGCCCTGCGACCAAACCCAGGGGTCACTAGACACGACTCCCAGTGATCCCTTTAGGCCCAGGTAAGACGATTTGGTCAGTGGGGAGAGGTGGCAGGCGCAACTGGGTTTCTGGGGAGTAGACAGAGCAGAGGAGGAAAAAGAGCCGACTGAAAGTCATGGGTTGGTGAGCGCAGTTAATTGCTTTGCTATTTGTCATGTTGTTTGTATTATCTGAAACGGGTCAGGGTAATATTTGTCTTTGGTAAAAGAATTTTGAAATCTGGAATCTGGAAATGTTCTGGTTGCCCTAGGACATAGGATGGAAGGTACCCTGTCTATGAGCAAGTTTGATCTGATCAGAACTAAAAACCTAAAAGCAGTTGGCCACAACGGTTGAAAGTAATCATGAAGCAGCACATCCATGCACCCTACTGACTTAAGATGACATAATTCTGCAGTGCCAGTCTGCGTAGAGTAGTATAGATCAGGGGCTGGAATTAATATATCTTGTATGAGTGCAGAGAAAACATTTTGGATGAGAGACCTGTGCTTGTCCTGTCTAAACCTTTGCACGATACTTGAAACCTTGTGTGCAACTCAGTTGCAACCCCAACTTTGTCTTCACACTCTCCTCAATCCTAGTACCAGAGCTGTAATAGGCTTTGTTTCCTCCAGTTATGTGTCATGTCTTTAAACCTTACCTCATCTCCGGTCTCTGGAAAAGCTGAATACTGCTCTGCAATGTGAATAGCGTAATGCGGGACATAGACTGTGATCAGCAGTCACCTTGATATAAATTTCACCAATGCCTGCAGGTGTCACTGACATTTCTGTAGCGGGGCGGTTGTGTGTCACCATTTCTTCCTCTGGATAGAATAGATGCTACAAAATGGTCAGCAATGAGCCAAATCAGCCCCGCCAGCTTTGGGACACTGTAGCACCCCGGCACAGATGGAGTTAGGCACAGACCTTGTTCGGAAATAAGTCATACTTTGTCTCACCCCTGCATGAATGGGTTCAGGTCAGTCTAGAGAAGTGCCATTTTCTCCTAAAGAAAGTCCAGCTTACTTTTTGTATACACACTACTCGGCGAAAGCCTGTATGTTTCTAGATAAATGGCATGATTATACGTAGAATGAGTCACTTAGACACTTCCCGCAAGAAGACACATTTGACTTAGACAAAATAATGATCCTGTACAAAGCATTAGAGAAGAAAGGTGTACAAAAACACCAACAGAAAAGGGATAGCTATGTAGACTGGTACACCAAAGCTACCAAAAGACTGTCCGAACTGAAGGCCCAAACCCTAACAGATACCCAAGAGAAGCTTCAGGAGCACATTAAGACACTGGAGACAGGGCCTAATCATGAGTTGAAGGATGTAGCAAAGTTTGGCAGTAATAGCGTTACTGCCGCATTACTGCACCGCCCAACTATGAGTAAATCTGCTGACTTTCCACCAATTTTCTGGTGCAATTACCGTGGCAGAATTTCCACTGCAGTAATTGCGCTGAAAATTCCCCATTGAGTCCAATGGACTCCAAAGAAATGGGGACTTACACCGCCACCACCACTTGTAATCCGGTGACCAAATGGCAGTAACATTAATTTCTTTGGGCGATATTCCAGTGGATTTATCGCCGGGATACCACCCAACTCGTGATGAGGACCGAAGTCCTCCAACCTTCAAGTGCCGGCCTATAAAATCGGGTACACCTGTTTATACCCTGTCATGAAAGGGGTGTCCCTGCCGAAGAAATCCCCTGAGGACAATCTGTACTATTACAATCAACCTATTTTAAATCCTGCACCCGCTCCTCAGCTAGATAGTTCTCCAGTCCACTCGGATGAGTTCCATCACTAGCCCAATCTCAGCTGCATTGCAAGCTAAGATCTCCAACCTCTTCAAGTCATCATCTTCCACTAACTCCTGCACCTGTGAGAGGGTCCCCTCAACTACCAGCACCAGTGCATTCTCGCTCAGCCAGCTCCCTGTAGGAGGAAATACCATAGTCACAGTGCATGCACCATAGAGTGACACCAACCTATTTAATATTGTTCAAATGTTCCAAGATACGAGAAGATGATGTCGAGTTTCAAGAGGAACTGCAGGTCATCGTAGACTGTTACCGTCCAACATGTGCAGATTTAAACCAATTGCTGTGAGCAGCCCTTCCTACTGATACTTTTACATTGATAAACCAGAGTTGCAACTAGCAGAAGAAGAGCCCCCACTGATGGGTTGAAAGCTTTTACTTATATACAAGTACAGACGATTATCGAAATCTGCTCTCGAAAGACTGATTGGGCAAATATCAACACGTGTAAGCAGGCGAAGGATGAAAATCCAGCTGAATATCTTGAGTGTCTGAAACAATGTTTTGAACAGTATTCTGGAATCATTGATGCAGCAGTAATCGCGTGGTGTCATAGTTTGCTATGGGGTTACACCCAAAAGTGGCAGAACGGATAAGATTTGTCTTCATAGGTTGGGAGGGGAAGAATTTGACAGAGGTTCTGCTCGCTGCGCAACATTTCCATGATAAACTAGAGAGACAAAAAGAGAGTACAGACGCTAAGCTTCTGGCACTACAGATACAGCAGTTACAGCCTCCCCAGGGAAGGGCAGGGTTCCAGCACATGCCAGGGGGCCAGAGACGGGGCCGGGAAGGGGGCAAGGTGCTTTTCAAACACACAAACAGGGCCAGGGTAATGAGAGATATCATATGAATGCATATAGTGACCAATGTAACTACTGTAAGGGGTTTGGACACTGGAAACCTGAATGTCCGAATCTGCCTCAATATGATGGTTGAGACGGTCAACTGCCCCGTCTCCACCACCATCTCCACACAATGCTCATTAGAATTGCCAAGGGATCTCAGAACTGGTTGCACCACTCATACTGCTTAATCCTGCTGCTGTGTCACGCTTTCACCTCGTCCCATCTCTCATACATCTAGGCCAGGCAACATTCATACTGCATCACTCACTTTGCCCCCAACCTCATTACCCCTTACCCACGTTCAGGGAGTGGCACATGAGCGGGTCTATCGCAGGTCTATCCCAGGGGCAGAGCGTTCCGCTCACACAGGCACAGGGATTCCCCATTCGTCCGCTGGCAGCTTCCGTGGCGTCTGCGGGATGCTGCGCGAGGGCGGTCGCTACAGCAATCACTGGGACGAATCCAGCGGTCACGTGGCACAACCCTGGGTTCGAATCCAGCGGTCACGTGGCACAACCCTGGGTTCCACTTCACAGCTGTTCACTTCGGAGGACTCTGTACGGCGCTTTGGATACTTTGTTTCACGGCTTTTGATCACGGACTGTTTTATGGACTTCTTGGATTACACTCTCTGTCTAAACTGCCTGAATTGTTTATGGTAAAATCATGGCTATTAGCATAAACATCTAGACTCTCACCGACACGACCGGCCAGCCCCCGCTCTCTACCTGCAGTAATGTTTACTCTATCTACAGCCTATACAGGACCAACCTGTAACCTGGTCCTCACTCGCCACTGTAACTATTTTGTGCCTATTCTCTGTACATGCTCTTCTCGGTATATTCTACTCTTGTATGTAAACATTCAGAGCCTGGCCCTTGTTTAGGTAAGCCCCTGTATACTTATTAAGTCTTTCTTGTGTACTGTGCTCATTTGATTGCTAACCTAAGCCTTCCTTTGCAGCGGTCTTGGGGTTATCAACATTCCGTGGATCCGGGCTTTGAGGACTACCCACCTGTGGCCCCAATGATTGCATAGGGAGTGATCTTGTATTCTCTCTTTGTGGTACTTGGGGACGGAGGTTCCATACTCTTCACAGCAATCAAGATACCTGACATGCTGCCTATGTTGATTCTACTATTGCTGGTCAAAAGGTTTCATGTTTGGTGGACACCAAAGAACCACGCTTAGTGCTAAAGGCTTCTGAACTTTTGCATATTGTGTTCTCTGATGAAATTGAAAATGCTGTTGGTATCGGAGGTAGGCTGATACCCTGTGTCTTCTTCCCTTATGGTTACGTTATGTCCTATTTCAGATAACCATGCTTTCTTGTTGAGTCCTTTTTCCCTGGTAATTTGTTTGGGTTAGATGTGTTATGTAAACTGAGTTGTTCCATTTACTGTTCCACTGATGGCATATTTCTTGACATCCCTGCCCAAAGACAACATGAGGTTTTGAACCATGGAGGCCGAGCCAGTCCTTCTTTGCTGCTGCAGGAAGTGTTGGACCGAGTTCCAGCCAAATTGTGGTCTACTCATGCAAATGAAGCTGGTTATATGCTCAATGCCAAGCCCGACAAGATCACCCTAAACCCAGCCAAACCTCTGCCATGTGCACCTCAGTATCCCATATTTAGACAGGCAGAAGGAGGAATCTGCCCTGTAATAGAGTCCCAGCTTGAACAGGGCATTATTGTGCATAAACAAAGCCCCTGTAATAACCCGATTGTTCCCATCAAAAGGCAGGTAACTATGTCTACCCTGTCATACAAGATTTGCAGAGAGTTAATGCTGCTGTCCTGCCAGCCTTTCTGGTGGTCCCTAATCCAGCTACCATCCTGTCCTGTATCCCAGTGTCAGCCACTTATTTCACTGTTGTAGATTTGTGCTCAGCTTTTTTCTCCTTTCTGATCCACCCTGATAGTCAGTGTCTGCTTGGCCTTACTTATAAATCTGCTCAATGCATGTTCACACGTCTTCCTATGGGGGTACATATGGAGCTCCAACTTGTTTTCCCAAATCAGAAGAAGGAGCTTGACTCTGTGGTATTGCCAGGAGGGTCCACGCTAGTGCAGTATGCAGATAATCTGCTTCTCCTCCCCTCCTTGGAAGCCTGCGAGCAGGCCTCCCTTACTATGTTGACAGCGGTTGCTGAAAAGGGTCACAACGCATCTAAGGATAAGCTACAGCTGTGCTTAGACCATGTGCGATATCTGGACCATGAGATTTCAGCTGGGGAAAGACACCTACCCCAGGATCTTAATGTGGTGATCTAGAAAGTCCCCAAATCCCAGACCAGGAAGCAAATGAGAGGGTTCCTCTGGATGGTCAGTTACTATAGTTAAGCCCCTTCGGACCCTCATGCTTGATTCAATCCCAGAACACTTGCCATGGGCCCAGGATGCTGAAGATGCCTTTGTCACCATAAAGCAAGTACTCACAACGGCTCCGGCTTTGGGTCTGCCTATGACAAGCCATTTGTGTTGTACTACGATGAGTGCAATGGATTTGCCCAAGAAGTGTTAACACAGTTGAATGGTGATAAGCTTTAGCCCGTGTCATACTACAATGTGGCACTAGACCTGGGTGCAGCAGGACTCTCAGCTTGCCTGTGGGCTGTTGCAGCTGCAGCCCTGTTGATGGAAAAGACTGATTCATGGGTACATGCTCATGCTGTCACAGTCTCCGTACCCCACTCAGTTCTGCAACTGCTCCTTAAGGGGAAGACACAACACATGTCCAATTACCGACTTACCAAATATGAGAAACTGTTCATTCGGATGCAAATGTAACATTGCACCACAGTCCTGTCTTGAACCCTGCTTCTCTGTTACCAACCCCTCAGGACAGGGAACACCCTGGGCTGATTTGTTAGGTATTCCACTGCAGTGCCCTGAACTGATATTCTTCGTTGACGGTTCATGCCTGAGTTGCCAGGCCACAGGAGAACCATTCTCTGGTTACTCTGTATGTATACCCCGCTCTTTCCTCGAGGCTTAACGATTGCCCACTGACAAGTCTGCCAAATCGCAGAACTCATCACCCTCACATGAGCATGTATCCTGGCATGGGATAGATCGGCTCAGTTTACAGAGAATCCTGGTACGCTCAAGGTCTTATGCACGGTGTTGGTGTCCTATGAAAGCAGCATGGTTACTTGATATCTACCGGTAGCCCTATATTGAATTGAAAATATGTATCAGCCCTAATGCATTCACTACTGCTTCCATCTGCCCTGGCCTTTGTTAAGTGCGTTGCTGAAGGAAATGCTCTAGCGGACAATGCAGCTCATTCAGCAGCCTTAAACATACCTTTGGCTCCTACTGAAACTCTTGTTTGTGTTGCAGTCCAACAGTCACCAAATGCCTCCATTTCAAGCCTGACCGTACTCCATGACCAAGTTTCCGAAGTGGAAAAGGTGAACTGGTTTCAGTGGTCATGTAAGTTAGGACAGGATTCCCTTTGGTATTCCACAAATGTCCCACTGGTGGCACTCAAGGTACAAACAAAGAGGTGATGGCTGGAAGGTTTGGAATGAATCTTAACCACTGGCGATGCTCTGGGCAACCCTCCAGACCACCGTTCCTCGCCTGCCAAGCCATTACAGAAGGGGAAAGACCATATGCAAATCAGGCTTGGCCCCACCCCACCCCAATTATGATGAATTCAAAACCTTCCAGCCATCACCTTTCTGTTTTGCTAAAGGCACTCAAGGTACTCCTTCCATACTTGGCCCAAGAGACCCACAGCATTGCCCACTCAGGAAATGTCATAATCGCTACAGTTAACCGAGAATGGGTTGCCCCTGGTTTTCCATCAGTGGCCCAGATCTATTGTGAAAGATGCGCCACATGTCCAGCTCATAATGTCGGGAGAGTGGTAAAAGCAAAACTGTCTGCACGTCCAGTACAGGAGGGTCTCTTCTTAAATGTGCACACAGATTTGGTACAGCTCCCCATGTGTGTGAGGTTTTCACATTGTTTAGCGGTAGTAGATGGGTTCCGTAGTGTTAACTCATTTCATAATTCTTGAGCATCCTCCATCTCCAAGTCAGAAGGAAGGCGTCTCAATCTGTTAAGGTGAGTATCACGAGCGTGCAGCGTACCTGTTGGTTTGGTTGAAGACCTTGAAGTTGCAGCCAGACTGACTGTTGGTTCCAGATGAGCGTATGACACGGGGTACCAGCCTTTCCTCCACCCAAAATGGGTACTGGGTGGAAGATGGACTGACTCCCAACGTCACGGTTCGCTCTCTCCTAATTTTCTAGACGTCGGGACAGTGGAAGCACTGGCAGGAGAGGCGTAAGTACTGTAGTTCTCCACTAGAAGATGATCACCAGGAGAAGCAGTGTTGGAGAAACAAGTCCATGCAGTAAATGAACAGATGCGAAGAGAGACTGGTGATCCAATACGGGTGAGGAGATAGCTGATGCAGGCTGGCGGGCGCGGAAATGGCTGGTGCTGGCAGTAGGCAAGGGGATGGTTGATGCAGGCAACTGGCGAGGAGATGACTGATGCAGGCAGCAGGCGAGAGTATGGTTGGAGCAGGCAACAGGCGAGGAGAAGACTGTTGTAGGCAGCAGGCGAGAAGAAGGCAGACCAGACTGAGGCACCCCACTAGGGTCCAGAAGGTATTAGTACTGCACAGGGGAAGTAAGGCAGGCAGGAGGATATGGAACTAATCCAGGCAATAGGAACTGGCCACAGACAGGAAGAGGAACCACAGAGGGGACCAAGAAACAGGCCAAGGGAAGCCAACCCAGGAACAGAAGAACCAACTGACAGTGAGGCAGGCAGGCCGAGAGGAAGACCTCCAGGAGAAAAGGAGAAGACCAGGAATGGACTGAAGGAGCAAGGCAGCAGACTGGTGAGCAGGAGCAGGGTCACAGAGCCGGGAACCCTAGGCACCCTCCGGGTGGCGGATCCCCAGACGCGAAAACGTGGGTAGATCTGCCAGGAGGGAGCAAGGGGAACAGGAACAGAAAATCCCGGTCTCCCGGTAAGTGGCGTGACACGTAAGTGGGTGGAAGCCTACCCTTGCAGGAGGGCGAATGCAGTCACAGTCGCAAAGATATTGCTTACTGAATTTATACCTTGATTCGGGCTTCTCCTTGTTATAGACAACGACTGAGGTACCCATTTTAATGGTAAAATTGTTAAAGAAGTGTGCAAGCTGCTAGGAATCTCACAGCAGTTTCATTGTGCGTACCATACCCAGTTGAGTGGTTTTGTAGAATGCTGCAATGAGGTCCTCAAGCTTCGGTTGTCCAAAGTGTGTCAGGAGACAGGTATGACTCACTCAATCCTTTGTCATGGCTACAAGCCTTGCCCCTAGCGTTGTTTGTCAAGTATAATAACACCTAGGGCAAGCATGGTCTGTTTGCACATGAGATCCTCAAGGGTGCCAATTGGGAGTAGGAACTGCTCCCCCTAAAATTCCACACCTCCTGAATCTACACCTAGAAGATGAAACTGTTCTTGAGTATTGTCACACATTGGTCAAATGTGTTTGCTCTATTCATGCCCAGGTCAGAGCCGCCCTACCAGAACCGGTACCTGAAACCTGCTATCCTCTGAAGCCCAGTGATTTTCGTGAAGATTCACTAGCAGAAGTCTGCACTCCACTGCAGGTGGCATGGACCGTATAAGGAACTGCTGACAAATGTAGGAGGGTACACCCAAGACCCGATATGGAAATCTCCAAAAAGAGAGTTTGTTTGTTTCTTTGTTTTATTATTTATATTGCAAGTCAGACCCAAGGGTATCAGGGTGCAGCAGTACATGAATATGCAAAGCTTAGTTACAGGAATCCGTCACGTTAAGAAGATACCTTTGTACAAAGTATTATTTACAGACATAGTATTATACATATATTTACAGATAATGCAAGAAGGCATACAAATTTACAAATATTACATGCGGTGTGTGAGAGAATTGTGGTTACCATTGTAAGGGTAACCCACAATAAGCTGTGAGGAGAGGTGAGTATCCTACAGTCAAAGTGTCGTTATTACCGTTAACAGAGAGACATTGTTGGTTGCCGTGCGGGATTCTATAACATGCGTTTAGTGGTCATTGGATTTCAGCCACGCAATAATGTTAGTTCTAAAGTTTTGGTATGGTTGGTCAATTCTCAGTGTGGAAGGCAGGGAGTTCCATAATTTGGCCGCCTTCACAGGGAAACTATTACCTCTGATCAAGGATAGTTTGAATCTGGGGATGGACAGGCGATCCCTATTTGCAGATCTGTTGGTTTTAGGGAAGTCTGTTTGTGGAATCTGTCAACAAGATAGATCGGGGCCGCTTTATTAAAGGGATTTGTGGATGAGTGACAAGGTTTTTAGGAGGATTTTATTATTAGTCTGGAGCCAATTGTTCTGGCACCTACTTTCAGAAATATGTTCTCTTCTGGAGATGCCTCATGTCGCTCTAAGGGCATTGTTTTGTAAAGTTTTAATTCTTCTGATAGTAGATTTGGAAGAGCCTAGGTAGAGGGCGTTGCAATATTCCAGGTGGGACAAGATTAGGGCTCCGGCCAGGATAATGCAACTGTTGTTAGAGAGGAATGGCTTACCCGTTCCGATGAGTTTACACGTGTAGGCCATGGTGGATGTTAATGAATTAACCTGTTTGGTAAAGGAGAGAGTTGAGTCAAGATAAACGCTTAGTGTTTTTACCTCCTGTTCTACCTTAATACAATTGCCATAGATTATGAACGAGGAATAGTCGGGTCCTAGTTTTTTTAGGTTCATAGACCGTGCAAGGCTATCCATGCCTGGATGATGATGTACACTCTGTTCACCAAGGCCAAATCCTTGTCATAATCCCCTGAAAGTGGGAGGAGGATCTGGGTATCATCTGCATAGTTGGTGTAGGTGATACCGAGATGATCCAGATCATCAAAAAGGGGCTTGGTAAAAATGTTGTACAGTGTGGGTGAGACACACAACCCCTGGGGCACTCCGCAGGTGATGGGTATGGGATCTGCTGCTGCTGAGGGCGAGAAGACCTTCATTGTTCTCCCACTTAGGAAGGATCTAATCCAGGTTATGGCGTCTTTGGAGAAGTGTGCTGCTGTGTCAAGATTGTTGCAAAGAATTGTATGATCAACCAGGTCGAACGCAGATGAACGGTCTAACAGGAGGAGTAGGGCTGATTTGCCATTGTCTCTAAGCTCATAGACTTGAGTCTTGAGATCTATGAGGGCCGTCTCTGTTCCATGTTGTGGGCAGAAGCCTGATTTTCTAGCTCCTAATAGGTGGTGTAATTCCAAATATTTTTGTATTTGCATATAGGCCAGCTTGTCCAGAATTAGTAGAAGAAATTGCACTGTTGTAATCGGCCTATAGTTGGTGGGTGTCGATGGGCCTAGAGTAGGTTTTTTTAGGAGCGGAACTACCCAGGATTGTTTAAGGTTAGCAGGGATGACACCTGTGGTAAAGGACGCATTAATACGTTTAGTTGTGAAGGGTGAAAGGTCTCGAGCCGTATCCTTGATAAGCTGTGCAGGGCAAAGATCACCCTGACAGTTGGAAGGTTTGAGGGACAGAATGATTCTTTCCACCTCGAGAGTAGACACTTTGGAGAAGTTGAATCGGGTAGGTTGGATTACAAGTGGTGGTGGGTCTTTTAGAGAAGCTTTTCTGTTAGCTATTTTATTTTGAAGTGTGGAGATTCTGTTGGCTAGTGCATGTTGGATGTCTGAGCACCATTTTTTATCTTTGGAGCAGGTGACTGGTAGTGCTATTGGGGTCTCTATTTCTTTAAGGATGGTGAATAATTCCTTCGTATTGGACTTGGCTTGGGATATGCGAGTATCGTAGGATATTCGTTTAGCTAAGCATATTTCTTTCCGGTAAAGGGATGATAGTTTGGTCAATTTGAGTTTGTTAGCTTCGGATGGTAGTAATCTCCACGCAGCCTGGCAGTTTCTTTTTTGTTGTCTTAGGTTTTTTAGGAATGGTGTGAACCATTTGTTCAGGTGTGTTTTCGGCTTACTCGGTCTGAGTTTGAGGGGGGAAATCTGGTCCAGAGGAGGCCATAATTTTATTATATTGCTTAACCAAGCTCTCAGGGTCAGTGCTGTCGGGCAATGAGCTAAGGGTGGGGGAGTACGGCAGGGATACGCCTATCCACTGTGATACACTTTTTGTTTCTAGTTAGTGTGGGTGGAGCCCTGGAGGTAAGTGAAGGCGGGGGTCAGTTGGTAGAGTGCAAGAATGAGAGTAAGTAGTGGTCAGTCCAAGCTAACGGCGGAATGGAGAGCATGTTGGCATGGCAGTTGTAGTCTGCCACCCAGTCTAGTATTCTGCCCTTATTATGGGTAGCTGTTTGGCTACTCTGGGTGAAACCAAGTTCTAGTAAGATATTCGCAGTTGCTAAGGCAGGTTGGTCCATGGGGTCATTGAAGCCCAGGTTGAAATCTCCAAGTAGAACTACTTGCGTGGAACTTTTAAGATTACTAGACAGAATGGTTTTAATATCATCCTCAAACGTCCCTGTTGGACCAGGAGGGCGATATATTAAATGGATATTGAGGGTTTGGGCGTTAGTCAGAGGTACTTTTACAGATAGCACTTCGCATGATTGAGTGACAAGCGGGTGGATAATCTCATGGCAAGGCTACATTTGCAGATAATGGCAATCCCACCATCTCTGGACCCTTGTCTGTCTTGTCTGAGGATGGTGTAGCCATCAGGGACTGCTAGCATAAGCATAGGACCTGCTGCACTATGTAACCATGTCTTGGTAATGGCGAGGACGTCTAGGTTGTCCCTTTGGATCAGGTCGGTGATTTCCATGGCATGTGCTACTAAGGGTCTAGAGTTTATTAGGGCTCCTTTGATAGGAGGGCTACTGGTATTTTTAGTGGCCCGGGTGGGAGTTTGGTAGGCTTTAGGTTTGCGGTTCTGGACTGTGTGGTTTTTTGTCCTAGTGGGGCAGTTGTATGCTGAGTCAGTACTTGCAGGCGTAAGGCTGGGCAAGGTTTTAGGTGGCCTGTTTCCTGTAGGGATAGGGTGTGAGCTGATAGGAGGCTCAAATATTTTAGCTAACCTAGTTCTGAGATGAGTATTCCTGGCCTTGGTAGTGCAAGGGTTACTCGGAATTGGGTGCTGAAAGTCATTTGTATCTGCGAAAAGTTTGGAAATACTATTGTTGGCCAAGTAAGTGGGCATCATGGTGGGTGTATTCCCAATGGATGGTGTAAGAAATGTTATGAGGTAGAGTGTAATACACTGTATGTGGAAAGCGATGCAGACTCAGGCTGGAGGCTATGAAGGGCATGCTAGTATTAGGTGAAGGTGGCTTTCTAGGGAGCTGAAACCTATGGGCCAATGGAGAGCTAATATAAGTTGTATAATTAGTGCAGTCTGGCAACTCTTGAGTAAAGTCATGCAAACGGCGGGAAGGAGTTACTCAGCTTTGTGAAGCTGAAAACTAACAATTCCTTACTGTGCTCAACAAAGGTACAGTTTTTATAAACATAATTAGATAATTTACTTAATTGCACATACCAGTCACAACGTCATACCACAATCCCCATTGACTAAGCCTATACAAGAAATTTAATCATCCACTACATTCTCTAATCCTATTGGATACATTTACGAAATGCAATCCCCTTTCCACATGATCTTATTACATAGTCAATCATGACATCCTGAAATATAATTGGTTTATTATCTCAAACAATTGAAAAGCTGAAATTTTAATCCAGTATGCAATGTGCATGTCTTCAATACGATTTTCTAAATTAGAGGAAGGACAGAAAATAGTCACCATTTCTTTGATCAATAAACTCCTTTTCACACCCGACAAGCTGGCATCCTAAACTGCCTCTTCAGCATTCCTTAGCCTCACCTCATGCAACTTCTATCTTAAATCATATGGCCTCCCTAGTACCCTAGCATATACTATACTTATCTACCTGAGAATCCAGATGGAACCATAAAACACTGTTCAAGCTCTGCCCATGAGTATCCATTCCATGCATTTATTACCTAAGCCCAATTTGACCCTTGCAACCTAACCGGACCCCAATGGTCATTCAATAGCAAGTTTTTGTGTTCTCTGGAAGTTTGTCCCCTTTATCTACACATCCATCTGACCATAAAAGCCAACGTAATGGCAGTTAATTCCGTCCTCGCCTCCAGTGACCATTTGGTCTGCTATCACCATCTGCTTGACATGGTTTGCTTCCTCCCCTTCTCTTGACCTGGTCATCCAAACATCCTGGGGCTGAGAAAGACTCAGCCACTGCAAACCAGAAAACCTGCGCCCTAAAGCAAACTGCAATCTTTGAAGTGTTGACTGTAGAACTCACAACACCATAATATTATAACTGCATATTCAATTTAGGTCATCTCATATACCCACATGTTTACTTCATACTATTACTGCTTTTCTGTTGACAAACCCCTCCTTTCGCAAGCGCAGAGCCCCTCACACTTCACTCTAGCCGCTACAAAGTTGTCCCCCAATGATAACATTTGTGATTACATTGTTGCTTGTTATGTTGCTACATGATACAAACGAAAATGTATTCAAAACTAGATATAAAGTAACGGTTCCATGTGTTTATAACTAATGAAAATATAACAAATTAAATTATAACGACAAAATAATAACAAAAAATACCAATTTTTATTTTTATTTTGAGGGGCACCCCTCCAACCCCCCGGGTTTGTTTTGTTTTAAACCCTACCCCAACCCCCTCGCAACCCTTTTATCCCCTTTCCTATCCCCACATATATATTTTTAAAAGAAATTCAGCATTTCTTCATTATACATTTTTCGTTATATTTTCACTTATTTGAAATTCATTATATTCACTGTATACCAAAGTAACACATATATCCCAAATCTTCTAACTACACAGAACACATGTTAATTGCAATATTGTGGTAAAACAAGCCACACCATAGGCTAATATCACTTACGTATGGAGGGGCACCCTGGCATAGTGCTGCTCGACATCCGCAGCTGTAAACATTTCAAAACTCTAATGAATCCTTCAAGGGGCATTGCTGCACACGACATCTGTCCACATGTCCATGCCAGAGAAGGTCCAGGGTCGCTGCCTGTAGTGGAGTGTTCGCTGGTGGGTTTCCTGCCACCAAAATCTGAAAAAGAAATACAGAGTGTCTAGACTTGGTGAGGGTCCGCAGTCCCATCCAGTGGTCGTGTCTAGGTCACCAGAAGCCATCCAGAGGTCTGTGTTGCGGATGCAACACGAAAGAACCAAAAGGCGGTAAACCGTGGAATGCCAAAACCCAACACCTACTTCTGCCACTGCACCCGTCACCACCGAAAGTTGTTCAAGGCCAGAAAGTGTCTTATCATCTTAAGCCAGGCATTGTCGGGTTCCACAGCAGTTTTCACCTTCGTGGGACATCCACAGCCGGTTTAACGGCCCGGCAACACAGACCACTGTGAAGACCGAAAGTGCTGCCTTTCCAACAGTGCTTGGTTCCCTCTTTATTCTCTCTATCGACATTCTAGTGTCTCCTTCTTCCAAAGGGGTCCATCCTCGATGGGTCTCATTGAGAAAAAGCCAAGAAACTCCACCACTTTGCCTGGCAAGTCACCTGAGGTACTGTGACGAGGAAGAGCATCTTCCATCCTCATGAGTTATCCAGGGGTCCCAGCTTTGTCCTGGATCCTGTTCTCCTTTGTCTTCCCAGGTACTTTGGGGTAGTGGGTTCTGTATGTAAAAAAGCAGAGCATTATTGAACATATTTGGACTGGGCTGTAATGGGCTGTAATGGTACACCTTAACTGTTCCCTTACAGGTTGCCCAAATGGGGGAATTCTCACACAGTAGTGCCCATCTAACTTAAAGAAAGCATTCTGCCAATGTTCCTAATTTAACCTGCCTTTTTTACAGTAATATCTATGTCATTATCCAATGTTTTATGATTCCTATGCTTTTTAATAACTGTCAGCATTTGGTGCATTCTACATTGAATCTAAGTATATTGTGGTACCACATAATTGTGTATATATTTATCATTATTAGGATAGTGTTGCCTGAGTACAAAGTGAGTTATTTATTGATGTATAGATTTACTTGAACCTTATTTATCAGAACCTTGATGGTAATAAAAGTACTGCGTTATTACATAACATAGTGAATGGACATTCCTTTGTGGGAGCTTGGGGGATTCACTGTACTTAAAGGCATGGTCTAGTAAAATTTTTTATTGTCCCTACGGGTCGGCGATGTTTTTTTAAGCCTAAGTGGCTCGATTTTAGAAACCTTTCCTATGGACCTTACCCGAGTTTTCGTCCATTAAACGCACGCGAAAGCAGGCACAAGGGAGCTGCCATTTTGTGATAATCCTATCATTTCCCCCATCGCCCTGGCTGACCTGCTTTTGCGGCACTAAATCATATCCCCCGCCCCTGAGCCTGTCATCAGCAGACTCGTACCGCCCATTTCCCAATGCCAAAGCACGTCTTGTGTCAACATTCGCTGCGCTTCAGCTAATGACGTGTCGCCATGGAAATGGCAGGACGCCTCTTTCCTCAATAAGTATAAACAGACCGTTTCACAACACACAGCAGCAGATTTTCGATTCCATTCCTCTCTCTGTGTTACTTAGAGTATTCTGTGACTCGTTTCTGTGCTCTGGTCAGCTACCTTCGCCGCTTGTAGCCCGTGTGAACACCTGTACCATCTCGGTAAATTATTTTACTTTGTTTACCACACAATGGCTACAATAATGACCTACATGTACGAGCCCGAGTATACCGAGGAGGAACTACTGGAAAGGGAAGCACGCGAAAACGATGGGGATTCGGACGGCAGTTGGCAGGACAAATCAACAGATGAAGAGCCTGGGCCTAGTCGCATAGACGGCGTCTCCACCTGGTGCACATGCAATCGGTGCAAGCTAATGCCAACCGAGGAGGAGAACTGCTGCTGCCGAGAAAACTAGGGATGCCTGGCCTACATTTCGGAAGGGGAGCCATGACCGCAATGCATCACCGAGCTGCCAGACTTCAGGGCAGCCTGCCTCACACGGGCCGTGTTGAGAATAATGATGGTGCTTATGCACAAACTTCGCGCAACTGTTCGTCCTCGTAATCCGAGTAACGAGTAAGTATACTCTGCTTGTCATGCCACTCCTATTTCATGTTCTTCTACTATATCCAAAATTACATCTACATATCATTGTAACGCATGTAAGTCGTTCAATAGTGTGCATTGTCTAGATAGCATTTGTCCGTGCAGAATGCCATTAGTTACAAGAATTGTCATTGACAACAAACGTATATTAAACTTATCTTGGTCATTTAAAAACAGTTTGTTTCATTCCTTTTCACAGGTGGTACAGGCTGGTGGCCTATCGTTCCTTTACATGGTGGCTCCACGGGAGGCTTGGACACCGCGTTCGAAGAGTGATACCCGCCTGTGCCGTTCGTGCCATTAGAGAAACGTTCCCGAGTGACAGCGGTCGGTACAGGGGATTTTCTCTCGCTGTGCTGCAACCTGACCTGTATAATCTTTAAAGTCTTGGATTTTTGTGTCATGAAAATAAGATACAAAATGAAACACCACATATATTTTAACAACGGTTGTTTCGATTTTTTAAATAAATCAAGTGTGTCTCCATTCAAGGATGGACGTCAGACATCTGTGCTCCGAATGGGTGAAGGTCTGGTCGCTGTGAAGCAGGGTGGTCACTATCTATCTAAGCTAACATAACATATTCTCGATAATGCATGCACTAAATAACACTTGTTCAAAGTCTTTCAGTAGGTTATGTCTCTATAAAAGTCACACACATATCTATACTAACAATTACCATTGGATTATACAGGCCTTAGGGTCTTGACCACTATGATACACCGGTTGAAGTGTGGGTCTGTGCTCACAAGAATCTCCGGTACGTGGCATTTGTTATTGATAAGCAACGATATACTATCAAAGGCGGTTCGCGCCAGTGGATGAGCGCTGGCATGGGGGGCTGTCAGGGGCGCGAAAGGCCAAGGTGCCAAACTGCATGTACACTTCAAAAGGAATCCCACGCCAAGGGGCCATCGGTCACATGGCCTCCTCAGACCCGGTGTCTCCAGCCAGGCCTCCCCTTGAAGCAGGCCGCCCCCCTGCAATCCACATAAGTGTGTCTCCATTCAACAGTCTTTCTGTGCCTTATCTGCAAGCCCCAGGCCCATCCATCCCACCCCCTCTATCAAAGGCGGTTCACACCCGGGGATGAGTGCTGGCATGGGGGGCTGTCAGGGGCGCGAAAGGCCAAGGTGCCAAACTGCATGTACACTTTAAAAGGTATCCCACGCCAAGGGGCCATCGGTCACATGGCCTCCTCAGACCCCGTGTCTCCAGCCAGGTCTCCCCTTGAAGCAGGCCGCCCCCCTGCAATCCACATAAGTGTGTCTCCATTCAGCAGTCTTCCTGTGCCTTATCTGCACGGCCGAGGCCCATCCATCCCACCCCCCTCTATCAAAGGCGGTTCGCACCCGGGGATGAGCGCTGGCATGGGGGCCTGTCAGGGGCGCGAAAGGCCAAGGTGCCAAACTGCATGTACACTTCAAAAGGTATCCCATGCCAAGGGGCCATTGCTCACATGGCCTCCTCAGACCCCGTGTCTCCAGCCAGGCCTCCCCTTGAAGCAGGCCGCCCCCCTGCAATCCACATAAGTGTGTCTCCATTCAGCAGTCTTCCTGTGCCTTATCTGCATGCCCCAGGCCCATCCATCCCACCCCCCTCTATCAAAGGCAGTTCGCACCCGGGGATGAGCGCTGGCATGGGGGGCTGTGACGGGCGCAAACGGCCAAGGTGCCAAACAGCATGTACACTTCAAAAGGTATCCCACGCCCAGGGGCCATCGCTCACATGGCCTCCTCAGACCCTGTGTCACCAGCCAGGCCTCCCCTTCAAGCAGGCCGCCCCCCTAAGACCACGACATACATACGTCATTCATTCACAAACACACCCCTGTTTCTAATACTTTATAAACCACTTGATATGTCTCATGAGAACATCTTTGTGCTTTGCAAGTCAACTCCTGAACGTGTTACCTGGCAACCACTGAGATCTACGCTAATCTGCTCGTCGTCGTGCTATCCGTGAACTTCTGTGACCGCTTAGAGCAAACCCATCAGTGTGCTACCTGTGGCCACCCACCTATTCTCCTGCAACATACTGCTCTGCTTGCTGAATCCAACTGTTTGTTGGTCAAGGTAAGGCCATGTATCCTAGTCATATTTTGCAGATTTTTAAATTTCTATCTATTTGCGAGTAGAATACACAATAGTGCTATGTTCATTGGTCTCATTGCTATTGACTTGAGTTTCCATTGCTATGCTATCAATAGATCTATTTATTTTCATCTGTGTCTATTGTCATCGAATTGCATTCTTCGGGAGTCCAGTCTATAATGTAAGCATGTTTCCTTCTCCTGCAAGACAGAACATCCAAGGGACGAGTCACATGTTCAGCTTTTAGTCACATCATTTATACATTTCTGCAACTTATGCAAATACTAAGCCACACATAATGAACTGGTATAGTTCCTGCGACCAAAACAAACCTTGCATTGATCATTGTATGATTCATTTACTTTTGTATCAAATCTTTATTCTTGAAGATTGTATAATAATGTCGATATTTACTTTTCAGATTTATCAGCAATGCCTGCCTGTTCGATTAGCAGTTGCCCTTCGAAGACCCATGCGAAATCTGAAGGCACTACAATGCATGTATTCCCGAAAACTGTTGATCGAATAAGAGAATGGGTCAGACATTGCGGATATCCACTGGATGAGCTGGAAAGTAGAGTCCAACAAGTCTTACAGGACAAGAGGAGTGATCGATACCGCATCTGCAGCCAGCACTTTTCCTTGGACATGTACACAACATCTTGGGTAACAAAGAAGAATAAACGGCGAACGACACGGAAATTGCTCGAAAACGCCATTCCCACTCTATTCGTCCACATTCCGCCACCGGTGAGTCAAGTGTCCGGATTTAGCTTTAGGCCTTGCAGTAGTGTGTAGGTAGCCGAATGGATTAATTGATATTATAGGTGTTCTATCCCTTGTAATAATTTCGATATTGAAATGAGTGTATAGTTTTTTGAATAATGACATTTATCAATATATTCTTTTTCGATTTCATAACCCACAAATGCAATGTATATGTCATGATCTCTGCTTCCAAGGGATCAGGACTTGCCCGACTCCCTTGGAAGCAGACCCATAACCCCGGTTCCGAGTGCCAGCCAGTCCCAATTGGGACCTTTTGGACCCTGTCCTGGCGCCAGTGGCACCAGGCTCAT
The DNA here is from genome assembly GCF_040938575.1 of Ambystoma mexicanum. Lineage (NCBI taxonomy): Eukaryota > Metazoa > Chordata > Amphibia > Caudata > Ambystomatidae > Ambystoma > Ambystoma mexicanum. The sequence continues at coordinate 978,782,052 of NC_090931.1, read as the reverse complement.
AAAGATGCCCAGTCCCAGCGCTGGAAGCGCCGGGCTCATAATGCTTGGGTGGACTTACCTGCAGCAGACCATGCTGCTTACTTACCTGCCAGTTGAACCCCTGATCCTCTTCTGTTTGGGACTACTTTTCCTGTTGGGTGGGGCAGGAGCCACTCCCTAGGTTCAGAACACTGGAACTCTTCTGGAAAGCAGGAACTCTTTTCTTACCTAGGCGTGGCTGTGGAAGGAGACACCTAAGCACTACAGGAGGCTATTTAAACCACACCCGATGGATGAATCTTGCTTTGCGTTATTCTGCATTCTCGGCAGCAGAACGCTCATCGTGTCTTCTGCTTCTGATCCTGGGCCTAAGGGAACAAAGGCTTACCATCCTGGAATCCAGTCTTCAGCAGCACCTGTAAAGACAAAGAAAGAACAGGTTAGCACTACGGTCTTCAGTGGCAGCGCATCTCTTACCTGGTCCATCGGCTGTCACCAACGCCTCGCACTGCATTCCGGCATCTGAAAGACAAAGGCTTACCTACTCTTCGCATGCTCCGGAGGTCTTCGCACTGCATTCCGGCATCTGAAAGACAAAAGCTTACCAGCTCTTCACATGCTCCGGAGGTCTTCGCACTGCATTCCGGCATCTGAAAGACAAAAGCTTACCAGATCTTTGCATGCTCCGGAGGCCTTCGGCGCTGCATCCCGCATCTGAAAGACAAAAGAAGGTGCGTTTAAAGACATTGGGCAACTTTATTACTCACGTGCCATTACTCCTTCCCACGCTGAATCCAGTGGGTATTCCAGCACCCTTCAGCTTCTCTAAAGCTCCGAACTTGTACCTGCAAGATAAAAGGGACAGTTAGTGCGCATCGTGAAGCAGGCTACAAGCGCTTACTTACGTGCTTCCAGGCGCTTCTATTCCTCACGCGGGTTCGATCCTCAACTCTCATCAGCCCGCCATCCGCCATCGCCGGAACCCTGCAAAACAAGAGATATCATTACAAAAGACTTTTAAGACATTTGAAGTGCCCAGAACTTACCGTTCGTGCAGTTAACGACGGACAGCAGTCCTCTGAGGTCAAGAAGCCTGCACCCTTATCCAGTGAAGAAACTGGTTACGGCACCCTGCCCCGAGGCAGATGGAGAGCTCGGCGTTCACTTACCTAAGACATCTTACTCTTCGAGTCAGACATACAGTGCACAGAGGTCCAGCCCAAAGAGCCAACCGTGTGTTACACATCACCTTTGAAGATACGGCATTCACCCAGTCAAGACCGGCGCCTCTGCGGGAATCAGGTGAGCGTTACAGAACGCAAAGACTACCGCAAAACTCCCACCCAGGCGCTATGGAAACCTCGGATACCGACCAGCTAGCCCAGTTACTTGGGGAACTAAGAGCAGAAGTGCATGCAGCCCGTCAGGAAACGAATGCTCTAAGAAGGGAACTGATTATTTCCAAGGCGCGAACAGACGATCTCGCTAGACAATTGCTACAGTCACAAGCCGGCCAAACTCCGTTACCCGCATCAGGGGCAAATCTTCCTTCAACATCCTCTACGAACCCAGTGCAGATCAACCTACCTGGGAATGTACCTCTGGCTCCGCCCGAACGATTTTCTGGTGACCCAAACAGGTTTGCAGTATTTATTAATCAGTGCCGGTTGCACTTCTTATGCCGGCCAGCAGCCTTTCCAACTGATCAAGCTAAGGTAGCTTTCGTGCTTTCGTACCTTAGTGGCAATGCGGCAGACTGGTCGATCCCTCTAGTTAATCAAGATGATCCGGTTCTCCATGATTTTCAAGCTTTTCAGCTCAGTATGGAAAAACTGTTTGCAAGACATTCACAGGGGCAGGCCTTGGACAATGAGCTCCTTTCATTGCGACAGGTTAATCAAGACCTTTTGGCTTATATTGCGTCTTTCAACAGACTGATAGTGGAAACTCGATGGCCTGAGGACAAAAGGATTACGCTGTTTTATAGAGGTCTACGTGGAGAGCTCAAAGATGTGTTAGCCCAAGTAGTGAATCCCCCGCAAGACTGTTCGGACTATATTGACTTAGTCGTTCAAATTGACCACAGACTGCAGAACAGGAAGGCCGATCGTTCCAAGTTTGATGCTCGAGTATTTTCCAAACCACCAACTCCTACCAAAGGAGTAGACTCCGGGGAACCCATGCAAATAGGGGGCCTTAAAGGACCACTAACACAAAAGGAGCGGGAAAGGAGAAAACAGCTGCAATTATGCCTCTATTGCGGAAACTCGGGGCACTTTCTTCGAGACTGTCCGGTGAAACCAGCCAAGAAGGCAGTAGTAGCTGCAGTTACCAGAGTCACAAACTCTGAGCAGGGAAACGACCTCGCCCGACAAGAATAGAGGTCCTCTTGCCGAGCGTTAAAACCAGTTCCGTGACCTCGCATTTCGTGATACCTATGGTCCTCATTAGCCCTGAACATCCGGATCGATTACATGCGATTGAAGCTTACGTCGACAGCGGTGCCATCGGCAATTATGTGGATCATGAAATGGTTTTGAGGATGAACCTGACTCTTTGTCCAAAGGCTGTAAAGGACGTCATTACTACGGTGGATGGTACAGAGATATCCTCCGGACCAGTAACGCATACCACCCAAGAAGTGACGCTAGTAAGTCAAGATGGACACCATGAGAAGATCGTGTTCGATGTGATCAAGGCCCCTGAGTTCCAGATTATTCTAGGAATTCCTTGGTTAGAGAAGCACAACCCTCAGATCGATTGGCGAGCAAGAACGGTTCAGTTTCCAGAATGTGTCTCTACTTGTCACCCTCGACCTGGTGTTGCACTGGCAGCAATTTCCTCGGAGGCTCCCCAGTTACCTCCTGAATACCTAGAATTCCAAGATGTTTTCCGGAAGGATCAGGCTAACTCTCTACCTCCTCATAGGTCTTATGACTGCCAGATATACCTGATGCCTGGATCTACTCCTCCTTGTAGTAGAATTTATGCCCTCACCGAGCCTGAGAATCTTCACCTCCGACAATACCTGGATCAATACCTAGCGAATGGGTTTATTCGTCCTTCCAAGTCCCCTGCTTCCTCAGCTTTGTTCTTCGTTCCAAAAAAAGAAGGGGACCTTAGAACTTGTATAGATTATCGCGCCCTGAACCAGATCACTGTTAAGAATAGATATCTGTTACCTTTGATCCCTGAACTCCTGGACCAAGTCAGAAAAGCATGCATATATACAAAGCTGGATCTTAGAGGAGCCTACCACTTGGTACGAGTAAAAGAGGACGATGAATGGAAGACAGCCTTCCGCACCAAGTATGGGCTATTTGAATATCAGGTCATGCCCTTCGGACTTTGCAATGCCCCGGCCGCCTTTCAATATTTTATGAACGATGTCCTCAGAGAGCTCATAGATGTGTGTGTTGTTGTTTACATTGACGACATCCTCGTTTATTCTTCATCGGAAACTGAACATCGGAAACACATGAAAATGGTCCTCGAGAGATTGCGTCAACACAAACTTTTCACTAAGTTGGAAAAATGTGTTTTCAACGTGACTGAAGTTGAATTCTTGGGATTCATATTATCACCTAGCGGAGTGCGTATGGATTCAAAGAAGGTCAATGCAATTCTCAAATGGCCATCGCCATCCTCCGTAAAAGGTGTTCAAAGCATGTTAGGCTTCGCTAACTTTTACCGCAGGTTTATCCCCGAATTCTCTCGAATAGTCCAGCCCATCACCGCCTTGTTAAAGAAAAACAAACGTTTTGAATGGTCTACCGAGGCGGAACAAGCTTTCCAGAATTTGAAGACTAGATTTATCTCTGCACCGATCTTAAAACATCCTCACCCAGAACTCCCATACATCGTTGAAACTGATGCTTCGAGCCTTTCCATGGGGGCAGTTCTATCACAAAAGGACCCAGTAACCAATCAGTTGCATCCCGTGGCATTTTGGTCCCGCAAATTCTCGCCTCCTGAAATCAATTACACTATTACTGATAAGGAACTTTTAGCTATCAAGTCTGCCTTTAAGGCTTGGCGGCATTATCTTCTGGGGGCCCGACACACTGTTACTGTGATTACAGATCACCGAAACCTGCAATATTTGAAAACCGCAAAAGCTCAATCCTCTAGGCAACTCCGTTGGGCACTATTCTTTGCCGAGTTTGACTTCATAATTACCTATCGACCTGGTACAAAAAACGGTAAAGCTGCTGCCCTTTCTCGGATGGGAGTGGAAGAACATTTGATCAATCCTAAACCTGTACCTATCATTCCCGAACAAAGAATTCTAGGTGTAATCCCCACACAATCCATAGAGGAAGTTAAGGATAAAGCCAGGCTACTGGTAACTCCAGCAGACATACAGAATTGGCATCTGCAGGGAAAGGACTTTACGATGAAGGACAACCTATTATATTTCCAGGAACGGTTATACCTGCCCAGCACAGATTTACAGAAAAAGGTAATCTCTTGTTATCACGATTCTTTAATGGAAGGACATCCCGGTATGACCAAGACCTCGGAAAAGATCAAGCGCTACTTCTGGTGGCCGTGTTCGAAAAAAGATATCAGAGACTTTATAATGCCCTGTGGAGTATGCGCCCAAAACAAGAGTCAAAAGGAAAAACCAGCCGGCCTCTTACGCCCTATTGACATCCCGCCTCGCCCTTGGCATACGGTTTCTATGGACTTCATCACCGATCTACCTCCATGCTCCGGATACAATACGATCCTAGTAATCGTGGACCTATTCTCCAAGATGGCGCATTTCATTCCACTCAAAGGCTTACCAACAGCAGCAACTCTGGCCCGAGAATTTCTCGAAAACATCGTCCGACTGCACGGTTTTCCTTCAGTTCTAATTTCGGATCGAGGTAGTCAATTTATTTCTCATTTTTGGCAAAGTTGCTGTCGGTCAGCTTAAATTGATGTGAGACTTTCGACCAGCCACCACCCTCAAACCGACGGACAAACCGAGAGGACCAATCAAACTCTGGAACAGTATTTGCGCTGCATGCTACAACAAACTGAAAAAACTTGGAAAGATATCATTTGGATAGCCGAATATGCCTACAATAACTCTGTCCACTCGGGAACTGGGAAGACCACGTTTTTTCTTTTATACGGTAGTCACCCTCGAACCTCGGAGTTGGATCCACTCCAAAATCTTGGAACACCAGCAGTAGACCACCTGCATTCTACAATCACCCAAGCCTTTAAGGAAGCCGTTTCTCACCTTCAAAGGGCTAAAGAACAATACAAGAAAGGAGCAGACCAACATCGGAAGGAAGCCCCCCAATATCAAGTAGGAGATCAAGTCTGGTTATCCACCAAATATCTACCTCTAAAAGGACCACGCACATTCAACCCAAGATACCTTGGTCCCTATTCCATCAATCCAGTAGCGGTCAAGTTGGACTTGCCCCCTCACATGAAGATACATCCGGTCTTCCACGTCTCTCTATTAAAACCCGTGCAACCTCAAACCCGACTAACTACATCTCCAAAACCTATTCTAGTTGATGGAGAACTCGAGTTTGAAGTCAAAAGCATCCTGGATTCCAAGATCTCCAAATCTAAACTATTTTACCTGATTGACTGGAAAGGCTACGGTCCCCAAGAAAGATCCTGGGAACCTGCAGAATATGTCCACGCGCCTCGTCTAATCAAAAGATTTCATCGAACATTTCCTAACAAGCCCAAACCCCCGGAGAAGCCCGGTTTGGGAGGGGCCTTGAGGGGGGGTGCTGTCATGATCTCTGCTTCCAAGGGATCAGGACTTGCCCGACTCCCTTGGAAGCAGACCCATAACCCCAGTTCCGAGTGCCAGCCAGTCCCAATTGGGACCTTTTGGACCCTGTCCTGGCGCCAGTGGCACCAGGCTCATAAAGATGCCCAGTCCCAGCGCTGGAAGCGCCGGGCTCATAATGCTTGGGTGGACTTACCTGCAGCAGACCATGCTGCTTACTTACCTGCCAGTTGAACCCCTGATCCTCTTCTGTTTGGGACTACTTTTCCTGTTGGGTGGGGCAGGAGCCACTCCCTAGGTTCAGAACACTGGAACTCTTCTGGAAAGCAGGAACTCTTTTCTTACCTAGGCGTGGCTGTGGAAGGAGACATCTAAGCACTACAGGAGGCTATTTAAACCACACCCGATGGATGAATCTTGCTTTGCGTTATTCTGCATTCTCTGCAGCAGAACGCTCATCGTGTCTTCTGCTTCTGATCCTGGGCCTAAGGGAACAAAGGCTTACCATCCTGGAATCCAGTCTTCAGCAGCACCTGTAAAGACAAAGAAAGAACAGGTTAGCACTACGGTCTTCAGTGGCAGCGCATCTCTTACCTGGTCCATCGGCTGTCACCAACGCCTCGCGCTGCATTCCGGCATCTGAAAGACAAAGGCTTACCTACTCTTCGCATGCTCCGGAGGTCTTCGCACTGCATTCCGGCATCTGAAAGACAAAAGCTTACCAGCTCTTTGCATGCTCCGGAGGTCTTCGCACTGCATCCCGCATCTGAAAGACAAAAGAAGGTGCGTTTAAAGACATTGGGCAACTTTATTACTCACGTGCCATTACTCCTTCCCACGCCGAATCCAGTGGGTATTCCAGCACCCTTCAGCTTCTCTAAAGCTCCGAACTTGTACCTGCAAGATAAAAGGGACAGTTAGTGCGCATCGTGAAGCAGGCTACAAGCGCTTACTTACGTGCTTCCAGGCGCTTCTATTCCTCACGCGGGTTCGATCCTCAACTCTCATCAGCCCGCCATCCGCCATCGCCGGAACCCTGCAAAACAAGAGATATCATTATAAAAGACTTTTAAGACATTTGAAGTGCCCAGAACTTACCGTTCGTGAAGTTAACGACGGACAGCAGTCCTCTGAGGTCAAGAAGCCTTCACCCTTATCCAGTGAAGAAACTGGTTACGGCACCCTGCCCCGAGGCAGATGGAGAGCTCGGCGTTCACTTACCTAAGACATCTTACTCTTCGAGTCAGACATACAGTGCACAGAGGTCCAGCCCAAAGAGCCAACCGTGTGTTACACATCACCTTTGAAGATACGGCATTCACCCAGTCAAGACCGGCGCCTCTGCGGGAATCAGGTGAGCATTACAGTATATATATGGGAACAGGGAACTGTGCTGTATTGAGCATTTTTCAAGTATTCTGTCGCCTTACATGGCTATTTTTAATATTGGCATTTCATTAACAATCATTAATTTACCTTTACAACTTCTTGACTATCCCTTGAATCTGAAGCAAGAACATTCTACATCCTTGACGTGGTCGCAGTTATCAACCACTTCTAGCGCGTATCAGGTAATCTTACTAGGCTAATCCGCTACAGACTTGTTTTATGCATGTCAAGTAATAGTTTTATTTTATCGTGTAATTATTTTACCGAATGTTTGGTTAGTGCTTTCCAATTGATATACACCTTAGTTATCGTCCACTGGTGTTTGTTTTCAGTTATAATTAGTGTTATCCATACTAATGCAAGTACTGTCTTTCAGGGAGATGCTGAAGCGTCCGCCACATCTACAACATTTCTAGATGTTCTTCACCAGCAGGAGGTATGGATACTGACAGCTCCATCGAGCGTCATCATCAGAGCTGGAATTCTTGTCGTTTGATTGTTCTACACAATGTTTCATTCGTGGTTAGCCGTTGATATGTACCTGTGCTGTCAACCCCAGGTGTGTGTTATGTTTTCACTATTGTAATCCTCACTAATGCAAGAACTATGTTTCAGGCAGTTGATGGAGCGTCAACCCCTGCACTTGATGCAGAGCCTGACATTCAAGTAATTCCAGGGGAAGTGGAAGCGGGACCATGCGTATACGAATCAGCGCAACAGCTTTCGGAAGTGCGCACTACATTTGCAACATCCATAGATATTCTTCAGCAGCACGAGGTATGGATACTGACAGCTCCATCATGCGTGATCATATAACGTGATTCCATTTGCTATACTTTCTTCCCTATTAACACAAGTGCTGTGTTTCAGGGAGACGACGAAGCTTCCACTACAATCACAACATCCAATTTAGATGATGCAGATGTAAATAAATCGGAGAAATAAGTTGATGAAATGTGATCATATTTAGATTTTCCTTGATTCTTTTGGACAATGCATCATTTGTGGTTATCTCTTTATATGTACCTGTGCGTTCGACCCCAAGTGTGTGATATGTTTCCAATATTGAAAACCATACTAATCCAAGTACTGTGTTTCAGGGAGACGACAGAGCTTCCACTACAATCACAACATCTCATTTAGATGATGCAGATGTAAAGGAATCGGAGAAATAAGTCGATGAAATCTGCATACTTAAATTTTCCTTGATTGTTTTAGACAATGCATCATTTGTGGTTATCTCTTTATATGTACCTGTGCCGTCGACCCCAAGTGTGTGTTATGTTTCCAATATTGAAAAGCATACTAATGCAAGTACTGTGTTTCAGGGAGATGCAGATGCCTCCTCTCCAATACAACCATTCATGGCAGTCCATGCAGAGCCAGAGGTATGGATACTGACAGCTCCATCGAAATAGATCATCACTGGTCGAATACTTGTCGTTTGATTGTTGCACACAATGTTTAAATCGTGTTTGGCTATTGAGATGTACCCGTGTGTTCGTCCTCACGTGTGTTTTATGCTAACAATATTTTGATACATAGTTATGAAAGTACTATGTTTCAGGGAGACGATGGAGCCTCATTCCGTGCTGTCTATGTGGATACAGAAAATATAGTCGTTGCAGCGCAAGTGGAAGGGAGGACATGCGGAAACGAATCAGAGCTACAGCGTGCAGATGTTGAAGGTCGAGTCAAAAAAGTTGCAAAGAAAAAAAAACAAAAAAAGGTTAGTTACAAACAGTTCATAACTTTAAAAAAATGTTTGTGCTGGGGACTATTTTATGTTTTTTTCCAGTCAATTGGACTACACTTTATCTTGTGTTTAAACTGAACATCCCTTTTCCAATCTCTCCTCCAGTTACCCGTGGGTGTCAGAACTATACATACACAGACAGTGAAGCGAATGAGAGATGTTGCTTGCCAGACCATGTACACTATGGAGGAACTATTGATTGAGGCGAGGCGTGTTCAGGCTCGAGATGCTCATGTCCAATGGCCAGAACATGAATTAACTGTGTTTGGAGACTACAGCAAAGTTGCATTGGACCATAGCTACAGTGCGACCTCACCACCACAAGAAGATGTTATTGAATGTATTGAAGATAGCTCTGAAGTAGTTGCAGATCAATTCACACAATCTACACCCGCCAAAAATTTTCCACCCAAAAACCTGTCCACATTGTTGTGTTCTCCCATCAATGTTGAAGTAATAGATGTCGAAATGACAGAGAATGAACCAGCCGCAGCATCCATAGACGCATCAGAACTTGATATCAGCGATATTACTTTCCAATGTGTTGAAATCTCCACAACGTCACAGGCCGAAATAACGATGACGCAGGATGACAGTCTAATGAAAGAGAGCAAATACATTGTATTCGACAGTTGTTTGATGTAAATTATAAGTATGCTGAAATTTGTGCATTCCATTAGAGGGAAAGTATGTGGGAAGCCATTGATTAATGTGACTCGTCAAATAAAAGGCAGTAACGTCAAAATAAATGCCGCCTGTAGATTAAATCATAGGTTCTCATGGTCTGCACAACCGATGCTGGGGAAACTGCCAGCAGGTAATCTACTGTGTGCAGCTGCATCACTTTTTAGTGGCTCCAGTTTTAGAAAGGTAGAGGCTTTCTTTCAGTTTGTGGGACTCCATTTCATTTCTAAAGCGCTGTACTACATATACCAACGTGATTATCTGTTTCCGGCCATTAGTGATGCTTGGAAAATTGAACAATTGTCTCTAGCAAGTACATTCGAAGGCAAACAATTCAGGCTAGCCGGCGATGAACAGTGCGACAGCCCTGGATTTTCTGCCAAGTACTGCACCTACCACTTTCAGGACATGGATAGTAAGAAAATTGTGAGTTCAGTGGTCGTTCAGGTAACACAATGTACATCGTCAGTGGCCATGGAGAAACTAGGATTTATAAAATCAGTGGAATATCTACAATCAAGGGGAATGCACATCGACCTCATAGCCACGGACAGACACGTTTCAATTGCCAAGACAATGAGAGAGCAGTTCCCACATATTAATCATCAATTTGACGTATGGCATCTTGCTAAATCAATCAGTAAGAAAATCTCGGCTGCAGGAAAAAAAAAGGTTTTGAAAGTATTTTGCAGTGGTCCCATTCTATCACCAACCATCTTTGGTGGAGCTCAAAAACTTGTGAAGGGTCAGTGGAAATACTACTTGAAAAATGGCGGTCACTGATGGACCACTGTACCAACGTTACACCAACAACGTTCACCGCTGGACAGCAAATCAACATTTCCACCAATGTGAACATGGCCCTTTGTCCCCAGAGGAGGCACGGAAGAAGAAGTGGTTGATTCCATCTTCACCGACACACAAAGCCATTGAGAAGATTGTTTTCGACAAAACACTATCAAGAGATTTGAGAGGACTGACAGAATTCTGTCACACAGGAGATTTGGAGGTGTTCCACAATATGTGCCTAAAGTACAGGCCAAAGCGCTTGCATTTTAGCTTTCGGGGCATGAAACATCGCACTCTACTAGCGGTCTTGGCCCATAACAGCAATGTCAGACGTGAACAATCTAGGACTAGGGGTAAAGTAAGGATGCCTCGCTACACTAAGGTGTTTTCAAAACGAAGTAAGCAATGGGTGATCAAAAAAATTTTGGACGTTTCTGTGCAGAGCAGTGATCCATTGCCACCGAACATTGCGACTGTGCCATGCCCACCCGAAGCACAGCTGGTTGTGAAGTACAAATCCCGGTTTAAATAATTGCAATACGATTGTCTTTTTGTAAATAAATGTTATTGTACAGTGTACCTGTAACCCTAACCCCTACCTTCACCATCATGGATGGCGAACAAGCTGGGTGTCATCTTTGAATTCTCTCTATTCACCTCATATATGTGTATGTATATTTTTCTCATGTCTCATCTCATGTAAATGTAAATGCTGCGCACTGTTAACGGAGGGGAGGCTTGCGTATTGCAAATAATAAAACAAACAAACAAACAATAAATCTCACTTTTAAATCAACTCCTGTGGTACTTTATACTTTCCCTGACCTTCCGCCAAAAATTAAATGTCTCAATTTGGGCTGCAAAGCTCGCAGACAACGGGGACAAAATTGGGGCACTTAGAACGCGCCAAGCGGGCCGTGGCATTTGGGAGAGAAGCCAGTTCGCATTTGCACATTGAGTCGCACTACATAGACGGATTCTAAACTTCAAGTTCTCACAGATGCCTATACTACGTGATGTTGCAAATAAAGAATGCGAAGGACAGCGGCTTTGATTTTCAGCTCGCGCCCAGATGAGGCCCACAAGTCGCACTGGAAGTATAAGGGTCTATTGTTTTTTGACCTTGAGACAGGGACCATGCCGAAAGAACTACATTTGAAGGGGGTGTGCAATAACCTAAGAGACGATAAGGCAGAAAATTCAGAAACTAGACCGAGTTTCATTTTAGTTCAGTATATGAAAAATCGTTGTCAAGCGCACGGTCCGTTTTACAGACTGCATTACGAAGAGACACAATGGAAATTTCAAATATAATGTAAGTAAATCTTTACACGCTTTTATACCGGAATGAAGATTTAATGAATGGATGCATGAATAAATGAATGAATGAAGAGCTAGGAAAAGCAAGGAAAACGTTTTCGTAGTGGGCACATGGGCATGCAGGTCCACTGGTCTCACCGATCTCGGTCCTTGGCCCAGCCACTTTTCCCTGCACTGCCTACCTGCACTACGGGACTGTCTCTGTATCCTTCAGCCCCTTCTCCCGGCATTTACCTTGCACTTGCCACCAGCTGGTCCTATTATTTAATTTGTATTCAACTAACCATGTACAGCACTTTTACCCCCCTTCCCCCTTCCCCATGCGCGATCAGAAAGACACCTGGCCTAGTAGGATCGTTGTCTGTCTGCCCTTGTTCCCCACCTGCCTCGTCGCGCCTTGAAACACTTGAGTATAGGCGCGTTACAAATGCCATATCATATATCATATCATTCCTCACGCATGTAGACTAACTGTCGTTTATCATTGTGTGTTGGCCTCGATTTATTTTGTTACTTTTCGCATTGATTTTAGAGCCGAACATACTCCATTGAACTATCCTTGCAAGCAAATAGTTTCTGATCGGCTGTAATAAATAAAATGAGTAATATTAATGAAGATCGGCTGGCGAGACTAATTATAATTTTTTTGTTTTCATAACAGGTATTTTCTCCCCTTCTGCTACTGCCATCGGTTTGAGACACCAGCAGATGGCTTTTACAGTAGACACCTGCAGCTTTGTGTGAACAACTAGAGCACACTGACAATTTTATGGGACGATCGCCAAGGGCCCACATGCCCTTACGCTGTACTAGTGGCTAGAAGCAACATATCAACCTTTACGATGGACTAGTGCCTAGTTGATGGAACAGCCTTGCGGTTCACCGTGCTTCCAAAGTGCTTCTTTTAACGAAAAGCAACACCCTGTGTACCATGGCGGATACAGATAAAAGAAAATAAATGGCTTTCTGAGTTCATATGGCAATTGCAGAATATTCTCTAAACATTTAATGTCAAATAAATGTACTTTACCAAATGTAGCGTGTTGCTGTTTGATTTTAAAGTACAGTTTCATATTCCGAATTGTGGCGCGCTGTGTTGTGAGATGGTCTGTGTTGGTTTCCGGGTTCTGTGTGGGGTCGCGTAGAAGACGACTGGGCGCGTTTGCCTACCCAGCACAGTAACGTCACGGAGAGAGGCGGGGAATATGAATGTTTGGATAATGTCAGGCTCAGGGGCGGGGGAATTGATTTAGTGCTGCAGAAGCAGGTCAGCCAGGGCGATGCGGAAAGTGATAGAATTATCACAAAATGGCGGTGTCCTGGTGTCTGTTTTCGCGTGCGTTTAATGGACGAAAACTCGGGTAAGGTCCATAGGAAAGTTTTCTAAAATCGAGCCACTTAGGCTTAAAAAAACATGGCCGACCCGTAGGGACAATAACATTTTTTACTAGACCATGGGGATCATTACGACCCAGGCGCTAATTGCGCCAACTTTACCACCATGGTGTAAACTATGTTTACACCATGGTGGATGGCGGATTTACCGCCCCATTCCAAGGTGAGTGGGGCGGTAAATCCCCATTTCCCATTTTCCCTTCCCCATTCCCATTTTTGCCCCATAGGGCGTAAATTACGGTGGCGTAATTAGCATCATGGCAGGTTAGCGCCATGGATTTTAACGGCTGCTAAGAGCAGCTGTTAAAATCAGAATAGGCGTTAAGGGTTAACGACGGCGTTAACCCTTAACGCCTGGGTCGTAATGAGGCCCCATGCCTTTAAGAACCAGCCTGCATCACCCCCTGAGAGTTTCAGCCTGGCTGCTGGTTCAACGTTACCCATTGAGAGCCTTGGTTGGCATGCTCTGTACCTCTACCCCAACTGTATAGAGGGAAGAAATACAGCTAACCCCTCCAGTCTTTACAGGCCACACATTCATTTTTATTCCAAGGTCTCCACTTTCCCAACCAGTAAATCCCAATGGCCTCTACCTTTTCAATTATTATTCAATTTCAGCAAGGACGCCATTGCCCGTATGTGCTACTCAAACTATTCATTCCTGTTCTTATATGTCACTCTTCCCTCCTTTTTCAGTAATGATGGATTCTTGCCTTCTGCCTGCTTAACCAGCATTATTTGGATTCTGTTTTCTTTAGTGGTGGGTGGTGAACAGTTGGGGCCTAATGAACTGCCCCGAAATGCACCTAACAAGCGAGCTAAGTGAAGAAGCGTGGTGCTTCCAGCGACATAGAAATTGGGGGAGGGAGGGTTCTTGCACCAGGAAAAGTTTAAATAAAGGAGCGAAATAGTGCATTGTACAGCACAATTTTCCAAAACATTTGCTAGAAAGCCACAGAATGTAATTTGCAGGCAGTTCTGAATGGGCTCACATGAGAGCTTGTGAAGCTTTAGTGGGTGGGTAGGTCCACCACCATAGAAAATCAGTAAATCATGTACTTGCCCATCAGAAAATTGTGAGCCTGAATGAAACACTGACTGCACCGCTGTCAATTATTTGTGTGACATCACCGAGGTAGTGTCCGATCAAGCGTGGCACTACCCTGCTAAGAAAAATGCTGACCATAAATCATATGGCAGTAGAAATGACATCCGTTTGAAATGACATTTTTGGAGACATACTTCACACCACTGCTCTAAAACCGATTTGAACATATCAGGCCAGCATTAGGTATTCTCGAGTGACTACCCATCAAAAAAAGGGTTAATTTATTTCAAAACCTTGTGCATCACCCATTGTTCATACCACGGAGGTGGCCCTTCCTCCTTCAGAAGTATGTTTCAACACTTCACTCCCACCAGAAAACTTAGGTCCAGCAATGCTGTACTGGTAATGGTGCCCAACTTCCACAAGAAAGGGTCCTCTTTTTCAGATCTGGCCACAAAACTGTGGGACACCCTACCCATTATGTTTTGACTGTACTGTTTAGTATCGCCATTCTCCAATATGGCATTTTTTTAACCCAATGTAAGATTTGACTGCCAGTTTTGGAGCAGTCTTGCAGCCTTTGAAAGTCCATAACTCATTTGCCGTCCCCGAAATCAAACGACATTTACATCAGTGCCACTCATAGCTTTATTCCTACTCTGGCAGCAACATCACATGAAAAAAGAGAAAGATGATGACCACAGCTGTTGAGTGAGGAAAGTTGGCAGAGCAGTACTCCAGGGCATGGTCTTAAGCACCCCCTCTGGTTGATTGACAACTAAATGGCTACCCTCCGTTCTCGACGTCCTTAAGACTTTGTAACACTGTTGGTGTATCTCCTAATATCAGAAATGCCAATACACTACAGGTAGAGTTATTGTATGCATGTATGTGAAGCAGGGACTGCCCTGTACAGTGTTATAGGTTGTATGCCATTTGTAGACACACTGTTTTTCTGAAACCAAGCTATTGGGTACATTATCACTGCAGTCGTTTTATCTCCCACTGTCATTTTTCCAGGAAACACAGAAACCTCGCTCATCGTTTTGACTTCCTGATTGATTGAGGGTACATAAAGCTGGCGATTCAAAAGTCTGTCAATATCGCTCATTGCCTGCAACTAACACCTAATCAGAGAGCAGGTGAGACAGTCATTATTTGTGATTCCCCTAATCGGAGTGTGTAAAGCAGTGAAGCATGGCCCACTGCATGTTGTACAGTGGCGAGTGAGCCGCACAGACCCCAAGTCATTCTGTGAAGAGAGGCCTGAAGAGAGATCAACACTCAGCACAACTGCAGAACACGCTCTTTCATCAACACGGCACCGCAATCGCTTCCACGGCAATCAGCCCTGCCAGGAGGAGGACCACGGTCCCCGTGAACACGGTTGCCCTGTAATTGGGAACGATGAAAATCGAAAAACAGAAAAATACTTGACAATCAGCTGTAAAACAAATATCAACATACATATTTGCTTTCTTGTTTCTGTTGCAATCAGGGTAACAGTGATGATTTGCCACTCGCAACATGCCTTTTATCTTAAGATCTAGAAGTGCTGTCGAAACAGGCTACGTTTTGGGATTGGTGTGGTAATACTATTGGGTCCTCGATAGATCTGCATTGTCTGCAAAAGAATGTCATGTGATCTGCTGTCCAAACCAGCGGCAAATGCTCTAGGAGGGACTAACCCCAAGCAGCCCAATCTGGTTAACAAAGGTGCCATGGAAAATGAAAGTCCTCTTGATATTCATATTCTATTGGCTATTGGAATCTGGCTCAGCAGCAGTGTGGGAAATGGAACAAAAGGATGTGCATGTTCTTGTCTGATATTCCACCAGAAGGCTCAAACCCCCTCCCAGTTCCTTCGCCCTTCAGATGAGAGTAATGTGTGGACACTGCATGTAGAAAGTAACGCAGGAAACCCTCCGCCTTCCCTTTTTTTTAATCAAGACAATTCCATAACACTTTTCTAAAAGTTTAACACCAATCATAGTTTTAAGAAACATGTAAAGGATAAAAGGTAAATAAAACAAATGTTGAGCAGGATAAATAATAATAATTTGTTTTTTATACAAACCTTTAATATAAAGCGCTTTACATAGCACTTATTTACATACATTACTATTAATGAAGGGACACAACTTGCATTCTCGCTTGTTTTGCCTCGTCTACTTGGTCTATCTCTGTCCACACAGTCGTGGTTTTGTTGTCCCACTCCACACGCTCCATAACAATGGCGACGAGGAAGTCCAGGGCGCACCTGCTAGTTCAGCAGACCCGCGGCGCCTGGGCTCCCGATTACCACAGCCTGCTGTCATTCAGCCAACCACAAGGACACACTGTGTTCTACATGAGCCGGTAACAGGCTCCGGGCCTTTTTCGTTTGTGTATCGCTCCTCACTCAATCTGTTGAATGCCTCTACCTTAATTTTTGGGACATCCCAGGCTTTGCCTGCCCTCACAGTCCCACACAGGTACACCTCAAGACAAGGGAAGACACAGCTCTCACCCGAGAGTGCTTATTCGCCACCCCAATCCGCTGTAAATGGCGGGCTGCAGCTCCCCTCCCCGGTAGTGCCTGTGCATCCGCTATGAAGCAACAGGGTATCTACCACCCCAGAATCTGGGTTGCATCTCCTCCCGGAGTGCCTGTGTGCCCATCCTCGTCAGCCCACTCCCTTGACGGGCCCAACATCCCCCAGGGAAGATGTCTGCTGATGACGCTGCCACACCTGCACCACAACCACAGGGGGGAATGTCTCATCAACGGGGATCACTCACGCTTCTGTGTGAGTTCACTGTAGATGGGGCCCCAGCCAACTTGGAGCCACGGTGGGAGCTGTGTGGCGGGAACTCCTGGACATGTACTTTAACGCTACGGGGGAGAAGGTTGACCTAACAAAGAAATGCACGTTAATATATTCAACAGGCCCGGTAGTCCACAAGCTATTTAAGACCCTGTGGCCCACCAACTACAGCACTGTCAGACTATTTTGCTCCCATGGTTAACACAGATTACTAAAAGTACATTATGCGCACCGCCATGCAGAGGAGCGATGAGAGCCTAGACGAATACCACAGTTGCCTAAGGCAGCTTGCCGCAACCTGCACCTGGGAGGATGAGGAGGAAGAGGTAAAGCTCCAAATCTTCATTGGATGCCACTCCGTTAAACTGCAGCAGCAAATCCTTCGCGAGCCGGGAATAACTCTCCCAAGGATCCTTGAACTGGGACTGTCCAATGAGCTGGCAGATGTCAAAGCTTCAAAAATGGAGTCCGCGCTGAAGTCAGTGAAATTAGAAGAGGTTTGCTCAATAGACAAGCAGTCCCCAAAAAGCCAAGGATCGAGGAGCATATGGTGACAAAGTAAACACCGGAACCCCCTCTGTCCCGGCCACCTGTCCACAATGTGGATATGACCTCCCCCATGAGAGAGACTGCTGCGCTAAAGGGTACACCTGTACTAGTTGTGGAGTCCAAAACCACTCTGCCGGAGTGTGCAGAGCATCAGCCCCAGCCAGCATGTTGAGGGGCAGAGAACGTCAGAGAGGTGCTCCACAGGATCGGACAGTCCAAACCGGCAAAACCGCATCCATAGACACTCGGATGGAGCTACAAGGAGGAGACCAAGGGGATGAAGACGAAGATGTTTTTTTCATATCAGCCGTGCTCACAGTCGGTGGCAGAGGGAAGCGCCAGCCCAGGTGTGCTGTGACCATCCTAAACACTTCAGTTCTCGTACTTCTCGACACTGGTGCATCTGTCAGTGTCATGGCCGAAGAGTAATACCTGAAGCTGCCAGGACCTCCGCCCCTCCAAATGACCAAAGTGTGCATATTCAATTTTGGAAGCAAGACTCTGCTACCCCTGGAAGGAGCATTCATGACCACCGTCCAGCATGGTGATGTCTCCATACGTACCTGCTTCTATGTAACCAGAGCAGGCACCGCAGCCAAAGCTCTTAGACTCATTCAATTCGCGCATGGAGTATTCATAGAAGACGTGAATGCCCTGCACCAGAAGTTACAAAGCGTATTCACAGGCATAGGGCAAATGGCAGGACAACCAATCTGCCTCCACATCGATGACACAATCCAGCCGGTGGTATTGAAACACTGCAGGGTGCCTTTCCATCTGTGTGACAAGATGGAGAAACAGATACAAAACTTGGTCAACATCATCAAACAAATAGAACGGCCCACCCCCTGCGTGTCTCCGATCGTCATTGACTACAAACCCAAATAGGCTGATAGTGTCCGCATATGTGTCGATATGGAGCTACCGAAAAAGGCAATAAGGAGGAAGAGGCATTTGACCCCCCACTACATGATATTATGCTGAACTGGAGGGCACAACCATATTCTCCAAAATCGACCTCCGGTCAGGATATCACCAACTTGTGCTCCGGACAGCAGATACATAACAACATTCACAACACATGTCTGCCTCTACAGATACAAGAGACTGAAGTTTGGCATCTCATCAATGGCCAAAGTCTTTCAAAATGCGATATGCGGGCCACTGGCGGGATTGCCTGGAACTCTAAATGTGAGGGACGACATCCTGATAGATGCAAAATCAGAAGGAGAACACCTGGAGTGTCTGGAGAAGGTGCTGTCTAGAATTCCAGAACTAGCAATAACCCTCCATCGTGGGGATTGCCACATTGACGTTTCTATAGTTACGGGGGGCGGGACGCAAGATAGGAAGTGGCGGGACAGAACGAGATATGACGTGTGGTGGAGGGGTGAAAGGGCAGTGTAACGGGGACTTCAATAAAGACGGATGCATATTGGAATCCTCCGTGTGTATGTGTCTTTGTTTCCATGTGCGCACAGCGCCGCGCCCCTAGGCGAGAGCACCGCAACACTGGCGACGAGGCGGGTGGCCTCTGGTGTGGCGCACACATCATGGAGAGCGAGCGGGTGCAGATGATAGGCAGCATCACGACCCAGCGCTCGCATGAAGGAAAGTGAAAGTCACTGCTACAAGCGCTGGAACACTCGCGGAAGGTATTGTCAGAGGCCTGCTGTGAAGAGGCCGCTCTGCGTTGCTGCCACGGACTGCCCATTGAGCCCTGTCTGGGAGACAGAGCATAAACAGAAGCTGTGGGGGGGACCCAGCCCTGCACGTGCCCAGGAGAAGGGAGTCCGCCTCCTACAAGGTAGGACAGGCAGGAGGGCCAGGAGTAAAGCATCACCCCACAGGAGCTGAGGTGTACCGATGGTGCTTGTGCCTCGAGAGGCGGCCATCGTGAGGACAAGGGCACATTCCCTGAAAGAGGGACAAGGGCTGCACGGTGTGGTGCTCGTGCCCAAGAGGTGGCCACACAGAAATTGATAAGGACACCAGCAAGAAGAGGCCAGAATATCCGGGCAGGACAATGACCAAGGGGCACAAGCCCAGGGCCAAGGGCAGGGCCCCCAGGTGGTGGATCAAGTACCCTACAGACTACCAGACACGCTGGTGGCGCAGATGCCAGGGGCATTCAACGTTACTGACACCAGTAACATGGGTCCCAGATGGAGCAAGTGGATCAAGGATTTTGATCTGTACATGGGTGCCACAGGGCCCATTGAAGACGATTGGCAAAAATGCTTACTAAAGTGGGCCGTGGGATCGGCAACCAGGGACATTATTGACGAGCTGCCCCCCCGACTCCATTGGCTCCATCCAAGAGTTGAAGGATTCGCTATGTGGATTATGAAAGGCACCAGTTCCACAGCACCAAACAACAGAAAGGAGAGACCATGGGTTCCTACGTCATGCGGCTACGCACAAAAATGAAACACTGTGACTTTGCGAACTACACATATACGGAAGCACTCAGATCGCAAATCATAGCAGGGTGTGAATCTCAAACATTTTGACGGAAATTACTCCAAAAACAATGCACCCTGGATGAAATACTCACCCTGGCGCGCGCCGAGCGAGCCATAGACTCCCAAGTAGAGAGTTTCAACACACCCGCAACAGGGGAGAGCATCCACAAACTACAACCGGAAAGAAGATCAGAAGAACTGTTCTGCTACAAGTGTGGGTTCGAATATCCCCATGAAGGGACCTGCCCTGCCATTGGGCAACGGTGCGCCACATGTGGCGAGGAAGGCCATTTTAAGTCTGTGTGCAGACTCTTCAGAGATCGAGGCAAAGATTGTGTAAGAGAACCGCCACCCAGATACAAGTCAAGACTCCAACCCTCCTCAGGGAACCACCCGAGCACGTCGTCTCAAGGACCATCTACCCGGGAAAACCCTGACTCCCATGAACGAGATTCAGGGGATGATAAACAGAGAAGAGAAAGAGAGACAGAAGAAGAGATGTTATGAGAGCACGGCCGGAAAGACGGTCCAGGCTGCACGTGCGCCATCTGGTGGAGCAGTCACCATCAGACTCTGACCCCAAGTCCTCAGGAAGCGATCAGAAGAAGAAGGCCTACATATATGCCCTGGGAAATCCCACGGCCACAGTGCACAGCCCCACGTTATTTATCAAACGAAACAAACAACCCCCTGAATTCCTAATTGACACGGGTGCCACAGTGAACTTCGTAAGTGAATCGGTATTCAAGGAACTTCCTGTAAGACCAAAGTTGAGCCTCGCCGTAGTAGACATCTATGCATATGGCACCAAGGCACCCCTCAAGTGCCTAGGACAATTCAAGAGCACTTGTCGATACAAGGGACATGAAAAAAAAGTCCCCTTGCAACTGAAACGGACAGTGGGTGCGTGTTAAGCTTTAAGGCAGCGGTCGACATGGGACTCATCAACATCCTATACAACATCATGGTCCACAACTACATCGACCCCATGGAAATGATCTCAAATCTATATCCCTGCATCTTCCGGGGCATCGGAAAATTAAAGAACAGACCAATCAAACTACATATAGATGAGTCTATATGCCCGATGGCACAACACTACTGAGGAATTCCGATCAACTTACAGAGGAAAGTGGAGGACGAACTACACAAGCTGCTCGAGCAAGACATCATTGAGCCAGCCACAGGCACCACCACCTGGGTGTCACCGATAGTACCCATCCCCAAGAAAGGGTCCGACGCAATCAGGCTCTGCGTGGACATAAAGCGCCTGAATCAAGCCAAACAGCGAGAGAGACACCTGGCCCCACGCATCACCGACATGATCAACCTCCTTAACGGGGCCAAGGTGTTCTCGAAACTGGATCTACAGAAAGGGTAACTAGTGCTGAGCCCTAAGAGCCGCAACATAACCATGTTCGTGACACATCAGGGACTCTTCAGCTACAAGAGGCTCCGTTTCGGGGTATCCTCAGCAGCGGAAATATTCCAGGCCGAGGTACACAATGTCATGAAGCATATACCCAACTGCCTCAACTACAGCGATGACATCTTAGTCTTCGGCACGGATGTCAGCAAACACGACAAGGCCCTTATGAATGTGTGTAAAGCCCTGGAGGCAGCCAACCTCACACTAAATCGGGACAAATGCAAATTCAGCAAGAGCACACTGAAATTCTTTGGACACATTTTCTCCGAATCAGGCATGTCCCCTGACCCTGACAAGGAGGTGGCACTAAATGACACGGCTCCCCAGCCAACGTCTCAGAAGTACGATCATTTCTAGGGCTCGCGAGCTACTGCACTCAATACATTAAAGACTTTGCGAGAATAAGCGAGCCCCTAAGGCTATTGACCGAGCAAGACGACACTTTTCAATGGACAGGTGAGTATCAAAGGGCATTCAAAGACATCAGAAAAAGAGTCGCCAAGGCTGAGAACATGTCATACTATGACCCAGATCGTCAGACAGAAATGACGGTAGACGCCAGCCCGGTCGGGGTAGGGGCCATACTGGCACAAGTGGACCCAAATGATCCCTCGCGAACGCACATTGTCGCATACGCCAGCCGCAGCCTATCGACTACGGGGCAAGCATACTCCCAGGCAGAGACAGAAGGCCTTGCATAGTCTGGGCTTGCAAACATTTTCATCTATTCTTGTACGGCAGACCATTCCGAGTGGTCACGGACCACCAAGCACTACTCTTTCTGTATGGAAATCCCCAGGCCAAGACGCCACCGCAAATAGCACGTTGGGGGCTAAGGCTACAAGATTACGCCTTTGAAATTGTGCACCGACCAGGAAAAGGGGATACCCCAGCAGATTTCTTATCCAGGAGACCCCGGGAGGGGTGCATACCAGAACCCTCAATGGCAGACAGATATCTTTGATATCTGATACACCAATCCACACCAGTGGGAATAGACATCGGGATGGTAGCCTGGGAAACCAAAAGCGATCCGACGTGTCAGATCATCTGTGAGGATCTCCAGTCGGGCATGTGGAGGTGAGCCCAAGAGAAACGAAGAGCAGCAGGGGACATAGTACACGCTGACGTTGAACGGCTGGTACAAGTACGGGATGAACTAGCACTATCCGACGACCACCTTCTGATCAAAGACCGCAAACTAGTAATCCCACTAGCTCTATGAGCAAAGGTCATCAAAATGGCTCATGAAAATCACTGGAGGATGGCGTCAACCAAACGGATGCTGCGCCAGAAAGTCTGGTTTCCCATCCTAGACTCCATGGTGGACGAGGCCCTAAAGACCTGCCCCACCTGTAGCCTCATCACACCAAACCGCCACCCAGAACCGTTGAGGATGTCAGAACTCCCTCAAGGAGTATGGGAAGCCGTGGCAGCTGACTTCTTTGGGCCCATTGAGGGAGGGAAGTATGTGTTGGCGGTCATGGATGAGTACTCTCGATATCCCGAGACCCAGCTCATCTCATCAACCTCTGCCCACCACGTTATCCCCACTCTGGACCGCATCTTCTCCGCCTATGGCGTCCCGAGGGTACTCAAGACAGATAATGGGCCGCCCTTCAACAGACACCAGTTCACCCAGTTCGCGATTTACCTGGGTTTCCATCATCGCAAGATAACCCCTCTGTGGCCTCAAGCCAATGGGATGATCGAGCGATTTTTGGCCAACTTGAAGCGGGCGCTCCAGATAGCCAAACTGACCGGGCAGCCCTACGAGCAAGTGCTGAACCAGCTTATGAGACACTATCACAACACCCCTCATAGCACTACAGGACGAACACCTTCAGAAGTTATGTTCGGAAGAAATATCCAGACACACATTCATCAAGCTCTGCCCCAGGAACCAGTAGCCAACCTAGATCGAGAAATAAGAGAACGAGATGAGGCTGCCAAGGAACGGATGAAGGACTATGCTGACCGGAGGCGAAGGGCCCAGCCACTCCAGGTAGAGGTAGGAGATGTTGTGGCTGTACAATAGACCCAAATTCACAAACAAAGCCCCATCTTTCAAGCAGAGCCCCTGCTGGTCACCCAGAAGAAGGGATCGATGATCACAGTGCAAGGATCTGGAGGCCCTGTTACAAGGAAGTCCTCACATTTCAAACCCATTCCCTCCTTGGGGGCGCATCGACTCAGTGGTCGTGTAGTCATCCCCATTGACTATGATTCAGATGGCCCGTACCAAGGGGATCATGGATACACTGATGACTCAGTCCTCGAAGGTCCCCTGGTATGTGAGGGCAGTGGACGAATCCCGACCCGATAAACTCATGCCTGCAGCGAGCCAGGAACCGGCCTCACCGCTGGATTGAAGAGATGGGCTAGGATGTTCGCCTGTTGTGGACATACTGGCTATTGTTTAAAAAGGGGGGAGATGTCACGTTGACGTTTCTATAGTTACAGGGGGCAGGACGCAGGAAAGGAAGTGACGGGAAGGAACGGGATATGACGGGTGGTAGGAGGGGGAAAGGGCAGTGTCACGGGGACTTCAATAAAGACGGATGCATATTGGAATCCTCTGTGTGTATGTGTCGTTGTTTCCACGTGCGCACCGCGCCCCTAGGCCAGAGCACCGCGACAGGGATATTTGCGCTTTTCCATTTTTGTGCTAGGGCCACCCTCCCTGCTCGTAGCATCGTTTCCCACATCCTCGGGTATCCATACATGTCCGAGTCCTTTTGCGGGAGGCCGAGTAATATGGTCAGGGGTTCTTATGGTAGCCGTTTCCCAATTACCTCTTCCATCCACCCCCTTAACGCCCCCCAATACATCTGTATCGCTGGACATGACCACCACATGTGTTCCCTTGTACCCACCTGGCCGCATCCCCTTGGGCATTTCGGCGAGGCCCCTACGAACATCTTTGACAGATGTAGTGGATCTCTGTGCCATCCCTGTAGGACTTTCAAATTCTGCTCCATGTCCACTGTGAACAGATTCCCATGGAAGGCTATCTGGAATACTTTCTTCCACGCCTCCTCAGTGAGGGCCTCTGTAGAGAAGTCGCGAGAGCCCCGCTCTCGCGAGATCTCGCGCAACCGGAAGTCCCGCCCCCGCGCGCTCCGCGCGCATTACGAGCCGGGCCGAGGACACGGAGAGAAGCGCCTTGCCGGCTCCTCTGAGAACGGGGCCTGCAGCTCCGTTGGGGACGTGAGCTGCACACAGCAAACCCCAGCCACTTCAGGCCCGTTGGCCTTAATCCTTAGAGACCCGCAGTTTGTGTGTATTTGGGACTGGCTGGCAATTCATAAATAAAGCCCTTCCAGAGCACCAGCAAGTCTCCTGTTTTCTATTACTGCATTTTACTACATAAATTGGCGACGAGGATCACCACAACCCACGAAGAAGCATGCAAGGAGCAACGCCACCGCCACCCTTCCTCCAAACTCCAGGTAGGCCTGCCATTCCGTGGCCACAATGGCAGCCCCTATTCATGACCTACGTGGAAGCACTGGGCGGAGCAGGGTTCTCGGCGGCAAGGCGCAGGGCCATGTTACTCAATGCCCTGGGGGTAGAGGGACAAAGAATTTTCGAAAGTCTGACCCCGATCCCGGTTGATGGCGACAACGACGACGTGTTCAAGGAGGCGGTGAGGAGAATAGTTAAGAGGTTTGCCAGCAAAGAAAACACAGTGCTGCACAGAATACGGTTCTACGGTCGGAAGCAGGAAATGTCGGAACCAGTGGATGATTACGTCACTAAGCTGAGGGAACTGGCGGCATTATGTAACTTTGGCAACAATGCGGAAAACCTCATTTGTGACATGTTGACCGTTCACACGAACAGCAGGAAAGTCCAAGATAAATTTATCATCGAAAAGGAACTGCAGCTGGAGAAAGCAATCGAAATTGCCAGAGCAGTCGAAGAAACGGCGGGAAGACGGAAGGAGCTCACAGGAGCCCAGAGCTCCGCTGAAATACAGGCAGTGGGCTTCCATTCAAAAAAAGAAAAGCCGTCATCGGACATGAGGGATGTGAAAGGAAACAGGAAAGAACCCCTCAAGTGCCACAGGTGCACCAGTACGAAGCACTTAGCGTTTGACAGAGAGTGCCCAGCCAGAGATAAGGAGTGCTCCGTATGTAAACGCATTGGCCACTTCTCAATCGTGTGTCGATGGAGAAACAGGAAAGTCACCAGTCTCAACGCAGAGCGCATCATGGAGAGAGAATCATCCTCAGAAGATGAAGGTAGGCCCACAGTTATAATGGTGAACAGCACAAGAGCCAGGAGAGAGAAGCCCCATTGCACGATTAAAATAGACGGCAATGAAACTAGGGTCATGGCAGACTCAGGTTCGGATCTAACCATCATTCCCCTGAAGACTTACAAAGAAATGGTGGGAAAAGAAAAAGTACAAGTGCTGACTACGCGGCACAAGCCCACAGTTTTCGGGGGAGCGTCGGTTGAACTCTTGGGGTACATAAAGGGCAAAGTCGAATTCAAAGGGAGAGTGGCAATCACTAGAGTTTACTTCAGCCATGAAGGTCCAGCAGTGTTAGGTTGGGACGACCAAGACAAACTGAAAATTAGACTGGATCCCAGCACAGAGGATCAGGTACTGTCAGTCAGTGCAAAGGACGGACCTGTGCTCAAAAACGATTATCCTACACTATTCTCAGAGGAGCCGGGGCACATTAAGGGTTTTCTCCACAAAATTGTGCTCAAAAGAAATGCTGTCCCAGTCAAGCATCGGGTGAGGCCGGTACCTGCCACAGCCAGAGATACCCTCAGAGGACAGTTAGACAAGATGAAGAGGGAGGGGGTCATAGAAGAAATCGAAGCATCCGAGTGGTTGAGCCCGGTGGTTCTCATAAAGAAGCCCCAATCCCAGGAATTGAGGGTCTGCATAGACCTGCGCAGCTTAAACTTGGAAGTCATCACGGACAATTACCCTCTTCCAAGCATCAATGAACTCATTCTACTAATGAAAGAGGCCAAGATATTTTCAAAACTCGACATGAGAAATGCATACCACCAAATACAGCTCCATGAAGAGTCAAAACCCCTCACGGCATTCATCACTCCGTTTGGGACATACCAATTCACCAAAATGCCGTTTGGGTTGTCATCAGCAGCATCGGCTTTCCAAAGGATGATGGATGTCCTGCTACGCAATGTTAAAAACGTAGTGTATTTCCAGGACGACATCCTGGCGTATGCAGGGGATGAGCAGACCCACGACGCCACGTTGAGAAAAGTCCTCAACAAGCTACAAGAAGCAGGCATCCGCTTACGCCACGAAAAATGCATGTTCAAGGTGAAAGAGGTCGAATACTTAGGGTACCTTATCTCGGAAAAAGGCATCAGTCCAAAAAGGAACCTCATGCAGGCCATCAGTAGAGCTCCAGAACCCACCTGCAAAGAAGAAGTGAGGTCATTTCTTGGACTCGCTGAGTACTATGCCAAATTCATACCAAAGTTCTCAGAAACCACAGCACCCCTCCGCGACTTACTCAAAAAAGGGTCGGAGTTTACGTGGCAAGAACCGCAAAAGATTGCGATGGGAAGCATAAAACAGCACATCATGGATGCCCCATGTCTGCAACCATTTAATCCAACGTGGGAGACCGTCATCACCACAGACGCCAGTGCGTATGGACTGGGAGCAGTATTAACTCAAAAGAAAGGTGACACGGAACATGTGGTAGCCTTTGCGTCGAAGGCGTTATCGGAAGCGGAACAGAATTACTCCACCATTGAAAAGGAAATGCTGGCGTGTGCATGGGCAGTGGAACATTTCAGAACATACGTGTGGGGCACAAAGTTCAAGCTGCTGACGGACCATAAACCGCTCATCCACATGCTCAGCCCTGGAGGGACCAAAACATCCACACCCAGATTAGCACGCATTGCAGCCAAACTGCAAGAGTACACTTTTGAAGTCCAGCACATTTCAGGTTGGAAAAATACGCAGGCCGACTGCATGTCGCGGCTGCCGGAAGATAAGGATAAAGCAACCACATTCCTACATGGGGAATGCATCGTGGCATCCGTCATGGATTTAAGAGCACCCGACTACCTGGAACTCAGTGAAAGGCACTGGGAGGAAGAGGATGGGAAAGACCCCACCATGACCAGGATTCGAGAATGCATCAAGGAAGGTTGGCCCAGTGAAAAAGTGCTGCCCGAAGGCATGAGGCCATATTGGAAAGTGTCGGATGAGCTGTCCGAAATCGAAGGGATCGTCATGAAAAATGATCAAATCATTCCCCCAATAGGTATGAGGAAAACCATTCTCTGCCGGGCTCACGCGGGACACCTCGGAAACACGATGACTCGCCGCAGAGTGAGAGAGGCCTACTGGTGGCCGTCCATGGACCAAGAAATTCGCACCATGATAGAACGGTGTCACGAATGCTTAAACAGCGACAAAAGACTTAAGGTCCGCCAGGCACCCCTGATACCCACTGAAATACCCGAAGCAGCATGGTCCAAAATAGGCATCGACTTCATAGGACCCCTGGAGGCTATGTCGCCGGAACACAGGTATGGCATAGTGCTGGTGGACTACTTATCGAAATGGGTGGAGGCAGAGTTTGTCCCTAATATAACCACCAAGACGGTCATAGAAGTACTCACAGAAATTTTCCAAAGGGAAGGCCTCCCCAAGGAGGTGGTTACGGACAATGGGGTGCAATTGGTCTCTAAAGACATGGAAGATTTTCTAAAAAGAAATCATATCATTCAAAAGAAAGCTGCCCTGTATCACCCTCAGGCCAATGGGCTTGTAGAAAGGGCAAACAGGTTCATAAAGGGTGCCATCCAATTGGCAACAGCTTCAGGAATGGACCCGCTCAAAACCACCAAAGAGGCCATAGCGGCCCACAGACTCACTCCAAATGGCATCACGCAGGTTTCCCCGTTCAAAATGTTGAGAGGGAGGAGTGCGGCGTCCACGCTGATTCCACCATGGCTATCGAAAGTACGAGAAGATGAGGCTGTGGACATGTCAGAAGTAGTGTGGCGAATCCAAAACAGTAAGGCACGCATGAAGTCATGGAGTGATGAGAGAAGGAGGGCCAAACAAGTGCCAGACATAAGAAAGGGAGACCTGGTCAAGATCAGACTACCGAAGAAAGATCAAATCACAGGGTCCCGATACAGTCGACCCTGCCAAGTAATTCACAAAGGAACAAACTACATTCGCACGGAAGACGGGCGCACATGGAACGTTGATAGAGTAGCACTGTACCAGAGGAGGCAAGAAAGAGAGAGGTCTCCGGAGAGATCACTAGTAGAGACTGAGAAGAACTATGGGAGAAGCGAGGAACGTGAACACGAAGGAGACGACGAAGAAAGGTTGGAACCTGAGGTCGAACCGGAAGAACTCGATGCGGACCTGGAACCAGAGCAGCAAGAAGAGTGCGCTGGAACCAGGGAGCGGCCCAGAAGAGAGCACAGAAGACCGGTGAGATACAATGACTATGTTGTACAGTGACTCTATTATCAGTCGGGAAAAGGGAGGTGTGTAGAGAAGTCGCGAGAGCCCCGCTCTCGCGAGATCTCGCGCAACCGGAAGTCCCGCCCCCGCGCGCTCCGCGCGCATTACGAGCCGGGCCGAGGACGCGGAGAGAAGCGCCTTGCCGGCTCCTCTGAGAACGGGGCCTGCAGCTCCGTTGGGGACGTGAGCTGCACACAGCAAACCCCAGCCACTTCAGGCCCGTTGGCCTTAATCCTTAGAGACCCACAGTTTGTGTGTATTTGGGACTGGCTGGCAATTCATAAATAAAGCCCTTCCAGAGCACCAGCAAGTCTCCTGTTTTCTATTACTGCATTTTACTACAGCCTCCCCTGTCAGTTCCTGCCAATAAAGCCGGAACCTTCTCCTTTCTGTGAGGTTGTTGGTGTTGAGTATTTTATACAGTTTGGAAACCATACCCGCCCTAGAGCCCGTCGTATCTAATGCTTTCTCAAAGGGAGTTAGAGCTTTTGTAAGCTTTTGTTCCCACTTTTGGCCACATAGAATGCCCTTCAACCGGAGGTATTCGAATATCGAAATCATCCCCCGGCCCAGTGAATCGGCCACTTCCTAGTAGGACATGAACTTGCCTGCCTTCAACAGTTGGCCCGCCCTTTTCATACCCCTGTCCGATCAGTGCTGTGCTTTTCAACTGTGTTCTTGTTTGACATGTTACTATGGAAAGGTTAATTGTTATAAACATTGGGAGGAGTGTTGTATCACATGATTTCACGTCACAACATGCTTGGTTAATAAAAGGCCTGCATCTTTTGGGCAGAGTAGAGAGGGACATGTCAAACCAACATCCGCGTATGTGTCCTCCTTATTTATTTTTTTATTACATGTGTTATACGCCCATACCCTGAGGTATCACGGCGTAGTTACAGACAGTTTGGTTTTTACCATTTTTACAATTAAGCAGTAGATGATCAAAGCAGTATTAAAATAGTTTCATCTGGGAGGAAGTACACGGTCATTACATAGTGCAGAGACAGATATTTTGTCAGGTTAGCATAGTGACAGTATACTCTGGAAGATCTGGATAGGATTGGTCTGTTCAAATTGGTTAAATAGCCAAGTTTTTAGTGATTTTTTAAAACGCTGGAAGGATTCTTCATTCTTGATATTTGTCGGGAGAGCGTTCCAGTGATTAGGGGCCAGTACTTTGAGGCTGCTGCCCCCTGCTCTCGAGCTTTTGTATCGTGGGATTCCGAGGAGTGAGTTTTTGCTACATCTGAGGGTTCTGTGGAGGATTGTTTCGTGACTGAATTATTGATGTATTTCGGGGCTTTATTGGCAATGCATTTATGTGTGATGCATAAGGTTTTGAATATAATTCTCGCCTTGATAGGTTTATTCCTAATGCTTTCTGCCTATTTATCCAGCATTATTTGGATTCCGTTTTCTTTAGTGGTGGGTGGTGAACTTCAACAGGTGGGGCCTAACGAACTGTCCAAATCTGCACCTAACAAGCAAGCTAATTGAAGAAGCTTGACATTTCCAGCTGCGTAGCGATTGGGGGGTTCTTGCACCTGCAAAATAAGGGGCGAAATAGTACATTTTACAGTGCAGTTTTCCCAAACATTGGCTAGAAAGTCACGGAATGTAATTTACAGGCACACATGAGAGATTGTGAAGCTTTAGTGGGTAGGTCCGCCACCAAAGAAAATCAGTAAATCATGTACTTGCCCATCAGAAAATTGTGAGCCTGAATGAAACACTGACTGCACCGCTGCAAATTATTTGTGTGACATCACTTAGGTAGTGCCTGATCAATTGTGGCACTACCCGGGGTGTGGCCAGCAGGCGAACAATGCAGTAGAAATCCCCTGAAAGCTCCTGCTGCCGCCCGTAATTAATCCTGCAATCATCATCAATAAGTGATGTCACACAAATAATCCTGCCCTCACGGAGCTGACCTGAAAAACAGACATTTATCCGTGCACTGGAACATTGAGGAAGCACGATGAGCGTGGCGCCGACTCGAAACGGAGGACCTTAGGCTCCCGGCCTGCTCTCGCAGATCCTGAATGAAAGTGTGAGTGTACGGCAGTAAGATGGCCGCCGCCCATGCCACTTGAGCGGTGGGTGCTGATGCAAGGTACGGGACCCCAGTGAGACCAGGCCTGCCGCCTGAAGATAGTGGGAAGACCCACTCTTAAGAAGTGGGGGAGGCTCCCTCTCTCCTCCCCTTCTTACAAAGTGATGGAAAGCAGAGACGGTAGCCCCGTTGAATGTGGCGAGGACGGAGGTTGGGTCCGCTCCTGCCATAAAAGGCACAAACCGGCAGTAACGAGCACAGCAGGAGCATTCCCTGCTCACCGGAAAGCACAACGGTGAGGAGGGGTCTGCATGGCGGGTCCCGGGGGACTGTTAAACTCCGGCGTTGAGGCTGCACTGCGCAGTGAGGCCCGGAAGGGGGCAGTGCAGCCAGACTGTAGCAGCACCCAGGGACCAATACACCATAGGGCTGGAGATCCTTATCCTCAGAAGGTGCCTCCCTCTGGAATAGCCTCCCTGCCACTCTCCATCTTGAGCCTGAGCTCCTTAAGTTCTGGAAACTGCTCAAGACCTTCCTCTTCTCCTCCTTCTCTCTCCCCCTACCCTGCTAACCTAGCTCTCTGCTCTTTCCATCTCTTTCTCCTCTGTCAAACAGCTTGCTGACTGGCGCCTGGTGTTCCTCAGAGTCTCACAGGTCCCAGGCACCCTCGCCAGTCCTCACTGCACTTGCCTCTCGGCCCTGCACCCACCCCCTGATTGCACTTGAAAATTAACCCAAGAGAGCTGCTCTCTCTGCACTTACCTCAGCCTCCAAGACTGGGTGCACTTAGACCCCCACCCGTTCCCGTGACAGTTCTGCGCACTTGCACGATCCAAATTCACCTTGCCTAAGATCGTCTGTCTGTTCTCCCTTGTCTTCACCCACTAATGTGCATTTGTTAAAAACTGCAGAATTGCTGTCAGGCCTATTTGCTGTATCTCACCTGTTAAATGTATCTTTTTCACTTACTCTGCCTGTGCAGACCATTACCGCCTCAGAATTTCAAGGGCTCTGAGCGACTGTTGTTTCTCCCCATGTTCTCACCCTCCTTCAGCCCTTTGAAACACTTGTCTGTGTATAGGCACTTTATAAATAAACATTACCATTACCATACATTTGGAAAAGAGAACTGATGGATGCTGGCAGCTATCAAGACATGCCAGGGGACCCAGTGGATAGATGTCCGGTGCCCCCTCCCCAACACTACAGCTAGAATTGGAGAGGCACGGATGAGAGGGAAGGACCCAGAGGGAGGTGGGAAGTGGCAGACATAGCTGCACCCTCCTGGGGGATGACTGCGCAATGGGAGGAAGAAACGGCACATAAAACACCCCTTTAACAGAAGGGCAGGAGCCTGGCACAGGTGGGGAAGACCCCCCCATGCCCCTCTAGTGGACTAGCATGGCCATTAGGACAGCTGACTAAGGGGCCTCTAAAGATCCAGAACAGGGGTAATCATAGACTTTGGGGCACCACTGAAACCATCTAGGGACACCGCTGGAGTCATCCGGGAATTGGTGCCCCCCTTTCCGACAACAAATCGTACAGTGCCTCTGACTTTGGGGCTTCAGGGGACATAGAGGCGGCAGGGGTGCATTACCCGGGAAGGGGGGCAGTAGACAACAGCAGCACCCCATCCTCCACTAGGTAGAGTCCCGGAGAGGGCAGGACTCTACAACTCAGCACCTGCTGGGTGCCGGCACCAAAGTTCTCGCAGGGGGGGTCATACTCATGCAGAGGGAGACATTATGGAGCACCCCACAGCAACACTGGTCCTGGACGACGCCGTCCCCATGGACGTTACACC
Source organism: Ambystoma mexicanum (assembly GCF_040938575.1). Taxonomy (NCBI): domain Eukaryota; kingdom Metazoa; phylum Chordata; class Amphibia; order Caudata; family Ambystomatidae; genus Ambystoma; species Ambystoma mexicanum. The sequence continues at coordinate 978,749,326 of NC_090931.1, read as the reverse complement.
GTAGGATGGCATGGGAGGCAAGGGGCTGCAGACCCCGATACTGATGGGCCCCCCAACGGGAACGGCACCACCACCAATCTGGAAGAAAAGATCTGGGAGGTACTTATGGTGGTGCAGAGCTCCAGAACAGCTTTGGAGCTGAAAATCGGTCCCTTTGGAGAGGTACTCAACCTGTTACGCGCTGATTTTCAAAAGAAAGCTGAGAAATAGAAGGAAACAGATATCAAGATTGCCTCAGTGTCGGAGGAGCTACAGACACTTAAAAACAGGTCTTTCAATGTATGCAGTCAACTAAAATACTGGACGCAAGAGCATAGGATGGGGAGGGCTGCTCCCGAAGAAACAATGTCCGCATAATTGAGCTCCCGGAGCATGCAGAGGGGGAGTCCATGAAGCTCTTCCTGGAATCTTGGCTGCAGGACAAACTGAGATCAAAGGGTCTCTCCAAGTGGCTCTCTGTGGAGAGGGCACACAGGGTCCCCGCAAGCAGACCGCCACCCGGAGGACGACCTCGCCTGTGATTGCTAGGATCTTTAATTACAGAGATCAGGACACAATCCTCCAGATGGCCAGGCGGTGTGGATTGATATGGAGTGGCAAACGATCCGTCTTATTTTCCCAGACTATACAAAGCAGGTCTAATTACAGCGGCAGAACCTCAAAGAGGTGAAATGGATGCAAAGGGACAACAGAGTGCACTACATGTTGCTCTAACCGGGGCAGCTGATAATTGTACAAGACGATAGGCAATGGTTCTGTAACCCCCCGGAGGAGGCCTGGCACTGGTGGGAGACAGCGGGGAGCTGGACCACGGTACTGCCAACACAACACCCTGAGCGAGCCGGCCCGATTCGACGAAGCTCGTCTATGAGATCAACCCAGTGCCAGCGAGTACGAGCACAATGGGCATCAACTGAGACAGGATAACGGTGCCGCACAATGGATCTCTGCAAAGGGGAGAAGCGGTCGATGAGGGATGAGCGGCTGGCACTGGTTCAGCGGATGATCCCGCCTACAGAATAGACCCTTCAGAACAGACAGAATACTCTACCGATCATAATACTTGATGGACAACAAAATAATATAGAGGTCGGTACCCGGAGCGGGGCATCAACCAACTACCAGAGGGCGGCGGCGGCGGCAGAAAGGAGTGGGGAACTGTGTCTAAAGGAGGTCGCAACTAGCTGTCCCAGTCTAGTAAGAAACCGACTGGTCTACCTCCCCTCCTTGGAGGTGCGGGGGAAGCCTAAAAGCCTACCCCAAGTGCAGGCTGACAGTTGTACCCCCTCGTCCTCCCAGATGTTGGGGGGGGGGGCGACCACCCGACCAGCACACAAAGTGCAGATACTCAGTGTACACACCCTCCAGTTGAGGGCAAGTTTCAAGTTGTTGTTGAGGTTTGGGTAATTGGGATATTGGGTGATGTAGGGAGGGGAGGAGACATGTTTAGCATTTATATTGAAAGGGAAAGAAAAGGGAGAGAGGAGGGAGATGGGGTATCAGAGGGCATGGGGAAATCTCCAGCACAAAATTTTGACAACACCAGAGGTGGAGTTGGGACCTCGGGGGGAGGGCGGAGGAGAGGGGTGAAGGAACGAGGCACACTCGAGTAAAATGGGAATGGTCACGGTCTTAACCTGTAATGTGCGATGGATGGGGCACGCTAAGAAGAGGAGAGAGATATTGGGTTCCCTGAAAAGAGGGGGGTACCAGTAGCACTGTTGCAGGAGACCCATTTGACGGCACCGGAATTTAACAGGGTGAAAACGAGCAGGGGCGGGGAGGTATATGGGTCGCACTTCTCTACCTGCTCTAGAGGGGTCTCAATGTGGGTCGCGAGGGGGACTCCCTTGCAGATGACCAAAGTCAAGTCGGACGAGGAAGCCAGAACTTTGATTCTACTGGGGATCCTGGATGGGAGGGAGATCTTCTTTATTAATTCCTATGCCCTGAACGTAGATACGGACTCTTACTTCCCGGGAGTGGTACGACTGCTAGGAGGCCAGGTGCATATGAAGACATTGTGGGGGGGTGACTTCAACTGCCCGATGCATGAACAGCTGGACAGTTTGGCCACTGGCGCAGCACATAAACCATTGGCAATGAGGTCTCTTCAGGAGACACTGTCGGAGCTCGGGCTACTTGACCTGTGGCGCGAACAGAGGGGGGAAGAACAGGGCTGCTCTTTTTATTTCCATCACAATCACTGGCGCATAGACTTTCTGTTTGTCTGTAGGGATCAATCCATGGGATGCAGTGGGACAACTTATTTGGGGAAAACGTTATCAGACCATACCCCTTGCGCACCACGAAGACGTGGGGGAAGAGAAGATGTGCAGTACCCACATGGTGGCTTAGGGCGTAGACGCTTTGGGACACACTCTTCAGGGAAGACATATAGCAGGCTATCACTGATTATTTCTACCTAAATGAAGGGTTGGTGGGAGACTACGGGGTCCTGTGCGATGTGTTCAAAGTTACTATAGGGGGGAATGCATCGGCACCACCTATAGCCCGAGAAAATAACTACTCACCCGCTTGAATGACGCTGAGGCCTGCATACACCAACTAGTGGGGGATCTAGTTAGGGGCTACAAGTGTAGCGCAGAACTAATCTGGGAACAGAGGCTTAGGGTCAAGGCACAGCACAGACTCGGTAATCATGACTATGCTCAATGTCTCAAGTATATTCACGGGGGGCAAAGCAGGGAGGCTGATGGCCTGGTTACTAAGACGGGAGAATCTGCTGACATTAGTCACTCGGATTGTCATGGAGGAAGGGAAGGCAGCCACATCTCAGGCGGATATTAATGGGGCCTTTCAGGATATTTACATTAAGCTACATGCAAGTGGGGGGGGGACCGGACATCGAAGACATAAGGGATGTATTGGACCAAGCTCACCTGCCAAGGCTGAGGACCCAATTATGGAGGAGGAAATAAGGGGTGTGATTGGAGCACTGGGCACAGAGGCACCATGACACCACAGATACGTTTCAATATAAGGTGGGGCGAGCATTATCTAGGCTGGAAAATAACTTGAGGTTCTGGGGCAGGCTCCCTCTATCTCTCATGGGGAAAATAGTGGTATGCAAAATGTTTATTCTCCCAGGATTTCTATATTTCTTTGTCAACATCCCATTTGTGATCAGGCCTCCATTTTTCAAGAGATTGGGTGGCCTGCTGTCTGGAGTCTTATGGGCTGAGGGAAAACAGACCTACTCGGAGGGGGGACTCTCATTTGAATTGAATTTATTGTTTATTTGTATAGCGCCTATACACAATGTGTTTCATAGCACTTCAAGGAGGGAGGGAACATGGGAGAATACAGTTACATTCTTACAAGTCCTTGAAACAATTCAGAATGTGAATAATAACTATCTTAATCAGCCTGCCGACATTTCAGATAGTGCACGTGCAAGGAACAGTAAAGGAGGTGGGGCTGGGGAGATACAAAACAAAACAAGCGGTTACATTACTATGCCTGATGACAATTAATGTAGTGCCGGAAGATTAATAAGAGGAGGGGGAGGGGGATATGGAGAGAGGGAGAAGGAGAGGAACAACACAAGCGACCAACATACTAGGTCTGACGACGATTCAGAGTAGTGCTGTAGGGGGAAGTGGGAGGAGAAGACAAGGAGGGAAGGGGGAGAGACAAACAAGCTGCTATCACAAAGGTTAAGAGACAAATGATAGAGTGCAAATGAACAGTAAAAGGGAGAGGAGGAGGGGAGGCCAGGTGGATGAGTAAGACAGGCAGCTACAATTACTATGCCTGACAGCAATTGAGGTAGTGCCGGAAATTAACAAGGAGAGGGGTTGGGAGGAGGAGGGGGCAGGTGGATGAGAAAGACCTGCGGCTGCAATTACTATGCCTGACGGCAATTGAGGTAGTGCTGGAAATTAACAAGAGGAGGAGAAGGGTGGGAAGGAGGAGAGGGCAGGTGGATGAGAAAGACAGGCAGCTACAATTACTGTGCCTGATGGCAATTGAGGTAGTGCCGGAATTTAACAAGAGTAGTGGAGGGGAGGGGAGGAGGGATAAGGGGTGAGGGAGGAGGAGAAGGACAAAACAAGTGACCAACGTACTAGGTCAGGTGACCTTTCAGAGTAGTGCTGGATGGGAGGGGTAGGAGAAGAATAAAAGGAGGGGGGGCACAGATAGGCAGCTATCATACAGGTCAGGAGGCAAGTATGAATAGCAAAGTGCTAGAGAATGGAGAGGGGGAAAAAAGGGGTAACACCACTATCAAGGGAGACCTGAGGGGAGTGGGGGCAAACACAACCATCACAGGGGGGAAAGGGGAGAGCACACACAACCATCACAGGGGGCAAGGTGTGGGTGTGGGCGCACCAAACCATCACAGGGGGCAAGAGGTGGGCAAGGATGCACACAAACCACCACGAGGGCAATGGGGGGCAAGGGTGCACATAAACCATCACGGGGCAACAGGCGGGCAGAGGTACACACAACCATCATGGGGGAAAGGAGGTGCGGTGGGCACACAAACCATCATGGGGGATAGGGGGCAGGGGTGCACCCAAACCATCACAGGGGCAGATTGTGAACTTTATTATCTGGATGCGCAATTGCAACATGCAGACAGAGGTAATTCTTAGGTGCACGGGGCAGACAGGTGACTGATAGGCAAACCCCCACAATCACATGCGGGAATGGAAATCCTACAGAGGAAGCTGAGGGGGGTCTCAGGCACCAAGCATAGTGTCAGCGGTCCAGTAGGCTTGAAAACGCATGTCCGTAAAACTGAAATTGGGTAGAGGGTATAGCCCCAACGTCATGCTGAGAGCAGACCGCGAAATAGAGGGCAGCCTGGGGGATATGGGGTCGAGCAAGTGTGTTACCACAAATCTGCACATGTTGGGGCACTTGTTTGAAGGAGGACCCTACTACCCTTCCCGGCATGGGCACAAAAATTCCACATTCCAGAAGGTCAATTCTTAAACTTTTCTAGGTTGCCCAAAGCCCTAGGTAAGAACTGGCGGTGGATACAGGAAGAACCCCACAATCGCCCTGGTTCTCAACACGATCCTCTGACTGGGGGCGGGCAGATGGCAATTACTCAGCTGTACACAGAGCTGCAGGAAAGTAAGGAGTTAATCCCCCTGAAGGTTCAGGAAAAAAGGGAGAGGGCCTTGGGTGCACCCGTGGAGCGGAAGACATGGTCCAAAGTCTCCACACCATCCCAAAGGTTTTATGCAATGCACACTGTAAATTGATCCAATTCAATATAGTACACAGGGTCTATGTTACACCACAGAACTTACACATGATGAATGCAGCACTCCCACACATGTGTTCAAGGTGCTGCAGAGTGTCTGCTGATTTTTGCACATGGTCTGGGGATGCCCTCAGATAACTGAATACTGGCTGGCGGTGGTTAATCGAATTAACGCCCTTCTGAGGAGGGAGGTAGAGTGCACGCCCTGGGTGTGTCTGTTGAAGATACTCCCAGGAGGAAAGAGGGCGGAGCATAGATGCTCGAATAAGGTAGTGGCCTTCGTACTGGTTCTAGCAAAGCGTGGCATGGCTATATCATGGCTAATCATGGCTATATCATGGAATGGAAGAACCCCAAAAAAGCCTCCTGATACAGCAATGGCTACAGGAGATTTTGAAGTGGGCAACCGCAGAGAAAGACACAAAGTACGAAGCACAGAAAAGGACTCGTGGATGTGAGCCTCCAGTGGAGCGCACTCCTCAATGACTTACATTCATCATGGGATGACCTCGCCCCCCTGAAGGTGCAAGGAGACACTTACACGAATAGTGAACTGGATAGATCAGTGAAGGGCCCAGTGGTCTGTGACACTAGAGGGATGGGGACGGCTCCCACCCCATGCGAAACAGGGTTTGCAACTACCTCTGGGATTCTTTCAGCTGGAGAGGGGTGATGATGGGGGGAGGAGGAAGACAGTAAGGGAGGTTGGGGGTGGGGGGAAAGTGGGGAGAGGATTGGGAGTTGATTGCTAATATGTTATTGTACGTTCTGTTTCAAAACTTAATAAATACATTGAAAAAGAAAGTGTAACCTGCTAAGAAAAATGGCGACCATAAATCATATGGCAGTAGAAATTACATCCGTTTTGAATACTCTTCCAAGAGATTTCACCAGTTTGAAATGACATACCAACAAGGAGGTCTTGCTCCAGAACCTGAATACAGTTAAAAAGAGACTGTGGCAGCAGGATTGGGTGGAGACCACAGAACGAGGAAGCCAACATAGATGTATGAGGCCTAATGCAATAGAAGCCAGGGCTCTCAACAGCCTCCCCAAATACTTGAATACGTTTCCATTTAATCACCTTACAACAGTATTTTTGAAGTTCCGACTGAACCTTGTCCAAACCAAGGAGACACAAAATCAGAGGGTAAGAAGTTCCCGAATGGACATAAGGTGCAGATTCTGTGCAAATGGAGATGAAACGCTGAAACATCTGGTGTTATATTGTCAGAAACTTAAAGTATTAAGAACTAAAGATCTGGAATCTGAAATTGCTAAAAGACCGGCGCTAAGTGGGGAGGACTGGTGGTTAGTAATGTCCGAAGGAAGTGATGACAACTTGATATTTGCCTTAACACTATATCTAGTTCAACTAAATATGAGACTGATGGATTAAGAAAAACTGATAGATGGCAAGATGGCAAATTGACTTAATGAGTTAAATGAGATTATAAGGCCTGGGTGTTAAGGCACATATATCTGATTGCATTGTTTATTGTGGAAAAATTCATTTTAAAAAGTTAGTAATAAACTGTATTAAAAAAAGAAAAAAATAAATTACATTTTTGGAGATATAGTTCACATCACTGTTCTAAAAGCAATTTGAACATATCACACCAGCATTACATATTTTTCACAGTGTACCCATCAAAAAAAGAGTTAATTTTTTAAACCTTGTGGATCATCGTTCATACCACGGAGGTGGCCCTTCCTCCTTCAGAAGTACGTTTCAACACTACACTCCCACCAGAACACTTAGGTCCAGCAATGCTGCACTAGTAATAGTGCCCAACTTCCACAAGAAAGGCACGGATGGTCCTCTTTTTCAGATCTGGCCACAAAACTGTGCAACACCCTACCCAAACCTCTCTGTCTGGAAGTGAACCACCCAATTTTCATGAAACAGGTCAAGACTTAACTTTTCAACCAACCACTTTGAAAGAAATGAAAAATAATAGCGACCGACTAAAAACTATGCACCAGAAACCTGGGCTAATTTACAAAAAGCAATGTTCAAAACTCTTGGCACTACCATCTGTGGGAAACCAATTTGATTCATGGATCCTCTGTTGTGTGACACTGGTCTGGAGCTTAATCTCAATGAAATCTTCTATAACTAAGAGTCAGGAAGTGACCACCCCCTCACCCCTTCTCTCCACCACCCTCATCCCTGATCTAACTCCTCATTACTATAATCTTGCATCCTTACACCTCCTATACTCCTTCAGACGACCTCAGGCCGAGTGTACTTAAGATTCCCTATCCATCTTCTATCAACAACCATGCTGTCAATGTTTGCACTACACAATCTGGGGCCTGCCCATATGGCTAACCTGCCTGATCAGTACAAAGCACAAACAACATAGAACGTTTCTTATCAGCACACGGCGAACAGGTAATTCCGACCTGCATCCATCAATACCAAAGTTTTCTGCATCTGCTTTCCCGCTATCCGACTAACACACCCTGCCCTCCTTTCTTACTGAGTTATGCACAGCGAGGTCACATTGTTTGGACGAAGGGTGCTATATAAGACCACTTCACATTACATTATATCACAGTTCTAAATCTTTATGAAATTGACCACCTGTTGTCAGGATCTTTGTATACTGTAAACATTGTTTGAAAAGGTTGTGGGATGCTTTCTTTAGCACCCAACATGTAGCACACGTATCCACCATGCCTCTTCTACATTTGTTACTTTGAATGCGTTCCTTGGAATGCAGCGACAGGGGTTCCTTTCTCACATAAAATCTGTTGGGCGCTTTGGTATTCCTACTGTGTTTCCTAGAGTACAGGATCAGTAATCAGTAAATACAAAAAGTTTGTGTTTTATTTGTTCATCTCCCAGAATGCAGCACCATGATTTTCCTCCATTGACATTGGGCCTCATTACGAGTCCGGCGGTAACTGTGCCGGAAATTCCAGCAGGTTACCGCCAGACTCGTATTACCATTCTGCCTCCGTGATTGTCGGAATCACCGGGGCATTACAACCCCGGTGACCCGGTAATTCCGGAGGCGGAATTCTGTTAATCCCCATTCCCATGGTGTTTTTATTGGAAACACTGGCACCATGCTGTAATGGTGCCGGTGTTTCCATGTCTGCCTGCAGGACTCTTAATCAGCCGGTCCGGAAAGAACGGTGGTGGCGGATTTACCACCACTGTTCTTTCCGGACCGGCTGACTTGTAATGAGGCCCAATGTTTGTTTGACACTTTGGTACCTTTACTGTATTATCCATAATATTACAATAGACGTTTCTCTCTCATAAAGTCTCTTTCTCTCACACTATATGCAGCATAGGCTTTGGGGGTATGCCTCCTACTCTCATAATGCCCCGGGCCACACTGGAAACATCCTAGAGCTTTACTGCTTTTATTCCTTGTGTCTGTTATTGCTTAGCTTCCAGAGACTCTATATGCGTGTTGCTAGTCCTCACGTCTCTGCATAGCTTTTTTAAGCTTTGCGGGCTTCTGCATCTGGCTCTTAGGTGGCTTTGCTTAAGCTTTGCACTGCCCGGCTCGAGCTGCACTACTTTAGGCATTTTTCAGCAGTGTATTCTCCTCCTTTCCTCGGTACAGCTTCAACCCAGTCTCTTAGAGCAAGCGGCTCTTCTCCTTGCCTCCCCGGTCACTCACTGCAGGTGGCTCCTCTCCTTTCCTCAGTGCATCATTGCACTAATCTCTTAAAGCGGGTTGCTCCCTTTCTTGCCTTCGCACAATTTGGGTCTGCTCTCCCACAACAGATTTCACCTCTTCTTTCATAGGCACAGTTTAGGCTTTGCGTTCCCATGTTTGCTTTCGTGACTCAATAGCCATCACATCCTGAATGATGTATCTTGCCTTATGCACAATGGTATGGGGTGGCACTCCCATAGTCATGGAAATGTAACTTCTTTCAGGGTAGTCTGTTTTTGGCATGGGCTATTTCTTTCCCTAGCAATGCCTCACAGCTGCTTCTCCAATGAGATGGGCAGAGATTAGAGACCCATTCCCATGGTGGAGGAGCTGGCACTACAGTTTTTCCTGACTATCACTAGCTGGTGGGATCCTGCCTTTCTAACCAGAAATGCAGGCACCCTGCTTTCAGTGTGATTATTCAGTCCTGCTCTAGATCTGATATTTAATACTCAAATGCGAACTATATATCAGAGGCCTGGAGCTTTGGTGCACAGCACTGGTAGTTATTCCTTTTTTCTGACTCTTTTACAAAACATAAGGATTAGAGAGAGGGTGCTGGATTGAAACTGGTCCTTCCTGTGAGATGGCTTTCAACACATCTTTATACCTCCATATACATCAGCACACTGAACAATTGGTTGTGGAGGCACACAATGATCAGCACTGTCCCGTCCCCAATCCTGCAAATACAATTAGATGGATGACACGCAATTCATGCTTAAATTCAGCCCAGATCAACAAAACTCAATACCCAACTTTGTTAAATGACTGTTTCATTTTGAGGCCCGGATGAGAGATCAGTATCTCAAGCTCAATCCACAAAAGCAAAAATCCTTTGAGTAGGACCTCCACCAGAAAATGGCCAATCAGTTGATTGCGTAGACATATGGGCTCTAGCCCAACACCCACAACAAAGTGACAAATCTAGGAGTGCTGGTGGACACCAAAGTAACCATGATTATATAGATAGCTTTGCTACAGTAGCTGAAAAGTGTTTTAAAGTATATATTTGCCTAAGCAGTTCTTCCCCTTTTTTCAAATCCCATGTAGAACTCCAGCCATTATATGCCTTTAGATGTCACTTAGATCACCCCAACAGTGTATATTTGTGCTCACCAATACCTGTTGGACGGGCTGCAGAGAATCCAAAATGCAGCCAGCACCACACATGCTGCTTAGTTCCAGCGGGGTCGAGCATATTTCTCCAGGTTTATGATCCCTCAGTTCTCTTTCAGTGATAGCAAGGATTGAATTTAGTAATGTGTGCATTGCATATTAGGTTCTGCAAAATAAGGGGCAAAGCTACTTAGCAAATAGATTTAAGCACTATCTTCCTCACCGCACTCTACACTCTACACACTCTAATCCTCTGATCCTGCTAAAGTTTTAAAAACTCGGAGCAGGAAAACTTACTTTCCTGTTCCAAGTAGCAAAGCTATGAAACAATACACCAACAGAACTAAGAGCCATAGCAGGTCATTTCCGATGATCTCAGCCCCTAGTCTCGTTATGTTTGTTTGGGTCTCCAGTGTGTGATTTCCTGCATGAACCATGGACACCAGGCCTACAAATGAACGTAAGCCTATCCCCTATACGAGAATCCGCGGAATGTCCACCCTCCACGCTATCCGTTTCCTTCTCATTTCACTGCATTAAAATCTAGAATCCTTCCACGCCTGGCATTCACAATCTGCCAGGCAATCATGCGAATACAACACACCTCCCCTTCACGATATTTAAACATAAGGGGGAAAGAAGGAGGGATAAGAACTGAAGCAGGAAGGGACAATATAGGAATGCAGGTAAGGACACTAAGGAGACAAAGTTACTCTACACTATTAAATAACAACGTGTAATTCCCATGTAAGATGAAAGAATTAGTGTAAATCACAAACATGGTGTGTGTCAACAGAACAGATTGTACCGACAAATCAAACTAAAAGCTAATGTAATCCTGAAACCTAATTTCTGATCACCGGGGCCTGATTGGCTGTTGCGGGGAGTCACATTCCATATACCTCCTTGAGCTCGGAGGCACAGCTGCATTTGCACTTAGGCATGCATGAGTAGTACTTCACGTAGAACTAAAGCCTGATTCCCGTGGAAACTCATTACTAAAGGAGGCGGGGCTGTTTCTGCCATCACCCATCTGATCGCCTTTAGTAGAATATACAACATTGGATGTCATGCCTGAACCTTCTCCTCTATCCTCCCACGCTCCCCACCTTCTATTAAAACTTGCTGGCGGATTTCTCATCCATATTTAGTTGCACTGTACCAGTCTGTTGTTCCAAATGGTGCCATCATCTAACCTTATGGCATTTGGGAACACTTCGACCACCCTATTGGGGTTGTAGAACTTCGACTCTCCACTCACCACAAATGTTCCCTTTTTCACCCTGACACCTGGCACACAGTCATTTTAGTTTGCCACCTTATTCATTTTACTCTCGTGTACATCCTTGTAATTTCTCTGAGCGTGACATGTAGGCCCCTTAATCTCATAGTCATTAACATTGCTACCCCCTTGCACGTCATTCATCGAACTAGGGTTCAGACTTGTGTTAACCTCTGCCCATCGCATCAACCACCATGTTGAAACGCTATTAACTTTGTTGGGAGACAATGACATGCTCCAAACCATATTTATAAGAGCTATTTTCACATCTAAATTGTTCCTAAATGCTTAGGCTTTTGTGTCAGTTATCACCCTATTACATCACTCAACTAACCTATTTGACTCTGGATGGTAGTAAGATGTGAACTTCCATTTCATTCCTTACCTTTGAGCATATTCTGTGACTTCTAATATTCTAAACTGAGCGACACTGTTAATTATTACCTCCATACGATAAGCTTCTCTCACAAATGTTTACTCTAGCAACTGAATGATTTCATTGTTCATAGTTTGCTTTACCATCTTGATTTCCGGCCATTTGGAAACATAGGTTTGTGATACAGTCCTAAAATGTCTATCCCTATACATTTCCATTTACCTTCTGGTGGTATAATAGGTCACAGCTGCTGTTTCTGTGGTTTTAAACTCCTTTCCGAGTTCTGGCAATGCCATAATATCCATTCTGAGCCAATAATGCCTTATTTTTCTTTTTGTGCCTGTAATCCCTGGGTGTCCCTCGGGGACCATTTGGATCAACTCTGCGCTGAGGGTTTCCAGCACCACAAGTTGGCAACCTCGTAACAACCTCGTAACAACATCCCCTCAACTACCAACAATGAACCCTCAACTTCCCAGTATGGCAACCACTCAACATTCATTTACTTTTCTTCTGGCCTTCTTTTTTGCACCCATCGTTCACGAAAACTGGAATCTTTCTGTACTTCATTCAACCACAATTCCCTTGAGATAATGACTTCTGGGTTTTGGGTGAGTGAGGTGCACAAACCTGCTTGTAGGGGGTCTTAAAAGTTGTGGATGTCTAAGAAATTGGCAAGACAGTTGAACACAACTCTTTTGAGCACTTTACAGTGGTGCGGAAGGAGAGACACAGGATGAAAGTTAGCTGGTAGATTCGGGTCAGCCCCTTTGTTTCTTAGGAGAGGGATGACCGTGGCCATTTTGGAAATAGAGGGAAAGCAAACAGAGTCTAAAGACAGGTTATAGAGTTCAGTGAGGTGTGAGGCCATTAAAGGGGCAATAGGCTTGACAAGCTGAGGAGTAATAGGGTCTAATGGGGCACAAGAAGGGTTGGCCTTCATCAGTAAAGACAATACTTCTTCAGTATTAGTGTGACTAAAGTGGGAGATAGAGGCAGAGGATGATGTTAGAGTAGGTGGAGTGTAGAATGTAGGAGGAGGGAGTGTGAGGAAGGTCAGGAGAGAAGCTCTAATTTTGGACTTTTTTGCAGTGAAGTATTCAGCTAGGTCATTAATTGTGGAAGTGGAGTTGATAGTTATAGGTTTAGGGGGGATAGAGGAGTGAATTTAGAGTGCCCTGTAGCCGGCGAGGATGGTTAGAGTGAGAGTCAATGAGGGAGCAGTAGAAATCCACTTTTGCTCTATCAAGAGAGGACTTGAGAGAGTTCAGGGCAGAGAGGTAAAGTTCAGGTCCTCATGCTAGTGGGTTCATCTCCATTTGCGCAGCAAGTGACGCATGTTTGTGTGAAGAGAGCGCATCAATGGTGTGACCCATGGTTGAGGATGCAGAGACTTATCAGTGAAAAGTTGCAGTGGGAAGTGAGAGGAGAATGAATCATATAGTAGTGGTTGGAAGCTGGTGAAGGCAGTGCTAGTGGTAGAGGCATCAGGTGTGAAGGAGAGTGAGAACTGTCGGTCCGAGAGAAAGAGTGGAAAGTCAGAAGGTTTACATTTACATTTAGTAATAGGTGAGGCAAGTGATGAGGATAGGTCAGAGGGTGGCAAGGAGATGGTGGGTGAAACAATGGAGTGATCAGATAGGGATGGTGTGATAATAGTATTAGCGGCTGAGAGAGAGGTGGAGATGAATAAAAGATCCAAAGAGTTGGCCCTGGGGTGGATAGGTAGGTTATGGATAGAGTGGAGAGCACAGTCATTAAGAAAACACTGAAGTTCAGATTTATGAGAAGTGGTTGTAGAGGGAAGGTTAAGGTCATCTAAGAGAATCAGGTGATGTTTAGTGAGAAAAGAACCAAGGAGTTGCCCAAGTGTTAGGCAGAATTTCATGCAGTACACTCTGTGACCACTACACACAATTAGGACTATAGGTGTTAGCCAAACCAACCTTTGGTATAAGTCTGTACCACACAGTTTTTGGTAGCGAGCTGAGCACCCAGGCTTATCTCAAGAGTGAATGTGAGCAGTACAGGTAGTTACACAGAGGACCTTCAATCACAGTGGTTCAAGTAGACATATACTCAAGGTTTCCTGGTAAAACACTTATTCATTAATTACACAATCATTTATAAAAAAATGTCACTAGTAGAAGACAACTTAATATTATATACCAATGCACTTCAATTTAAAACTCTAAGATTTTGAGATTGTTTGAGCTCCCCTGAAATAGGAGTAAAATGGCAGTTCAGTTACTGAGAAATGAGCAAAAGGGACAAAAGTAGAATAGATCACATATACTTATTAAACAGTAAAAATAGTTTCAGTTCACCAGAGGAGTTCAATTCAAGTCAATAGGCCAGGCCAAAGTCAATGGGCTAGTGTTCTGGATAGGAAAGAGCAGTTCTGGTATCAAACGGTAAAGTCTTTGCAAAAGTTCTCAGAAGTAGTTTAGGCTAAAAATAATCATGTGTGGGGTCACAAGCTGATTAGGCCTGCAAGTTGGGAAAGTTACAAAACCTTTCACCGCAAGAGTGGCATTCTCTCAATCGGGTTGGCACAGTACCTAAGTATGAAGAAACAAATGTAGCTGAAGTTCTTGGTTCCTGGCAGTTCCTGCAGGTCTCACTGTTCCTGAGCCTCAGTCATGGGGACAAGAGGTAGGGCGTCGGGGGACTCCTGCACTGCACGGGATCATCAAAAAAAAGCAAACAAGATGGAGTCACTTCAGTTCCAGTAGCTGTAGATTCAAGAACACAAGCTGGTATCCCTCTCCCTGGTTAATCCTAACCAGCCTTGTGAATGGTGTTCAGGTGGCTTACGAGTTGATTGGTCCCACCAACTCAAAGGAAGAAGTCGTCCTTGAAGGGGCTTCTCTGTCGAGATGAACTTGGCAATTCGGACCTGCAGCAGGGCTTCACCGGGCAAACCAATGGTCCAGGAGTTGCCGCAGCCGTCCTCTTCCAGCTCTTCTTCGGTTCTTTCGTTCCAGTGGTCGACTCTGCTTTCTAGTCCAAGAGCCTCGCCTTTTAAACAGTTTTATCCCTTTCATTCCAGCCTAGCTGTCACTCACCAAGCAGGGTGGCTGTCCTTGCCGGACAGTCAGCCAGCCAATCACGCCAGAGTGCATTTGGATCTCTTAGGGGACTAAGCACAGGGAGTTTCGGGCACCTCGCTCACTTCCTGCCCAACCTAGACAGTCAGAACCTAGAGGCGGTCTTCAGTCCTGAAGCCCGCCAAAGGCACACGAACAAAGGGACCAAACCTTGTTTGGCGCGCAGAGACAAATGCTAGAAGGACCTTTCCAAAAAGAAATGGTGAAAAAAGAAGACCGGGACCTGTTTTAACAAAGGGGCTTAAGGCAGCATCTTGGAAAACATGGCTTCCGTGATTTTTAGCTACCGGTGTTCACTGTCGGGAAAAATCATGGTAGTTCATTGTAAAACCACTGCTACCAGCCTTTTCAATAGGAAAGGGTAGCATTTGACTGCTACATGAGTATTTGGACACAGGGCATACTATGTAACCCCTCCAGCACTCAATTGTAAGATGGTGTGTGCTGGGTCTAGGAATTTGGAAAGACTAGTAAATTTCACTTTACATTCTCTGGGAAACAGTAATTTATCCCAGAGAAGGTATCTAAACCTTTGGGAAGTCTAAAAGACATTCCTGTGTCACTGCACTGAGGGTGTTGTGTAACACATATGAAAAGATGATGCCTATGGAGTTATCTAAAACCCCATAATAAAAGAACACAAGTGCTACAGACACTTAAAAACAGGTCTTTCAATGTATGCAGTCAACTAAAATACTGGACGCAAGAGCATAGGATGGGGAGGGCTGCTCCCGAAGAAACAATGTCCGCATAATTGAGCTCCCGGAGCATGCAGAGGGGGAGTCCATGAAGCTCTTCCTGGAATCTTGGCTGCAGGACAAACTGAGATCAAAGGGTCTCTCCAAGTGGCTCTCTGTGGAGAGGGTACACAGGGTCCCCGCAAGCAGACCGCCACCCGGAGGACGACCTCGCCTGTGATTGCTAGGATCTTTAATTACAGAGATCAGGACACAATCCTCCAGATGGCCAGGCGGTGTGGATTGATATGGAGTGGCAAACGATCCGTCTTATTTTCCCAGACTATACAAAGCAGGTCCAATGCCAGCGGCAGAACCTCAAAGAGGTGAAATGGATTCAAAGGGACAACAGAGTGCACTACATGTTGCTCTAACCGGGGCAGCTGATAATTGTACAAGACGATAGGCAATGGTTCTGTAACCCCCCGGAGGAGGCCTGGCACTGGTGGGAGACAGCGGGGAGCTGGACCACGGTACTGCCAACACAACACCCTGAGCGAGCCGGCCCGATTCGACGAAGCTCGTCTATGAGATCAACCCAGTGCCAGCGAGTACGAGCACAATGGGCATCAACTGGGACAGGGTAACGGTGCCGCACAATGGATCTCTGCAAAGGGGAGAAGCGGTCGATGAGGGAGGAGCGGCTGGCACTGGTTCAGCGGATGATCCCGCCTACAGAATAGACCCTTCAGAACAGACAGAATACTCTACCGATCATAATACTTGATGGACAACAAAATAATATAGAGGTCGGTACCCGGAGCGGGGCATCAACCAACTACCAGAGGGCGGCGGCGGCGGCAGAAAGGAGTGGGGAACTGTGTCTAAAGGAGGTCGCAACTAGCTGTCCCAGTCTAGTAAGAAACCGACTGGCCTACCTCCCCTCCTTGGAGGTGCGGGGGAAGCCTAAAAGCCTACCCCAAGTGCAGGCTGACAGTTGTACCCCCTCGTCCTCCCAGATGTTGGGGGGGGGCGACCACCCGACCAGCACACAAAGTGCAGATACTCAGTGTACACACCCTCCAGTTGAGGGCAAGTTTCAAGTTGTTGTTGAGGTTTGGGTAATTGGGATATTGGGTGATGTAGGGAGGGGAGGAGACATGTTTAGCATTTATATTGAAAGGGAAAGAAAAGGGAGAGAGGAGGGAGATGGGGTATCAGAGGGCATGGGGAAATCTCCAGCACAAAATTTTGACAACACCAGAGGTGGAGTTGGGACCTCGGGGGGAGGGCGGAGGAGAGGGGTGAAGGAACGAGGCTCACTCGAGTAAAATGGGAATGGTCACGGTCTTAACATGTAATGTGCGATGGATGGGGCACGCTAAGAAGAGGAGAGAGATATTGGGTTCCCTGAAAAGAGGGGGGTACCAGTAGCACTGTTGCAGGAGACCCATTTGACGGCACCGGAATTTAACAGGGTGAAAACGAGCAGGGGCGGGGAGGTATATGGGTCGCACTTCTCTACCTGCTCTAGAGGGGTCTCAATGTGGGTCGCGAGGGGGACTCCCTTGCAGATGACCAAAGTCAAGTCGGACGAGGAAGCCAGAACTTTGATTCTACTGGGGATCCTGGATGGGAGGGAGATCTTCTTTATTAATTCCTATGCCCTGAACGTAGATACGGACTCTTACTTCCCGGGAGTGGTACGACTGCTAGGAGGCCAGGTGCATATGAAGACATTGTGGGGGGGGTGACTTCAACTGCCCGATGCATGAACAGCTGGACAGTTTGGCCACTGGCGCAGCACATAAACCATTGGCAATGAGGTCTCTTCAGGAGACACTGTCGGAGCTCGGGCTACTTGACCTGTGGCGCGAACAGAGGGGGGAAGAACAGGGCTACTCTTTTTATTTCCATCACAATCACTGCCGCATAGACTTTCTGTTTGTCCGTAGGGATCAATCCATGGGATGCAGTGGGACAACTTATTTGGGGAAAACGTTATCAGACCATACCCCTTGCGCACCACGAAGACGTGGGGGAAGAGAAGATGTGCAGTACCCACATGGTGGCTTAGGGCGTAGACGCTTTGGGGCACACTCTTCAGGGAAGACATATAGCAGGCTATCACTGATTATTTCTACCTAAATGAAGGGTTGGTGGGAGACTACGGGGTCCTGTGCGATGTGTTCAAAGTTACTATAGGGGGGAATGCATCGGCACCACCTATAGCCCGAGAAAATAACTACTCACCCGCTTGAATGACGCTGAGGCCTGCATACACCAACTAGTGGGGGATCTAGTTAGGGGCTACAAGTGTAGCGCAGAACTAATCTGGGAACAGAGGCTTAGGGTCAAGGCACAGCACAGACTCGGTAATCATGACTATGCTCAATGTCTCAAGTATAATCACGGGGGGCAAAGCAGGGAGGCTGATGGCCTGGTTACTAAGACGGGAGAATCTGCTGACGTTAGTCACTCGGATTGTCATGGAGGAAGGGAAGGCAGCCACATCTCAGGCGGATATTAATGGGGCCTTTCAGGATATTTACATTAAGCTACATGCAAGTGGGGGGGGACCGGACATCGAAGACATAAGGGATGTATTGGACCAAGCTCACCTGCCAAGGCTGAGGACCCAATTATGGAGGAGGAAATAAGGGGTGTGATTGGAGCACTGGGCACAGAGGCACCATGACACCACAGATACGTTTCAATATAAGGTGGGGCGAGCATTATCTAGGCTGGAAAATAACTTGAGGTTCTGGGGCAGGCTCCCTCTATCTCTCAAGGGGAAAATAGTGGTATGCAAAATGTTTATTCTCCCAGGATTTCTATATTTCTTTGTCAACATCCCATTTGTGATCAGGCCTCCATTTTTCAAGAGATTGGGTGGCCTGCTGTCTGGAGTCTTATGGGCTGAGGGAAAACAGACCTACTCGGAGGGGGGACTCTCATTTGAATTGAATTTATTGTTTATTTGTATAGCGCCTATACACAATGTGTTTCATAGCACTTCAAGGAGGGAGGGAACATGGGAGAATACAGTTACATTCTTACAAGTCCTTGAAACAATTCAGAATGTGAATAATAACTATCTTAATCAGCCTGCCGACATTTCAGATAGTGCAAGTGCAAGGAACAGTAAAGGAGGTGGGGCTGGGGAGGTACAAAACAAAACAAGCGGTTACATTACTATGCCTGATGACAATTAATGTAGTGCCGGAAGATTAATAAGAGGAGGGGGAGGGGGATATGGAGAGAGGGAGAAGGAGAGGAACAACACAAGCGACCAACATACTAGGTCTGACGACGATTCAGAGTAGTGCTGTAGGGGGAAGTGGGAGGAGAAGACAAGGAGGGAAGGGGGAGAGACAAACAAGCTGCTATCACAAAGGTTAAGAGACAAATGATAGAGTGCAAATGAACAGTAAAAGGGAGAGGAGGAGGGGAGGCCAGGTGGATGAGAAAGACAGGCAGCTACAATTACTATGCCTGACAGCAATTGAGGTAGTGCCGGAAATTAACAAGGAGAGGGGTTGGGAGGAGGAGGGTGACAGGTGGATGAGAAAGACCTGCGGCTGCAATTACTATGCCTGACGGCAATTGAGGTAGTGCTGGAAATTAACAAGAGGAGGAGAAGGGTGGGAAGGAGGAGAGGGCAGGTGGATGAGAAAGACAGGCAGCTACAATTACTGTGCCTGATGGCAATTGAGGTAGTGCCGGAATTTAACAAGAGTAGGGGAGGGGAGGGGAGGAGGGATAAGGGGTGAGGGAGGAGGAGAAGGACAAAACAAGTGACCAACGTACTAGGTCAGGTGACCTTTCAGAGTAGTGCTGGATGGGAGGGGTAGGAGAAGAATAAAAGGAGGGGGGGCACAGATAGGCAGCTATCATACAGGTCAGGAGGCAAGTATGAATAGCAAAGTGCTAGAGAATGGAGAGGGGGAGAAAAGGGGTAACACCACTATCAAGGGAGACCTGAGGGGAGTGGGGGCAAACACAACCATCACAGGGGGGAAAGGGGAGAGCACACACAACCATCACAGGGGGCAAGGTGTGGGTGTGGGCGCACCAAACCATCACAGGGGGCAAGAGGTGGGCAAGGATGCACACAAACCGCCACGAGGGCAATGGGGGGCAAGGGTGCACATAAACCATCACGGGGCAACAGGCGGGCAGAGGTACACACAACCATCATGGGGGAAAGGAGGTGCGGGGGGCACACAAACCATCATGGGGGATAGGGGGCAGGGGTGCACACAAACCATCACAGGGGCAGATTGTGAACTTTATTATCTGGATGCGCAATTGCAACATGCAGACAGAGGTAATTCTTAGGTGCACGGGGCAGACAGGTGACTGATAGGCAAACCCCCACAATCACATGCGGGAATGGAAATCCTACAGAGGAAGCTGAGGGGGGTCTCAGGCACCAAGCATAGTGTCAGCGGTCCAGTAGGCTTGAAAACGCATGTCCGTAAAACTGAAATTGGGTAGAGGGTATAGCCCCAACGTCATGCTGAGAGCAGACCGCGAAATAGAGGGCAGCCTGGGGGATATGGGGTCGAGCAAGTGTGTTACCACAAATCTGCACATGTTGGGGCACTTGTTTGAAGGAGGACCCTACTACCCTTCCCGGCATGGGCACAAAAATTCCACATGCCAGAAGGTCAATTCTTAAACTTTTCTAGGTTGCCCAAAGCCGTAGGTAAGAACTGGCGGTGGATACAGGAAGAACCCCACAATCGCCCTGGTTCTCAACACGATCCTCTGACTGGGGGCGGGCAGATGGCAATTACTCAGCTGTACACAGAGCTGCAGGAAAGTAAGGAGTTAATCCCCCTGAAGGTTCAGGAAAAAAGGGAGAGGGCCTTGGGTGCACCCGTGGAGCGGAAGACATGGTCCAAAGTCTCCACACCATCCCAAAGGTTTTATGCAATGCACACTGTAAATTGATCCATTTCAATATAGTACACAGGGTCTATGTTACACCACAGAACTTACACATGATGAATGCAGCACTCCCACACATGTGTTCAAGGTGCTGCAGAGTGTCTGCTGATTTTTGCACATGGTCTGGGGATGCCCTCAGATAACTGAATACTGGCTGGCGGTGGTTAATCGAATTAACGCCCTTCTGAGGAGGGAGGTAGAGTGCACGCCCTGGGTGTGTCTGTTGAAGATACTCCCAGGAGGAAAGGGGGCGGAGCATAGATGCTCGAATAAGGTAGTGGCCTTCCTACTGGTTCTAGCAAAGCGTGGCATGGCTATATCATGGCTAATCATGGCTATATCATGGAATGGAAGAACCACAAAAAAGCCTCCTGATACAGCAATGGCTACAGGAGATTTTGAAGTGGGCAACCGCAGAGAAAGACACAAAGTACGAAGCACAGAAAAGGACTCGTGGATGTGAGCCTCCAGTGGAGCGCACTCCTCAATGACTTACATTCATCATGGGATCACCTCGCCCCCCTGAGGGTGCAAGGAGACACTTACATGAATAGTGAACTGGATAGATCAGTGAAGGGCCCAGTGGTCTGTGACACTAGAGGGATGGGGACGGCTCCCACCCCATGCGAAACGGGGTTTGCAACTACCTCTGGGATTCTTTCAGCTGGAGAGGGGTGATGATGGGGGGAGGAGGAAGACAGTAAGGGAGGTTGGGGGTGGGGGGAAAGTGGGGAGAGGATTGGGAGTTGATTGCTAATATGTTATTGTACGTTCTGTTTCAAAACTTAATAAATACATTGAAAAAGAAAGTGTAACCTGCTAAGAAAAATGGCGACCATAAATCATATGGCAGTAGAAATTACATCCGTTTTGAATACTCTTCCAAGAGATTTCACCAGTTTGAAATGACATACCAACAAGGAGGTCTTGCTCCAGAACCTGAATACAGTTAAAAAGAGACTGTGGCAGCAGGATTGGGTGGAGACCACAGAACGCAGAAGCCAACATAGATGTATGAGGCCTAATGCAATAGAAGCCAGGGCTCTCAACAGCCTCCCCAAATACTTGAATACGTTTCCATTTAATCACCTTACAAGAGTATTTTTGAAGTTCCGACTGAACCTTGTCCAAACCAAGGAGACACAAAATCAGAGGGTAAGAAGTTCCCGAATGGACATAAGGTGCAGATTCTGTGCAAATGGAGATGAAACGCTGAAACATCTGGTGTTATATTGTCAGAAACTTAAAGTATTAAGAACTAAAGATCTGGAATCTGAAATTGCTAAAAGACCGGCGCTAAGTGGGGAGGACTGGTGGTTAGTAATGTCCGAAGGAAGTGATGACAACTTGATATTTGCCTTAACACTATATCTAGTTCAACTAAATATGAGACTGATGGATTAAGAAAAACTGATAGATGGCAAGATGGCAAATTGACTTAATGAGTTAAATGAGATTATAAGGCCTGGGTGTTAAGGCACATATATCTGATTGCATTGTTTATTGTTGAAAAATTCATTTTAAAAAGTTAGTAATAAACTGTATTAAAAAAAGAAAAAAATAAATTACATTTTTGGAGATATAGTTCACATCACTGTTCTAAAAGCAATTTGAACATATCACACCAGCATTACATATTTTTCACAGTGTACCCATCAAAAAAAGAGTTAATTTTTTAAACCTTGTGGATCATCGTTCATACCACGGAGGTGGCCCTTCCTCCTTCAGAAGTACGTTTCAACACTACACTCCCACCAGAACACTTAGGTCCAGCAATGCTGCACTAGTAATAGTGCCCAACTTCCACAAGAAAGGCACGGATGGTCCTCTTTTTCAGATCTGGCCACAAAACTGTGCAACACCCTACCCAAACCTCTCTGTCTGGAAGTGAACCACCCAATTTTCATGAAACAGGTCAAGACTTAACTTTTCAACCAACCACTTTGAAAGAAATGAAAAATAATAGCGACCGACTAAAAACTATGCACCAGAAACCTGGGCTAATTTACAACAAGCAATGTTCAAAACTCTTGGCACTACCATCTGTGGGAAACCAATTTGATTCATGGATCCTCTGTTGTGTGACACTGGTCTGGAGCTTAATCTCAATGAAATCTTCTATAACTAAGAGTCAGGAAGTGACCACCCCCTCACCCCTTCTCTCCACCACCCTCATCCCTGATCTAACTCCTCATTACTATAATCTTGCATCCTTACACCTCCTATACTCCTTCAGACGACCTCAGGCCGAGTGTACTTACGATTCCCTATCCATCTTCTATCAACAACCATGCTGTCAATGTTTGCACTACACAATCTGGGGCCTGCCCATATGGCTAACCTGCCTGATCAGTACAAAGCACAAACAACATAGAACGTTTCTTATCAGCACACGGCGAACAGGTAATTCCGACCTGCATCCATCAATACCAAAGTTTTCTGCATCTGCTTTCCCGCTATCCGACTAACACACCCTGCCCTCCTTTCTTACTGAGTTATGCAGAGCGAGGTCACATTGTTTGGACGAAGGGTGCTATATAAGACCACTTCACATTACATTATATCACAGTTCTAAATCTTTATGAAATTGACCACCTGTTGCCAGGATCTTTGTATACTGTAAACATTGTTTGAAAAGGTTGTGGGATGCTTTCTTTAGCACCCAACATGTAGCACACGTATCCACCATGCCTCTTCTACATTTGTTACTTTGAATGCGTTCCTTGGAATGCAGCGACAGGGGTTCCTTTCTCACATAAAATCTGTTGGGCGCTTTGGTATTCCTACTGTGTTTCCTAGAGTACAGGATCAGTAATCAGTAAATACAAAAAGCTTGTGTTTTATTTGTTCATCTCCCAGAATGCAGCACCATGATTTTCCTCCATTGACATTGGGCCTCATTACGAGTCCGGCGGTAACTGTGCCGGAAATTCCAGCAGGTTACCGCCGGACTCGTATTACCATTCCGCCTCCGTGATTGTCGGAATCACCGGGGCATTACAACCCCGGTGACCCGGTAATTCCGGAGGCGGAATTCTGTTAATCCCCATTCCCATGGTGTTTTTATTGGAAACACTGGCACCATGCTGTAATGGTGCCGGTGTTTCCATGTCTGCCTGCAGGACTCTTAATCAGCCGGTCCGGAAAGAACGGTGGTGGCGGATTTACCACCACTGTTCTTTCCGGACCGGCTGACTTGTAATGAGGCCCAATGTTTGTTTGACACTTTGGTACCTTTACTGTATTATCCATAATATTACAATAGACGTTTCTCTCTCATAAAGTCTCTTTCTCTCACACTATATGCAGCATAGGCTTTGGGGGTATGCCTCCTACTCTCATAATGTCCCGGGCCACACTGGAAATATCCTAGAGCTTTACTGCTTTTATTCCTTGTGTCTGTTATTGCTTAGCTTCCAGAGACTCTATATGCGTGTTGCTAGTCCTCACGTCTCTGCATAGCTTTTTTAAGCTTTGCGGGCTTCTGCATCTGGCTCTTAGGTGGCTTTGCTTAAGCTTTGCACTGCCCGGCTCGAGCTGCACTACTTTAGGCATTTTTCAGCAGTGTATTCTCCTCCTTTCCTCGGTACAGCTTCAACCCAGTCTCTTAGAGCAAGCGGCTCTTCTCCTTGCCTCCCCGGTCACTCACTGCAGGTGGCTCCTCTCCTTTCCTCAGTGCATCATTGCACTAATCTCTTAAAGCGGGTTGCTCCCTTTCTTGCCTTCGCACAATTTGGGTCTGCTCTCCCACAACAGATTTCACCTCTTCTTGCATAGGCACAGTTTAGGCTTTGCGTTCCCATGTTTGCTTTCGTGACTCAATAGCCATCACATCCTGAATGATGTATCTTGCCTTATGCACAATGGTATGGGGTGGCACTCCCATAGTCATGGAAATGTAACTTCTTTCAGGGTAGTCTGTTTTTGGCATGGGCTATTTCTTTCCCTAGCAATGCCTCACAGCTGCTTCTCCAATGAGATGGGCAGAGATTAGAGACCCATTCCCATGGTGGAGGAGCTGGCACTACAGTTTTTCCTGACTATCACTAGCTGGTGGGATCCTGCCTTTCTAACCAGAAATGCAGGCACCCTGCTTTCAGTGTGATTATTCAGTAATGCTCTAGATCTGATATTTAATACTCAAATGCGAACTATATATCAGAGGCCTGGAGCTTTGGTGCACAGCACTGGTAGTTATTCCTTTTTTCTGACTCTTTTACAAAACATAAGGATTAGAGAGAGGGTGCTGGATTGAAACTGGTCCTTCCTGTGAGATGGCTTTCAACACATCTTTATACCTCCATATACATCAGCACACTGAACAATTGGTTGTGGAGGCACACAATGATCAGCACTGTCCCGTCCCCAATCCTGCAAATACAATTAGATGGATGACACGCAATTCATGCTTAAATTCAGCCCAGATCAACAAAACTCAATACCCAACTTTGTTAAATGACTGTTTCATTTTGAGGCCCGGATGAGAGATCAGTATCTCAAGCTCAATCCACAAAAGCAAAAATCCTTTGAGTAGGACCTCCACCAGAAAATGGCCAATCAGTTGATTGCGTAGACATATGGGCTCTAGCCCAACACCCACAACAAAGTGACAAATCTAGGAGTGCTGGTGGACACCAAAGTAACCATGATTATATAGATAGCTTTGCTACAGTAGCTGAAAAGTGTTTTAAAGTATATATTTGCCTAAGCAGTTCTTCCCCTTTTTTCAAATCCCATGTAGAACTTCAGCCATTATATGCCTTTAGATGTCACTTAGATCACCCCAACAGTGTATACTTGTGCTCACCAATACCTGTTGGACGGGCTGCAGAGAATCCAAAATGCAGCCAGCACCACACATGCTGCTTAGTCCCAGCGGGGTCGAGCATATTTCTCCAGGTTTATGATCCCTCAGTTCTCTTTCAGTGATAGCAAGGATTGAATTTAGTAATGTGTGCATTGCATATTAGGTTCTGCAAAATAAGGGGCAAAGCTACTTAGCAAATAGATTTAAGCACTATCTTCCTCACCGCACTCTACACTCTACACACTCTAATCCTCTGATCCTGCTAAAGTTTTAAAAACTCGGAGCAGGAAAACTTACTTTCCTGTTCCAAGTAGCAAAGCTATGAAACAATACACCAACAGAACTAAGAGCCATAGCAGGTCATTTCCGATGATCTCAGCCCCTAGTCTCGTTATGTTTGTTTGGGTCTCCAGTGAGTGATTTCCTGCATGAACCATGGACACCAGGCCTACAAATGAACGTAAGCCTATCCCCTATACGAGAATCCGCGGAATGTCCACCCTCCACGCTATCCGTTTCCTTCTCATTTCACTGCATTAAAATCTAGAATCCTTCCACGCCTAGCATTCACAATCTGCCAGGCAATCATGCGAATACAACACACCTCCCCTTCACGATATTTAAACATAAGGGGGAAAGAAGGAGGGATAAGAACTGAAGCAGGAAGGGACAATATAGGAATGCAGGTAAGGACACTAAGGAGACAAAGTTACTCTACACTATTAAATAACAACGTGTAATTCCCATGTAAGATAAAAGAATTAGTGTAAATCACAAACATGGTGTGTGTCAACAGAACAGATTGTACCGACAAATCAAACTAAAAGCTAATGTAATCCTGAAACCTAATTTCTGATCACCGGGGCCTGATTGGCTGTTGCGGGGAGTCACATTCCATATACCTCCTTGAGCTCGGAGGCACAGCTGCATTTGCACTTAGGCATGCATGAGTAGTACTTCACGTAGAACTAAAGCCTGATTCCCGTGGAAACTCATTACTAAAGGATGCGGGGCTGTTTCTGCCATCACCCATCTGATCGCCTTTAGTAGAATATACAACATTGGATGTCATGCCTGAACCTTCTCCTCTATCCTCCCACGCTCCCCACCTTCTATTAAAACTTGCTGGCGGATTTCTCATCCATATTTAGTTGCACTGTACCAGTCTGTTGTTCCAAATGGTGCCATCATCTAACCTTATGGCATTTGGGAACACTTCGACCACCCTATTGGGGTTGTAGAACTTCGACTCTCCACTCACCACAAATGTTCCCTTTTTCACCCTGACACCTGGCACACAGTCAATTTAGTTTGCCACCTTATTCATTTTACTCTCGTGTACATCCTTGTAATTTCTCTGAGCGTGACATGTAGGCCCCTTCATCTCATAGTCATTAACATTGCTACCCCCTTGCACGTCATTCATCGAACTAGGGTTCAGACTTGTGTTAACCTCTGCCCATCGCATCAACCACCATGTTGAAACGCTATTAACTTTGTTGGGAGACAATGAC